>NC_000068.7:72812833-74012833 GCF_000001635.26 Mus musculus
ACCCATTACCAGCAGCGGCCGCATCCCATTCAGTGATTGAAAACCGCAACTATGTTTTCCAATCTGCTACCCGAGATGGAAGTGTCATCGTGTGGAATGAAATGGCATGGATTACAGTCCTATATGCTTATGAGGCCCTGTTTGCAGCAAGCCTGACTCTGCCCCGATTTCTAAATTGGTTTTTGAACTCCTGCCTGTAAAGCTGAAAGGTACAATGTATTCATTCAAGGAGAGGGGAAGCGGGTGACCCACAGACTCGAACATGACTTTCCCCAAACTGCAGTTCATTAAGCGTGTTCCGTCTCATGAACCATGGATCATTTCAGTTTTAAGTACTCTTTTATTTCCTTTAAATTTATCTAAAACTTTATTAGATTCCTCCAGCACAGTCCTGACAGACAGCCCGCACACATTTTAAACCTTCCCAGTGGAGAAGCATAAAACATTTAAAATCTATATTTGAACTGACAACAGCAGCGGAGTGTTTGAATTAGAAACAGATTAGACATAATTGAAGATAAAGAGCGGGTGCAAGCCGCACACCCACTTCGCTGAAGTGGGCTTTAAATTATCAGATTCATCCAGAGTACATTACCAAGAAACATTGAATTGTTATCTTTAGACAGCCTTTTCTAAGAATTTACAATTTCTCAGTTCAGTGAAGCCTGGCACCAGCTTGTTATCAGAACAAAAAACGAAAATCACTCGGTTCAGGGCACAGAACCGACCTCACCTCAAAAAGTACACATTTCCCTCTGATAGCAGACACCTCATCGGACAGCCGACGGGCCTCTTCGTGGACATCCATTTCAGGCTCTTCCTTGTTCCAGGTAATTCCCAAGCTGGCTACTGACTTGCGCTATTTACCAGTAAGGTTCCCTGTCAAGCCCCACCTCCATCCCTTAATTAAATACCACACACACACACACACACACACACACTCACACACACCACGAGCACAGCACGTGTGTGCATCTTTCCTGCTTTGCCAGAGTCCTTCTCATTAGTAGTGTAGCTGAATTCATTATGCAAAGCAAATTGACAAAATTTAATTAATGAAAGTTAAATAAATTAAGTTTGGATACAACAGCATATTGTGTTTTTTTGTTTGGGCTTGTTTGTTTTTATACAAAAACATCAGACTTTTGAAAACACAGATTTTTAACACAACAGGAAAAAATACTTCTGTTAAGAATCAAGCTACTGAGTGCTAACAAGATGGCTCGTCAGACTAAGTTACTTGCCACCAAGCCTGACAGCCTGAATTGGATACCATGAGGACCTACACAGTAGAAAAAAATGAAGCCATGCAGAATGCTGTCCTCTGACCCTTGCATGCATGTGCTGACACACACGAACACACGTGCACAAATGAGTGGGTTTTATTTTCTAAGTTACAAATAATCTCATAAAACATCAAATCTCTAACTTTCTAAATAAAAAAGAGAAAAACAAGGAAAGGAAAGGCTGAGTGAGGGTGTGGCGGGGTAGAAGAGCATTTACCGAGCTAGCACCAGTAAAGCCCTGGGTTCTATCCCAAGCACCATCCATCCATCAAATAAAGGGAAATATTGGGAAAATATTTGGTTGACCACAAAACACTCAGAAATCTTTCATCTGAACCAAAGTTTGGATTATAGCTTTCAACCTGAAGGTTTGTGATGTGGGAATGCAATGTTTACAAGCAGCTAGTGGTGTGCTATTGCTCCCCTCCTCTCTCCCACGCTACTCTCGCTCTTGCTCTCTCTGTCTCTGTCTGTCTCTATCTCTCTCTGTCTCTGTCTGTCTCTGTCTGTCTCTGTCTGTCTCTGTCTCTGTCTCTGTCCCTCTCATCTTGCCAGAGTTAAAGGTAACCTAAGGCATTTTGGGAAACTGCTTCTTGACAAACATGAAACCTAGCACACAGTAGGGATGTAAGTGCTGGTGGCATTGAGGACTAACCTGATGACTGCTGACTTTCTGGAACCCTCTCCTGCTCCATGTTAATGTGCCCTGCTCTTCGCCTAATGGGCATTTTTATCTTGCTTTCTGATTTGTGTTCAGTTACTTTTGTTCTCTGACAGTTTTTTTTTTTTTAAATTGGAAAAGGCTTTGAAATTAAGTAGTAAGATTTAAATCTGGGAAGATCTTCAAGATGTAAGGATTAGGCAATAACTGTGCTGTGTACCACCTTGTGCAAGCAAGTGCTTGTATGTTGAGAGGAAAGTGCTTTTTAATCCTGTAGTTTTTGTTGTTTTTATTTTGTTTTTTAGGGACAGGTTTTTTTCTGTGTAGCCCTGGCTGTCCTGGAAGTTGCTCTGTAGACCAGGCTGGTCTTGAACTCACAGAGACCTGTAGCTGCTGTATTCTCATGCTAGTTATGTTCCCCCAAAACTGAGGGACCCCAGTTGGTTCTGATTGGTAAATAAAGATACCAACAGCTGCCAGGCGTGGTGGTGCATGCCTTTAATCCCAGCATTTGGGAGGCAGAGGCAGGCGGATTTCTGAGTTCGAGGCCAGCCTGGTCTACAAAGTGAGTTCCATTACAGCCAGGGCTATACAGAGAAACCCTGTCTCAAAAAAAAAAAAAAAAAAGATACCAACAGCCAATAGAGATGGGGCTTTTTGGATTCCCAGGCAAGGAGGAACCAAGGGAGGAGGAAGAAAGGAGATCGGCCATGTCTGGAGAAGGTGAAAAAGAAGAAAGACACCATGCCTGAGAAGGTGCAGGACAGAGAGAGTAGCCACTATATAGGAGGCGGGGAATAGTGACCCCAAGAGGGCCCTCTGACTGGATCTAGGGCAGCAAAGATGGAGTACAGATTTTAGTAAGTAATAACAGAAGTATTGGAGGCAGGAATATCAGCCACATGGAACCATTGAGTTGTTTTAGGCATATCAAAATATAAAGGCTGTGTGTGTGTGTGTGTGTGTGTGTGTGTGTGTGTGTGTGTGTGTGTGTTTCATTCAGGAACCCAGAACATTGGGGCGGGTAGCGAGGGAATGCTTCAATGCTTGGATCAATTTGAGTAGCTTAGTAGGGAATTGCTACAGAGATCCACCTGCCTCTGCCTCTCAAGTGCTAGGACTAAAGGCGTGTGCTGCCTGCTGCAGCCTGACTGCCGCCGCCTCCTCTTCCTCCTCCTCCTCCTCCTCCGCTGCTGCCATTACCACTACCACCACCACCACTCTGCTAATCATGTAATTCTTAGAAGGCAGCCTCTTAGGGTAGGAAAGAAAACAATGTTTAGGATCCAGATAGACCTACACTGAATTATTTTATTTTATATGCATGAATGTTTTGCCTGCATGTATATGTGTGCAGTCAGGTTCCCACTGAGTCCAGAAGAGGGCCTCAGGTACCCTGGAACTGAAGTTATAGACTATAATACAGACTATAAGTCACTGTATGAGTGTGGGAATGGAACCCAGGTCCTTTAGAAGAGTAGCCAGTGTCCTTAATCTCTGAACCATCTCTCCAGCCCCTACGCTAAAATATTACTGTTCAGCCTTTGACTAGTTGGAAGACCAAAGGCAATTTATAGACTTCACAGTCTCTTGTCCTAGGAACATACCTGCCTGCAGAGCTATCTCAAAATGGTTAATCTATATATTTATTTAATGTGGATGAGTGTATTGTCTGCATGCACATATGTGCCATGTGTGTCTGGTGCCACAGAGGTTGGAAGAGGGCATCAGCTCTACCTGATGCCAAAGTGGTTCTGATCCACCACAGGAGTACTAGGAACCCAACCTGGATCCTCTGTGAGAGCAGCTAGTGTCCTTAACCACTGAGCCGTCATCTCTCTTCAGTCCTTGACCCAAACATTTACATGAGGTCCCTTACATTAAAATCTCAGCTCTGTATAAACGCAAAACTGCCCAGATAGATTAGCTGCAAACCTTCTTGAACTGGCACCATTCAGCCAAATTAGGCTGTCCCAGGGGCAGCAGTAGAAACCTCACAGGAAGCGTTCCTCACATATACTTGACCAGCAGGACCAGAGGAGACCACATTAGAGGTCAGGGGTCTAGGGATTATAAGAATGGAATCACAGCCTTTCCTACATTCGAGAACCACCTGGGACACACAGGTGGCAGAGACCAGGGGTTCCCACTTGTTCTTCCTCTACACAGAAGCTTTGGGAGCCCGCTAGTGCCAGAGGCATCTGAGACTATCACCTTCTAACTCAGCGCAGCTATGCCAGCTACTCAATCTGTAAATATTCTTCTGCTTTCTTGTTTACTGTTATTTAATCTCCATTCTTGCATGTGTGTCTTACGATGGTTTTGTTTGTTGGTAGGTTCATCAATTAGGTCTTGAGTATGTTTCTTCACCCAGACTACCACAAGGCACTGTTTCCAAACCTTCACCTGTATTTCATATACTCTCTCACTCCTATGCCTCTGTCTTTCATCCTTAACCCCCTCCTCTTTTGACCTCTTCATTATAACCTTCCATAGCTTTAATAACTTCTAAACTCCATGGACTATAGCACACTCCCACCGTTGCCCCACCCGCTACTTTCACTCTTTTTGAAGTTGATCTAATCCTTATCCACATACACCCCCACCTGTCTCCTCCCACCCATGATCTTACTGACTAAAATCTGAGTATGCTCTGTACTATGCGTATTTAACTATCTTCCAACAGTGATTGAAGTGAAGGAGCCACTGTTGTTAGTAGGCTAGTGCAGCATTTGCATTCTGGGAATATCCAGTAGCTGTGGTTGTTCTCACACAGAACAACCTACAGAACAATCTACAGAGCAATCTACAGAACGACCTACAGAACCATCTACAGAATGACCTACAGAAACATCTACAGACCGACCTACAGAATGATCTACAGAGTGACTAACACACAGTCTTCATCAGTTGCCCTGACTTTCTGGACTGAAGAGTTATTTTCTGAACTACTCACCTCTACTGTACCACATCTAAGCCCCACTTGACCATTGTAAATACTTCAACTGAAATAGTATAGCTGATTAAAAAAAAAAAAACTGAAACAATGAAATCCCAACACTGTACCATAAGAAACATGAAAAACCAAAGTACCATAACTCCTGTAGGATTTACTAACCTAAATGAATGGCATTTACTGAGAGTATGTTAGATGAAAATCCAAGGCTAAGAACTCAAAAGAGCAACTATAAATATGCTTGAAGAACTGAGGCAAATAAGTTCCTGAAAAAAACAGAAACAGCTGCCCAAAAATGACAAGAAAGAGGAATTCCACAAAAACAAAGAAATACTGAAAAATAAAAACATTTGAATGTAAATGTCTCTTTTATTTCCTCTAAATATTGCTTATATTTCCTCTGATGATGGGATGGGATGAGAGCCATACCCAAGCTGTACAAATACACAGCTTTGGTTGAGCCCAGAGCATTTCTTTCTCTCTACTAACCTAGGCCTACTAGTACTAGGCCTGGAGCTTCTAGCCACCAGTCCAATCTTCGAAGCAGAGTGATTCAATCTGGCTTCTCTCCACTTGTGACTGAATTGACCTGCTTGACTTCATACTAACTTTGTTTGTTTTGTTTGGTTGGTTGGTTTTGTTTGTTTGTTTGTTTGTTTGTTTTTTCGAGACAGGGTTTCTCTGTGTAGTCCTGGCTGTCCTGGAACTCACTCTGTAGACCAGGCTGGCCTCGAACTCAGAAATCCGCCTGCTTCTGCCTCCTTAGTGCTGGGATTAAAGGCGTACACCACCATCGCCCAGCTTCATACTAACTTTGGCAATATATTCTAATCTTCTGGCTCCTTTTCATTCTCTGGCTCTGTCTTCACCTGTGTCTAGTTTGTTCTCTCTACAACCTGTCTCTATGAAACTGTCCAAGTAAAAGTCCTCCCTCTCTCTCTCTCTCTCTCCTTCCCTTTCTCTTCCCCTTCCCTCCCCTCCCCTCCCCTCCCCTCCCTTCTCTTCACTTCTCTTCTCTTCTCTTCTCTTCTCTTCTCTTCTCTTCTCTTCAGTCACCTCTCTTTGCTGTGCTGTTCTTGTGAGAGTTGAGTATATCCTATCTTAGATTCATTCTGCCAAATCTTTCTCTGATTCATCACTTTGTCTGCCCTTCAATTAAACATCACTTTCAAACATGACTGCTTTCTTCTACAAACTAACCTTACCTTCATTGTCAGGGTCTAAAGGTATATACTAAGGGCGTGTCTGTAGTCCAATGAGATCATATCTTTGGGTGTGATCCCATCCCAAAACAACTATGTTGCTGGATTAAAATTCTTCTACATAAAAAAAAAATCTTCTACATTTGAAATGCTGGAAATAAAAATATAGTATGTCAAATAAAAATTTTTACAGAAAATCTCATTGGTCAAACAGATCAAAAACAGGGCAGACTACCAGAGCTTGAAAATAAGATAGAGGAAGTAAAATGGCCAAAGAAGGACAAAGATAAAATTATAAGAAGGTACCAGTAGAAATTCCAAGATATATGTGACAGTGTGCAAAGACGAAATCTACAGTTTATAAATCTAGAACAACAAGAAGTATCTTGTTCTAAAAACAGAAAACATTTCCAAATAGATCCTAACAGAAATTTTCCTAGAGTTGGAAGATAAATGCCAAACAAGATACAAGAGACATTTAGTACACCAAACAGACAAGACCAAAAGACAAACTCCCTTTGTCATATAGAGCAAGGGAAGTATATGAAAAATCATCAAAAGAAAAGCACCAAGTCACATGTAAAGGCAGGCCCATAAGGATAACTGCAGACCATTCTGCTGAAATTAAAAGTCAAAGGGGCTCAGAATGATCTATTCCTGCCAATCCAAACTCCTAAAATGGTTCTTACAATAGATACAAAGCAGGTTTCAACAAATAGAGGAAAATGAAACAATTATGTGATTGCATCTGATCCCCATAGAAGAAGATTACAAATCAACAAGAGGGATCTTAGAAAACAGGCAAACTCAAGGAGATTAAATACACACTGCTGAATGATCAATGAGTCCTTGAGTAAATCAAGAAGAAAGTCTTAATTTGTAGAATCAAAAGGAAATGAAAACACAACATGCCAAAAACCTACAAGATACAACAAAAATGTCTATAGCTCTCTAAGTGCCTACATTAAGAAATAAGAAAAACCTCAAATAACTTAGTGATAAACTTTTAGGGCCCTGAAAAAAAAGAAGAAAAAGCCAAACTCTAAATCAGTACCTGAAAATAAATCATTAAGATCAGGACGTAAATAAATGAAATGGAAACAACAACAATATACATATATACACACACATGCACACACATGCACATACATACGCATGCATACACATACACTCACACACACACACACAAATACACATAGATACAAGAATCAACAAAACACAGTGCTGGTTCTTTGAAAAGATAAGATTGGCAAACTCTTAGCCAAATTAACTGAAAGAGATAAAAGATCCAAATCAAAAAATGGGAGCCACTATAACAGATACCATAGAAATGTAGAAAATAAGTACATTCTACCTTGAAAAATATATGTTTATAAGTTAGAAATTTATTTTTTTAAAAAGAATGGATTTCCAGATACATACAACCCACCAAAATTAAAGTAGATGAGATTTTAAAAATGTTTAAATAAATCCATAACAAGTGATGATATTGAATCACTAATTTAAAATCTTCCAACTTAAAAAAAAATCCAGATGCAGGAGGTTTCACTGGTGAATTTTAACAGACTTTCAAAGAACAATTAACAGCAATGTTTCCTATACTGAAAGATTAGAACTACTAACAAGTAGAAAACGTAAAAACAAAATTCTAGGCCTTTAGGCCCAGGCTTGGAAATGTGACCTTTGTGACTCAATGCTCCAAGGTATGCTAATCATAAAACAGATAGCGACATCCCTCCACCCACCCGCTTCCTGGGTTCAAAGAGTATTAATTCAAAGAATGTGCTATTGTTAGGGGCTCTTAGAAACTGTCTTAAGAGATAACCTGAACAATGTGACTTTGCACTTCCTTGTGACTCTTAACTGGTATCTTTGGTATTTTTTTCCAACAACGCCCTCCCCACTTCCTTGAGTTGTGGTTTCTTCCTTTAAATACCCCCTTATCCAGCTACTCGGGGCGCCATGGTCCTCTACCCCTGCGTGGTGTATGACTGTGGGCCCGAGAGCGCTCTTAAATAAAAATCCTCTTGCAGTTTGCAGCAAGACCGTTTCTTGTGGGTGATTTTGGGGTGTTGCCTCTCCTGAGTCAGAACATGGGGGAGTCCTCACGTTGTGGGTCTTTCAATACTACCCCATAAAATAGAAAGGAAGAAACATTTCCAAACTTTTTTGGTTGGTTGGTTGGGTTTTTTTTTTTTCAGAAACCCTGAGACAGGGTTTCTCTGTATAGCTCTGGCTGTCCTGGAGCTCACTTTGTAGACCAGGCTGGCCTCGAACTCAGAAATCTGCCTGCCTCTGCCTCCCGAGTGCTGGGATGAAAGGCTTGTGCTACCATGCCCGGCTCCAAACTTTTTTATGAGGTTGGTATTACCCTGATTCCAAAAGCAGATAAAAATACAAGAGAAAGAGAGAGAGAGAGAGAGAGAGAGAGAGAGAGAGAGAAGGGAGGGAGGGAGGGAGGGAGGGAGGGAGGAAGGAAGGAAGGAAGGAAGGAAGGAAGGAAGGAAGGAAGGAAGGAAGAAAGAAAGAAAGAAAGAAAGAAAGAAAGAAAGAAAGAAAGAAAGAAAGAAAGAAAGAAAGAAAGAAAGAAAGAAAGGAAGAAACAAAAGTTATAGGTCCAATTGCCCTAATGAATATGGAGGGGAAGATTCTCAGCAAAATACTGCAAACTGAATGCAAGAACACATCAAAAAGATCATTCACCATGATCAATTTAGGTTTATTCTGTAGACACATTGATGGTTCAATGTTGCAGGTAGCTCTGGGGCTAATTGTATTTGATGTTAATTCTGTTCTTCTGTGAGGGGCTTCAAACAAAGAATGAGTCAGCACTGAGTCAGCACTCAGGTGATTTCCTGTAAACCTTCTTCCCACCTTAATTTGTAAAATAAAGAAGACTGATGATTGGGCAGAGAGAGGGAAAGTGGAGCGAAAAGAAAAGAAGGAGGTCTGAGAGGGAGAGAAAGAGAGGAGGAGGAAGAAGTGGAGCAGAAGCACATGGCCTGGAGAAACCGCAAGTTCTAAGGAATCTCTTATATGTGGAAGATGGTAGTGTAGTGGTAGAATTGCCCAATCTAGGCACACAGCATGGATTCATATTAATTGAGTTGTGTTTTCATTGCCCGGGCTTATTTGGGTTGGAGATTTACCGCAACAGTTCAATATACACAAATCAGTATTACAAATTTGATAAGTAAACTTAAGGACAGAAACCACATAGTTATCTTGATACATACATAAAGACTTCTAGAACAATACCACATTCCTCCATGTTAAAGCCCCAATGAAGCTTACAATACAGAGAATACAAACCAATACAATAGAAAATACATATGGCAAACCTACAGCCAACATTGTTTAAGAGGGGAAAATTGAGTTCCCCTAAACTCCCCTGGATTTCTACTAAAATCAAGACAAGGGTGTCTATTTATTCTCCCTTATTCAATGTATTACCAGAAGTCTTAGTAAGAGCAATAGAACAGAAGAAGCAAGTACCAGAATACAAATAAGAAAGAACTCATAGTATCTCCATTTGTAGATGATGTCATTCTACACATGAGACCCCCCAAGACCCTCGGAAAATTCTTAAAATAATAAACATTCTCAGCCATGTGGCAGACTATGAAACTAGCATACAAAAGTCAATATCCTTCCTATGCACCAATGACAAAGAAAGAGTTAATTCCACTTATAATAGTCTTGGGGGCGGGGACCTTGGAAAGCCTTACCAAAGATGTAAGGATGGGAAAGATTTCTACAATGAAAACTTTAAAATACTGAAGAAAAGCATCAAGGAAGACACAAGAAAATAAAAAAAAGATCTTTAATACTCTGAAGACTCAATATGGTGAGAATGGGCAGACTCAACACAGCCCCAAACAAAATTGCAGAGGCATCCCCCACATAAACAGAAATACACACATGTCCCCAAGGCTCAGAGAGCATCATGAAAGGAGGGACAGAAAAACTGTAGGATCCAGAGGTTTAGGGAGCAGTGCTGTGATGTTGTCATTAAGACATGACATGACTGTTGCACTCCCACGAGCCCACAGCAGCTGTGGTCCCCTGCACAGGGCCTTATGAGGTCAAGCCAGTCACACTCCATTGTGAATGGGAGATGGGTAGAGAGCTCTAGCCCTCACTGAAAAGCTACTGGCAATTGATGGCTACTGGGGAAGGAGAATCCTGTTCTGGTGGATGGTCCCACACCCATGGACATGAGGCAGCATGGAATGGACTCACTGGGTTACATGAGGAAGGAAGACATTTAAGGTAGAAGAGGACTTGCTGCAGGAGAGTCTGAAGGATTAGGTATGATCAAGATACATTTTATATATGTATACATGTGTTGTATATATGATATTGTGAAACATAAACACACACATACAAAAGTACACCTTTCTTGTGAAGGCTGGAGATATCAGATCTCCTGGTACTGGAGTTGCAAGCAGTTGAGAACTGCCCGACATAATTTCTGGGTCTGAACTCAGGTTCTCTAGAAGAGATGTATATGTTCTTAGCCATTGATCCATCTATCTCCTCAGCCAAAAATAGTCTTTAAAAAAAGAAAAAGAGAGGGTGGAAAGAGCTCAGTAGTTAAAAGCACTGACTGCTCTTCCAGAGGATGCAGGTTTGATTCCTAGTACCCACATATGGCTTTCACCCACCTCTAACCCCAGTCCCAGGGAAGCCAATGCCCTCCTCTGAGTGTTTGAGCATGAGGCATAAACTTGGTACACAGACATAAATGTAGGCAAAACACCCATACACATAAAATAAAAGGAAAAAAATAAAGCAGCAAAAGAAGGCTTCCCCAAAACTAGGAAAGAAAAATAAAACATGTACAGATAATTTGAATCTTTCATGTTCATGAAGAAAGAAGTTAAGGTTATATTCTCAAGATTCCTTTGCATAACATCAAAGCGATTGCAAAACAAAGAGAAAACATTGTGAAGTAATTATTTATTATTTATTATAATATAGTATAGAATTATATTATTTTTACAATACAGTGATTTTACAAACACTACTTAAAATGTGATGAAGACTCACATATCATGTTACTATCAGAGCCTTCCTTCTTGAGTTTTCTAGATAAACTGATCAGGTGGGCTTCGTGGAGTATAATCAGGTTGAAAGCAATGACCTTCTTCCTTTCCTGGTAAATGCATTGTTCTGATAAGATGTTCAAGTGACCTTGGGACTTCAGGATTTCTGTATAGGTGAGTTTTAGCTACATTACTTTGTGCTCCCAGCCACCTGCCTAAGAGCTCTTTGGATTCACGAATCTCTCTCTCTCTCTCTCTCTCTCTCTCTCTCTCTCACACACACACACACACACACACACATGTGCACACATGTCAGTTAATTTTTGACATGCTGTGATTAGCTCAAAGACTGAGCACTCCACTTTGCCCTCCCTGGGGTTTTTCTTTTAAATTCTAACAAAATTGTCTTTTAAGTTTTGAGAAGCTAGGACCACCATCAGGGGTGGGACCATCCACAGTGGTCTGAGCCCTCCCACATCTATCACTAATGAAAAAAATATCCTATAGGCTTGTCTGTAGCCAGTTCTTTTTTTTTTTTTTTTTTTTTTTTTGGTTTTTCGAGACAGGGTTTCTCTGTGTAGCCCTGGCTGTCCTGGAACTCACTTTGTAGACCAGGCTGGCCTTGAACTCAGAAATCTGCCTGCCTCTGCCTCCCAAGTGCTGGGATTAAAGGCTTGTGCCACCACCGCCCGGCCTGTAGCCAGTTCTTATGGGGGCATTTTCCCAATTGAGATTTCCATCTTTCAAATGACTATAGCCTATGTCAGATTGGCATAAAACTAGCCAACACAGACATTTTCTTTCTATGTAACTAAAATTTATAGTTTTGTTTGTAAGATTCCTAGAAAAATCACAGAAATTACATCTGGAAACAAGTTCCCAGAGATCATATACACAGAGGCCTGACACAGGGCTTTTTTTTTTTTTTTTAACATTCTTATTGATAACATGGAAAAGCAGGTAAGGGGGGTTCCTTGACTGTGACAGCATCTTTCTCGCCTCAGGTAAACAATATCAAGAGCAAAAGTGATCAATCAATCAGTCAATCAATGGCCACATTTAAAAAAAAAAATCACTCCAACCAGTGACTTCTACCTCTGTTATCTCATGATTGCATTTCATGGGCCACAGAAGGGTGAGCTTTGGGAAGCATTTTATTCTAGGTGAGCAGTTAAGAGAAATTCCCAAGCAGTTTGTCACTGTAGGAGTTAAGAAGGCATCACTGGATTGAGGCATGGGGTTGGGGAGCTGGTCGATCAGTTCTCATGCATCTTGCCATCTCAGCATCAGGACCGGAGCATCTTCCAGAGGTCTGATCATACAGCACTTCCAAGCAGCTGCTCGTTAAAACTGCTCAGCAAAGGAAAAGGATAAAAACAAGAAACCAGAAGACAAACCAGTGCCTCTAAATATTGTGGTCTGTCAGGCCTCCAGCCAGGACAGAGTTGTCAACAGAACCAAGGACATTGGTGGCTTCCGGCCAAGGCAGGACTCGTTGTCAAAGAGAAGAAAGAGAATTGCTAGTATTCAAGGTCCTAAACCCTGAACCCCTCAGCTGTTCCTTTCTCCTGTTCATGAGTTTGAAATGTCTCTCTATAAAAGGAATGATGTCTCTATGGAGGCAAACCTCACAGTGAGTTTTCCTAATTGTTCTGTAACTTTGGTCTCTCGGCTGCTAAGACCGCAGTCGGACTCCGGAGCAGAGTCTCCTTTCCCTCCCCATGTCCCCTTTGTTTTCCCTATCTTTCTGTCACCACGATGCTTGAAGCTACATAGAGTGCTATTCCTACAGGGACCAAATATTGCTTTGTTCTCCATGAAAACATTTTATTTTAATGACTTCCCTCAGCCCAGAAAAAAAAATATGCATATGTACTCACTAACTATATTCCTTAGCTCTCTAGGCATGCAGGTTGCGTGTTTAATCACACACCATGCAAACAAAATTTTTCCGTTTTGCAGGCCATCCCATCACATTTTGTTCCTACACAGATCCACGCCTTCCTCGAGCCCTCCAAACTTTTACCCATCTCAAAGTCATACTTGGAGGCCACTGCAGCAATTTCAAATTCCAAGAGAGCTTCTTCACTTTCATAGCCAACTCCAGGTGACCACAATAAGGAGAGACTTTGTCTTATTTGTATCATACTTCCCTTTTTGAAATAACAAAACAATTTCAAAATCTAAAGCAAGGAGTGTGTTCTCATGTTCATGTGTGCCTGTGCTTCTGTGTAATGAGGGGATGGAGAAGGACAGGAGGGAAGGGAAGAGGAATAAGAAGAGGAACAAGGAGAGGAAAAGATCCACCCCTGAAGACAATCTGAGCCCCCAAATCCCAACAGCTGGCTGGTCAGCCAGTCTAGCATACCAATGAACTCCAGGCCAGTGGGAGATTGTCTCAAAAAAAAAAAAAAAAAAAAAAAAAGGTGGAGAGCAATAGTCTAGACACACAATGTCCACTTCTAACCTCCATAGTCACAAGCATGGGTCTGTACACCACATGTGTGCACACACACACACAGTCACACACACAGTCACACACAAAGTTTGTGTGCATGATGGTACATACCTATATTCCCACAACCTGGAGGAGACAGAAGCAAGAGTTTGAGGCCAATGTGGACTTCATAGGGAGACCCTGTCTCAAATGGTTTAATGACTTTCCTAAATTGAGCTAGTTTGATTTCACATCGGTTTGTGTCTATTGATTGTATTGCTTTAATGAGACTTGACATGCAATAAGTTGCAGTCGTTTAAATATGCAATTCACATTTTTATGCATGGGTATATCCATGGGGCCGTCAACACAATCAGAGATACAGACAAATCCACTGCCCCTAAATTACCTCACTCCGCTTCCTTTGACTGAATGAATCCAGCTCTGTGCTGCTTTCCCTGCATCAGAAAGTCAAATTGCTGAGAAATCTAATTCTGAGCCTTATTGGGCTTTTATTTGGACAAGTTGAATAAATGCGTGTGATTTGTTGACAATACATTCACAAATGAGGGCATGAGAAATTTGTCTTTAAATTGCATCTGCAAAGAAACTTCATAGTAAACTCTATTTGTCCTGGGAAGTATTAGACTACTTGGAAGATTGAAATTGGAAAGTGAGCAATCACACTTTGAAAGGTCCCTAGTTTTCATCTCTTCCAGGTCTACAGATTTTTCTAAAGCTAAACAACAGATTCCTGACGTAAATACCACAGCTTCTCGCCCTCTGCCATCCTGGGCAGTACAAACAAAGCCCTGATGTCACTTTTTCATTCCACCACATCTTATAGCCAGTCGGTAATTAAATCTTATTTAAGAATTGCTCCATGCAAATCTTGATGTTCCGGATAAAACTATGTCAATGGAGTTCTGTATGCGTCTACAGAGGCCTTCTATTCTGCAGGCGCTTAGCTGGAATCCTGGGGCTGTGGGGCTGCTGCTGACTTGCTCTGAGCTCCTCACACTCCATTTCCCTGTCTAGAAAGTGGAATTCAGAAAAATCAAATCTCCATGAAGATAACAGGCGACCCTTAGTGATAGCTGCCATTGACTTGTTGGTTCTGGTCACGCCACAGGCTAGAAGTAAGAGAGAAAAAACTTTGATCTCTGTGATCCTGGAGGAAGCTTCTCCATCATCGCTGTCCAGTGAAGCCAGTCATCAATTTAGGATATTTGTTCACCACCTATGACCAGTCAATGAACAGCTCTTGCAGCAGAAAAGAAGAAAGTGATACTCACCTGCCAGAATCAGCTGTTCCTTCAAAAACTCAGCTTTCTAGGGCTAGTGATATAGCTCAGTTAGTAGAGGACATACTTAACATACATGAGGCCCTGGGTTCAATCCTCAGCACCACATAAATTGGGCATGGTGACACGCGCTCATAATCCCTGCCTTTGGGAAACGAAGGCATGAGGACCTGAAGTTCAAAGCCATTCTCGGCTACTTACTGAGTGCCAGGCCAGGCTAGGATGCATGTGACCCTGCCTCATACGCAAGCAATGGGCGCTCAGCTCCCTGAGGCTTTCAGAAGGCAGCTGTAGGTGTGACCACCCACCATAGGAGGCCCCTGCAGTCCTTCTACAAGCGAAGAAGCAGAGTACAACCAGATTTCCAGTGTTCCCAATGGGCTCTAGGACATACAAGCCCAGGAAAGCAGGTTTCCCTTGAAATAGCTCTCTTGAAATGCTTTTTTTACATTGTGTAATGGTAAACCTAGAAAACAAGGTGCCCACCTTGGCTTAGGGAGTGTGTCCTAAGGAAATGATCCAAAAGGTAATATAAAACCAACAGGCATAGAAAGTAACTGGGTATTAACTACCCTCAGGAATTCAGAGAGGGTCATCTAGAGGCTTCACTTCCCAAAATACTAACTGTGGTCACCTCTACTTTTGTTCCCATCCCTCACACCTAGCCGCCTGAAAAATATGTTTACTATTCTATCATTTGGTTAAAATGGGACATTGTCAGGTGGAAACCCTAACACCTGATTAACATGTTAACTGCATTCATGGCATGCCTTCGATAAGGAATTTGATAACAGCATATGTCATAATTATATTGTGGAATGCAATAGCATGTTCCAGTGAGCTACACATAATTATATTAAAGCAGTATTTACGGCAATTATATCATTTGTTGAATTGTTGTAATTTCATTAAGTATAGGAGCCTGTAATGGATTAAATTCAGAAATGCTGAAGTTTTACAGTGGCTCCCCTTGAAAAGTATTAAAGAGCTATGGGGCTTGTGTTGTTCTGCTGAGTCCCAATTAGGGACTAAACACAATAGGGGATTAGATGCCATTCCCTTTGCAAATTCTCTTGGGTTCTTCTCCCACCTCACCCCAACCCCCATCTCACCCTAAGCCCCACCCCCAGCCCAGCTCAAACTGAGAGCTTTTCCTTTTGACAAGCATGGCTCACTCAGTCCCATCTCCCTGGCCCGAGACCACCATCTCCCAAGCACCCTCACAGCACCTCTGCTGTGATCTCCATTGAAAAGAATTCCATCTCACTCTCGCAGAGCCTGCTGGATTGAACATGAGGATTTTGTTGTTGTTGATTTGTTTTGTAAGGGTCCATGATTCTTTGAAGAATGATACCCCAAACTCAAATAGTATGTAAAAGCAAAGAGTGTTTTATTCTGCAGAAGTCCAGCATGCTCCAAGATGGAAACCCCCAAAGTGAGCTTGCAGGCCCAATTTAAAGTATATTAGGGGAATTCCAGGAAGAGTAGGTGACCTCTATCATTGGCTTCATCTCTAGGGACAATCCAGAACCATTGCTGGGGACGTCTGGAAACTGCTACTGACCCATTTTCCTTGCCTCAGGCCAGGTGGCAGGCAGCTTCTGAGGCCTGGACTTGCCTGGACTTGCCCAGTTCTTAGAAGCAGAGATTTAAGCCTTGTCTCCTGAACTGCCAATTTGAAGCCTGTCACAGAGTCAACATGTCTCATTAGTTTGTTTGTTGGTTGTTATTGTTTGAGACAAAAATCTTGGACTGTAGCTCCAGCTGGCCTGGTACTCTATATGTGGCCCAGGCTAGCCCCAAACTCCTGGTGATCCTGTGTATCAGGGTCACATGTGCTGCAATTACGAGTGTGAGCCACTGTGTCCAGCGTATACTTGTTCATTTTTTTATGTAGAATCCTAGCCTGGAAAAACAAAGTTATGGCCCTTGAACAAGCAAGGGCTGTGACTAATCAGTCCCTGGCCCCACTGCACGCCTACTAAGCCAGAAGCTGCCTTTGAACAAGATCCTCGAGTGATTCCCTTGCCTTTGAATAGGAGCTTCAGGTGATTAGCGGTGGCATGAAAGTTTGGGATACCCAGAGGCCAACCTGGTTTACAACCTGGCTTGCTCATCCTCTGAGGAAACAAGGCGCTAGGTTGCACCCTGGTGATTAGCTCAGCGCTAGATCAAGAAGGTGTGCATTCTGCTGCTAACCATTGTGGCTAACCAAGAGATACAGCTGACCCCCAAACTGCTCCAAGCATGTGGTGGCTTTCAGGTCACTCCACAACCCACCTGTGGGGTCACAAAACAGTGCAACAATGCTTTTTAACTCAATTCATATGTTTGTCTGTTTTCAGGCAAAGACTCACTCTAATTCTGGCTAGCTAGCGTGGTACTCAAGGCATCCTCCTGCCTCAGCCTCCTGAATGCTAGGATTATAGACGTGCACCATTAGGCCCATCAGGAACAAGCAGTTGGTGCACATGATATGAAAGGGGTGGGGGGTCAGGGGATACTGGGGACTAGAGGTTAACCAGCAGAGATGGGACTGAGAGAGCAGGGGAGAAGATGGGCTGAGGGTGAGTTAGCCAAAATAAAGCTGTGTGAGAAACAGAAACAGAAACAGTATACAGAAACCCACTACCTCTAAAGCTAATTTAAAACTGTAATTATTTCTAAACGGTGTACCCCCACATGGGTACACAATGTTCCCGCAGAAGACATGGGTTATTAACGAAAATCTCAGTGCCAGACATGAGATATCCGAGTATGTCAGGGTGGCCTAAGAGTCCCTCAGAACAACACAGGCTACTGCCGCTGGCCTTGTTTTCCCACTTGGATGCTAAGAGCTATGTGGTAAAGCTTTAGGGCAGAAGGCACGATACACTTTGGTTATCGGACAAAAAGAAACCAAGCTGAAACTGACCTTAAACCTTGCTCCCTGCCACTAGCTTTCATAGTGCTACAACAGGCTGCGAAGGCATTAGAGGACAAAAGCCACCAACGTATCATCAAACCCTGAGTTCTATAATTAACCGGCCAGGCAGGATGCACCCATGGTGCAATAACGGTAGGTCTGTTACTGGAGTGATGAACTATTTTATGTGCCATAGGAAGGAATTTGAGTCTCCTACTGTAAACCTGAGCATAAGCACATGGTTTCTAATGGGGAGCATGCCACTGGTGCCTTACTGAACGAACGTGTTGTCAAACTGCCTTTTAGGTCGTTATGTTTATGGCCATAGGTTAGTGCTGTTCTCAGCCCTGAACCGAGGAGACGCTTCCCTCTGTAGCAGATAACAGATAATGCAGAAACTCTTGACTGGTTAAGTACTGAGAATAAATGACTTTTGAGTGTTCAGTCCTAAACTGGTCATCTGTATCAACCTTACCTTTGTGAAACGTGGAGCAGGAGAATGTGAAGGACAGATAAACCATGAAATAGTCAAGAGGAGCATTTAGAATCCTGGAGAGCCAGAGCATCTACTTAGCGGATCTGTGTGGGACACGCCTGTAGTGATGTTTTCTGGGGCGGAGTTGAGGCCACGTGGCAGGTCAGTATGTTTTCCATTGGCCCGTCATGAGTACCCTCTGCTCCTTCCACAGCAGTTCCCAGCAAAGAAACCGCTGCTTCGACAGCGAATCTCAACAGCTCCAGCACGGGATTCAAATGTGTTTACTGCTCAGAATTCTGGGCGCAATCGTATCATGTCTGTAATACTTCCCTTGAACAGGCCCAGCCCCTAGCGGGTGAATCTTCCTCGAGCATAGCAGTCCTGGGACCTATTCATCCGCATGCATGCGAGTTGAGAGATCTTTAAACGTATCACCTACTGATCACTTCCAAAGGAAAGCAATGTGTTTAGAAGGATATGGAGACGGCTCAGAGTTTCAGAGCACTGGCTGCTCTTCTAGAGAACCTTGGTTCAATTCCCAGCACCCACATGGTTACCTACAACTACCTGTAACTCCAGTCCCAGGGGATCTGACATCTTCTGGCCTCCATGAGCACTACATGCACACAATACACAAACATACATTTAGGCAAAACGCCCATACACGCAAAAATTAAGATGATGATGATAAAGATGATGATGACAATAATAGGAATGGGAAAACAGCTATTATCAGAAGGGGATGCCAACCAAATCATTTTCATTGCATTGCATTTAACTTTATTTTTGTAATTTTAAAGATTTATTTTTATTTTATGTATGTGAGTATACTGCCTTCAGACACACCAGAAGAGGGCATCAGATCCCATTACAGATGGTTGTGAGCCACCATGTGGTCACTGTGAATTGAACTCAGGACCTCTGGAAGAGCAGTCAGTTCTCTTAACTGCTGAGAACATCTCTCCAACCCCCTTAAAACTTTTTGAATGAAGTTTTATCTGGGACTGGTGACACACATCTATAATCTCGGCACTTAGAAGGCTGAGTCAGGAAGGTTATGAGTTCAAGGCCTGAACATGTAATAAGAACCTGACTCAAAAAAGGTTTTAAATGAAGCGCTTTGGATGTCCATGATCTTACCTCATTGGATACACATATTAATCCCTTCAGACAGAGAGTGAGGATGCACAAGACAAATAGGAGAATAGGAATTCTGAAATTCTTTCCACTCATCCCACTATCGATCCATTAAAAAAAAAAATGGGATTTTGAAGATTTTCTTTAACTTGACAAGTTTTCTCTATTTTACTGACTACCACCCCTGTGCGTTTATTTCTAACTTCTGATTTTTTTAAAAAGCCTTGTAAGCATAGCCTGATTGGCTGCAAAGACAGACTGTATAATTATTATATTTAAGCCCTTTGAGGAAATACACTCTGATTAATTCACTCATATCAGATGACAGGGACTGACAAAAATCAGAAGCCGTTTTCTTAATGTAGACGTTCCTACTGCAACATCATTGACGGTCCTTAAAAATACACTGGAAATACCCAAGCAACATTTAAGTGTCCAAAAGTCCCTTTGCTTTGTAGTTTGGAGACCAGTTAGGGAAGAGAGATGCCTATTGTTTCTTGTAGATGAATCCTCTTTCTGGAGGAAATATTACTGATGTCTGCATAAATCTCTTTGGATACCTCAGTTCCGTAGCTCAAGCTGTAGACTCAGATGGCTACTGCCTACAGCATCCGGGTTCTTCATTCAGCCCACTGGGCCTGAACAGACCCCGCCCCCCTCGGCACTGAGTGGGCAGAAATCCCCCTTCCCTTCCTCTGTGTAACTTTTTCTCTCTTCATCACTAACTAGCCCTAGCTGGCTGTCCTGGTGTGGGATGTGGGAACATGCCAACCGCTAATTAGGAACAAGCCTGTGAAAACTTGGGGGACGCTACACATTTCAAATTACATTAATGACCATGCAAAATGCAAACGAAGCAGGGAGGTGAGCGTCGTGTCACGTTTGTACAGGGAGAGAATGGCATTTCCCATGCATGAAAGCAACTTACAGAATATGAGACTCAAAATAAGCAAGAAAAGCATTAAAATACTTATTACTTGAGTTACATTAGAATTCTATCAGGATGCTCTCATCAAATAATCTGTGTTATATCAATCCTCCTTCCTCAGATTCAAATCACTCTACCTATGGGCTACATGGTTAATTTATGCAAATGTTCCTTAAATATCAAATCCCCCTTTTATTACCATTCTTTTTTGTTTTGTTTGTTTGTTTGTTTTAAGGCTAAATACCAACTTGAAGTTATCTACTAAGTATCTTTCCATTTTTAAAGTAATCAATTCGTTCATACAATATTTCATAGACGATGACGTGGGGGGGGCGGGGGATCTCCCAAGGCAAGAGCTTTATATCTCAAAATATTTTATGGTTTAACAGCTGTCTGTAGAGTTGAAAACGATGGTGGCAGAATCAGCTAAAACTCAATACCCGTTCTTTAAAGTGTGCTAACTGCGGCGGGGAAGCCTGCCACAGCCAGCATGCAATTCCGGTGCTTCAGCTCCGAGAAATCGCCCATGGAGAAGGCACCGCTTCATGAATTCAATTTTACCCGTCCATCCATAAGTGGCTGTATTTCTTCAAGTACCTTTCATCCTTCTGAGCATTAATGGTGACTGATTGCGCCCTGCTTGGGGTTTCCTGGTGCATTTCCTCCCGCACATCCATCTGAGCCGCGTTCTTTCCTAATGGGAAAATAAAATTGAGAGAAGCAAGTGGGGCCAATGATTTCATTTGAAACCGAAAAGAAAAAGAGAGGCAGTGTCCACGCCCCGCCTGTCCCCTCGGTAAGTACAAGAGTTTATAATGTGCAAAAGCCTTCAAAATGCCACATATTAACTGAGTCTCAGCAAAGAGGATATTCACACTAAGCACAGTATGGGTTCCTGTTAAAAGAACTATTTGTAAATCAATTATTGGCAGAGAATGCTTTTGGAAAGGATAAAATCACAGCCAGGTTCATCTGTTACTTTTTGTTATTTGCCTGGTTTTTGTTTCTTTCTTCCTCTTGGTACTGAACTCAGTACATGAAGCATTACACAGAGAATTTGTCTTTCACATTGATACAGGGCAACCATGAGTTCACCATAACTTGGTTTTCTAGAAAAACAGTTGATTTTCCCACCATGAGCATTCATGAGCCACCATCGTTCTAGAAAAAGTGCAGGTTTCCCTCCAACACCACCCCCTTCCCACCTAAAGCGCTCACCTTGGTGGATGAACCCTGAGGCTGCCATTTTCAAGGATTTCTCTGGAAACACCACAGGCCTTCCTCAGACTCCAGAAGCCACAATCTGAAGGCTGAGAGGCTGTCCCCTCCAGTGACCCTGACTGTCTTTGTCTCACCAACTCTGCCCTCTGTGTTGCCTAGATAAATATGGAGCAGAGTGTCTCTCTAGCTGCGATTTTCAGTTTTCCTGCTTGACTCAACATCATATCATAATTATTATGCAGATTGAGAGAAAGAAGGTGATAAGAGACAAGCACCTTTCAGAAAACCATTCCATTTGCTCCAGAGATGAGAGTAATTTTTCATTTCTCTTCTAGCTCAATTGTATCAGTCAGGGTTCTCCCGAGATAGGTAGGTAGATAGATAGATAGATAGATAGATAGATAGATAGATAGATAGATACATAAGATAGATAGATAGATAGATAGATAGATAGATAGATACATACATACATACATACATACATACATACATACACAGACAGAAGGATAGATAGCCATGGCTGCATAGTGAGACCTTGTCTCAAAAAATAGCTATTTATTTATTTATTTATTCATTCATTCATTCATTCATGTGTGTGCATATGCCATGATATATTTGAGTAGAACAGAGGACAAAGTATGGAAGTTGTCTCTCTCTTTCCACCATATGGGCCTACCTAATTGACTTAGTACCTACTAAGCCATCATTTTTATATATATATATATATATATATATATATATATATATATATATATATATGCAATTATATATTTTATTATATATTATATATAATGTTTATATATAGGCTTTGGGTTATATATTTATATGTCTCAAATATAATATTATATAATATTGCATATTGTATAATAGATTCATAGCCTATCAAATATCATAAATATGTAAATATTATATTATAAATATGTAAGTATTGTATTATATAATAATATATAATTGTTTGTATATTTATATATAATACCATATCATATATAATTAGTTATATTATGTATAATTATATATAAAATATATAAATTTTATATTATATAATATATTTGCATATAATTTTCTATAAATTACATATATAATTTATTACATACATAAATATAATACATATAATTTATTAAATTAGTTTATGTTAAAGTAGTAACAATTGTCTCAGATCTGAAGACTCTCAGTCCTCTAAGAATAGGTTCCTCAGTTGTCTCAACCTGGTACTGAGAACCTGTAAGGTTTTAAGAGAGCCACAGGTCGTTAAGTCCGTGATCGAAGCCTGGAAACTACTAGTTCTAATATCAGCAAAAGAATCAGTGGCATCAACAACAAGCTGATTCAACTCAGCAGCAGGAAGCAAGCCACAGGCACAAAAGGCAGATAATCCTCCTTCCAGCTTTGTATCTAGGCTGCCACAGAAGGCACTGCCTACACTGGGGGCGGGTCCTCCCACATTAAGCCAATCAGGACTGCTCTTCAGTTGAGGCTCCCTACTCAGGTCACTTTAACTTATGACAAATTGACATTAAAAAAAAAAAGCCTCTCACCGATATACTAATCACGTATTCCATTCTTGTATGCGGTACATGCATGGCTGTGTCCATCTAAGCTCTGTCCATATAAGAGATGTATGAAGCAGGGGCGGTGGTCCACAGTGGCTGCCAACAGCCTCACTCTAACATGGTGGTCAGCAGAGCTGACCTTCCCATATGGCATCCCAGAGCTCCTGGACAGTGTCTTGGGAGGAAGGAAGTAGGGTGTTAGTTGCTTGAGGTCCTTAAGTCAGCACAGCAACATTCAGTCTACTGATCACAGCATTTCCCAAATCACCCTATATTCAACAGCAAAGAGGTGTCTCAATGGAAAAAAAAATTAAAATATTTGAAGCCATTTTTAGTTCTCCACAACGGCTTTCACTAGATGCCCAATAAATATTTAGAGAATAGATTGGATTCAGCTTTATTCCATGAAAAATAACAGAACTGGAACCGATACAGAGTGAAGGAGTGTAAACGTGAGTACGTAGAGCCCAGCCCAAGATCTGATTCCACGGGAGGAGAATCAAAGTGGTGATAGGCTGGGCATCATGGCGCATGTCTTTGATCCCAGCATTTGGGAGGCAGAGGCAGGCAGATCTCTGTGAGTTCAAGGCCAGCCTGGTGTATACAGTGAGTTCCAGAACACCCAAGGCTATGTAGAGAGACCCTGTCTAAACCAAGCAAGCAAACAAGCAAACAAGCGAAACAAACAAAAAACCCTCCATTTTTGTTTTGTTGCAGACTTTTTGTTTCGATTTGACAGTTTTTGTTATATAAGGTGTTTTTGTTTTTTTGGTTTTTTTGTTTGTTTGTTTGTTTGTTTGCTTGCTTGCTTGTTTTTGACTTTCATTTCTGTTTTATTTGTTTTGTGAGAGAGGGAGAAAGAGAACATGAAGTTCAGTGGATGGGTAAGGAGGTAGGGAGATCTAGGACTAGGAGAGAGGAAGACACGATCAAAATATATTGTATGAGAAAAAATAAATTAAAAAAGATATGGAAGAATTCAGCAGTAAATAAAAAGAAAAAGTCTCTTGCTTATGATAAGCCAACCATGCTTCATTGGAAGGGCATGTGTCTAAGAAAACAAAGGCAGCACAAACTGGATGGGGTGAATGGGAGAGAAGAGAACACAAAGCTGGTTTGGTAAGGATAACTTGGGAGGAGTCACTGGGGAAGTGAATCTGATCAAAACCCATTGTATGCAACTTCTCAAAGAACTGATTTTAAAGTGAGTAGCTAATTAACTGAAATGACAAGTCTCTCCAAGTGCTCTACTCAGTAACTCATCATTTTCACAGCATTATGGGGGACAAGCAGGACTCACATCGCATTTAGTCGTCTGGGGATTGTCACTGCAATTACTTGCCTATGATGCTCAGAACTCTATGCGGAGAAGGAGGCAGGAAGATTGGAAGAGCCAGAGGTGGAGGATGGCTCCAAGAAAACTGTCTTCCAGACACAACAGGAGCAACATTGTGTCACTGTCATATGTGCAGCTGCCCATACTGTTACCTTGTATTCATCTGCCACTTCTGGCTCTTACAGTCTCAATGAATGAATAATGAAAATGTGGCGTATTTACACACTGGAATATTTTTCAGCTATTAAGAAAGATGAAATTTCGAAGCTCACAGGTAAAGGATACAGCTGGAAACAATCATTCTGAGTTAAGTATCCCTGCCAAGTGTCCCTTGCTTTCTTTCATTTGTAGGTGTTAGCTTTGACGCTTTAGACACATACATTTCATTTGGAATACCCACAGAGGTCAGGAAACCAGAAAGAGGGGTGGGGGTGGGGGAGCCTTCAGGGGAGGGGAGATACATAGTTTTTCTGTTGTTTTTTTTTTAACTTTAGCAGTTACAACCAAGACTCTGATTAGCCTGGTCAGGTAGACTTAATCCTGGGTGCAGGTAGATCCCAGCGTTGTGAAGACTGATGCTTTGTCAGGTTTCACACACCTTCCCATTGCTACCGTGCAAATGCTTTAAAGACCGTGAAAATCAAACACTAAACAAATCCAATCTTGTGACCAGAATAAAAAGCATGCCTGAAGGAATTCAGCCCGTGTGTCTAATAAAAATCAGTGGAGACCTTTCCAGGAAGATGATAGACTGGATAATACTTCCACCAGCTTCACTTGAACCCTTAAGGGAAGTTTCTCTAGTGCAGTCACTGAAGGAAAATCCATACTTCATGGCTTTTGCTTAGCATGGAGGAAAAACATACCAAGTCGCCTATGTTTGCAGGAAACGTGAGGTGCTGTGGGCAAAAGTGGGAAGAACCAATGCAAATTTAGCAAGCCAGATAATAACTGGGGAAACCCCGACTCTCACCATCACAGTCTCATTGTCTGAGGATGTGGCAGGCCAGGATTGGCTGACCTGTGAATGACCTTCTTAGACTGTGTAAACAAGGTCAAACAAGTGACATCACTTGGGGTGAAGGAATGAGTCATTAAAAATAGTTATCCCACCCACACTTAGAATTGAACAACTTCTTAGGGGTAATAAAATCTCTCTCTCTCTCTCTCTCTCTCTCTCTCTCTCTCTCTGAGCTCAGAGTTTCCCTGTTGTAATTCCTGTCACTGTGACAAGGACTTAAAGCACTCAATCTTAAAGAACCCAGACCACGCCTTCTTTGACTCCAAGGCAAACAACCGTGTTCTACCTTGAAGAAAATGTAAAGCTGGGTTGAACAGCTTTGAACCGTGTCCAAGCTTACAATGGTTTTCTTTAGCATGTATCAAAACCTAAACAACAATGCTGGGCTGTGTGTAACAGTGCAACAGTTAAGGACCTGGTTTGGCACTAACTGCATTAAGGTGGTCCCAGTTCCACTACTCTCTGGTATTGTAACTCAGGCCAGGTTCATGTGTGCCTTTCATGTCTTGCTCCTTGATTGACAACGGGGGTGGGGGTGGGGGAGGATAGTTTGACTGAGAATTACCTCCAGCCATTCATACATTTAAATACTTAGTCTCTATTGGTGGGCCTATTTGGGAAGGATTAGGAAGTTTAGCCAGGTTGGAGGAGGTGTGTTACTGGGACAGGCTTCAAGGTTTCAAAACACTCAGGGCATTCCCTGAGTTCTCTCCCTGGGGATCAAGGTGTGAACTTGCCACTATGTCTTTGCTCCACCATCATGGATTCTAACCTGTTGCAGGATATTTGATCACAAGGTGAACCCCAACATTGTTTTTTACAGAAAAAAAAAAAATAGCTGTTTCTAGTTATGATGTGGCTCAGCCTTAGCACACACCTTTAATCCCAAACAATGAAAGTAAAGTTAGTTTGTAGAAGGAAGCACTCATGTTTGAAAGTGATGTACAATTGAGTGGCAGGCAAAGTGACAAACCAGAGAAAGATTTGACAGAATAGGACGTGCCCAACTCTCACAAGGAGAGGAAAGGGAGGCTGCTTAAGAGAGCCGTGCAAATTTTTGGTGTTGCTTTGTGTAGCTACAGTAAATTGTGCGAGCTGTACTGAATGTTACAGAATTCATTAGGAGTAAAGCATGGGAATGTGGCATGAAATTTGGAGTGGGCATGGGCAGGTGGTTCTGCATGTAAATGTACTGGCTGTTCTTCCAGAGGACCAGGATTTGATTCCCAACACCCACCTATAACTCCTGTTCTAGAGGATCTCATACTGTCTTCTGGCCCCTGTGGGCACCACCAAGCAAGCAAACACTCATATAAATGAAATAAAAATACTTTTTTTTTAAGAAAAAGAAAAAAACAGAGAGAGAGAGAGCAGTGCGGTGTGTGTGTGGGGGGGGGGGAGGAGAGCATTTTACTGGGCTAGTTATAGAGATAGGTTGCAGTGACAGAAGGAGCCAGAGAATGAGAAGGAACCAGAAGATTAGAGCAGATTGCTAGAGTTAGTTTGAGGCCAAGCAGAGCAATTCAGGAAAGGCCAATGGAGAGAAGCCAGATGGTGTCAATCAGCTTGGAGAGGAATGTGAGCCAGAACAGCTGCGTTGACTTGCTAGTCACAGCTCAGAAAGAACTAGGAAGCCGGGATGAGCTTACTCAGCACCAAGTCTCAGAGGCTGAAAACATTCTAGGTCTAGGTTAGATCGTACAGGCCGGCTAGAAGCTTCCAGGACTAGGTTAGCAGACAGAGGCAGTAATTCTTCCCAGACAACAATTTCACTCGAGGAAATAAATGATACTTTTACACTGAAACTGCAAGGGATTCTTTTATAAAAGTTGTCTTGGTCCTGGTGTTTTGTCTCAGCAATAGAAAAGTAACTAAGACAAAGGAACATGGTAGTTGTGCCGGTTAAGGTGAAATAACATGTAAATCATTACATAGAGTCTGCGTATGACTAAGGCTCAAGAAGTATGAACTATCATCATTATTATTTCAGCTGCCAAATAATAGTTTCTGTTTAGATTTCTGAAATCATTGGAACTGAGGGAATCTTGAATGTGACCTGCTCCTTCACACCCTAACTCAACTCAGTGACTTAACCTATACCCTGATTTTTTTTTAGTGTTTTTATGAATAATAAACAACTTATTCTTTTATTATGTGTGTGTTTACTCATTGAAGTGGAAAGCCATTTCTCACACAAAGAACTTAGCTTTTTAAATGAACACTAAACTCTAGTCATAGCATCGAGATGTAGCTCATTGAGGGTACTTAGCATGTTTGGAACCCTGGGTTTGAGCCTCTGCATCAGAGGTTGGGATGCGGTTATAACCCACGTGTGTATTCATATCTTCATACTTAGTAAAGAAAAGAAAAAAATCAAAGCCAAACAAAGTATATATCTGAGGTCATAGCTACTGTGAGGGTTAGTGTTAATTGTCAATCTGACGAGCTCCAGGCTTATCTGTGAGTGGTTATTCATGCCTTTGAAGGGTGGTTTTGATTAGGTTAATTAGGATGGAAAGACTGACACTGAAAGTGGACCATACTATTTCCTTAGCTTGGGCTCTAAACTGTTCCAAAAGGGAAAAGCTGGTTGAACGGAAGCGCTCTATCTCTCCACTCCCTGACGATGGATGTGAGGTACCCAGCTGCTTCAAGTTCCTATGCCTTGACCTGCTGCCAGGACGGACCATGCCCTGGCACTGTGAGCTGAAACACCTTTCTCCCTAAAGTCATTTTTGTCAAGGTATTTTATCACAGCAACAGGAAAAGAAGCTAAAACGACCTCATGAGCCATGAAGGAGGGTATGTGTTCTCCATAGTCTGTGACTAAAACAAGCAACTGAGGCAGGTTCCCAGACCTGCTGGCAGACAATTAACCGGGTCTTAATTAATTATGCTCTTTGATTAGAACTTATAGTCCTGATTGTTCGGGCTTCTTTGACTCTCCCGTAGCTTTTTGTCCTCAGCACATCTGTCAGAGAACATGGTCTGTATTCTCCCCCATGAAGACTTTCTCTTTTAGGATGTAGGCATGTCAAAACTTCAGATGTGTCAGAATCCTTCAAAAGCTACTACCCATACCTCCAGCCTCGCTGATTTCAACCCTTCACAGTAGGGAGGTCCTGTCTCTGTACATCAGGAGAGATTTCCACCCACTGCCTCACACCCTGTGAGAAATGTTTTCCACTACATCAGCCACTGGTAGCCTTTGGGCTGCTCTGTGCTCAGAGTATGGAGGGAAGCCAGGAGAACAGAAATTTAGCTGCCAAGCTCTGTTGCGGAAAAGCGTTATCCCTTGGAAACTGTAGGCTATCGCTGTGGAGATACACCTCTTAATGGTTTTCCGCTCAGCAGAAACTGTTGTCAGGGAGACTGAAGCTGTGCTTGTCTTGCAGAGGCATCTTGCTGCTTTCTCACTTAGATGCTAGAGAGACCTGAGGTAGGTGACTTGTTTCCACATCCCTTTTACCCAGGCTCTTCTGTCACCAATATGCCACCAAGCATAAGACGCTCTGATCTGATCCACTAATGGTAGATTCACAAAGTGGCCTGGCTGACTCTCAAGGGAAAGGCAGACACGGCTCCCTGGAAGCTGATTGTGGCCCGAAACTGCTGAGCTGTATCACCATCTTCTGCCTTCTCTGAATCCACGTGGCGCTCATTGTCTCCCCCTCCCCGCCCCAACTCAGCAGCCCTGAATTATGGACGGCCTCATATTGTTCCCTAATTGTTTCTCCACCAGAGAAGTGATGGAATTTCCTGAAGATGGAGGGTTTTTTTTTTTTTTCCTAATATAACTTCTATCATTGTAACCACTCCCTACAAAGCCTCTAGCTAGTAACTTCCCTTCCTTCATGGTATGGACTTCAAATCAACTAGATAAAGAGTAAAAAATACAAAAAGAAAGCAAAACAAAACAAAACACCCGAAACCACCCAACCCCCAATAAAACATGAAACAGAAAAGGAAATAGCATCCTAACATGAAACAGAGCCTTGCAGGTTGGAGATTGGGAGACGGTATCCCCTCAGCTGAGTGATTCCCTCACCAGCTGTCAAAACACCCCAGTCTAGAATGAGCCCACACTCCAGTGGGTCTCTTCTATTCTGCTTGACAAAACCAGATGCTTGAAATAAAATCTAGCAACTAGGACCACTTTCTTTCTTTTTAAAATGTATTTGTTTGTTTGTTTGTTATGAGTACACTGTCACAGTCAGACCTCATTACAGATGTTTGCTGTAAGACCCCACCCCATGTGGTTGCTGGGAGTTGAACTCAGGACCTCTGGAAGAACAGTCAGTGCTCTTAACCATGGAGCCACCTTTCCAGCCCCTAGGACCACTTTCTTGAAGGAATGTATCACCTCTCCCTCATTGTGGTGAATAACCATCTTGAGATACATACAGAAAGCCATATTTTCAAAAAAAAAAAAAAACCAAGAACAACAAGAAGAAGGAGCAGATGGAGGAGGAAGAAGAGGAGGAGGAAAAGGGGGAAGGGAGGAAAAGGAGGAGAGGAGGAGAAGGAGGAGGAGGAGGAGGAGAAGAAGGAGAAGAAGAAGAAGAAGAAGAAGAAGAAGAAGAAGAAGAAGAAGAAGAAGAAGAAGAAGAAGAAGAAGAAGAAGAAGAAACACATGAGCATTTTGAAAAGAGCAAAGGCCATCCCCCCATGAATGCCTCCTCAAGCAAGCTGTGTGAGCCCTTCTTCAGACAAGCTACATCCCCAACAGCCCTGACTTGATATTCCCTAAAGGTGAAGACAACTGTGTCTCTTGTGACTATGTCAAGTTCTCACTGACAAGATTTTAATGTTCAATGCGCTCTTTAAAATAGGGGGAAATGGTTTCTTTAGGAAACTTATGGCAAACAGAAAAGGCCAAATCTACCGCCACATGAACATCCTGTGCCTCCTTCCAGAATTCTATGCTCACAAAGGATTTGTGGACAGACAGGCAACTATACCAGGAATGACGCCTCTGCCCTGCCTTCAGGTAGAACCCTGGTCAGGAGGTTCCGTACTGTTTTCAGCTTTCAGAGAAGACTTCTACCACCTCCTCTTTATCCATGCTTTATCAACGGCTGCCTTACATAATTACTACCGAATGATTTGTGCTTTAGCAAACTATGTCCTTATCATTCTGGCCCATTTCCCCTTGCTTCTCATGCAGAGCCAGGTAAAGTATGAAATGGGAATGCAAAAATCTCTTGCTTAATTTCTACCTTTAATGTATGAATAGTTGAAAGATAGCAACTGCTGAACAGTGAGCCAAGGGCAGCCCTTGACTGTTTGCCTGGCCTAGGAGGAGAACGGACCATCAGCCAGGCATGGCCATCCCATCATGGTCACCACAGTTCATTCCATGACCCTCCTCTGTTTCTTCACAGCATGATACTATGCAGTTTCTGTTGATTTGTTTCCAGTCTTTGAATGAGACTGTAAGTCCGTAGATCATGTTTCTCTTTCCCAGGTTTCTGTCTATAGCATCTGTGTGGACACAAAGCCAGCAGCCTTCAACACTTGGCAGGAGAAGGCAGGAGTAAGAAGGAACAGATGGAAAGGAAGTGTGAAAGAAGAAAAAGCAGGGTAGTCTCAGAGACAGAAGAGAGAGGAGCCACCAATAGTGTCCATCCTCAGGCTGCCCCTGCTCTTGGCTGCCTTTCTTACCCTGTATGCCCTTGGTTCCAGCTCTACCATGACAAGCAGACTCACAGAACAACCTGGTGAAATGTAACGAACATTACTGACCTCTTGCTTTAATGAAGAGCTTCCTTTACTTTAGTTAGAATCTTCAGTTAATTAAAAGACAAAACAAAAACAAAAACAAAAAACCAGTGTCCTGTGTACCCCCTTAGGAAAGAGGGTGACTTGACTATGGCATTTGGATGGGTCCTCCACCTCAGCTCCATTCCCGATTTTCCTCCAGCTGAAGCTCTGTTCATTGAGCAGAACCTGAAATCTTCCTGGTTGCTTCTACCCAGAACTTCAGTCCTGACATTCCCCTGGGCCCTGATTGTGCCTTGTGGCTCTACAGAGGAGATCCCATCAGCAGCTTACTTCAGTTTTCTTTGGTCCAAATGCCCAAGGATGCTATCTAGGTCCCCACCTGTCTCTCTACACTAATTCACATACAGGTAACTGGCCATATCTATGAATTAGCTGCCCTTATGTCAAGGCTCATCTTGCTATAATTAGCATTATTTTGAATGGAGGTGGGTCAAGTCATGTGATGTACAAATTGAGTTTTCATTGAATAACTCTATGGTAGGAAGGCAGCTTAACATTCATTGTACAAGCATAAATTCCTGTAAGCATGCCCAGTGGGGTGGGCACTGTTTTCCCATTCTGTGGGAATGTTACTTGTTTCCTTCCACTGATGATAAGTATTAAAAGTTAGGCAAGGCTCCAACCCCAAAATTCCTATTGGGAATTTGCCACCAAGACAGAGAGAATCAAAGTGGAAGGGATTCTGTCTTAGTTAGGGTTTTACTGCTGTGAACAGACACCATGACCAAGGCAAGTCTTATAAGGACAACATTTAATTGGGGCTGGCTTACAGGTTCAGAGGTTCAGTCCACTATCATCAAGGTGAAAACATGGCAGCATCCAGACAGGCATGGTGCAGGCAGAGCTGAGAGTTCTACATCTTCATCTGAAGACTGCTAGCAGAATACTGGCTTCCAGGCAACTAGGATGAGGGTCTTAAAGCCCACACCCACAGTGACACACCTACTCCAACAAGGCCACACCTCTTAATAGTGCCACTCCCTGGCCCACAAATATACAAACCATCACAGACTGAAATGCTTATCACCCCCATCAAAAACAAGAACTGTTCCTCCATGAACAAATCACAAACTCTCCAGCCTCCTACCACAAGCATTGGTTTCCAAGGTCCACTGAAGCAAGAATGGGTGGCTTAAACCCAGAGACAACCTCACAGTTATGGAGACTCAAAGTCCAAAATCAGTTTATCTGTGGGTTTGGCTCCTTCTGAGAGCTGAGAAGGAAGGATTTACTTCAGACCTTTCTCCTTGGTTTATAGGTGACAGTCTCCAAGGTCATACTGTGTCCCGCTTACCTTTGTCTGTGCTTCCCTTTTTTAACTGAAGGCCAGCATTTGCAGGGAAATTGAGCACTCAGTAGGCAGAAGCAGGCACTTTTCTGTGAGTTTGAGGCCAGCCTGGTCTATGTAGTAAGTTCTAGGCCAGCCAGGGCTTTCTTTTCCCTGTCAAAAGAACGTAAGTTTGCTAAAGGACATTTTTTTTTTAGAAAAATAGTTTAAAAGAAAAATTCCAGGGCAGGCAGCTGTGTGTCAGCTCCTGCCTAGGAGAGAGAGAAGAGAAAGAGAAGAGCCAGCCCCATTTGAGTTAAGCTAATATAGAGAGCAGTCAAGTGAGAGAGAGAGAGAGAGAGAGAAAGAGAGAGAGAGAGAGCCTGAGAGGAAGAGCTCAGTTAAAGTATTAGGAAAGCATGATTAGAACAGAGGGACAAAAAGGAGAAAAGGGAAACACACTTTTCTGAGTAATTTAAAAAGTGGGTAGACCTTGCTGCCTAAGGTAGGCAGGAGAGCTCTCCTTGGCCCTCACCAGCTGCAACACCCCGCCCCCCCCAACCTGGGCAGCACAGTTCAGCTGACTCTTGTGGTGGAATATGAGCATGGGAGAGCTGTGACATGGGTGAGGGAGAAATGCCCCATCTCCCCTCATTGCCTGAGGCAGGTGGGACAGTTGGCCCTCCCCATGAGAGAAGGAGAGCTGACCCTGACCTATGCCGGCTGCAGCATTGGGTGAGCTGGCCAGGGCAGTGCTGAAGAGCTCACAATGATGGTGTGGGCCCAGGAGAGCTGGCAGGCTGACCAACTCAGCTACCACCCAGGCCCAGATCCAGGACTTTGAATTGGGCCACCCCAACATCTACCCCATGTATGATCTGCTGGAATGTGTGCAAGGGCCAGTACATCAGTGCTGCAGGATCTCATGACACAGGGCAACAAGAAGATATCTGAGAGGAGTCCCCGTGAGGATCCAGTATTGATCGTGTAGCAGAAACCAGGGCCCTAGAACCTGACCAATGACTCATTGCAATGAGCATTTGCAAGTAAAGATGTATGGACCAAAGGGTACACTGTGGTACACCATAGCTTCCACAACAAGACCTTTATATTGCTATTTTATTTTATTTTATTTATTTTTATTTGCGGGGGGAGGAGATGAATGGGATTGAGGTGTATGATGTAAAATTCACACAGAATCAATAAAGAGTTAAAATATATATATATACTTCATTCCATTTTTTCTTTTACCTTTTCCTAGTTTAGAAATATGTATTCAGAAAAATATGTAGACTGTATTGTTGGTCACTAGAAAGGGACATCCAACATTCATCCGTGACTGAAGATACACGCAGAATCGGTAGCAGCCGTGACGCTTTCCCTCCTACGCTCATCCTTCCCAGAATTCCATCGTCCTGAATTATCACTTTATTGCCAGTGTTTCTACTTGTAAACAGTATAAGTTAGTTTCATGTGATTATTGAAATCTGTGTCCTTGTGTTTAAAATCCCAAAGCTACTGAAAAGTAACCAGGTGGTTCAATGAACCTTTCCACACTCTTTAGCTTGATTCCCAATTACAGTGTTTTACTCTGTTTTCTTTGTGTCTTAATTTCCACATACGTATACATGACATATATGTACACATATATATGTATGCATATATATTTGCTGAATTATTGAAATAAATGTGAAACTCTGAAAGGAAAGAAGTGGGCAGACTTATGAATCTCCTGTTAAAGTTCCCTATGTGACCACTCTAGAGAGACAGGCGTCTCCCCAAAGATATGAGAAGACCACCAACCCAAATCATCGTGGCCAATTTAATTATAGCAATTAAACTATAGAGTAAGCTTTCTTTATTCGTGTATAGGGGCTGTCTCTCCCTAAAAACGGAGTTTGAGAGGTCAGCACTGGACGTGAGGAAGACAAGGTTTTTATAGCTCAGGGCTGGGGGGGTTCCAAATGGGGCTTTGGCAGGCAAAATAGGCAGGGTTACAGGAGCTGACTGCAAGCATAACAAGATAGTCTAACAACCTTCTGAAACAAAGACATGATTGCAAGGTGGTTGTAACAAGGTAGTCATAATAAAGAAGTCATAAAAACCTCTTGAAACAAATGTAGGATTGTAAGATGGCCATAGTGATTTTTTTTTGAAACAAAAAACATGCTTGCCAACTTCCTGGTACTGGTACAGGCAGTACAAAACTATTTGTAACTAAGGTTACAGATGGGGCTTAGCCTAATTCCTGAGAAACAGAGGTTTAATCATAAATGGCAAATAGCCTAGTTTGTCTTTACTGTATGATGGCTTTCAAGCCCAAGATGGAGGCATGCAGGTTTATCACAGAAACTGTGGGAAGGAAGAGCATTTTTCTCCTTAAAGGGATAATTATTTCTCTTATCTCTTAAACTGGCTTAAGCAGATATGACTACCTGAAGGGTCACTCTTTAGCCTAACTGAAATGTTAGGTCTCTCCCAGGCCACAAATTTCATTATCTTGACCAAAAGGAAATAGAGTTCCCTCGGCAGGCCTTTCCTGCTCGTTTGACATCAGTCGATGACAATAAAATTAAAGACCATTGAGACCGGGATTAGCCCTCACCCTCGTGTTATCTGAACCCGATTACCTCTGAGTGAGCTCACATGGCAGGTGCGCAGTGTCAACCTCCCAGTTTTGTTAAGACACAGTTGAGCCCAAATCCAGTTCTCGCATGCATGGGTCCTCCTCAGTGCACCCATTCTTAAACTAAGGGCCAGAGAGTCAAGAAGCAAAAAAGGCATGAGCGTCCACCCTCTCTGCTGCTGCCCAGGACTGGTTATGGGATACATGAAGAGGTGTGCTGTCTTCTACAGCACCATGAAGGGCACAGAGCTACTCTCTTCTCCCCTCTTCATCCCTTCACCAAGGACTCCTGCCATCCATTCTCACCCCTACCTCCTGCCTTACTGCCCTAGCCTGACCAATCTTCATAGAGTAGCCTGCACATGGCCAAAATCTAGTGGCTAGAGCAGCCTCCTAGGCTGCTGTGGAGCCTGCACATGCTTTACTGTGTGCCCTGTCCTGTGAGCTAAACTTAAATATGGGTTCAGGAGATCACTACCCACAAGGTATGGACAGGAGGCCCAACAATGAGGCTAGAACATACCAATTAGGGGACCTTGATCTTGGACCTCTATAACTGATGAACTAATTCCACTGCTTCATCAAAGACCTGATCTGTGACACAGAGAAGGATGGCTGATGTCAGCTTCCGTGGTTATCTTGTTTCAAGCTGTGCATGGCTTAATTTCCTCTTTTGTCACTGATTATGTGCCTTCGGGGCACAATTTTTAACCTCTCTGAACTTTAGCGTTTTTTTAATTTAAAATATACGAAGTTACGGATGCTCTCCCATTCATAATATGCATTAAAAGGTAAGGTAATGATGGCCAGATGTGGTAGCTCACATCTTTTAGGCCAGCACTTGGGAGACAGAGGCAGGAAGATCCCTGTGAGTTCCTGTCTGGACTGTATCTGGCAATTAGCAAACATTCCAAATGTTGTAGTTAAAAATAAATGAAACAAAGCTACTGCCATTATAGTCGTGACCACAAGTTTCGCATGGAACTTACCAGAATAGCAAAAGCTATCTCCTGACACTCGTTAACTTACTCCAGTCGGGTTGAGAATAGCAGTTATACTTTTTCATTTACACATTTTGTTTGGAAATGTTTACCCCCATGCAGTGAAACTAAATTTTAGAGAAAAAGGAATGCCATTGGTTTAGAAGGCGTGAAAATCTCTTGATGGAATCTTCAGAATGTCAGCAGAACGGGCAGCTTCCGGTGACGCCATCCCAACAGTGACTCCTGGCTATGTACTCTACAGACATGTCACCTTCTCTGATTAGGAGTGGCCCTTGTTCTAGACCCTTGTCTTCTGTCTCCGTCTTCTCCCTCACAGCAGATCCCACAGCTCCTCCTGCGTGTTGCTCATGGGACTCTTCCCGCAGACCTCTCTTTGGGGTCCCGTTAGAAGTAAGGCTGGGGTCCCAAAAATGACCACACAATTGGCCAAGGAAAATTTTATTTCTGCAGAAGTTTTCAAAGCCCTAATGAGTTCTGGGAAGCTAGCACACCGGCAGGGAGTCCCTTGGAGTGTTATTCCTGCCTAACGTGAAGATTCTGTGCTTTCTCTGATGGTCAGAATTTGGACTCAAATTCTCATACAGTTGGTGAATTCATATGGAGAAATGTGATCTGGTAATAATGTACTTGGAGAAGTTTGGTGTTTTGGAAGGACGTCAAACCTCAGGAGAATCAAATTTCATATTACAGGAGCTAGAAACATATGTGGGGCAGTCACAAAATGGTGTTTTCTCAAAGCAGAGTCATCCTGGCTCGGCTAATCTTTGGGTAGAAAAAGACTATGTTTCTCTCAATTCTTTCATTAATAAAAAGATTTAGACATGGATTCAGCAGGAGGCTCAAGAACAATTTTGTTAGAGTTTGAGAGAAAAAGAACAGGGTCCAGGAGCTGCCAGGCATGGGGGCGGGGGGGTGGGGGTGGGGGTGGGGGAGGGGAAGCTGGGAAGAGGAAGACAGAACACGGAGGATATTTAGCAGTGGAGATCGGCCAAGCAGCCACGTGATTGACAAACAGCAGCTCGGTAGAAATAGGACTGGGGAGTTTCAGAGAATGAATGAGAAAGTCCAGAGTACCAGAGAAAGCCTACCCAGGCTTTGGTCAGAGATAGAAGAGAAGGAAAAGTTAGGTTTTACTGAGGGGAACAGCTCAGCTCTGCAGCGCTACTTTATGGAAAGATCTGCATACAATTGCGTGGAGTTTGGGCGAAGAGTAAGTAAGTACGTTATCTCATTAGAGGATAGTGAGTCCTCCCCTTTCCTTAGCATGGCTTCAGGAGAATCAGCCTTACCAGAAGAAACAGGGGCAGGGCTTGTCCCCTAGACCTGTGATTGACAGGCTCGGCTGGATTAATTCTCAAGGGAAGAGAGAGACAATAGTATGTAATGCTGTGATCTTTGGAGTAGGTCAGAATGTCATGTCTCTTCCCAGGGCCAAAGATAAACTTTCCTTCTGTGGACCAGGAGGAAGCAGTTTTCCCTTATTGGATTCAACAACGCCCTGGGAGCTCCACCTTTTCATATGGGATTTAAAAAGCCTACAGTGGAGCAAAACTGATGCTTACATTTCTAGTATTACTAGGGGGTTGGGAGGTGAGGTCCAAAGCCTACGTTGAGGCGAGAGTCCATCCAAGACTACTGTAACAATATTTTTCCTTCATATATTTCTGGAAGCATCATGACCAAAAAGCAAATTGGCAAGAAAGGGTTTATTGGGCTTACACTTCCACATTACAGTCCATTACTGAAGAAAGCCAGGCCAGGAACAGGACAGACACCTGGAGGCAGGAGCTGATACAGAAGCCATGGAGGGGTGCTGCTTACTGACTTGCTCCAAATGGCTTGCTCAGCTTGCTTTCTTGTAGAAGCGCGGACCATGGGCTGGGCCCTTCTCCATCAATCACTAATTAGGGAAATGCTCTCCAGGCTTGCCCACAGCCTGACTTTATGGAGCCATTTTCTCAATGGAGGGTCCCTCCTCTCAGATGACTATAGTTTGTGTCAAGTCGATGTAGAGCTAGCCTGCACACCTTCCTTGGTTACAAGGTTTGGGGACACTGTTCCTTTGACCCAATACTCTATCAAACAGCAGAAGAAATATTTCACATGCTTGTCCTAGAATGGCTCTGCCCCACAGTTTAGACTCACTGTCGCTGTACAGAAAATGAAAATGTCAACTAAATTTGAACAAGACATCCAATCTCTAGATTTATAAATCAGTAGATACATGTTAGCATATTAAACAAAAATAATACAATTATCAGCCTATTAAGCAAAAGCAATAATTCAGGTTTGGCAAGTAATTATTAAGTATCTACCATATACCTGGCATATTTTAAGATATTGATATCTGAAGCATTCTTGTGTGTGTGTGTTAGAGGGTTGGCTTTTGTTGTTGTTGTTTTTTTTTGTTGTTGTTTTGAGATAGTCTCACATTGCAGTCTGGGCTCTGGGATTACAGACATGAGTCACCATGCCCAGCAGCAGTTCTTTTTCTACGAGTGAATAATATTTGTGTACAACTATATGCATACATATGTGTATTTATCTTATACATTTAGCCATTGATATATAGTTAGGTTGTTTTTATACATTTAGTACACAAAATGTTTCCACATTTACTGTGATGCTTTAAATGAGAAAGGCCTTAGAGGCTCATATATTTGAATGCCCAGTGACCAGGAAGTGGGACTGTTTTGGTAAGGAGTAGGAGGTGTGGCCTTGTTGGAAGAGGTATGTCACTGGGGTGGGTTTTGAGGTTCCTAAAAGCTTTTCTAGACCCAGTCTCTCTGTGTTTCTTTGTTTCTTTCTTTCTCTGACTCTCTGTCCTCTCTCTTTCCATCTTTCTCTTTGTCACTCTGTCTGCTACATATGTGTCAGGATGCAAAGCTTTCAGCTACTTCCCCAATGCCATGCCTGTCTTCTTCCTACTGTGATGATCATGGACTAAATCCCCTAAAACTGTAAGCAATTAAATGCTTTCTTTTATAACTTGCATTGGTCACGGTATCTCTTCACAGCAACATTACAGTAAATAAGATAGTTGAGAAAATATCAGTGGTTATCAGATAAAGTTTTGAGATACTAAAAGAATATCCCTCAAAGGATATTGCCACCTACTCTGAACTATATAATGCAATTGCAGTTGTACATGGGATACTTATGTCACATTAGGCATGATTGTAACTGGTTCTTGTTTTCATTTGAAGATTAATCGTGATATGGAGATATGATTGTGTATCAAGTTGATGAGGAGTGGTCTTGTGGTGGCTGTTCTTGTCAACTTGACTACATCTGGAATTAACTAAAAACTCAAGCTGTTTGGCAAACCTGTGAGGAATATTTAGTTAATTGGACTTTTGAGGTAGGAAGGCCACCTTAGACCCATCTCACCTGAGGTTAGAAAGACTCACCTTGCCGTCTAATAAAGAAAGCAGAAAAGGCAAAAACAAAACTGATTTGAAAAACAAGGTTCTTGAAATATAGGAATTTCTGAAATTAAACATTTAAAATACCTTTTGCATGCCTCTGGTGCAAACCTGCAAATTCCTAAACCTTTAGAAACATCTGCTGTCTACTCCAAAATTCTTTCAAGCGTGGGTTTCAGCAAAAGCCAGAGAGAGGAAGCACTACTTCCTGGAGGAAGAGGAGCCTGAAAAGAGGCACGAGTCTAGGAAGGAGACAGACACACAGATGACTCAGCGGGCTTCAGGGCTTGGGCCAGAGATGACAAGGAGAGAAACCATTACCCAGTCACCCCAAGACAGGGTCAGGGAAGAGTGAGGCAATCCAGTGCCTCTGTAATTTCAGAGGACAGGCATTCTTTGAAATCTCTCTGTACTACCAAGTAATTGGGAAGTTCGCAGGACAAGATGTACAAATATCTTTTGTCTCCTCATTGATGTGCAAGGGATTGAAGCCAGTGGTTCACACATGCTATGCTAGCACTTAAGACTGCATCACTTGTTTTATTGTTATTTATGAAAAATTTTTCAGTTTGGTTGTTTTGTTTTATTTATTTACATCCCAAACTCTGCCCCCTCTCCTGGTCCCCCCTCATATAGTCACTCCCCCCATCCCCTCTCCCCTTCACCTCTGAGAGGGTGGGGCCCCCTTGGGTATTTCCCATGCCCCAACCCTATCACACTGGCCAGACATGGAATAAAAAACCTTGTGACAGAGTAACCTCTGCCTATACCCACAAAGGACCTTGCCTGGGAAAGGCCAGGCCAGTGGTGACCAAGGTAATTTTGAGCCATGCTCAAGGAACTACGAAAAGCCCAATGTGATTTAAAATGAAATGAAAATAAACTTAGAACTGAAAAGACCCCAGCATTGGTTTCCAAAAATCTCTTTAGCAATGAATACCTTGACTCAGACAAAATCCTGACACAGCACACAGGAGCCTGCTCTGGGGTAAGAAGTGGGGCTAGAAATAGGAAGTCCCCCATTCAACTTGGGAAACGCTGTACGGGCCCACAACAAGGTGGAGAGGCAAGAACAAAGCAAAGAGCAAGTATAGGGGCAAGGAGTGTAGCACAGTGGTGGGCGGAGCCTGTGCCTGCTGTGCAGGGGACCAGGCTTCACTTTCGAGTTTCTTTGGTCATAACAGACAAGGAAAAGACTCCCAAGTACTTCTGTACATCCATACGGCAGAAAACGAGGCTGGGGTTATGAGTGTTGGTGGGAATTGAGTAGGAAGAGGCAAAAAAGGAACTTTCTGGACTGACGGTAATATTCTGTCTCCATAGGCGTGTGGGTTACATCTGTCAAGATGCAGCAAATGTGAACTTCAGACGTGTATTTCAGTGAGGTAAATGTTGTGTTCAATGGGAAGAAAGCCATAAACAGATATTAAACTCCAGCTTATAATATGCATGTTGAAGTGCTTAAAGCGAAGTCTGCAAGATGTCTGCAAGTTACTCTGAAAAGCATTCTTTAAACCAAGAGGGCTGATGGATGAAGGAACAGATGGGTGTCTATACAACAAAACAGTATAACCAGTTGGGTGTACAGCTTCCAACTTTGCTGTATGCTTCCAATTTTTTCCTAATAAAATGTTAGAGGAAGGATCCTTATCTTTAAGAGATGCATTTTGAAATACTTAATGAGTGAAAATGTACAATGACTGGAATCTTCAAAATAATGTGGAGGGTACAGGCGTGAAAAAAAAGAACAGACAAGATGACCAAGAGTTTACAGTTACTGAAGGTGGTGATGGGTATGGGGGTTCATTTTACTACCCTGTTTCTGTGGATATGTTTACATTCCCATAGCAAACCACAGGCTGAGAATGAATTAGCAAAATGAGTTTTACAAGATGAGATAACACTGTGATAGCTTTTTGAGAGGTCTTGCCCTAATTTCTATTTGTGACTATGATTAAATACATTTGAAAGGGTTTTTTGTTGTTTTGTTTGCTTGTTTGTTTTTGTTTTGTTTTTTGTTTTTTTGAGACACGGTTTCTCTGTGTAGCCCTGGCTGTCCTGGAACTCACTCTGTAGACCAGGCTGGCCTTGAACTCAGAAGTCTGCCTGCCTCTGCCTCCCAAATGCTGGGATTAAAGGCATTGTACCACCATTGCCTGGATGAAAGGGTTTTATTTATTTGTTTTTTAGTAATAAATTCTAAATTGTCACCTTTTGTTTGCTATAGTGATGAAATCCCATTTGAAAAGTTGAAGTGGGAAGAGATGACTGTAGGGGTTAAGAGCACTTGTTGCTCTTGAAAAGGACCTGGGTTCAATTCCTAGTGCAACCATTTGTAACTCCAGTTCCAGGGGATCCAGTGTCAGTGACCTCCTCAGGCACCAGGTAGGCATGCGGTATGATATATATATATCATACCGGTTAGCATCCATTCATACACATAAAGTAAATAAACCTAAAACTAAAAAGAAAAAAATGAAGTAGTCAGGCATGGTAGCACAGGCTTGCAATCCTTACTCTCAGGAGGCTGAAGCAGGAAGATTGCTAGTTAGAGGCTAGCTTAGCTACACAGTGAGACCCTGTATCAGATGTAAATAACCAAACAAACAAACGAATAAGTAAATAAATAAACAAACTAGAGCTGTTATGATGTTACCCAGTGTATTTCACTAAAGCTCTGACTGAGATGGTGATGGCCCAGCTCATGCTCTGGAAACCTTTCTCAGTGGGAAGCATCCCGAGAGAACCCCGAGTCGTGCCTGGTATTGGCTTTTGACTGGGTGCTCTGAATCAAGATACTAAGAAGTCTACTGCTCTATATAGGGAGTATTTCCCCTGGCCCCTCCCTACAATTTGTTAAAACTTAAAAAAAAAAAATCCTACACAGATCAGCTCAGAGATGTCCTCTGTGAGTAACCAAGCTCTCTGTATCCAAGACGCTGGCTGCTCCAGCTAGAACTCTTGAGTCAAAAAGAAAAGAGAGATAAGAACCAGCTAGGTGGGTTTCTGTGAGTAAAGGTGCCCACTGAGCATGCCCAGCAACGTGACTGCAATGCCCGGAACCCACATAAAAGAGGGAGGAGACCAAGTTATCTTCAGACACGTGCCATCTCAGACACACACACACACACACACACACACACACTTTTTTTAAAAAAGAAAGAAAGAAAAGAAAAATAGAGATAACACTTTCAAAATTCATGATAATAGAATGCCTCCTATAAGTTTTCTGTGCAGTAAAGCTTAATTCAAAGAAACGCCCCCACATTTTGATGTTTAGCCAAACCGCCTCAGGCTTTACAATGGGCCAGAAATATGACAGCCCCGGCTCCCTTCCAAGATCCTCATCTCCCCTCTGGCATCAAAAAGAAAGGGCTCCCTCTGCACCATTCCTCCCTCACTGTTCTCCCCCCACCCCCAGCCCCAGCCCAGACTTTCTTGTGGTATTTCAAAATATTTCCTTATGAACATCAGTAAAACCTGAACAATAGCGGCTACGGAAAAATGGAGTGTTGTTCTCGAGCAATTCAAAACCTAAAAATAAGTTAACGCCTGTGTGTTTGGGTTGAGTTTTGGAAGCAAGCCCAAATGGCTTTCTTTATACCTGTACCTTTGCCTATCCCTGTACGAGAAAGAGCCACCTTTCCCTCTGCAGAAATGGTGTTATTGTTCCGTGAGTTGTAAGCTTTGCAGGTCTTATGGGCGAGCTTGCCCCCAAGGGCAAGACCCGTGCCTGGGTGATGGGTCACTGAGAACAAAGGAAGCAAAACTAAACAAGGACACTGGGTAGCTATGGTGACGAGCTGGGCACCAGTCTCTCTCCAAAGCCAAGGACATTCGAAAGACAAGAACCGCCCAAGGGAACTATCAGGCTGTCAGTGACTGGACAACTGTAGTATGGCCCATGGGCAATGGTGGAGCGGGTCGGCACCAGTACTGCGCTTAGCTGCTTTGAGTTGGCTTTGCAGCTCAGCTCTTCTGCTTCATAGCAAGGTGGTCCTGGTTAACTAAACTGACTTCCCTTGGCCTCAGTTTTACAGCCCCTGAGGGAACACACAGCTTACTTTAACCAGGGACTTTCCGCAAGCGAGGCCCTGTTCTAAGAGTACTATGCCAGCTCTTCCAAACAACAATGTAGGAGCTACTGCAGCCTCCACTGTAGCCTCCACTGTAGGGAGGGGCTCAGGAAATGTCACTCATGTGGCTCTCCTGTGGTGGAGCTCAGACACAAGCCAGGTAACACATCAGACCCTGCTTATATGGCTATTCTGCCCCTTTGGGGTTGAGACCTGTGTACTACAATAGGTAGGACGCATGGCCTATTAACCTAAAATTGAAACAGGCATGAACGAACCCAGAATTAGGTATCCAAGACCATTTTTTTGTTGCTATAGTAGTTTTTTGTTGGTAGTGGTTGTTTTGTTTTGTTTTGTTCTTTTGAGACAGGGTCTCTTTATTATACAGCCCTGACTGTCCTGAAACTCACTATATAGACCCAAACTCATAGAGATCTACCTGCTGAGTGAGAGGATTCAAAGCATCCACAACCATGACCAGCTAGTTTTGCTTCTTATTGTTATGTTTTGAAAGAGGGTCATATGCTAACTGGCCTCAAACTTGCAATGATCTTTCTGTCTTTGTCTTCTGCGTGCTTGGACTATGTGTCTATGCTATAATCCCCAGATACAAAATTCCTTATTGATTAACTAAAGTGGGTTCTACAGGCCACGTGTCCTAGTTGGAATTGGGGCCTTGCCTTGTGGGATTTAATTGGGCTGCTTACAATTTCAGAGGTTTAGTCCATTATCAAGGTGGGAGCATGGCAGCATCCAGACAGGTATGGTGCAGGAAGAACTGAGAGTTCTACATCAGCTGAAGGCCACTTGAAGAAAACTGGCTCCTACATGGCTAGGAGGAGCGTCTCATACCCACCCACGCAGTGACACACTTCCACCAACAAAGCCACACACCTCCTAATAGTGCCACGCCCTGGGTCAAGCATAAGTCAAACCATCACAGTTTCTACAGGAAGATAGATTGCTTGGTTGGCTGGAAAAAAAATAAATTCATAAAACCTATTACATATTGAGATGAGAGAAAAAGGTTGGTGTGAACAGATCAAGCACAGGAGGAAATGACTTAATCTTGAGACTTTATAACCGTAAGACACCGAGTCGCCTGCCCAATAAGACCAAATATGGGATTCTTGTTGTTGCTGATTTTGATTGATTGGGGGAAGAGGGTAGTTTGGGGTTCTGTAGTGTTGGGGATCAAACCCCGGGGCCTTGTGCATGCTGGGAAACATTCTCCTGCTGAGTGGCTCATCCAGCCAAGCATAGGTTTTACAACTGAATGTTTTATAACTTGACAAATGCTTCTAATTAGGACAAAAACACTGCGTGGTGAATACAAAACCCATAGCATTGCTTAGTTATTGTCAAGGACTGTGGACTGCACAGGATCAATGTGTTCTGCTCCCCAAGGCTGGCACCATAGAAGATTTGCTGATAACAGGTTCACCACAAACACGAGTACCCAGTTTCACTCTGACCTTGGTACAGATACTGTGTCACCAAGCAATAGGACGTTTTTTTCAGATCACTATAATCCTATGGAACCACTCTGTTATATGCAGTCTGTGGCTGACTGGCATGCCATTCTTCACTGAAGGAATGTATGCCAAAGTTATGGATTCCAACTTCCAAAATGCAGATAGAGAAAAGAGCTAAGTTAGATAAAATACAAAACCTGCTGTGCTTCTGAAGTGCACATTTTATTTAACCAACACCAGGCATTTGAGACTGACCTACGGTGATTTTAAATAGTTTCACATTTGTAAAAAGTCTGTAGTGGGAAGGAAACATAAAAGAAATCACTGATTTTTTATTAATAATGACTTATTTTAGACCAACTTCTGTATCAAAACATTTTTATGTTTTGTTTTATTATTAGTGTAGCAAGAGATGGGGGGGGGGGGTCACAGGCTGTGGGAAGCCACATGTGCTGTTGCAGAGTGGCGCTGACTACTGCTGGCCACCATGCATAAGTTTGGACAAACAACTAATGTGTACATATGCAGTAAAGTTTTTTGCAAAGACACTGCCTGGCCCAGGCATGATAATGAGGCTTTCAGAGTATAACCAATCAGATGTGAGACATGCAAATGAGGTATGATAATGAGACTCTGTGAGGTACAGAGAGAGAGAGTAGCCAATCAGATGAGGAACATGCAAATGAGGCTTAGTGCATAACCAATCCGGGTGTGAGACACACCTCTCCTAGGCCTATATAAGCAGCACCAGTTCTGGGCTCGGGGTCTCTTCGCCTCTGCAATCAAGCTCTCCCAATAAACGTGTGCAGAAGGATCCTGTTGCAGCATCGTTCTTGCTGGTCGAGTAGGGCGTGCGCAAGAACAGGCCAGAGAAGGCTTATAGAGGTCAGAGGGCAACTATGAAGATGGCTTTCAACATCTACCTTAACATGGCTCCAGGGCCAAACTCACTGTCAGTTTGCTAAGCTTTTGTAGCAAACACTTTCCTCTGCTGAGCCCTTTGCCAAATATTCACAGAATCCTAAGTGAAGGTGTAGGCGATAGTTTCATGTGGTTTTTTAGAAGGCAAACAAAGATTGATCTGGAAAACCTAGTGTTCTCCTGTCGGTGGTGGCACAGACTTTTAATTCCAGCACCTGGGAGGCAGAGGCAGGCAGGTTGCTTGAGTTCAAGGCCAGTCTGGTCTACAGGGTGAGTTCCAGGACAGCCAGGGCTACACAGAGAAACCCTGTCTTCAAAAATAAAGAAAGGGAGAGGAAAAGGAAAGGAAAGAAAAGAAAAGAAAACCTAGTGTTCAAACATCCCAAGGTGCGTGCATCGAGCAAGCAGCCAAAGCAGCAACAAATATCAAATGTTTGCTTGGGCTGAAGCACAAAGCATCACTGTGTTGAAGAAAAGGCTCTGTGTTAACCCAGAAAATTCCCTTAGTGACATGTATTTTCCCAACAGTTTCCACACTGATCATGCAGTACAAATGAACAAATTAACATACAAATTTTACATGTATAATTCTGGAGAGTTGACTGTGTTTTTCTCCCAGAGATGAACAAAGTTCCACGACCACTCCTGCCTGAAAAGAACAGTATATTGTTTCCTATGTAGTAACGTTAGATCTTAAGATAAGCTGAAAACAAGCTGAAATCCATGGTAATAGAAGGGAATTTAACTTAAGATGCAAAGTCTAGACTTTGAAAGCCCTGCCTGCAGCTCCTATTCTCCCACACATGAGACCTTAGGCAATTTCTTTTACCTGCAAAGGATTTCACCTCATAGAACTGCTATGAGATGCCAGAGACCTTCTCAGAGCTGGTATTTAGAGGATTCCAGCATGAATATGTGTGATAGTTTGTACAGAGCAAGTTCCAGGACAGCCATGCTTAGGCAGTGAAAGAATTGGAAAACAGAAAGCTAGTGATAATGTAATATAACAAGGGGGCCATGTTCCAGCCCCAGCAAGTAGCAGAACTCAGCAGATTTGGCCCCATGGCTCTGGCTTTAGGGTCCAGAATAGAAGGGACTACTGGAACAATTGATGCTGGTTAGCAGGAGCTAAGGAATTAGTGGTAATTAAGAAGAGACCAGCATCAATGAGGTGAAATCTTCTGGACAATGTTTTCTGAGAACAGAAAGAAGCTGTGTTCCAGAAATATCCAAGGTTGTACCTCATGCTGCAGCTGGACTTGGTAATGTGTAAGTGTCACCCAGGTGATACTGGTAATGAAGCCATAAAGGGTCATGAAGAGCAGCTGAGGCTTGGCACTGTGAGAAGCCATGGAAGGCCATTAGTGAAGGTGTAGCCCCAGTTGCAGTTGATGATCCAGGGCTGAAGGGGTCCTGCAAAAGAGTTAAGGCCTGGTACCATGAAGAGAGCCTATGAGAGAGGCTATTGGTGAAGCCTAGTTGCAGCAGAAGATCTCAGCATATTAGAGATGCCAGTACCATGGGATGCTCACCAAAAACAGCATCGGCAGTGGAGTGGATCAACCTGAGTTTAGAATGCTACAGAGAGTAGAGCCAGAGAAGTGGCACCAGCCCTTAGGAGGAGCCCAGAAGGTTATGTGTGTATCCCAGACATTGAAATGAGAGGCTGTAACATTGAAGTTGCTTTGAAGACCCCAAGATGTTTGAGATGAGGAAAGCTGCTAACAGGGAGTAGAACCAGCTCAGGAGAACTTTGTTGCAGTCAACAAAGATGAAAAAGGAGTTGAAGAGCTGAAGACTGCTTTGACATCAGCCATGGAGATGCAGAGTTTGGAGTTTGCCCAGCTGGTTTCCTGTCTAGCTGTGGGGGTTACAGTTAAGTGATTAGATGAATCTCAGAAGAGACTTTGGACTTTTACTATGGGGACTTTTGAAGTTGGACTAAATGTATTTTGCATTATTTTATATTTAGGTATGGCCCCATAGACTCATATATTTGAACAAGCCTATGGGGGCCAGGGAGTGTGGAATGTGATGGTTCATAAATGCTTGGCCCAAGGAGTGGCACTATTAGGAGGTGTGGCCCTGTTGGAGTAGGTGTGTCAATGGGTGTGGGCTTTAAGACCCTCACCCTAACTGCCTGGAAGTTAGTATTCTGCTAGCAGTCTTCAGATGAAGATGTAGAACTCTCAGCTCCTCCTGCACTATGCCTGCCTGGATGCTGCCATGTTCCCACCTTGATGATAATGGACTGAACCTCTGAACCTGTAAGCCAGCTCCCAATTAAGTGTTGTCCTTATAAGAGTTGCCTTGGTCCTGGTGTCTGTTCACAGCAGTAAAACCCTAACTTAGACAACATGCCAGTTCACATTCACATCCCCCTTCTAGAAGAAAACAAGTCAACATAAATTCATGATGGGAGGAGGATGAGAAGAGACAAGAATGGAGGCAGAGTGAGAACATACAGGGAGAGAGGAAGTAGGTAGGATCCTGGCGAGCAGGCAGAGGTAAGGTGGAGACAGGATGGCATGGGGAAACACACTGGGTTACTTCCACAGAACTCAGGAAGACCTGGGACCAGAGCCTGGGGGGCCTGGAAGATGCAAGGAAACTCAAGAGGAAAGAATACTAAGTGAAGACCAGTGAGCCACCCCGCAGCTCTGAGCCCGTGTCCTGAAGTACTTAAGACACAGAAAACTGCCAATCCCAAAGCTGCTATTTTAAAAAACAAAAACAAAACAAAACACCCACTAACCTTGTCAGAGGAAGATTAAGAGAGCAGGTCCGTCCTGCAGGGCCTCAGCCAGTGTTTGCTCTGGCCTCTGCAGCTAGCCAGGGCTCTATCAATTCAAAGCTGAACAAATGGCTCATGAATTCTAATCCATTCTTCTAGTCTCAGCCTTCTTCTTCATGCTGGGAGGCCAAATTATAGTATTTTATTATTTTGTCTCTTTACTGTGTATTTTATTTATCTCTGTTTGTGCAGCCTAGTTCTGGAGCACTTTTTCAAAAGCTCTACTGACTCCGGATGGCTATTTTTATTCATGGTGAAAACCCCCAGTGACTGTAAGGCACCTCTCCCAACCTTCAAGATTTCTGTCATATCCCAGCCACCCCGCCAGCTTCGTCAGGGTGGAACCGAATGCTGGAACTCCACACAGTGAGTGGTTTCAGTGTTCTCCCAAGCACATTAGTCCTTCTCTAGAACCAGAGGTTCTGCTCCTGGCTGTTTCATGTAGAGCCCACCAGCCAAACTCCAGGAATAAGAGAGCAGGTCAAATGGATAACAGACTTCTAATCTACCTAAATAGCATGCTGCCATCCACCTTCTCTGTATGGAGTCTCTCAGACAGTGCCCATTGGCACCAGGGCCATTTACAGATCTTGTTTACAATGTATTGTATTCCCATAATACAGCACAGCGGTTGGCACATAGTAGGTACTACATACTTAGTGAGTAAGTAAATGGGTTGTTCCAATGGTGGGGGGGGGGGGTGGCAGGGTTTTACTATGTAGCAGCCCTGGCTGGCCTGGAACACACTCTGTAGATCAGGCTGATCTTGAACTCTCAAGAGATCCACCAACATCTGACTCCTGAATGCTAAGGCATGAGGCATCGTGCCCGGCCATTGGTAGATGTTTGTCTACAGTATAAAGACACTACAGTATAAAGATGTCAATTTGTGTTAGGAGTTTCCGGGCAACACCTTCTATCTAGCAGGGGCCCTAGAAAGGAAGGGAGGAGACCCACGATGAATTTTAATAACAGTATCCTCTCCTGAGCCATCTTGATGGCTCAGCAACTAATGATGCCTGTCACCCAGCCTGACAAAGGGCCCAGCTCAAAAGGTAGAAAGAACTGACTCCAAGTGTCCTCCAGCCTCTGCACATATGCACGGACCCACCTACGCATCAACACACACACGTGCACACACATTACCCCCCACAATACACACACATCAACACACACATACATACACATGCACACATTACCCCCACACGTATACACACATCAACATACACATATCACCACACATGCACATACACACACACACATGCACACACATTATCCCCATGCATACACACATATACACATCAATACACATACACATCCACACATATTACCCCCACACATGCATACATATATCAACACACACATCCACTCACATTACACACACACACACACACAAATTAATGAATACATAAATTAACTAAAACATCTTAAAATAATATGCTCTTGCCAATCTCTCACAGAAAACCATAACTCACCTCTATATCCTTCCTGCCTGGGCCTGGGCCTGGTTCTATCCCAGCACCGATGCAGTCTTTTCCACTAAGTATTCTAAGACCTTCTCGTTTTTCTGTAAACCTCAAGCTGCCATGGACAATAGGCCTCCCCTGATAGTAGAGCACACTCTCTAAAGACATGTGGGGAGAAAAGACAATCTTTTCTCTTGTTAACCACCCCTTTATGACGACGTCATGTTGGGTGCGTTTGTGTCTTCTCTTCCCAGACTTGCCACACACTCCTCGAGCAGAGGCTATGTCTCATGGTTCTCATTTTTCTCAATCCCAGCTAAGGTGCACGGAACGCTCTTTCTAAACTCATCCTCTTCGAGGCTTGAATCCCAATCTCTCCATCACTCCACTGGAAAACAAAGATGAGACAAGGCCAAGAACAGGAGAGGATAAGGGTAGAAAGTGCCCAGCCCTGAGGGTTAAGTTCCTCTGATATGCTGAATAACTGAAAAACAGTAATACTGACAGAAAGCGAAGCCTCGCAAAACATTTTCACAATCCAGGCTACCTTTCTCACATCCTCCCACTGCTAGCTAGCAGACTCCCTTCCATGCAGCCTACACCGCCCCCCACCCCTCACCCCCACCCCTCACCCCCACCCCCCCCCCACCTCCCCGACAGTTCTAACAGAACCTCCTGAGACCGGAGCGTGGCTCAGTTCAATATTTGAAGACTGCAGACACTTAACCGCCTCGATGTTGGAGCTGCGTTTTTCAAGCTGGGAGGGCACTAAGAAATCAAGATTAACTTTTAATTCCCAACCTAAAAGCCCATCATCCCCTTTCAAAATATGCACCAACTGTGGAAGTAGCAAGAGCAACCTAGTAAAAAAAGCTTGTGTAAACTTTTTGCAAAGAGGATTTATAAGTTTGTCGGGGGGTGGGGGGCTTAAAGGGGTCACACTGTCAAAATGTTACAGATCTGCACTGGATTAAGCCTGTGATGCCACAGGACCAAGTAGCCTGACCCAGAAGCTCAGGATGGGTGCCCAAGGAGACGTAGCCAGTGGTAAGACAGCCTAGTATGACCCAGTTTCCCTGACTCCTGGCTGCCATCTTTCCTCCCACCCTTCCACCTTATTCCTTTTTTATTATAAAGAAATTTCCTTTACAGCACCATTTGCTCCTCTGGGATTTGACCCATGGCGGGTCTGATGCTTTGCTCCCTTACATTTTAAGCGCCTTCCATTGGCCTGCTTTCCTTCACCCTAATGATGCCCACAGAGATGTAATTTTCTCGCTTCTCTTTTTCTATTACCGCCTCACCTGGCCTTTGCTCGCTCTCTTTTCTGCTACACATAGCAAGGCTCTGGGCGCCCTTTTGTCCTCCGGTTCTGATTTTATGAGAAGTGTTTATTTCCATGTTTTCGGTATTTGCCTGGATGTATTCTTACCGAGCTGATGGTAAAGCCCTTCTCTCTCAGCGGGAAGCTGTTGCTCACAGCAATTACGCCTGCTGTCTTCCTTTTCATTTTCCTTCGGCTCTTGATGAAATTGTGCTTCCAGAAACCCCATGAATTCTTTCTGAAACTCTTACGTAACTCAGTGTACTCGGTCACTTCTTTTCCACCCATCCATATATTTTTTTATGTTTGGTTGGGCATTTGGGCTCATTTTCCCTCCAAATCATTTGGTGGTGATTTGATCTGAAGTTTCTCTCAGACTGTTGATGATCTCGTACAACCCAGTGGGTGGCTTCAGTGCCCAGCACAATCAGCTGATGCCTGTATCATTTGCTGCAGAGAGAGTCTACCCTGAGGTTTTATTCTTTGTGCATCCTTTCAGCTGACTTTGTTTGTTTGGGGGAAATGTTTGCTGCCGTTGTGTACTTCTGAGAGGGAGAAGGAATGTTACTGTTGGACACACTCTTTTGCGCTAAGGTCTAAGCCCTTACATCTAAGGACTGCATCCTTAGATGCATAGAACGGACAAGTCCATCCTTCATGAACCTGCTCTATCTTTAATAAGACTCCATGTGTGTTGTGTTTCTGGGATCGGTTCTAAAGGGGTCAGAGCGTCATAATCCAGGTTTTCAGTAGAGTAAATACCTGGTACGAGAACTTGCAAAAAGAGGATGGTTCATTTTGTCTCATAGTTTGGCAGTCCCTGAAGATGGATGGCAGCTAGTTCCCCGTGGGTCTGTGGCATCATGGCAGTGAACACTTGGTGGAGAAAGTGGCTTACCTCCCAAGAGCAGGAAATAAAAGGGAAGAGTGACCAGGGTCCAAATATCCCCTTCCAGGATATGAATGGAAGACTTCCTACAAGGCCCCGCCCCTTGCAACAATGCCCCGCCCCTTGCAACAATGCCCCGCCCCTTGCAACAATGCCCCGGCCCTTGAGGGTTCTGCCACCTAACTGTGAGCTGGGATCCATGCTTTTAACACACGGCTCATTGGAGATGACTAATCCAAGCCACAGCAGGGAGAGTTTCACTGGGACTGATATATGCAGGTTTCAATATCTCCATAAGTAAGCCAGCACTTGACAGCAACCAGGCCCACTCCCTTCATCTACACAGTACCAGCCCTTTGCCTGCTCTGCTATGGACGTTCGAGTTTCCTCCCTAGAGAGGACCATGGAAAAACTGAAGGCAGTATTTGGGTCCTTACAATAGCAAGCTCAGAAAAGGCCAGTGGAGTCGAGGGAAAGGGCTGGGGATGCTGTGGGTTAGAAAAGGACAGAGCAGCTCAGGTCCTGTGACCAGATAGTGAATGTGCCTCAGGAGCCAATGAAAGACTGATCAGTGGCAGCTGAGCCTTGAGACACAGAACGGACAAGTCCATCCTTCATGACGCTACATGTTACAGAGAGGTAACACAGGCCTCTCACCCTTCCTGGTCGGCTCAGCTACAAGGCAGAAGAGACACCACAGAGTTCATAAGGGAACCCTTCCAAGGCAATGAGGCAAGGCCTGAGAGAGATCCACGAATCTGTCGTTCCGACCTTGGCCTGCACCCTCCTCATTTTTCTCTGGATGCTAACGCACCCTTGTGAACCTTGGACCCGTTCAACGTGCAAGATAGATCAATAGGCTAATAAAACCGCGTATGAGAAACTCCCTGATAGGCCTGGGGGTGTGGCTCAACAGTAGAGCTCTTGCCTTGCAGGTGTGACAGTCCATGGATTCTGTCCACAACCCTGCAGAGGAAAACAAAAGGCTCGCTGGAAGCATTCCAGATCCCTATGCTAATGAGCTTTTGCTGTTCTTGTTCTCCCCTCCCTCCTTCCCCCTCTCCCCCCCTCCCCCACACACGCACACCTGGAGGTTCACCACTGTTTCTCAACTCCAGCACCAGGGGGCACAGCCCTCCCTCTCCACAGGCACCTGCACACCTGTGTGTGTAGCCCACCTGTGTGTATGCTCGCACAGACACACACAAACACATGCACATATAAATAAAACAAGGTAAGTCTTAGAAACAAAACAAAATCTATCACACTGGGGCTGAAGTGATGGATCAGTGATGACAAGCCCTTTCTGCTCTCTCAGGGGACCAGAATTCAGCATCAGGTGGCTCACAAACTTCTGCCTATAACTACATCTCAAGGGCTCTGACACCTCCTCTGGCCTCTGTGGGTGGGTACCACACACATACAAAGACATGTGCCTACAAATAAAACAAGATAAATCTTTTTAAAAAACCCACTTGCCTGAGTTTAAGTGGAGTATCCAGGAGGAGTATCCATGATCGTCTTTCCGTCTCAATTGAGTATGTGAAGGTGAATTTTTTTTCTAGACTCTTCACCTAAAATATATTCCAGCTCATCAGGTATAGAAGCAGATGTGAGAATTCAGATATGGTTGAACAACCTAAGTCATGAATGGTCAAACAATATTACTCTTTACACTGGTTTCATTCATAAAATTCTAAAACATGTTAATATGCTATGTGAAAGGGGTTGTGGGTGTTTCTAGAATGTTAATCATTTAATCTTTCCAAATTTTAATTTCTAACAATGAAGATATATATATATATATGTATATATATATATATTTCTATTCATACATATATGGATGTGTCTGTGAAGATATTTCTAGACAAAATCTCTTTGGAGTTCACAATTTATAAAGTGTTTATGGGTGTGTGTGTGTGTTCATTTTTTAACACGTACACAGAAAACATAAGAAAAATATAAGGGACACATGAAAGCTGCCAGTAATTTTAAAAGAATGTGTAACTTTAATTTTTTCAAACCTTATTTTTAATGATGGTTCTTAAATGGTTTAACCTCCCTTGTAGCCCACCACCCACCAGAGGTAGTGGGAAAGAAAGGATACAGGGAGGGAAAATGGACCAGTTTAGAAAGATTCTTTGAAGCAACTCCCATCTGTGTGTCTGGAAATCGGCAGTTCAGTTCACAGGTCAGCAGCGGCAGCTTGATCCACTGGCAAACACTTCACCGATACACCAGCCGTCCAGTTCTGTTGAGTCAGGTTAGCAACAGCAGTGACATGACCTAGCAGAGACAGCCAGGCCTCAGCGTCAGCAGGAGTCAGCAGGAGGGACCAACAGGAACACCAGGAGAAGTTCTCAGCTGTGCCCCTCTCAGGGAAGCGAAGATGGGCAAAGACTCGAGACCCACAAGCAGTGCACAGTTAGCTGTACCAGCAACTCTGTCACTCCGTGGAGTCCTATTTATACCCTTCAAACACCACATGTCTTCCAGAGCCTTGCCTGAGCACAGCTCCCGCCTCAGCACAGGTCTTGCCTCAGCCAGCATATGCATCCAATCAGCCTGAGTCTGAAGAAGCAGAAGAAGCGGCAATTGACTGCAGCACACCACCAGAAGTTCTTTGGTGCATTTCTCTCTATGGAGCCCCAACAAATGCAGCTGGACTACATAATGTAAGGCAGACCAATACCTGCGTGTCCTTAGCAAAGAACCCTTCATCGCGTGTCCTTTCACATGCTTGCTTTAGCAGAACATCCTCTCCTGTGTCCGCTTCTGTGAAATATTCCTTCATGAGTTGGCCTTAGCCTTTCACACCTGTGTCCACTTTAATGAAACACTCCTTCACATGTTTGTACCAGCAAAACACCATCCAACCAAGTTCCCAAAGAACCCTTAGGTTTTTACTTCAAGAATGCCAAGTTACTTTTAGGGGAAATTAATAGTCAAAGAGACAGACGCTGTCCTATGACACAGTTCTTCCAGGAGAGTATTTCACTTTCAGTCTGTCTCCGGTAGGCTGATCAAATGTTAACTGTTTCTGAGAAGGGACATCCCCAGAGTCAGATAAGAGAATTTCAGGGCAATCCCCTCCCATTGCTTAGGAAAAGCTCCAGGCCCATGCTTGGAGCAAGAGACCGATGTGTGAACAGTGGAAAACCCCTCAGTATGGGAAGGTGCCACAGCTCAGATACCTGAAGTCTACACTCAGATGAGTTTAGGAAGACACTCAATGAGGAATGGGCTTGCAAGGAATCTGGACAAACAGGGACTGTGACAGGTGACCTCCAGAATGGCCACATAGCTGTGAGCAGTGATGTGCCCACTAGGCCACCTCTGCACTCCCAGACTGTAAGGGATTGCAGACCTTGGCAAAAAGCCATCGGAAGGAGCTAAGTGATAACTTCAGACCCTGGCCTTCCTAAGGCTTCCCACTCTCTTTCCAGCATCCCCCATTGATGGAGCCCAGGGAACCCTTGCGAGAGCCCACAAAGGCAGCCTCCTGAAAGAGCTTGTAAGTGAGACAACTTGAGGATGGCTCAGAAAACCCCAAACAGATAAGGATGAGCTAACAGATTGATAAAATGCCAACAGGTAAGACTAGACCCCCAGATCCAAAAATGAAGGAACACAAATTTTTTCCAAAGCACACACAGGAAACATGTTCCAACTTCTGACCATAATTATAAGCCAGTAGGCTTATGGGCAAACGTTCAAACCTCGGTATCAAAAAGAACCTGATTTCTATCACAGAACAGTTCAGTGGTGTGAGACTAGATGTCAATGACAAAAAGGTGGGAAAATCCAGAGTACTTGGAATTTTTAACAATAAACTTCTAAGGGACGGGGTTATAGCCCATCAGAGTGTGTTTATGCACAAGGCACTGTTGTTGGTTCCCACCAGCACATCTCAAAAAGAGCAGGACCTCTAATTACTCCAAAGAGAGAAAATCATATCAGTCTATGTATGTATGTGCACAGTGGTGGCAATGAAAATCCAGCATCTCAGATGTAACCAATTCAGAGAGGCACATAGCCTTCAGTGCCTATGCTGGGGGCTCTAAACCTGAGAATTAATAAGCTAAGCATCTCAATTAAACACTGAAGAAAAAGCAAGAATGATGGAAGTGTAAGCGCAAAATTGAAAGAAATAGAAAAGCAAGATGAAGAAGGTTAGCAAAGCCTAGTGTTCATCTAACAGAAACTCCTTATGAGGTGGTAGGAGAGAAGAAGAGTGATTTAGGTCTCATGGAGTCCATTCAAACGTGTGGTGCACAGCCCTCCCGCCCAGCCGTTACTTCTGGGCTCTGGCCTCAGACAGGTGTGCGAGGTCCAGGCATCACTAGCCTGGAGTGAGGATAAAAAACGACAGATGGGATACAGAGTGCCTGGATGCAGAGCGCCTGGCGTGCAGGAAGGTGCAAAGCTCCTGCAAAAATCCAGACCCTCCCTGAGAAGCTGAGCAAGCGAAAGACAGTCGGAGATCCCATGTCACCATTCTATCTGTAGCCAGCTCAGTCCTCGGCTATTCCTGAGGTGGGAACAGCCATTCAAGTGGGATTGAGGGTGCTAAAGGGCTCTCGATGGCTACAGAAAATCATTTTGTTGTGCTGTTTGGGGAATTTTTTTTTCTGAGGTTTGTTTTGTTTTGTTTTGTTTTGTTTGTATTATCCATTTTTCTTCCTCTGCTTTATAATACCTTTTCTACAGGGACCACAAATCCCTTCACAGTGTTCAGTCAGCTTTCTAAACTGGAGACCCATTTACACGCACTATCTCAGGATGTGTGGAGCAGAAATAAAACACTCACCCAACTCATTCAAATCCCAGGGTGTTGCATTCAGGCAACACTGTGAGCAGAAAAATGCTCTGCGAACCAAGTGCAGAGAGTCACTTCTAGCTTCATAATTACTGAGGGGAAACGCATTTCAAAACCAGAGGTGTGGAACTAAGGCTTCCTTTTGCACAGAGGCCCTACAAGACATACTAAATCATTGCCAACCACGCCCCTCTCATAAATTATCGCTCTCATAATATTACTCCAACTTTAGAATCCACCTATCTCTATCTTGTGCATCCCAAACCACAGATAAGCCAACTTTTTACATGAAAATACTTTCTCTCACAGAAATCCTTTTGTTTACATTTTGGTATTGTATGTATGAATGACTTGCTCAAATAGATTTCTGTTTTACACGCATCCTGTAACTAAGGTTTGGACAGTGTGACCCAACATGTGGGTGCTGGAGTCAAACCCAGGTCTTCTACAAGAACAAGCCCCCTTAACCCTTGAGCCGCCTCTCTAGCACGTGGAAGACTTTCTGATTTTTTAAACGATGCCATCTGCGCAGTTGCAGAACGGTATCTCCATTCCAGATTTTGAAGACTCGGTTCACCCTGCAACTTGAATCTGTATGCTTCCTTCCCAAAACAATTATTTCATTTCTTATCCCAACTAAAAGATAAACAGTCTAAAAATCCCATGTGTAAGGTAGCTAACTTTACACCCCACTGAAATAGAAATGCCTAACGCTGTATGTCATGGCTCTCTTGTGAAATTCCAGCGCTCTGGGAGGTAAAAGAAGAAGGATCCAGAGTTCAAGGCCAGCCTGCGCTACATGAGACCATGCCTAAAGAAGAAAAGGGACTAATATTATCCTTGTAGCAGTAACTTTTAGATTCTCACTCTATCCTTTTGTACTGACCATGAGTGGAATATGTAAAGGAAGAATGTTGTATTCTCCAGTCATTTCTTCAATATATCAGAACTTTAATTGGGGGGAGGGTATTTTGTTGTTTTGCTCTGCTCTGCTCTGCTCTGCTCTGCTCTGCTCTGCTCTGCTCTGCTCTGCTCTGCTGTTTGTTTCAGACAGTTTCTCTGTGCAGCCCCGGCTGTCCTGGAATTTGCTTTGGTAGACCAAGCTGGTCTCGAACTCAGGGTTCTGCCTTTTTCTGCTAAGATTTAAAGGCATGTGTCATCACACCCAGCGAGAACATTAATCTTAAAAAGAATTTCCCTGTGTTTTACCATTTCATTGTAATGAGATCTCCTAGGCCATTGCTAGTCTTTTCTGGCTTTTTGTTTTGAGTCTTTGGGTTATACATATGTGTATGTATTTATGTATATGCTTATCACCAACGCCTATGCTTCAGCTCAATGGCACATAAACCAGAAAGTATTCATAGATCATCTCTGAGCTTACCAAATCAAGATAAAGCACAGCGGTCTGATTGACAGCTCCAGCTTCAGTCTTCGCCTGGCATTAGCATTCTTACAGTCAGAACTAAGTCTGTTCTTTTTAAAAAGTGCACTGTGGTTCCATGATAAGTCACACTGCACATGGTTTAGAAATGAGCGCACAGGCCCATCTGTATGGTACAAGGAACTCACTTAAATGGAAGCAGAACTCCTATATAAGAGCAATTCTTAATTTTCACCCACAATTGCAGGAGCTTGGCATGTAAATGAAGTGCTCCCTGAGCAGGCATTACATGGGCGTTTTTCAGGAATGATGGCCACAGTCTATCATTTCAATGGTCCCAGTCCAAAGGATCTTGGAGTCACTGACACAGCAGACTGTGACAGCTTCATAGGCCCTGTTTTGGGCTACTGGGTTCATGCCCAGTAGAAGGGAAAGAGGGAAAGTGACCCGATGAGTCACTAGTGGCTGTGGCCCAAGCCCTTCGCCCCAGCTGGCAGAGTAGAGGCTTTTCCACATTGGGTTCACCCACTGGACCCACACAACGGAGGGTTTTATGTGGTTTGGCTTTAAGAGGCTAAAATTCAGCCAGTGGGGAAAGAAGCCAACCAGTTAGCATGACGTTCAAGTCTAAAGCCTGGGCAAGGTTCTGGGGTGCTCACAAAATAGACAGCCACCACCCTGGAATACCGTGGGGTAACAATTTCTTGAGAATTATTGCTCCAGGTTTTGCCTCATATTTGAAGGGTAGAATGGCTGCTTAGTGGTTCACCTTTTTCCCCGTAGGGATCAGGAGAAAAAGCATCCTATTTTGTACCAACCCAGCACTAATACCTATATATCCCCTCCCCTCAAAAGAGTCCTCATGGAGTGGCCTAGTGTCAGTAATACTTTGGTCATGGAGGAAAACAGGAGCAATGCTGTTATTGCAGAGACAGCTTGCCTGCCATCAAGTATCTGCTACCAAACCTGGATGTGATTGGTGCTTGACATGATGTCATACAAGCCAAGCTTGGCATGATGTCATATGGGCCAACCTTGGGCATTTCTTAGCTATGGAGGTCAGACCTGTACCATCCATCCTTAAGCCTTCATCCTCTCTGGGAGGTTGCACCTGCCAGAGGTGGGGGGTGACTCTTATAACACTGAGCAAAATTCATCACAGAATTATTTAGGAGAAATTTGGCCATAATTTGGCCTGACTAATGTCATTCCTTCCTGATACCATTCAGCCATGGAAATTTTCACTCCCCAGCTATATTGTTGAAAGGATGTGTTTTAAATATAATGACAAAATATCTACATATTGACATCAAATGATGTATTCCCATGAAATAAGCATATGCATAAACATAAGCACATAAGTGCCATGATTAAAAGTGTATATATTTATAGTCCAAGTAGCTATCTCGTAAATCTTGATTTTTGTCATTTTTTGGTAATATTTACTTTTAAATATGTGAGTATCAATAATGTAGCTTAACCTTTTCTTCATATTTGGAGATGACCTTAGACATGTAAGTAACATAGTGATGCTCTTGGGCCTGTTAATACACAGAATTACATTTTGCTGTTACACTGAAAGATCAGTTTAGGGGAACTTATTTTTCCTGCATCCTTGCTTGCCTGGCCTTCACCATAAAGGAAAGATGACCACTGTCCCTGCATTCATACAGGATTCTCCAGAGGAGCAGAACCAATAGACTCCACCCTAAGATGGGACTTACCAGGTTGGCCACATGATGAGAAGCTGAGGATGTCCCACAATAGCTGTCTGTAGGCTGGAGAAGAGCCAGAAAAACTAGTGACTGCTCAGTGGAAGAAGCCAGAAATCCCAAACAAGAGGAGGCAAAAATGTATAAGCCCCGCTGGAGGCAGAAGGCATGGAAGACCCTGGTGAGCCACCCGCACAGCCTTATTCAGAGGTTGAAGAACTTGGTTGTTATGTCTGTGCATTAACAGCAGACCTGCGCTGGGTCCCTTCTCAGCTGTCATTCTCTCCAGGTCCCCTGATATCTGGATGGTGCGGCCCCATTCAGGGTACATCTTCTGACCTCACTTCACTGCCTACATTCCCATTGTCACATGAAACCCCCTCTCTTATCCATCTCGGGAGATGCTTTACCCACTTTCTGTAGGGCCGTCAGTCCGCTAACATTGACAAACAAAACTAACCTCACAGCCTCTAACCCTCTTTTCCCTCTCCTCCTAATCCCTAATACATCAGTGGAGCATCTGCTTTTAAAACACTTGTTAGAATTAGCCACTCGTTCATTTCTTCATTCTACAAACATTGAATGAGCCCTTGCTATATGCCTGTACCGTGTTGAGGATGGCACAGGGCCCTCTCTTAAGGATGCTACAGCTGGAGAGTGGGTGGATGCTCATTGACCAATGAATCATGCCAAGTAATGCGACCACACATCTGGGGGCCCGGTATAGAGTAGTAAAGAACCCAGCCCTGATCAGAAAGGACAAGGCCTTTCTCGAACAATTAACCTGTAACGAGGGTGCAGGAAACATTTGGAGTAGAGAAGACACGTGCAAAAGCTCTGTGGACGGGAACAGGAAACCCACAACACAGGAAGGGGCTCGTGTGGCTGAGACCCAGGCCCTTGGTCTCTATGCTAAGAGCCATGGAAGACAGCTGAGGGGTGAGTGATTGGCAGGACGAGTGACACTAAACGTGCCTTTCGCAGGTGCTGACTTAGTTACAAAGTGGACAACAATCTGGAGCAGAATAAGGACATCCATCCAATAGGGCTGTGGTGGGGAGTGCAGAAAAGTGTGAGAACAAAGGTCAGCCTAGATCCCGTGCTATCCTCAGGACAGTACTCGGCATATAGTAAAGGTTCTTTGAATATTTGTAGACAGAGGCATGGGGGTGGGGGTGGGGGGGAATGTCACATGACTGAAGTTGAAAGAAACAGCAACAGTGAAACATTCCTGAGCATGCATGCAGCAACCAAAACCTGACTCTGTATCTACCATGGCATGAATCTGGGTGTTTCTGTCGGCACTTACACCCTTTGCATCTTCATAGCAACCTTGGTTCCAAACGCAACCTGAGCACCTCGCACTACACTTGCTGTCTCCACACACTGCGTCAAAAAAATCCCTGACCAAAACGACTCAGCTCAGATCCTGGGTGCCGTGAGCTTCAGCCCACTGAACACACAAAGCCTTCTGCTCTTAGAAAACCACAGTGCTTCAGTCGCAGACAACAACGATCTGTGCCACTTCCCGCCTTCGTTCCACAGCTCGGGTATCTTCCGCACCTTTGTTTTGGATTGTGTTAGACTGTTTAACTTTAAAAGTTGAGATTTGAGTTTTGTATTGCTATAGTGTGTTCTCTCTCTCTCTCTCTCTCTCTCTCTCTCTCTCTCTCTCTCTCTCTGTGTGTGTGTGTGTGCGTGTGCGTGTGCGTGTGCGTGTGCGTGTGCGTGTGTGTGTAAGGATGCCAGACCCCTGCTGGAACTGGAGTTACAGACAGTTGTGAGCTGCCAGGTAGGTGCTGGGACTTGAACCGCAGACAGGTCCTCTGAAATAACAGTGTTCTCAATCTCTAAGCCATCTTTAGATTAACACAGAATTTCCAGCAGTTTCTGAAAGGGCTTTGAGCATACTTTTGCCATTTTGTGCTTTGTATTTGTTTGAAGTGGCCTCCTTAGCATGACAGTTATAAAATCAAAATGTGTGGGGGAAAATGTAGAAGGCACTTGCATGCTACAGTAACAGCCAAGACTTCCTTCTCCACCAAAAAAATAAGCAAGCATGCCATTGCCTTGGTATACAGATTTTCTTCTTTTATAAATGGTAAAGTCATATATACATAGCAAAGAATTGATTTGAAATAAGTTTCCACATGATTTATTATCAGTTCATGTTTGATTTGTACTGTTTTACATACTTTTTTTTACTCCCCCCCTTTTTTTATCTCCAATATTTTCTTTTTTTTTAATTACGTATTTTTCTCAATTACATTTCCAATGCTATCCCAAAAGTCCCCCATACCCTCACCCCCACTTCCCTACCCACCCATTCCCATTTGTTTTACATACTTATACACCCAAGGTCATACAAAATTTCCCAAGGGGAGAAAGGATGAAAATAGAAAACTTTAAGAAGCCCTGGCCTTGGCTGAAACAGGTGTCACCTTCAGCCCTACAGAGTTCTGAACTCCAGGAAGAAAAAAAGCCACACTCTCGCTAACCTCTAATTGAAGCTTAGTAACTCCTTCCACCAAGAATGCAGACAACAAACCACAGTGCTATGGAAGCACCTGTGACCTTGTCACCAAGAGGAATCACAGATGCTTACAGAACAAACCAGTTGCTGTAGACTCACCACGCTATCCTTGTTACTCAGATACTCAGCTACTGAGCCTGACCCTGCACCATGTGACATGATGTGCCAGGGTGATTATTATTGGGAAAGTTGCAGGCTTGTATGACCAACACAATTTCCAGTCACAAATATACTTAACATTCACAAATAAGACCAAGACCCAAAATCTGCCATTTCCCTTGCCATATAGCTATTTCTGAGTAGATTTAGTCTCTCTTCCTATAGGACTTTCTGCTTTCAATAATGGCTTTGGTTAAGAAACAGATATAGAGAGAAGCAGGTAGGCTAACTGCAGATCTCTACCTCTTGCTCCAATTTCTCCAAGTTCTGCAGCAGGCTACCTCCTCAGCCTCCATTTCCTCTCTGTCCCATCTCAAATGGGTCATTTCTAATAGTTCCCCTCCAACTTTTCTTCCCCCCCCCTCCCCCACACTTATCACTTTATCCCAGTCCCCAACTCCAGCAGGCATTCCCTGGGAATCTGTGGACCACTCTGGCCAGGGAAGCAGGTAGCCTAACTGCGGACCTTCAGTGGTCCAAATCCAACCCCCCACACACCTCCATCTCTCTATCAGACTACCTGCTGTGGCCTCTCCCCCTCCTTTCTGCCCCCATCTCCAGCAGATCATCAATATCTCCTCCAACCTGCCTGACAGCAAAGCAAAGAGGCAAGCTTCAGATCTTCACTATCTCATCTCTCCTCCAAATCCAATTCCCAGCTTCATCCCCAGCTCAGCAGCAAACAACCTGTTGTGTCCTCTCCTCACTCTCTGCCCCATTCCCAGGAAGTTAGGCAGAGCCTGGTGGAACCCATTGCTCTCCTCCCTTCTACGGTCTCCCTCAGCCCCCTCCTCCTCAGCCTCCTCCTCCTAGACCATCCCCATTTCTGTCAGTTCCCAACACCTAGATACACATTTTACCCAGAACCCCCAGGGACCACACCTATCAGAATCCTAGAAAATTTTCTACCAGGCAACACACAGCTACCACACCCTTCTGAAAACCAAGAGGTCAATAGAGACTCTAAAAGCCAAAAGAGCCCAGGCAGATGCCACGATGCCATGATGCCAGACCAGACTACTATACTCAGCAAAATTTTGAATCACAATACATGGAAAAATAAAACATTGCATGATTAAATTACCAAAATTAAGTAATGTCTCTCTACGGACCCAGCCCTACAGAAAGTGCTAGAAGGAAAACTCCAATCAAAAGAGGTTAGTCATACTCTAGAAAACATAAGGAATAAATAATCCTAGACCAGAAAATCAAAAAAAGAAACACACGTTACAACAACAAAATAACAGGAATCAACAAACACTGCTCATTGATATCTCTCATCAATGCTCCCAACTATCCAATAATAAAAAGAACTAACAGTACAGATGCAAAACCAGGATCTATCATTCTGCTGCATCCAAGAAACACACCTTATCATCAAGGATAGACATCACCTCAGGCTAAAGGGTTAGAAAAAGATATTCCAAGCAAACATACCTAACAAGATGGTGTGGCCATTCTAATATTTGACAAAGCAGACTTCCAACCAAAATTAATCAGAAGAGAACAGTAAAGGACACTACACACTCACCAAAAGAATAATCCATCAAGAGGACATTGTAATTCTTGACACCTTTGCTCCAAACACAAAGGCACTAAAGTTTGAAAAGAAAGAAAGAAAGAAAGAAAGAAAGAAAGGAAGGAAGGAAGGAAGGAAGGAAGGAAGGAAGGAAGGAAGAAAGAAAGAAAGAAAGAAAGAAAGAAAGAAAGAAAGAAAGAAAGAAAGAAAGAAGAAACAAACAAACAAACAACTACAGCTTAAATCACACACTGATTACTGGGAGACTTCACTACCCCACCCTCACCAAAAGAAAGCCTATCCAGACAAAAACTGAGCAGAACCAAATGGTTTTCACAGATATTTAAAGAACATTTCACACAAGTGTAAAAGGATACACCTTCTTTTCAGCACCTCATGGAACTTTCTCCAAATTTGACCACATACCTGAGTCTGTGATCATACACAAGCCATGGAGGAGTGCTACTTACTGGCTTGCTCCCCAGAAGTAGTCCAGCTTTCTTATAGAAGCCAGTACCATAATCCCAGGGGTCGCCTCACTTACAGTGGGCCCTCCCCTATCAATCACTAATTAAGAAAATGCACTACAAGTTTTTGTACAGCCCAATCTTTTTGGAGGCATTTTCTTAACTGAAATTCCCTCCTTTCCGATGACTTTAGCTTACGTCAAGTTGACTAGCCAGCACACCCTCCTCTACACAAACAGCAAGTGGTCTGATAAAGAAACCATGGAAACTATGCCTTTCACAATAGCTTCAAATAATATAAAATATCTTGCGGTATCTCTAACCAAGCTAGTGAAAGATTTACATGATGAAAACTTCCAGTCATTGAAGAAAGAAATCGAAGAAGATATCTGAAGATAGAAAGATCTCCCATGCTCATGGATCAGTGGATTAGCATAGTAAAAATGACCGTCTTACCAAAAGTAATCTACAGATTCAATGCAAAAACCATCAAAATTCCAACACAATTCTTCACAGATCTTGAAAAGACAATTTTCCTATGAAAAAAAACTGATAACAAAAAAAATAAAATAAAAAAATTGCTACAGGTATTACCATCCCTGATTTTAAGTTGTACTACAGAGTTATAATAATAAAAAGCATGGTATTGGCACAAAAACAGACATGTGGATCAATGAAACAGAATAAAAGACCCAGACCTAAGTACATACACCCATGGATGCCTGTATTTAAAAAAAAAAAAAAAAAGCCAAGAATACACAGTGAGAAAAAAAGACTGCATCTTCATGAACCGTGCTCATCAAACTAGATGTTGGCATGCAGGGGAATCCAACTAGATCCATACTTATTACACTGCATGAAACTCAACTCCAAATGAACCAAAGACCTCAGCATAAAACCAGATTCACTGAACCTGATAGACGATAAAGTGGGAAATAGCCTTGAACTCACTGACACAGGAAGACTTTCTGAACAGAGCATTGTTAGCAAAGGAACTAATATAAAAAATTAATAGCCGGGTGTGGTGGCGCACGCCTTTAATCCCAGCACTTGGGAGGCAGAGGCAAGCGGATTTCTGAGTTCGAGGCCAGCCTGGTCTACAGAGTGAGTTCCAGGACAGCCAGGGCTACACAGAGAAACCTTGTCTCAAAAACAAAAAACAAAAAAACAAAAAACAAAATTAATAAATGGGACCTCATGATACTGAAAATCTTCTGTACAGTAAAGAACACTATCATTCAAACAAAACAGCAGCCTACCAAATGCGAAAAGATTTTTACAAACTACACATTTGATAAAGGGCTAATATCCAAAACACATAGAGAACAAAAAACAATAACAGCAACACAAAAAGATATTAAGAAGACAAATTACCCAGTTAAAAATGTGTTACAGGTCTAAACAGAGACTTCTCAAAAGAAGAAATTCAAGTAGGTGAGAAATAAAGAAATGTTCAATATCCTTACCCATCAGGGAAATACAAATCAAAATCTTTCTGAGAGTCTATCTTACACCTGTTAAAATGGCTAGGATTAAAGACACAATCAATAGCTCATGCTGGTGAGAATGTGATATAAGGGGAGCACTCCTCCGTTGCTGCTGGGAGCACAGACTGCTACAGCCACTATGGAAATCAGTATGGAGGACAATAGATCCAGCTATAGCACTCTAAGGCATATGCCCAAAGGACGCCTCATCTTACCAGAGAGAAACTTGCTCAACCACGTTAAATTGCTGCTCTAATCATAATAACCAGAAATTGGAAACAACCTAGATGTCCCACAACAGAAGAATGGATAAAGAAAATGTGGTATAAGTACACAATGGAGTACTACCTGGCTGTTAGAACACAAAATGAAGGGTGCTGTTAAGTCCATTATAATCAAACTACAATGCCTAGAACCACAGAGGTTAGGTAAAGAGTAAGGAACTAGATGGGACAGATAGATCTCCCTAGGAAAGAGAAATAGTTATGGATGGATGGAGAGGAGACTGGAATGGGAGGATCATGTAGGAAAGGGAAGAACAAAGGAGGTAATATGGAGAGAAATAGCTAAACTTAAGGGACATTTGAGGGTATGTCCCTTATGTATGTAGTATGAAAACCTAATATGGAACAAAATTAAGCAAAAATGTCATTGTTCCTATTCCTACCCAAGAGCGATGGACTAACTTTGCCAAACCAATGAAACTTAATCATGAGTTCTGTTAGTGACTTTATCCAGTGCTTGTGCCAACTATCCCAGCACACTGTTGGATTCTGGGTCAGGCTGCACAGAGTTCAGAGTCAGAACTATGTTTTCATTCTTGTTTACCTTCACATTTGACTAACTCTCCTAAACACAAGTTCATTCCTGTTAAAGTTTGAAATATCAGGCTTGTGAGGCTCAGTTTTACAGTGCTCTGTTTCCCCCGGCTTTGGGAGTCAGTTCTGGGTAGCCCTGTTTCTCCTGACTTTGGCCTCCTGTGTGCTAGGATTTCAGGTCTTATGCTACAAAGTCTGACTTAAACTTGTTTGTTTTATTTTTTGAGATTACAATATATTTACATTATTTCTACCTTAAAGACAACCTGGAAATTGGATGAAGTTAGCTCTGTTGTTGGATATATGTCTCTACCTTGATCTTCTAATTTACTATTAAATAAGTAGCACACAGTAATGCCAAAGTAGAACTTGGGTAAAATACATATAAAATATACTTATAAGTATTTGCTACCACAGATGATAGGACCTACGTTCTAGCATAGAGAAGACGTACTTGCCAAACTTGCACAGCTAACAAAGCAAAACAAAAACCACCTATATTAGAATCTAGCTATGGTTGGTTATAAAACTTCAGTTCCCAAACCAACAAAGTGGGAGCAACGTATTATTTTCTGAAATTAGACTTCTGGGGAAAGAAGCTGCGTGGACAATGGGAAGCTATCAAAGACCTAACACAGTCAAAGTCCTTCCTTTTCATGGCCCTTCCTCTCAGCTGCAGTCTTGCAGCTGCCATCTTTCCTACTCTAAAGAGATAGCCAGACACTGGCAGTCCATGCTTCCCAGAATCAGAGAGAATGAAAACAATCTGCTCCCCTCCTCCAGCTTCTGTTTCTAAAAAGTACGAAGGGACACGCAGCCACCCTCAGACCAGAGCCAGGACTGTCTCCTGCCTGGTGCCAAACACAAGGCCACAGTTTGAATCTTTAAAATGTAGCCACTGGACCAGAGGGATGACACAGCTGACAAAGAGGTTGCCTTGCAAGTCAGGAACCTGAATTCAGAGAGCACCAGGCCAGTGAGAGACCCTACCTTAAAAATATAATAATAAAATCAGTGCTTGAGGAATGATGCCCAAACTTACCTTCTGGCCTATGTGAGCACCTGCACACATACATACATACATACATACATGCATATGCACACATAAATACATACACACACATACACATATATACATACATATACATGTACATACAATATACATGTACACACATTAATACATGCACATATACACACACATGCATACATACACACATACATACATATACACATACACACACGCACACATACATCCATCCAAAAAAGCAACTCTATTTGCATCATTACTCAGCCAGCCATTCTCAAAACATAGTCTCAGAAGGAAGAATGCTTAGCAAACTAAATGAGACATGTTTACCCCATTTATACGACAGTCATAACTTTGCAATGCTTACCATGTAGGTGTTTTCCCTGCTTTGACATTTAAGACACTCTGTGTCAAAGGCCTCCTCCCTCAAATAAAACAACTACTGTGTGAATCATACAGATGGCATGCAGCATGGAAGGAGAGAATCCACTAGTAATTTAGGAATTCACAGATGGATTACACACACAGAATTATACAGCTTAGCAAGTGGGACAACTGGTTTCTCAATGGAGATGAGCGAGTCACATGGCTCCAGCTTGTGAAACTTGAACAAAGGAACACAGGGAGAGCCTCAACTCAGGAACACTGGGAGCTCCTGCTGTGAAAAGGAGCAGGCCGGCTCCTCTAAGGCAGAGTCAGCTGCCTGCTTCATACAGCAAAAACATCAAAGAATAGATAGAGTCTTAAAACGTAATTGTTTTTAAGGATAGAAAGGAATATAGATTTTTTTCCTGAGCCACATGAGGATTTCTTCCTGTGGTTTAGAACTGATACAGAGAGCTTAATATGAGAGGCAGAGAGCAAGTTGGTAGACACAGCAAACATTAAGCTCCACAGAAGAGAGAAGTTAGGGAGAATAAATGAGCAAATGCCTTAAAGATATGTAAAAGTCTTGTCGGGACAATTTCTCGGGATTTTTGAACATTGTCTACTCATGGGATTTCTTTGCCTGGTATGACATAGATAGAGCCTGGACATAGGCTTATACAGTAAGTAGACATAGATAATAAAATATTGAGGCATTCGATGTTAAAAAATTAGATTAAAGGCCAGGAGGTAGGTCACCTAGCCTATCTCAGGCAATGGAAATTTGAGCCTTGAGAATCATATAAAGAGAGAGCCTGGAAATAAGCTCATACCATAAGTAGACAAAGATATTAAATAATTTAGGCCTTGATACCATGAAGGTTGGGGAAGGAGATAGCAGAAGCACTGTCTCATCAGTTAATATTTGTTGATTGCTTTATCTGCTTTGAATTATTTATCAAAATGAGTGTGGTTATGAGTTTGACAGTTATATTAAAGCTCCTCAGGAGAGAGGTCAAGCTAAACGCTTAATGATTTCCCATCACTGGACCAAGGACTTGTGATTTTGGTAGAGAGGCTCTGTATTTCCATTGACAGGAAAGGAGAAGAAGCTTTGGATCTCATCCAAAGTCATATGGATCAGATGTGACAGGGGTAGATGCCCTGAAGAACTAGAAAAATTCAAGAGAATCAAACAGGACAGGTAAAGATTCTTCATGCTATCCTTTACATGGCATGAATGAAGACTTATTATAATTGGTTATTAATAAAACTAACTCATAAAAAAAGAGAGCTGTCTTTCACCTGCTCAAACAAGGAGCAAATTTCATTCTTAACTGATCAGTGAACCCTACACAATCCATACGAAATCTTAATGGTACTAAAATTTTGGTTGTGAGATTTATATATTGCAAAATGTGCAGCTTTGGTGCGATTCATCCTCAGAGGTACTGAACTGACCTCCTTCCGTTTGCTGCTTCACTGATTCCAAATGATCTCACCTCATCCAAACTTTCAAATGGATCCAGTCAGAATTTCAGTCAAGCCCTGAGCCTTCTAAGCATACAAAGCCTGGATAACAAATGCTAAAGCTAGCTTTCTTAAGTCTAGCCAATTTTTCTACTTTTCCTACCCCTCCCCACCCCTTTAGAGAATTTCTCATCACCCATATTCAGCAGGAAGCAGCTATGGAGAATTGTCAGTCCAATTCCCTGGTTTTGGGTGTCTGGTGATGGTTATTTTGCAAATTATAGGTAGGTTGTTGTTTTAAATGATAATTTGGAAATGGTCATAATTTTGAACAGGTAGGAAATAGGTGGGATGGATTTCTAAATTTTTATCCTTGAACAAAGCATTGTGTAGCAATAATCATATATATATATATCCACCATGTGGTTGCTGGGACTTGAACTTCTTGAAGAGCACTCAGTGGTCTTAACTGCTGAGCTACCTCTCCAGCCCCAGCCATAGTCTTAATTGATAGAAATCCTTATAGTTGATACAAATTGAAGTTATAATTTCTTACATTGGTACAGAATTTAGATTGATACTGATTTAAGGTTTTCATTGGTGTGGATTTCTTATATTAATACAAAATTTGAGATTAATATTGTTACTCTTAGATAGGCATGGTGCCTATACAACTCATCTGAGAATACAAGGCTTAGGCCCAATCCTTCTAACAGTTTGCCATTACAAACTGTTAAGGATTATTAAGTTACACAAATGAAGAGCCAGATATGAAACTCATGGTTATCTTAGATTCTGATTTAATTATAATAAAGTACCTTTAAAAGTAGCTAAGGTTTAACAATTCAAGATACTTTACTTTGTCTTCAAAAATATCAGAAATCCACAGAATGTGACATTTAATGTTATTTAATCATTTGACAATGAGTCATGTCTGTACTGGCTAGTTTTGTGTCAACTTGACACAGGCTGGAGTTATCACAGAGAAAGGAGCTTCAGTTGAGGAAATGCCTCCACGAGATCCAGCTGTAAGGCATTTTCTCAATTAGTGATGGGGGGGGGGGGCAGGTCCCCTTGTGGGTGGTGCCATCTCTGGGCTGGTAGTCTTGGTTCTATAAGAGAGCAGACTGAGCAAGCCAAGGGAAGCAAGCCAGTAAAGAACAACCCTCCATGGCCTCTGCATCAGCTCCTGCTTTCTGACCTGCTTGACTTCCAGTCCTGACTTCCTTGGTGATGAACAGCAGTATGGAAGTGTAAGCTGAATAAATCCTTTCCTCCCCAACTTGCTTCTTGGCCATGATGTTTGTGCAGGAATAGAAAACCTTAGACACATGTCTGCTCTAGACAGTTTCCTCATTCTCCTTCAAAGAAAAATTGAGCTTCTTTACCTCCAAAAGTTGCTTATTTTGGCAAGGTAGCCATGGGGCAGAAATTGCTTATTTCATCTGCAGACAAAATACTGTCCGGGAAAAGGACACACTATGTGGAATAGTCAACTGATAGCTCTGCCAATACAAAGTAAACATTCCTTCATAATCCTGCTTTGCAAAGGTCTGTCAGATGATCCTGGGCCAATAGGCTGAAGAAAGATGCTCCAACATTATGAGAAATCTGGGTGCTGTCCAGGTAGTCAGCTGCCTATATAATTGTTTAAGTTTGAGAAGCTGTGTTTGGTGCGTCCTGTATACCCAGGAAATGTTTAAGTCGTTCTCAGATTTCTGACAGGGTTGAAGACTAGTTTTAGTATCAGAATTAAACCCAAGTTGTTTAACATTTAAAGAGGTTATAGAGTGGAAGACATGGTTTTTAAATGGTGTTACAGGCTAAAATCTAAACATAATCCAGGAATAGAATCATAATTCTTTGTTAAGGATGAGGGTAGAATACTTTATCTAGTTGTCAAATATGGTGAACTTGATGTTAATTGTATATCATACTTTGTGATTTGCATGATTGTTATGGTTTTGTTCAATTTATGTCTGGGAGAAGAGGTTTTTCTTTTCTTTTCTTTTATTAGACAGAAAAGGTGAAATGTAGGAGTTGGTTCTGATGATAAGGTCCTATTCCCCAATTGGTTCTTGATCCATCAATAAAGATACCAGTGACCAATGACTGAGGATGGGGTGGAACACTTAGAGTTGCGCAGGAGGATGGAGGAAGAATTGAGAGAGCTGGGGAAGGAGAAGGAGGAGTAGCTGTAAGAGATAAAGCCAACCAGCAATGTGAATTTTCGGTTGGAGGGGCCAATGGCAACTCTATTCAATTATGCCTAGAGTGGCAGGAGAGGTTTAGCAGTGCCCAGTCATTGTATTAGCAAAGGCATTTTAAGATTAACTGGCGTGTGTGTGTGTGTGTGTGTGTGTGTGTGTGTGTGTGTGTGTGTGTTGTGGTGGTGGTGGTGGTGGTTGTTGTTGTTGTTGTTGTTTTGTTGTTAGCTACAAATCAGAGGGAACCAGGTGGGGGCTGGTAGTACAGCCCATTCCCAGGTAGCAAACTACATGCTACAAATATAAAACATGAAACCTAGATGTAAAGTTTCACAGCTGTAATCCAAATATTTGGGAGGCAGGAGGAACACATGTTCACAAACAGCACGTGCTATATACATAGCAAATACCCTGTTTAAAGCAAAAACAAAAATAAAGCATTTATGAAAAGAAACGATTATATGGTGACATTAACACCACCCCCAATCCATGACTATATCTGGCTTCTTAAGAGCCCTTCTCTGCTCTTGATGACCGTAACTTGGGGATCTGGAGTACAGCTAGGGTGAACAGTCACCTCAAGCCAGTGGCTTCCAAGTTCATTGCCTCATACCCAGGAATAACATGGAAACTCAAAAAGTAAGCCAGAAATAGATTTACAAAGGTAAAGTAGGAAAGACCTCCTAAGAGTGATATTGAGTTCAGTGGGTTTTATAAGAATGGGAAGTGAGGGCCACTGCATAGCATAATCTTTATTGTGATTGGTCATCCTCAGCTCATCATTGGCTGAACCAGGAGGTGGTCTATACCATCAGGAAAGTGGTCACTTCATCTACTCTCTCTCCCAACTCACAGTATTCATTTTGTAGACTACTGATTGAATCATTTTCTATACCAGCTCACAATCCACCATTTCCTGTCTTATCGGGGTCCTGTTGTGACACAAAAACAAGTTGTCAGCCTCTCATTTTATGGTCCTTGCCATTTTCTTTCCAAGCTGGGTGTCAGGGCACACTGAATGTACCCTTTGCCCTCTTTGTCCTGAAGCCAGGAAAACTTAAGGTTCATAGGGAGACAGGTGTAAACAGAAGAGCAGAAGACCAAAGTACACTGTTAAATGGGAACTGAGAGAGCCAGTTAGGAAGCCCAAGAGGACGTTCTCCCTAGCAATGACTCAGCAGAGGCTCTGATGAGGATCTGTCAGAGGATACCTGCTCAGGACAAGCATAAACAGGTGAATTCCGAAGGTCACCTAGACAGAAACCAAGTTGGAAGGAAGAAAAAGATATGCACAAAAAAAAAAAAAAAAAAAAAAAAAACCAGCAACAACCCAGGTGCCAAAGTGTGATGGTTTGCATATGCTTGGTCCAGAGAGTAGCACTGGTGGGAGGTGTGGCCTTGTGGGTGTGGGCTTTAAGATCCTTATTTTAGCTACCTGGAAGCAAGTCTTCCACTAGCAGCCAACGGATGAAGATGCAGAACTCTCAGCTCTGTCTGCACCATGCCTGCCTGGATGCTGCGCTTCCCACCTTGGTGATAATGGACTGAACTTCTGAACCTGTAATACAGCCCCAATTAAATGTCCTTTATAAGACTTGCCTTGGTCATGGTGTCTGTTCACAACAGTAAAACCCTAAGACACAAAGGAACCTAAAATATCCCCAGAAAAGGAGGAGAAACAGGGCAACAAGCTCAGAGAAAGAGGTTGAGAGCCTCCTGTTGACAGGGACTGCAGCTGGAGGAAGCACAAGAGTGGGGCCTGGTCAGGCCTGCCTTGTAGAGAGCTCTCCAGTACCAGTGGGGATAAAGCAGTGGAGATGCTAAGGGTAGGGCCCTGAGCCACTGAAAAGCTTCAGTATAGCTCGAAGAGCCATGAGGGCCCTGAGTCACCTTGGTTTTGAAGATAGAAAGAACCTGAGTAGACAAGGTCACCAGTGACCTTGAGAATGTGGTCCCCAAGAAAAGGGAGCAAAATCTTGCTATAAAACATTGACAAGAAAAATAGGTCGCAAGGTCTTGAGGGCAACATTGTTATTTCCTTACTGAGCTGAAGATGTGAGAGAAGAGACCATTAAACACAAAAGAACTTTTATTGGACTGGTCAGAGATCAAGTAGAATTCTAAATCTCTTTCCCATGTTAATCCCATAATCCCCATAATCTCATGAAGTAGACCCCACCATCACCCCACTTATGGGGTGTAAGGTGAAGCTTAGAGAGGTGAGCTGTCCCCATGATCAGTCAGCAGGGGTGACCCCAAGTGTCTGACACAGCAAAGCCCTTTCTCTGGCATGCCTGTTCTGTCTTCCCATGTCTGCCACAACATGATATAGCAAGACATTCCATACCAAACAACAGCTAGGTGCCATGCTCTTAGGCTTCCCAGCTTCCAGAACAATAAGCTAAATAAACCTCTGTTTTGGTGAAGTACCCAAGTTCTGGTGTTTTGTTATAGCAACAAAAATAAACCAAGACACTAACCTTTGTGAAATCCATTGAAAATTACAAGACTATCTCCTCTTAGGAAAGAATAAGCAAAAAGTAAATGCATTCCACAATGCTGGGATCCTTAAAAACCAAATGAATGGGCAGCACACACCTTTAATCCCAACACTTGGAAGCAAAGGCAGGTGTAGATCTTTGAGTTCGAAGCCATCCTAATCTACATAGTGAATTTCAGGATAGCCAAGGCTACATAGAGAGACCCTGTCTCAAAAGAAATCAATCAATTTAATGATTTTACAGATGATGAAAGAGTCTGTAGAGTCAGAGGCAGATCCAAAACAACCACCCAACACAGCACTCTCCCCAGCCCCGTGCTGAAGCTTTCTTCAGGTCACTTGTGAAACCAGTATGCTAAGAGTGACAGCAGCCCTTCTGCTCTCATACACTGGACATGTTTTGAAGTGTGGGTGATTGAAATTACATCTGCTCAGGATTTGCACTGACCTCTCTGGAAGCATGCTAATTATGAGTGTACCCATGAAACTTGAGTGCAGCCTGGACCTCCAGGGCCTGGCCTACAGTGGCCACACTTCACAGTATCCACTTCCATTTGTAGCCCAGAAAATATTCTCTGGGGGAAGAAGAGCATCCATACCATAGGAATCGCTATCCTGGACTCCTGACCCCTCCACAGATAAACACACCACTGATTCATCCCACTTTCCAAATGGCCAGCTCGTGACCTGTCAGTGAACTCTTGGGATAGCTGTGCTATTTTAATAGTTTTATTTATTTCTATGGGTTTTTAAAAATCATTTTGTTTATTTTTTTACTTTAGTGATCTCATTTTTACTTAAGACATTTTGGAGTTATGTAGTTACCTCAGTGGTCATGAACTTCTCTGGAATAGATGTGGTCTCTTCCCACTCTGCAGCATTAATGGTGTCCTCAGCCCTGCAAACCTGCCTTTTGTGCTGAAGGAAGCACTTATGGTGGGAATAATTTTGTTCAACTCACTGACTCTTCTCCCATTCGTACCAGAGCTTGTTCAGTTGGCCAGCAGATGACATTTAATGCTTCAAGATCAGAATCCTTCATCTCCTTTTCCTATATTATTTCTAATGAGTCAGTTATCCAGGATACCCCTTGCCAACAACTTCAGTGGAAAATATCTGTTTGGACAAGAGCTGGCCAATTTGCCTTGGTATACACATTTCATCTGAACTATTTTTGTTGTGTCTGTCTGTTGTCTATCTACCCATCTACGTGTGTGGTGTGTGTGTGTGTGTGTGTGTGTGTGTGTGTGTGTGTGTGTGGTGTTCCTAGCATCTGCTATGTAGCCCAGAGTGGCCTCAAATTCACAATTCTCTTTCAGATTCCAAATGTTGGGATTACAAGTAAGCAACCGTCACACTGGGCTAGCCCATAACTAATGACTGCACTCAATTTGAAGAACAGTTCTTGAATATTTGTCCCTGATTACCCTGAGGTAACTTGGGGGTTTATGTGAGGAAAACACCAGGACCTATACCCAACATTGCTCAGACCCAAGTCTTGACTGGAAATGTCTTTAAAATTGTGTAGAGCTATAGAGCTGAGGAAGATTTTCCTCAACTTTGAGACTGTTTTCTTCTTCTCCTTGTACAGAAAAGGGTCAGAGTTAGAGAAGTAGCTGCGTGCTCTCCATGAAAGATGGCAGACTCTTTCCAGCCTTCACAGCAGCATGAGGGGTTCTAACCTGCAACTGTTGTGTAACACACCCTGCATGGACTCAGGACAGGGTTCTGCCCGCAGCTACCCTGTGACACCCAGAGACAGATTTGTAAATATACATTCTGTTGTTTCCCTATCCTGCCATCTCTTCTGTATATCAGGATGTGTTCAACTATCCTTTGTCCTCCCATCCTCCAAAACACTGCTGCATGGCATGTGTAACCTGGTTAACTGGGTCATACAGAAGACTGGAAGACTTAGCCCTGTGAAGTTGGGCAAAGTTGTGCAATGCTTTCTGGTGTCTTCTAGTCAGTGGGCTGTGCAGGAAAGGGAGTCATTTATAAGAGGAAGCACAAAAGAGTCCATGTGAAATCCAAGGTAATCAAAAGCCAGTTCACCTAGACTGTGAGGCAGCTGAACCAAGGGGCCTCTGTGGGGATATGCTTCCAAGTGACAGTGTGAAGCAGAACCTGCCCAAATATGTGGAGCATGACACAGTATCTGATAATGGCCATGTGAATGCACTGAGTTGGGGGATGTTTGCTTTGGCAGTTTCCCAATGAACTAGGAACTTCATATGTTCTGCATCTTAGCTCCCTAATCCAGGCATTTCCCTCAGAACATCCTGCAAACCAACCTTGCTTTCCCAGGGTGGAGGTGCACATACATTTCTAGTCAAGCAGGTCTAAATTCCTCCAAGATGCCTGGTCCTATCAAGACAACCCACCTCCAACCATCTCAGCAACTCTCTCCTGCTCTTTCAAACACCTTCATGGACATCTTGGAAAACACTGATAAGCCTAAGTCCTCTAGGATGTGGTGCCAGGCCCTTCCTACAGGAAGCTCAAGGACCAGTTCTCTCCAAATACTGACAAAATAATAATAATAATAATAATAATAATAATAAAATAATAATAATCCAAGATCTACCTGGGGACACATCAGAGACACTACTTTTCTCTACTGAAGCTCAAGGACCAGTTCTCTCCAAATACTGACAAAATAATAATAATAATAATAATAATAATAATAATAAAATAATAATCCAAGACCTACCTGGGGACACATCAGAGACACTACTTTTCTCTACTGCTGTCTGTAAGCAAATGCTGATATTTCTGTACTTTCTTGCTCCCCTCCCATAGAACTCAGCTGCTGTCCACTGAGGGCCAGAAGGTGGGATCTCAAATTCACCTGAGTTACAAGGATTAGGCCCCAAGCAGAGCCCCCACCCAAAACTTACCCATTCCACTTCACATTTCCCAGGGTTTCTGTGTCTTCAATTTAAGCTGACCCTTTTGATATTTTTAGATTTTAACTCTTGCCTAGGAACAGGAGTTTTTGCAGAGATGAAAGAAAACTTTTTCTTTTTTAATTAAAAGCAGATGACAGAGATAACTCAGTCACTGAAAATAATCAGAGCATTTCCCCCACTGGTCATGATTCAGCAGAGAAGCAAGGGTTCTAACTAAGTCTCCCTGCCTTTCCCAGAAGATACTTTGTTTGAGCTGCCTAAAGGTTCCACCAGGAAGCCACACTTGCTATTCTTGCTTTGCCACTGACCCTCACAGAGTGAAGGTGGGTCAGGGCCAGAAGGGAACCTCTGTGCTGATCTTCACATAATCAGGGAGTGGGAAAGTCAGGTCAAGGCGATGACTGCTTGATGTATTCTTTAAGATTTTTATTGTTGTTTTACTTTTTTTGTTTCTTTTAGATTTATTTATTTTTGTTTTATGTATATGGTTTTTTTTCTGCATGTGTGTGTGTGTCTCATGTGTACAGTGCCCAGGGAGGCCATAAGAGAGCATCAGATCCCTTGGAACTGGCGTTTTAAAAAGTCATGAGCAGCCACCATAAGGGTTCTGAGGGAGACAAAGGTACAAGAAGCTCTAGATCAGTTAATAAGAATTATAAATTAATAATTTATATATATATATATACTTATACAATATACTCATACACACATACACATATATATATTTGGATACTTAAAGACGAGAAATGCAATAAATACCTTTTGGGTTTTATGGGATGATATTTTGAATGGTTTGATAGGAATGGATTTAAGGGAAATTGACTCCTTGCCAGTTATTATTACAATGTTAAGTATCTTAGTTTACTATGTCTTCTCGAAAGACAGGACCGTATATAAAAAATTATGAGTCTTAGAAAAGGGATTAGAGGAAATGCTGAAACTAAAGGTACAAGATTTTATAGGTCATGATAAGTGACAGAGAGAGGAAAATGAAGGTGGAAAACAGGAGCTAGAGAAGGCCCTGGGACAAAGGATACAACAGCTCACAGATCAGACTGAGCAGCAGAGAGAAAATAGTCAGGATTGAAAGCAAGGATTGAAGGAGAACCTTTTAAAATTTATCAAAATTAAATAGACAGAAAAATATCAGAATTACAATATAAAGAAAAATTAAAATGTGGAAGCAGAACCTTGAACAGAGAATAAAGGAACTTATAGAACAGGAGAAACAACAAAAGAAGAGAGAGAAGCATGGGCACAGACCTTAAGGGAGGGACTTAAAACATCAATTAGGGAAAATACTAAAGTAAAGACAGAAGATAAAATTAGAGAAAGCCAACCAAAGATTGTTAGAAAAACAAACATTAGTTTATCTGGTCAGTGTACAACAAAGACCACCAGATGATGATCATCCACAGTGTTATCAGGAACTTGAATGGAAATCCATGGACGTGTTATAACTTTAAAAATTTAAGGAAAGTGTCACTAATTTTGGAATGCATTCACCGTTTGTAAAACAAATCCTGACTTCTTGGGCTATTAAAAATAGAATAATTCCCCCCAAGACTGGAAGGATATGGCAAAGGCATTAAAAGTTGGGTCACATTTACAATAGTTCTCATGGTGGAGAAAAGAGGTGGAGATAGCACAACAAAATAGAGCCAAGGTTAGACGAATTTCCACAGATCAGCTGCTTGGTGAAGTTCGCTTTTGCTGAGGTAGAAGTACAAGCTGCATATGATAAAGAAACCTTGACACTGTGTAGCTTAGCAGCCTTAATGCCTAGGACAAAGTCACAGAAACAGGGAAAAGACTTGAATCATTTTCTCAAATCAAGCAAGGTCCAAAAAAAACATTCTCTGGCTTTTGCAAAGGTTGACTTTAGCTGTAGAAAGGAGTATATCATATCCATGAGTGGATTAGATATACAGTTGTTGTTAGACCCCATTTGCCTGATATGACCTTAATAGGAGAAGCTGACACTAGAGTCCTTAAGATAGCCTAAATTTTCTAATGTCTTAATTGTGGTGAGCAGGGTTATTTCAGAGTAAACTGCAGAAAAAAACAAAAATACAAAAAAAAAAAACAAAACAAAACAAAAAAAAACAAGTTAACCCCAAAAGAGAGCCTATGCCTTCTGGAATATGTAAAAGATATGACAAAGGACTAGGGAATATAGAGCAACAACAAACAAATGGGGTAACACCTTACCAAAAAACTCCCAGGGGGTTGCCCCTTCCAGGCCCCAATGCCAAACAGGAAGACTTCTCTTCCTCAAGACAATTAAACACCACTACTCTGAAAACAGACATTGTGAGACCAGTAAACAAGGTTAAGACAAATTCTGTAGACAAGTCAAAAAACTTAAAAGGGAGCCAAAAATGAGTATTTTGGCAAACTTCTATAGAGGACCAACGGCTTAAGATTAGAATATTAGTAAAAAATATTGAAATTGAAAGAATGGTCGACACTGGAGTAGATGTCGTCACCATTATCTTTCCAAAATCTTGGCCTGCAGGTTGGCCACTTCAAGAAATAGACATCCAATTTCAAGAAGTTGGAACTTTATCCAAAGCACAGGATGGCTTAAATGTACAAAATGGTTTATCTGTACCTAAAGGTCAAATAGGGAAATTAAGGCCATAAGTGGCTGATATAGCCAAAAACTTATGGGGAAGAGATCTGTTACAACAGTGGAAAACACAAATTAATATCTCACCAGTCTCAAAGGTTAGCCAGAAAACCAGTCAGGCTCCTAATAAAAAAAAATCAAATTAGTTAAGGAATGTTATCAAAGACAGTTATGGACTGTTTAGGCTGTCCATAAACAAGACATAGTAGGGGCTGACAATTCAGCTTTACATCAAGGAGCCACTGCTGTTAAAACACCAACAGCCTTATCACTAAGGTGGTTGACTGACTAAGCCATGTAGATTGATTAATGGTCCATGACAAAATAAAAACTACAGGCACTAGAACAGCTAGACTGGGAACAGCTGGAGGCTCAACATACATAGGAGTTCACCAGCCCTTGCAATTCTCCAGTATTTGTCATTTAAAAAAAAAAAAAAAGGTCTGGCAAATGGAGAATGTTGACAGATCTCAGAACAATTAATAAGATTATTCAGCCAATGGATTCTCTACAGCCTAGAATCCCATTGCCTTCCTTGTTGCCTAAGGAATGACCTAACATAGCGATTGATCTAAAAGACTGTGTTTTCACAATTCCTCTACATGAACATGATGAGGAAAGGTTTGCTTTCTCAATACCTACCTTTAATAGAAGTTGTCCAATAAAAAGATATTGTTGGAAAGTCCTGCCACAAGGGATGTTAATATTTTGTACAACAGCCATTGGAGATGATTTGTAAACAATTTCTTCAATTCATTACTTATCATTATATGGATGATATCCTATTGTCTGACTCAGCTATAAATATTCTAGAAAGAATGTTTGATGGAGTAAAAAAACAAAAACAAAAACAAAACAAAACAAAAAACCTTCCCTTGTTGGGAATTGCAGATCACCCCTGAAAAAAAAATACAAAGAGGGTATTTTATTAACTATCAAGAATATAAAATAAGTGTACAAAATGTTAGACCACAAAAGATGCAAATCAAAAGAAACCAATTAAGGACTCTTAATAATTTTCAGAAGCTACTAGGAGATATTTAACCTGCTGTGGCCTACAATTGGTGTGGCTACTCAGGAGCTAAACAATTTATTTCAAACCTTACAAAGTGATGAAGTTTTAAATAGCCCAAGGAAATTATCAGCCAAGGTGAAAAAAGAGTTGTCTCTGGTAGAAGGAAATTGCAAGATACACATCTAGATCATATTAATCCAAAACTGGCCTCCATCTTAGTTATCTTACCTTCTATTTATTCCCCTACAGGAATTCTCATGCAGAGGGAAGATTATATCTTAGAATGGATATTTTTAACACATAAACAGAGTAAAAAATTAAAAACATACATAGAAAAGGTTTCTGAATTGATACTAAAAGAAAAAAATGAAACTTTGACAATTAGCTGGAATGGATCCAGCTAAAATTATGGAACTAACACAGAGATTGCCTCATTATGGACACAAGATGAACATTGACAAAAAACATACAGTAATTTCTTGAGAGAGATTAACAACAAATACCCTAAAAACAAATGACTTCAGTTCATAAAAAGAACTAATTGGATTCTCCCTCATACAATAAAAAAAAAAAATCTAATTTCTGGAGCCCCTACATTTTATACTGATACTAGTAAATCAAGGCAGGATATAAATCAAAAGATGTAAGTCAAGTGGTTGAGAGTCCCTACAAATCAGTTCAAAAATCTAAATTATATACAATACTTATGGTGTTATCAGATTTTCAAGAGTCTCTTAATATAATAACTTACTCTCAATATACAAAAAGGGTTGTTTTACACATAGAGACTGCTGAACTTATTTGAGATGATTCTAAATTAACTTTACTGTTTATTCAGCTACAACAAACGATCAAGAACTGTAGTAATCTGCTATATATATAACACATATAAGAGCCCATACAGGTCTGCCAGGCCCTCTGGCACACGGTACTAATTAAATTGATCAGCTATTGATAGGAAGTGTACTAGAGGCTTCAAAATTCCATAAAACACACCATGTTAACAACAAAGGTTTAAAGAAAGAATTCTCTATCATTTGACAACAAGTCAAGGAAATTGTGAGACAATGTCCTATTTGCTCATTATATAACCAAACTATTACCTACAGGAAGTATCCCTAAACGTACCCAAAGAAATGAAAATTTGACAAATAGATGTGTTCCATTTTACAGAGTTTGGTGAACTAAAAAATGTACATCATACACATATTCATGATTTCAATGGACAACTGTCTTAGCTTCAGAAAAGGCTAACTCTGTAATTATATATTTGTTAGTAGTTATGGCCATTGTCTAAGTTAGGGTTTTACTGCTGTGAACAGATGCCATGATCAAGGCAATTCTTTACTTTTCAAATGTTATCCCCATTCCTGGTTTCCCCTCTGAAAACCCTCTCCCCCTCCCCTCTTCACCCTCCCCTTGCTCACCAATCTACCCACTCCTGCATCCTGGCCCTGGCATTTCCCTATACTAGGGCATAGCGGCTTCACAGGACCAAGGGCCTCTCCTCCCATTGATGTCCAACTAGGCCATCCTCTGCTACATATGCAGCTGGAGACATAAGTCCCACCGTGTGTACTCTTTGGTTGGTGGTTTAGTTCCTGGGAGCTCTGGAGGTACTGATTAGTTCATGTTGTTCCTCATATGGGGCTGCAAACCCCTTCAACTCCTTGGGTCTTTTCTCTAGCTCCTTCATTGGGGACGCTGTGCTCAGTCCAATGGATGGCTGTAAGCATCCACTTCTGTATTTGTCAAGCACTGGCAGAGTCTCTCGGGAGACAGCTATATCAGGCTCCTGTCAGCAAGCACTTGTTGGCATCCACAATAGTGTCTTGGTTTGGTGATTGTATATGGGATGGATCCCTAGGTGGGGCAGTCTCAGCTCCACACCTTGTCTCTGTAACTCCTCCCATGGGTGTTTTGTTCCCCTTCTAAGAAGGATCAAAGTATCCACACTTTGGTCTTCCTTCTTCTTGAGTTTCATGTGGTTTGTGAATTGTATCTGGGGTATTCCAAACTTCTAAGCTAATATCCACTGAGTGCATGGTATGCACTCAGTGAGTGCATATCATGTGAGTTCTTTTGTGATTGGGTTACCTCACTCAGGATGATCTTCCAGATCCACCCATTTGCCTAAGAATTTCATAAATTCATTGTTTTTAATAGCTGAGTAGTACTCCATTGTGTAAATGTACCACATTTTTCTGTATCCATTCCTCTGTTGAGGGACATCTGGGTTCTTTCCACCTTCTGGTTATTATAAATAAGGCTTCTATGAACATAGTGGAGCATGTATCCTTATTACATGTTGGAGCATCATCTGAGTATATGCCCAGGAGTGGTATTTCTGGGTCCTTGGATAGTACTATGTCCAATTTTCTGAAGAACTGCCAAACTGATTTCCAGAGTGGTTGTACCAGCCTGCAATCCCACCAACAATGGAGGAGTGCTCCTCTTTCTCTACATCTGCTGTCACCTGAGTTTTTGGTCTTAACCATTCTGACTGGTGTGAGGTGGAATCTCAGGGTTGTTTTGATTTGCATTTCCCTGATGACTAAGGATGTAGAACATTTTTTTAGGTACTTTGCAGCCATTCAGTATTCCTCAGTTGAGAATTCTTTGTTTAGCTTTGTACCCCATTTTTAATAGGGTTATTTGTTTCTCTGGAGTCTAACTTCTTAAGTTCTTTGTATATATTGGATATTAGCCCTCTATCAGATGTAGGATTGGTAAAGATCTTTTCCCAATCTGTTGGTTCAAGGCAACTCTTATAAGGACAACATTTAATTAGGGCTGGCTTACAGGTTCAGCGGTCCATTATCATCAAGGCTGGAACATCACTCTCAGCAACAAAATCTTCTGTATTCCTACTAAGATAGCCCACTTAGCCTGACTTAATGAATTCCACTGCTGTCCAAATCCAAAGTCCCAAAATCCACATTCTTCTAAACAAAAGAATGGTCAGGTCTATCACAGAGCTGGAGAAGTGGCTCAGCAGTTAGGAGCACTGAGTGCTCTTCCAGGGGTCCTGAGTTCAATTCCCAGCAACCACGTGTTGGCTCACAATCATCTGTAATGTGATCCAATGCCCTCTTCTGGTGTGTCTGAAGATATAGCTACAGTGTACTCATATCCATACAAATAAATAAATAAATCTTTAAAAAAAAAAAAAAAGAACTATAGTTAACGTGTGTCTGTTAGACAGCAGGAGTAGACTCATGCCTTTGAGACCTAATAAAAGCTATAGGTTTGGGTTAAAAGACACAGAAGTTTCTTTCTTCAATCCAGGGGGCTAGATATGGACTGAACAGCGGTGCTTTTAGCGTGACGAGAAGCACCTCTAAGTTTATATTCAGAAGACAACCAAAAGGAAATTAATATCTTGAGCTTGTGGTTGAACTGTAAACTGCCAGTGTTCCATTAGCTTATTAGAACTCCGCTGATCAATGTTAAAATTCTGAACTTTGAAATAACAATACCATGTGGGAGGAATATGGAACATTTCCCATTTTTTATAGCTTAAATGATTTCTTATATCTCTATAACTTGCACTTATATACCTTAAATCATCTTCTTAGACCCTCCAACATTTATAACTTGTATTTACCAACTTGAAACATCTTTCAACGGAAGCATTTCTTACTTCTAAATCATTGATATCCAAGTTCTTTTATACCTTCTAACCTTTATCATTTGCTTTTATCAATCTCAAACATTTTCCATAAACATTTTTCTTAGACCTTAACTTGCTGGATTAAATCATAACTCACCTGTGCCAGTCCAGGGAGGGAGGGACAGAAGTGACCTCCAGCTGCCGGCTGCTGGCAGCATCCCACTCTGTGCTGGTTCCTCTATCCATTCCCCTCCTGTACTTCATCTCTGTGCTCTGGCGATGAGTGCAGAGTGGACGTGTCTGGAATGGGGTTGGCAGGGGACCAATTGCTGCTGCCCTACTTTACCAAAGCATTCTTAAGCATTAGTACAAAAGCATACCACTGTTTCCATTTCCCATTTCTTTCTTTTTCTTTTTTCTTTTTCTTTGTGTTTGTTTGTGTGTATGTGTGTGTGTGTGTGTGTGTGTGTGTGTGTGTGTCTTTTACTTTACTTTTTCTGAGCTCCATTACTTTTGCCAAGCTCCCTTATCTGTATTTCCCTGTGTCTTTTACTTCCTGAAAGTTACTTACCATTGCCAACACTCATTTTTTTCCCCAAGAGCTCCACTTCCAAAGGTGTCCATCATTGCCACACATTGGGTGCCACTCTACTGGAGCCAGCTGGTACAGTCAACTTTAAAACCATGAGTGGGGGAGTGAGGATGATTACAGGAAAGGCAGAAAGAAGATACAAGAGACAGATATGGGAGGGCTGTTGGTGAATACCCTGCCAGCAAGCAAGTGTATTTTTTCAGTGTCTTTTAAAGGCAAGCAACACAAAGCATGACCAATCCCAGAAAGATAAACAATGACCGCAAATGCTTATGTAGCAAGTTTATGGCACACAGGATCTATGTTTGACTATGGCCATTTTCTTCAGGCTAGGACAGTCTCTCAAGGACATATGCATAAGTGAAAGAACTTGGCAGGGTATAATACACATCTTAATTTAAAACTAAGACAAATGTCAGCAGACTCATTCATGACTAATCACAAGCAAGAAGTCAGCCAAAGTTAACTCCAGAAGTGTTCCCCACACCCATACAATCTAATCTTCTGCAAGCCTGGACCTTGAAGGCTTCAGCTTCCAGCCTCCGTGTGCTAACCTAGGCCCAGAATGTTCCAGCTTCTGAGTTACTGCTGATTATACATACCCTTTCTAGTTCTTTCTGAGCTCTGGCTGATTAGTTCAACTCAGCTGTTCTGGCTCAAACTCTTTTCTAAGCTGACTGATTCAAATTGGCTTCTCTCAGCTTCTGGCTGAATTGCTCTGCTTAAAATAACTGCCTCTGAACCCCACGAACTGAACTGCTCTGAACTGAACTAAACTGAACTGAACTGAACACCAATGACTTCTACTCTCTCCTATCACTGTTCTTAAGTAGCCTCTCTTTCCTGTCTGTCCTAGTGAGAGCTGGGTGTATCCTGTCTCTGACTCATTTTGTCAAATCAGTTGAGGACGAAAGTGTCAAACAGCACCCAGAGAAAGCATGTGTTCTGGATGTCTGTCTACTCTCTAGGAAAACCAGGGTTCTTGATTACAAGACAGAAATCCAACCAAAAGTAGCTGTGATGAAAGGAGTGGAGAACCCCTGGAAGGCTTGATTACCCAGTGCGAAGAACATAAGACCACTGCACATCAGAGGCTCAAAATCTCACCATGTGTTCACCTCTCCCTCCCCGTTTCTTTCTCTCCTCCCTGCCTCTTTTTTTTTTTTTTTTTTTTGCCTTCTCCATTCTCCTTCCTCTGCATCTCTCCATGATTTTCTTTTATTTCCCACTTCATCCACAGTGAAACCATGAGCTTGTATCTGTTCTCCAACTTAACCAAGGAGAGAAGATTCAATCTTTTTTTTCACAGGTCCTGTTGAAGATTCCCTAAGCAATGACTCAATTGGCCTGACAATAGTCAAATGTCTACTTATGGAGTGCCCACGGGGAAGTCACAGAGGCCCCAACAGTCACCTTCATTCCTGTCTATCACATGTACTGATGGTCAAGTAAGTACCTTACCTTCTCCCTCCCAGCCTTGGTTTCTTCACTGTAAAAGGAGATAGTGGGTGGAAGCTAAACTAATCCCTCCTTCAAAGAGCTCTTATTCTCCATAGATAAAGTCAAAGGCTGATGTAGTATCCACCATACGTGAAGCCTCAATAAATGTTCATTTTTCTTCCAAGGTGAATCTTAAAGTCAAGGAAGAAGTCAGTGCATAAAAATTGGGAGGAAAATTACTTGAAGTGTGGAGAGCCGGATGGGCAATGCTGTACAATTCAGAGTAAAAGGCACTACAGGAGCTGTTAAAAGGAAGGTAATTGAGCCTTAAATCATTCCCACCTATAAATCACCCACAAGACCTGTGTTCTAGAAATGGGGTGGGGAACAGCTATCAACTATTGAAAACCATGAATGTCAAGTTGATCAATACATCTGTAGACATTGAGACAGTCTTTGCTACCGAGGGGAAGATAATTTCAGCCAAGTAACATTTTAAGGCCAATATAAAAAGAATTGGAAAAGATTTGGATTCTGATGAACTCTGAGGTACAAAAGCTGAATTTGCTACCTCTTCCTATGTAATGTTTTGGAGTCAGGCCAATGAGTATACCCAGCTGTGCAGTTAGCCTGAATTTACTGCCATTTCTTTAAAACTCTTCCCTGTGTCGTCTTCCTTCATACACTTCATCCTTAAGTTTTACGAGAGGAAAAGGAGACTTCATATTATGCATTTCTTAGGCAAGATTACTATACCCATGGAGCACAAAAAAAAAAAAAAGTCATAGGCAGTAAAATTGCCACTTCCCTTGGATCTTTAAGATGTCAGTACATTTAAGTAAGACATAGTGTTTTTATATCAAATCAATTTGACTCACACCAACATCTGTTCTTGATAACTAATGTGAAATGTAATATCTTAATGGCAGCACAGAATCAAACTTGGCCCTTCTACTATTCCTTGCCTTCCCCAAGTGTCCGTTCCTCCAGCTTGTAAAAGACCACGACATCCAACTAGACACTAGAGTTTTCATTCTCTGGGTTTCTATTTCCTTCAACTCATGGCAATGGCCACACTTCTCACCATTGCAGCATGTGGGTCTTGCCAGTTGAATGCATGACTTTCCAGGTTCGGTCCATCCTCAGAGCTTTTTCCTCAGCCTAGGCTCTGTCCCTAAGACCCTTGCCACTCATGAAGCTTCTGTTCTAACACAGCCACCTAGTGCTCTAGTTCTTACTTGTAACATCAGTGTTTTTATCTTAATCAAAGGCTGCCTGACATGGCAATTTGATTCCAAAATAACTGTGAGTTTATCTGTCCAACAGTACCCAGCATTAAGCCGTTGACACTCTCAGTCGTTGGGAAAGTAAGGTCTTTGTCAGACTTGAATGTAAAACTAGCAGATTTTGGCTCAACCTAGCCAGTGACTTTTATATCAGACTGTCTTGTGGGTCTAGATAAACTGAGCTCAGCAAGATTGACACGGGTATCATTAACACATAATGCTGTGTTGGACATAGGAACAGGGATAGGGCCTGGGGATAGCTAAGGACCCTCAAACCTGATCCAAGAACTGTATCGTATCTCTATCATTCAAAAACTACATTGTTTCTCTATCATTCAAGAACTGTATAGTATCTCTATCATCCATGAGCTGCATTGTATCTCTACCATTCATCAAAAAGCAGAATGTATTCTGTTATAAGTAAAATACTCTTTCTGATCCCAGGAAAACCCACTGACATCCCCCAGTACCTACAAGTCCTCACCTCTATGTCAGCAGATGTATTTGTCTCCTGCTCTAAGTGGATTCACTGGCAGCCTAGTATAAAACTTGCCACTCCATTAGAAAAAGTCTTATAGTTCTGAGACAAAAGGGTGATTACAACAAGATGAGCAGGGTCCTCAAGACCATTGACAGGTGACCCTCAGAATTAAAACCATGCATTTTCCTCTCCCAATTTCCTTAGTTAGGACTTCAATTGCCATGATTAAACACCATGACCAAAAGCAAGTAGGGAAGGAAAGGGTTTATTTGGCTTTCACTTGCATGTCATACTTCATCATTGAAGAAAGTCAGGACAGGAACTCAAACAGAGCAGAAATCTGGAGGCAGGGGCTGATGCAGATATCATGAAGGGGTGCCACTTACTGGCTTGCTCTCCGTGGCTTGCTCGGCCTGCTTTCTTATAGAACCCAAGACCACCAGCCCAGGGATGGCACCATCCACCATGGGCTGAGCCCTCCCACATCAATCACGAATTTAGAAAATGTTCAACGTGGAGAGCTTTTGGGACCTGCCTTCTAGGAATTTGGCAAGAACTTGACATTGGGCCAGGACAAGGAAGTAGGCTCAGGCAAGAATTTGACATTGGGCTAAGACAAGGAAGTAGGCTCAAGTTCTTGACTATCTTGATAAGTCCCTGAATACCACAGGACTTTGTTCATTGCCTTGTTTGTTCCTTGACTGTTTTTGTTTATTGCCTTGTTTGTTCCTTGACCTAGTTCTTACCTTATTCTTTGCACATCCTTAGTATAAAAGCAGACTGGACAAAATAAACCTGCTTCTGCTTCTGCTTCAGCACAGGTTGGAGTCATGTTACAGTGTTCTCTAATCGTCTTTCTCTTTTCAGTCCTCACTCCCTCCCTCGTCCCAGTTGGCTGAGCTGGCTTGGTCAGCCCAGCATGCTTGCCTACTGCCTGATCTTATGGAAGCATTATCTCAACTGAAGTCCCCTTCTTGCAGATGATTTGACACAAACCATCCCTCTACAGAAGAAAAACATCCTGGTTGAGAAAGAAATAGATTCCATAGTTGGAACATTGATCCAAATTCCAACATTTCCAAATTCCTAGAAGGCAAGCCCCAAAAGCATGTACTATTTTAAACCAGAAAATACTGAGGTGTCTGTATTTAGCTTTTCAATTTTAAATTCTTCTCCAGACCTCAAATAATCTATTTAGTAGGGTTAGAAATAAGATGAGATCATTTATATATTTGAAAAGAGCAAGCTCTATAATACTTGTGGGAAGCCACATGTGCCGTTGCAGAGTGGCGCTGGCTACTGCTGGCCACCACGCATAAGTTTGGACAAACAACCAATGTGTACATATGCAGTAAAGCTTTTTGCCAAGTCACTGCCTGGCCCGGGCATGTTAATGAGGTACTGAGAATATAACCAATCAGTTGTGAGGCATGCAAATGAGGTATGTTAATGAGGTTCTGTGAGGTACTGAGAGAGAGTAGCCAATCAGATGAGGAACATGCAAATGAGGCATAGTGCATAACCAATCCGGGTGTGAGACACGCCTCTCCTAAGCAGCACCAGTTCTGGGCTCGGGGTCTCTTTGCCTCTGCAATCAAGCTCTCCCAATAAACGTGTGCAGAAGGATCCTGTTGCAGCGTTGTTCTTGCTGGTCGAGTCGGGCACGCGCAAGAAATACTGTTTTGTTAACAAGTTCAGGAGTCACTGTTTTGGACTGAGCTCTGTGTACTAAGGTCCAATAGACGAGACTAAAAGTCACAATGGGGTCACTGATGCCAAGGCCTCACATTATCAAACGAACCAACCATAAATGAGCTGTTGAGTGGCCTTAAGGGAAAACAGCAGAGGGCGGGGGGGGGGGGGGGGAGGAAAAGAAGGATGAACAGGAAAATGACCAATCCATTTTTTATCATTAATTTCTACTTTGCTCAGTCCTGCTTATCTTTCTCAGTTTATGGAATAGACCTGCTGTTCACTTCTAGAGCCCAAAACAAAACCCACTAAGAGGTTTAAACTTTCATTTCGCATTATCTAAGTAAGCAAGAGGCCAGCAATAATGTCCTAAAGGCTAATTTAGGTTGAAAAAGAGAAAGGAAAGTTCCGTGTAATGAGAAAAGAACAATATTCAGTCAAAAGAACATTTTTCAGTCTGCGTTCACTTTGTTTCCCCCAACTACTAGCTAACCCATTAACAATTCTGAACTAAGGTATCCGTTACTCTCGCACAGGCTGTGGGGCTTTGTATAATTCTGAGATCCTTTCTAAATGCCCCGAGGATAAGAATCCTGCTAGCTGATGAAACTATGTCCAGGTCCCTCCCCTAGAAGGGTCGACTAAGGTGGTAACTCATGAATTTTAGTTTCTAACAAGTGAGGCTGGGACATGGGGAGGGAGGTGGTAGGAAGCAGCAGTGTTTAAGGCAGTGCCTCTCACCTCCTGGGCCTTGGACCACCAGCAGCAATATCCTGTGTGATGAAAATTCTCAGGCTCTGCCCTGCCCTGTGAGCCCGAAAGGCTGGAGGTTGGGTAGCAATCTGGGTTTTCAGTGGGAGAGTGTCTAGTGAGATGAAGGAAAAGTATGCAGCCCAGTAATGCTGAGCCACGAGACTCATGGCCCTTTATACGTCACATATACATACACACCTCTCTTAGATTGATGCTTGTCGCTGGGCGTGGTGGCAAAGGCTTTTAATCACAGCACTTGGGAAGCAGAGGCAGGCAGATTTCTGAGTTCGAGGTCAGCCTGGTCTACAGAGTGAGTTCCAGGACAGCCAGGGCTACACAGAAAAACCCTGTCTCAAAAAACAACAAACAAACAAACAAAAAAGAAAACAACAACAACAAAAAAAAATGTTGCTTGTCGGGCTGGAGAGATGGCTCAGCGGGGAGAGCACCAACTGTTCTTCACATGGTGGCTTGCAACCATCCGTAACAAGACCTGACCCTCTTCTGGAGCATCTAAAGACAGCTACAGTGTACATTACATATATAGAATAAATAAATAAATCTTAAAAAAAAAAAAAGAATGTTGTTGTCAGCTGAGCAATCCTAGCATTCAGGAGGCAGAGGCAGGTGGATATCTGTGTTCAAGGTCAGCCTGGTCTACAGAATGAATTCCAGGGCAGCTAGGGTTACACAGAGAAAGAAACCCTGTCTCAAGAAAATTAATTTGTGTGTGTGTGTGTGTGTGTGTGTGTGTGTGTGTGTGTGTGTGTGTGTGTTCGCAATCCCCAGCTAAGGAAGAGTTTCCTGTCTTTCCTTTCTCTGTCACCTGGTTTCTTTCCCCCTCTCCTTCGCCTGCTTGCCTTGTGGGACTGAGCAGATCCTTGGACTTCCATTCACAGCTGCTACTGACCATTGTTGGGAGTTGGACTGCAGACTGTAAGTCATCAACAAATTCCTTTACTATATAGAGACTGTCCATAAGTTCTGTGACTCTAGAGAACACTGACTAATCCAGATAATCCAGCCACATTATCTTTTTTGGCATCTTTTTGCAAAGATTATATATTTCAATATATAGTACATCACTCTAATTCACACTGTATAATTCTATATACAATTGTAGAAATTCTGTTTCGAAAATAAATTATTGGGGGGGGGGGAGGGGACGGAGATTGTCATCCTGAAGGAACGGGCACATACTGATTGGGAGCAAGCAGGACTGGGTCCCTTGGGACAGTGTAAGGGAGAAGAGGATGGGGAAAGAACGGGAGAAAATGGAGGAGATGATGATTTACCATCCAGAGAGGTTTGCACATGCCTACCTTGGTCATTTCCTTGTTTAACTTTATACAGCAACCCTATTGTGCAGTGGGTGATTCAGGCTTAGGGTGAGTTAACTGACCCCAGGTCACTTCAGTGTGTAGCAGATAAATACTTAACCCGTTCAGGATTCAAAGCTTCCAGATAGGTCAAGGATACCAGAGGCGCAGAAAAGAGACTCCAAGAGGCAAAACTAAAAGAGGCTTGAGCCTCCGCAGCAGGGTGGCACAGCCAATCATCAACCCTGCCATCCAGACTAATGTAGGAGCCACTCTTCAGGTGGTGAAGGAGAGAAGGGTATCCCTACAGAGTCCAGAGGAACAGGGACCAAACACACACAGTAAGGAGCTTTGGGCAGGGGCCATGCTCCAAGAGCACATACAGATGTCCTCATTCAGACAGCCAGTGCAGCAATTTCAGTGTGTAGCTGGGCAGCATGGTTTAGCCTACTGTAGATATGGAGCATAAGGTCTTTGAGATTCAGGATTTAAATGTTTTTAAAAGCACCTTCCTTAACCCATTCTCACTTACGCTCTGGAAGCTTCTATCAGACCATAAGTACCGGCCCACCTAACTGATCCCTGAAGGCACAGCTCCCCTTTCCTCCACCAGAGCCGATCATGGGCCCTAATGGAGACTGGTACACACCCACCCCTTCTCAGGAGGAAGCTCAGGAGTACAGTGGTACCTAATAGTCGTGGGGAAAAATTCTTAAAATATTACCCAATTTCATCTCAAATTTCCCACTTGTGGAAAAACTTGCCCAAAATCTAACCAACAGAAGTAAATAAATGCTAGGCAAGAAAGTCTTAGTTTCCACAGCTTGGGGCAAAGGCCATCAAGTGGGGAGGAAGGAGGAGGGGGAGGGGAAAGGGAAGAAAGGAGAGGGATGCTGACAAGAAGGTAAAAGAACTGGACCAACTGGGAGTGGCAAGAGAATTCGGCAAAGGCAAATCAGAAATCTGCCACTTGCACGGCCTAAACCAATACATGGTATAAAGGCTGAACATGGTGGTGCAGGTTGGGGTCCTAGCACTTGGGAGGTAGAACAGGAAGATCTTAAGTTCAGGGCCACCCTGAGCTACATAACAAGCCTCAATATCCAAAACAGAAAAAAAAACTGATATTAAAAAGTTATAAGGAAATCTATGGATGGACTGATATATTCTTATGCAATATTATTGTGACAATTTGTTACAGATTTGGAGAAACCAGAGCAGAGAAAAGGGACAGGATGCAGTGACAATGTCTATGCCAGGCAGAAGGACAAGGGACCCTGGTTGGAATCTGAAGCCAAGTCCCTCACATCTGTCACTCATTATGGTGTAACAGTGAGAACTCAGCCATGTGGATGTAAATTTACCTAAAAGCAAAGATGCTAATTCTCTCGGGAGGCATTTAGAGTAACAGCAGCCCACACTGGCCGGCCAGCCGGGCCCCCAGGAGCCGAACGAAGCAATCACACTAAACTACTAAGATACATACACCACTGAGAAAAGCCAGGAACACAGCTCCGTCCAATGCCCTGGTCCACACGGGCCGGCCCCATCATTTCTTTTTTCCTTTCATAAGATAAGCTTTCCTTTTCTTGAAAACACAGTATGTTCATAATTTCTAAACACGAGAGTTAAGTCTTTCGAATCTGTTTCTCCCTCCTTCCCTCCCTCCCTTTCATGTTTTAAAAACTGTTTGGAGGGGCTAGCAAGATGGCTCAGTAGGTAAAGATATTTGCTACCAAGGCTAATGACCCGAGTTCAATCCCTGTGACCCAGATGAATTCCTAAATATCACCCTCCGACCTCCACACTCTATCTCCACAACCCACTCCAGTACTCTCTCTCTCTCTCTCTCTCTCACTCACGCACGCACGCACACACTATCTCTCTCTCACACAAACTCTCTCTCTCTCACACACACACACACACCACACACACACACATACTCTCTCACACACATACTCTCACACATAAACACACAGAGACAAACACACTCACATACACACAAGATGTAAGTCCCTCCCTTTCATGTTTAAAAAAAAAAATGTTTAGAGAGGCTAGCAAGATGGCTCAGTAGGTAAGGACACTTGCCATCAAGGCTAATGGCCTGTGTGTCAGACACACACGTACACACAAACACACAGACACACAACTATACAGAGATACATAGACACAGGCATATATACTCACATTCACAAACACACACATTACATTTTTTAAATGTAGTTTTAAAAATGTTTAACTATAGGAGTCCTGAAGTCAAACTTGGAATTTAAATATATGGCTTTATATTCTTATCAGGGGTCTCAAAACTTTAAAAGAATTTTTTTTCCACTATTTTAAGAACAATCCCCTAGAGAATTACAATGTTTAGTTTCTTAATTGTAATTGTGTTCCTTAACTATCACCTGTTAAACATAACCCACAGAGGCCAAGGTTCAGCCTTAAACCATAGGGTACATACAAGATCCTTGTTTCAAAGTGTCACCGTCAGACAGAATTAGATTAGACCCTTGTATTTATCTCATAATTTTGTGGGTTTGTTTGGGTATATGTTGCTGTTGCTTTTTTTTTTTTCACTAGAGATCCTTACACCAGGGCCTTACAAATATTCAGCACGCAGGCCACTGCTGAGCCACAGCCCAGACTTTCACCTACTGAGATCGCTGCCAAAAGTCAATGTTTACCTCATCAAAATAAACACAAGGGTTGCGGAAAACCACGAGTCCAGGTAGAGGCGTAAACAAACACAGTACAGTTCAGGGTTCCTCTGAGTAGGACCGGCTTCGCCGTAGACTTTTGCCCGAAGACAATATAGCTAACTGTGAGGAGCAAAGCAGCAACCTCCTGGCAGAACGTTACTCAGCCGCTAACCCGCCTTTCCTGAGGCTGTCCTTAAACTGAAGGATCAGAGCCAGAGATCCACATAACTGGACCCACGTGGGATGTAAGATACCTGAAAAGCAGCCAGAGCAGCAGGAGAACCCTGCGGGTCTCTGTAGAGCGCCTGTCCTGGGCTAGGGCCCTGTGGCTTCTACAAGTGTGTTAGCCAGCAGCGCAGGACATGTGACTATCCACGTGTTAAGTATGACGTAATTGTGACCCTGCTCACTGGAAAAAACGACTCTACACATCATAATTGAAGTTTGAATACAGATGCCTGTTTCTTCTCACACACCCCATTTCTTGCTCTACACACCGCTCTGGGATTCATCTTCCTGTACTGTGTGTCTGTTTGCACCTCTGCCTGGACCTTCTGACTCTGGTTCCCACCCCCCACTCCCCCCCCTCACACTCGCATTTAATTTGATGAATACTTATCATAAGCTTTTGGCTGAGGTTTCAGTAAAGCCTAGAATGAAAGTACAAGTCCCCACTTGCTGTGAGCAGCGATGGGGAGCTAAGCCCAGCATCTTTCTTTCTCTAGCCATCTTGTTACCTTAGCCAATCACTAATTTAGGAATCTGTGAACTTCGGGGGTCCTTCCAGGCACGCATGTTGCCCAACACTTAAAGATCATGTTCAGAAGAATACATGCGAGCTAACATTGGTTATCAACCAAAACCAAAATATTAGACTTTAGCAAGACATTAGGCATCTACCAAGTCAGGGTTAAGATTAGTAATGAGCAAGTGACTCACCACAGTGACAACACACACGTTTTGGAAGGACTGGTTAGAACTGGCACAAGACACCCCAAGACCAAGGTCTCAGCACAAAGGAGATTTATTGCCCCCAAGGAACAAAGGGCAGGGAATCAGAGACAAAGACAGGAGATAGAGGATGAGAAGGGAACAAGGGAGAGGGAGGAAGAGGTATTGTCCCAGAGGACAAAGGACTGCCCCTGGATAGAGAGGAGACAGATGCGGCCCATAGGAAAATAGCAGTTTGTAAAGGGAAACCCCATGTTAGAATGAGTTGGTTTGTTTTGATCGGGCATGTTACTAAGTAGGTGAGCAAAAGAGGGCTTTTGGTTGCTAGATTTCAATATTTTGATAGCTGGACCTTGGTGGTCAGTTTCAGGAGGAGGAAGTGGCCAAATGAGGGAATAGACCTTGGTGGCTAGCTTTAAGACTGTAACCTTAGGGTTTTTAGCAAGGCAGAGGAAACAGGGGAAGGACAAGGCTTGCCAGAGCCATGTTTGTCATGCTTGGGCTGGCTAGAGTCCTTTCAGCTTTCTTGTATAGACACTTGACATAGAGGAAGGTCCTACGCTGGAGGCTCCTTGAAATTACCTGAGACGGAGGCATCCTCCAGCCACACCTAGAATGTGGCCCTCAGCCCTGTGTCCTCACACTGGGGAGGAAAAGGGATTGAACCTTAAAGGGCCCCACCCCTCCCTCACAGGCATGGTTCCTACCACAACTGCTCCACATTCGGGTAGATGGAAAACCCAGGTACTAAAAACTATAAGCAATTGTTACAATAAGTAATCTCTGCCATCTCAGCTTTAACAAGTGAGAGTTTGACCAAGTATGGAATCCAATACCAAAAATGTATCAGTAGATTCTAACTGACTTTTTTTTGATGTGTGTATGTGTGTGTGTGTGTGTGTGTGTGTTTGTTTGTGTGTTACCTGTTCATGTGTGTTCATGTGGAGGGGGGGTGAGTGTGTACATGGATGTTGGAGATTGATATCAGGTCATATGATATGAGGTACACCCCCTCATTATTATTTATAAATTTATTCAATTATGCATTCATTTTGGAGAGGGATTGTTTTAGTTAGTATCTCTGTTGCTATGATAAAACACTGACCAAAACCAACTTGGGGTGTGGATATTTTATTTCATCTTACAGTCTGTTGTGAAGGGAAGCCAGTGCAGGAATTCAAGCAGGAACTTCGAAGCAGGATCTGAAGCACAAAAGCTGGATGGAAGCTGCTTGCTTTTCCTGGACTTGCTCAGTTGCCTTTCCTAAACAACCCTGGCCCACCTGCCTAGGGAGGGCATGGCCCATAGCACTGGACCCTCACACATCAGTTAGCAATCAAGGAAAGGGCTCATAGGCATGGCCACTGGCCAGTCAGAGGTAGGCAGTTCTTCAGTTGAAGTTCTCACTTCCCCGGTGACTCCAGATGAGCCAAGCTGACAAAAACTCACCTGTACAGTTGTATGAATGTGTGAGTGTACATGCCACCACACGTATGTGAAGGGTAGAGGACTGTGGGAGTCGGTAATCTATCATCACGTGGGTGCTAAGGATGGGACTGAGGTTGGCAGTAAGTGCTGGACATCTGGTCAACCTTCCACTTTATTTTAGGAGGTAGGGTCTCTCCTGAACCTGGAGATAGCCAGTTCAGCTAGACTGTCTGACCAGCAAACTGGAAATCCTCCTACTTCCGACTCCCCAGCACAGGTGTGTACCACCACCACGCCTAGCGTTTACATGGGTGCTACTCATGCTTTGGAAGTAGGCAACTCATCACACAAGTCATTTCCCCAACCCCTGATATTTTGGGGTTTTTTGTTTCGTTTTGTTTTGTTTTGGGGGCTTGTTTTTTAATACATTCAAAGGCTCCTTATCTCTCATCACCTTTGGAATAGTTATAATAAGAATTATCTTAGAAAAACATTGTATGTTGTAGGAGCCACAAGTTTGGACATAATTCTCCAATGGGAACATGCTGTGGCTTTCTACAGTAAGTAGACAAGCCCCACCCTTAATCACACCAGGGCTTGCAATCCTGAACCCCCACTTCAAATGCTTGTGGGAAACCAGCTATTTACTGAAGCCAACAGTGACTTTTGGAGGGAAAATGTCCACCTTGTAATGGGAATGCTCACACACTACACATCCGGATCAGAATCTGAAATGTCTGCTTATCAGATTTTAGATAATGTCTGCTTATCAGATATGAGAACTTATCAAACAAACCCAAAATGCAAGTCTCATAGAGGAACATCACCCACCAGAGATAAGAGCAATGGTCTTATCTCGGGAGACAGAGAGCCCACCACAGACATGGTCAGTGGGTCTTATGACACTCCCTCAAAACTGACCTCCACAGCTGGAGCTGCAGACAGCTGCTGGGTGACAATCTTCCTTCATTTGCTGAATATGAGTCCGAGAAGGAATTCATTGTGTAATGACACACGTCTCATTTCTTTTGGATGCCAAGTGTTCAAAGTATAAAAATATGCAACAGGCCACTCACAAGCTAGGCAGCAATCCAGTCATTAGCTCACACTGTGTCGGTGACCTCACGCTTCAGCCGGGGCTGTGCAGTTTATAACTACTTCACCATGGAGCTTTAAATAAGTAGCCATTCCCCTCCACGGCTCATCTTCTTTCGCTGAGCCTAGAGTGCTCGATTGCTCAAGCTGACGGGGACTTTCAGGATTTGGATCATCCCATCAAGTTGAAGAGAAAAACAAGTTGGAGACAGGGCCGTTTTCATCTGTGCAGGTGACAAGTAATGGAACTGAGACACCAGGGGGTGATTTCCAGAAAGCCAACACTAGGCAAACACGTGCCCATTGCACCATCACTGCCTCCATCTCCTAAGGAGGAAAGGAAGCTCTTCTCTGCTTTATATTTTTCCCCCTCTGAATTTTAAGGGAAAGAAGAAAATGATAAAACCAGGAGGTTTCAGATCCCAGGAGACATTTCCGTTTAAGCTGGACTGAGCACTACCCCCGAATCACAGGCAACAATTTCACCCTGGCGGGGAAAGGACTAAGTGACTTAATGGATATTTTCCATCTCTAATTTCCATGATTAAAAGAAAGAGGTTGAGAGGGGTACATGTGGAGCCTATTGTGAGTTTGCCAATGAATCCTAATTTAGATCAAAGAGAGTCCATGAGACACCGAACCATAAACACCCTAGTGTGCGTTACTTCAAGGAAGTTGTTAGTGTGTTCCCGATGGCTATTATGTGATATAGTTGCGCTCCATAGCCTGCACCCTTTAATTACTAATACAGAAGAAAATCCCATATAAGAGCAAGGAATGTAAATGAGACCTCTGCTCTTTTGAACCTTTTATGCATTTGCCAAATTAGAGTTTGCCGTGGACTTTGGTTTTCCCTGATCGCTGTTGGTAGTGATCATTTGGCTCGTGGGATTAAATCTGACTTTCTAAAAACTATTTCCGATCAGCGAGCAGATTTTAGACCTTTATGTGTGCTTTGCGCTGAGACGTGGATCATCAGAACCAGATTGGAAACAACTTTGATGTTTTCAAAGGTAAGGAAGAAATCCTCCTCTTTCTCATCTTTCCTCATTGCTCTAGTGCAGGTTGCTGGCTGCCTCAGAAAGAGAAGCCGGCCGAGTCCAGGGGCAAACATGATGACACCATGCTCATTCATGCTCATGACTTCCGGGCAGAAAGCTAGGCATGTGAGTCTGGATCAATACATATGACCGCACTGTACTAGAAGGTTTTCAAGCAGTGTTTCAAAAAGAGAACAGCCACACCTGTCATCTTGAACTTTGGAGTGTAACAATGCTGCTGCCTTCTCTTCGGTTCTGCTGCCTCAACACCCAGGTGCAGAAAAAAAGAAATGGCAAAAACTTTGCATATGCGTTGGGCACCAACGCAGGACCAGGCCTTGTCTCAGTGCAAAGATGTTTATTAGCCTGAGTGAGTGCTGAAGCCATTAGCCATTCAGTGAGTCAGGCTATGCCCAATCCTGCATCTTGTTCAGTAAAGCAAAGTCCTCTGCCATCTGTCTCCTACTACAAAGAGATTATAATAATAAAATCATTGCTAATGAGTAAACTAAGTACAGGCTAATTCCCTGGTAGGTCACATTGGTGTTTTTGTCCTAAGATGTCATCTTCTCAATGAGGCAGAGAGCACAGGAGAGAGCGTGCGGCTGCGCACAACAGAGATGCCTAAAATCAAAAGCCAAGGCAGCATATGTCGGCATTTAAAGCCCCATCAAGAAAACATCCAACTTTTCAGCTGTAACCCAAATATAAATTTTCCTTACCCTGTCAATTAGCAGATTACAAAGCTTCTGTAGCAGGAAGGCCATTCTGCTGGCAGAACCCGAGTGTTTGGAATGGGTCCAGGTCAGACAGATGGTGTGGAAAAGGGGGCGCCATGAAACGGTCCCTGTCTGCGAGGTCGACGGTTCTTCCAAGCAGCAAGTGTAACCTTCAAAGGGCTGAACCAGGAGGTGAAGACCTTCACCGGCACAGCTGGAGATGTCTAGGTGCACAAATTAAATTGGGGGGTGGGGGGGAACAATAGCCTGGTGTTGTAGAGGCGTTTAAAGAAGCTGATTAAGAGAGGCCCATTGGTCGTGCAAACTTTATCTGCCTCAGTACAGGGGAACGCCAGGGCCAAGAAGTGGGAGTGGGTGGGTGGGGGAGTGGGTGGGGGACTTTTGGGATAGCATTGGAAATGTAATTGAAATAAATACCTAATTTTTTAAAAAAAAGGGTAAAATAGAGCCAGGCATGGTGGCGCACACCTTTAATCCCAGCACTGGGGAGGCAGAGGCAGGCGGATTTCTGAGTTCGAGGCCAGCCTGGTCTACAAAGTGAGTTCCATGACAGCCAGGGCTATACAGAGAAACCCTGTCTCAAGAAACCCTGTCTCGAAAAACCAATAAATAAATAAATAAATAAATAAATAAATAAATAAATAAATAAGATAAAGGATGTGTCTGCTCTCAGGCCATCAGCCAGCCATGAAACCCTGTCTTCTTTGTTCTCTGTGGTGGTTTGAATATGCTTGGCCCAGGGAGTGGCACTATTAGGTGGTATAGCCTTGTTATAGTAGGTATGGCCTTGTTGAAGAAAGTATGTCACTGTAGGGATGGGCTTAGAGACCCTCCTCTTAGCTGCCTGGAAGACAGTAGTCTTCTAGAGACCTTTAGATCAAGATATAGAACTCTCAGCTTCTCCTGCACCATTCCTGCCTGGATACTGCCATGTTCCCACCTTGATGATAATGGATACCTCTGAACCTGTAAACCAGCCCCAATTAAATATTGTCCTTTATAAGCTAAAAAAAAAAACATTAACTTTCTAAATAAAATAAATTTTAAACAAGGAAAATCTGCTTTTATACATGTGTATAAATTTTGAACTTAAATTAAACAGCTCTTTAAAAATATAAAATTAGGGGTATGGGAAGATGGGTCAGTTAGTCAAAAAAAAAAAAAAGACAGCTGATTGGAAGTGATATTATTTGGCACTAGAAGAGTCTCTCTTCAGAGAGCCCAGAAAGCAGATTCACCATCTTCCCCAAGTTTAACATGATTGCTTAAATTCGGATAATAGAGAGTGCTGGCTATGTTTGAGATGCTGACCCTAACCACATACAAACAACTGATATGATTATGGGGAACCATGAAGCATGTTGGCTGTACTATCACCTGACACCAACCCAGTTGCACAGAAAAGTTTAATTCATGAATTGATGGTTAGTACAGTTGTTATACATAGTGATAGCAGCCTGCTGACTTAGAAAATACACTTTATAATGGACACACTAATTGACACTTCTAAGATTAAAAGAAAAAAAAAATCAAACTTTAAATTCCCTCCCATGGAGACCCAAAAAAAAGCAAAGCAAAATAAGGTTGTATTGATTTTTAAAGAATTTAGGATTAATAAGAATATGGCTCATAGCTTTAGGAAGCTTTAGTCCATGAGGACAGGGGAGGCATGGTGAAGCCTACAGCCAGGCTGTCCACACCAAAGGAGACCAGGGATCCGAAGGGAAAGCAGGAGCTGAGGAATATATATGAATATATAACTGAAATAAATAATCCTAGTAACTTACTTTCTCCAGCGGTCCCTGCCCCCTGCATTCTAAACCATCCCAGATAGCATCACCAGCAGGGAGAAAGCATTCAGAAATAAATGTGTGAGGGGCAGGTCAAGTTCAGACTGTAACAGCTCTGCATTGATATCGACTGGCCATTTATTTATAGGTGCTGGCAAGGCACGAGGTACTTAGCCTGCGTCAGCTCACTGAATCCTTTGAACATCCCCAAAAATGGAATTACTCTCATTATTTTAAAGGGAAGGTATTAAAGACCCAAGACAGCAACCAGACCACGCTGACACTAATTCATGTCGCTCTGCCCATGCCAAATTAACAACATGTTTTCTTTGGATTCCAGTACAAGGCCCCCAATGAGTTCCAAGTTCCAAGTCAAACTCTGTTGTCAAATGAAAATGTGCCCCCTCCGGACTGGGCAAAGCTACTGGCCCAGTGCCAAAGGCTGGTGCTGGTCTGTCATCATGGGGCTTGGCTAGTGGAACTCAATTTTGAATATGAAGGATACTGTGTCCATGTAGAAGCAGGAGTTAAGGCTATGGGAAGAACCTCTAAGGAACTCCTGCAGGACAGGAAATTGAGTTTCACCAAGCAAAGAACCATGTAAGAGATGGGCAGACACAAAGGGCAGTCCTGGCACTTAGGATTTCCATGGCGCCCTTCCCTCAGTAAACCCTGAATCTTCTGTGCTCTCCTCTGCCTTCCTTGCCTGCTCACCTATAGCAGCTGGCAGGGAGGGGTGCTATAGGTATACAGAGCTATCATGAGGTCCTGAGACCATTTTCCAGCCAGTAGTTAGAAAATGGTTTTTTTTAAGTTACTTTCAACAAAAGTGGACTATGGTGTCACATAGAGCCTGGTCTTTGTGTTTGTTTGACACGATCCTAATGGACAAAATAGAACTAGATGCCCAGCTGTCTACAACAGCCCTGATTAACGACAACACAGACCTGCCATAGCACTTGATTCTATACAGTTTCCAAAACCCAGACAAGGGTGACCTGCCACACCTGGGGTTTTATAACTAGAACCACTGTTTTCAGTTCTGAATGACCAATAAAAGAGTCTGATTGAGCAATTAAAACAACAATTAACTCGGTCATCAGTTTAAATGTTTCAACTCTGGCCCCTGCCCTATACCCACACCCTATGAAGAAGAAGTGAGTTAAAAAAAAAATCACAAAAGCCTCACTGGAGTAACAATTGCCTATTTTAACGTTGGCAACTTAAACTGACAATTATGCTGTTAATTGATAGTTATTTCACTGAGTTGTCATCCATGTAGATTGTTCAGATTAGCGATGTTGTTTTTGCATTGTGATTAAACCTCTGGGTAGCGGCATAAGACTGTTGTATTCTATTATGGAGACATTCTAACAGAGAAGAGGAAAGGGCCGGCCCTCCTTAAAGACACAGTTGACTTAAAAGAAGTTAAGAATTACACAGTCCTGCTAAAAGGCGGTCTTTAGCAGAACATAATATCAATGAGATGCAATGGTGGTTAAGAAAATTTCTTTCTGCATAAATAAAATATTATTTAGGGGACTGACAGTCAGTGACAAGGCTACTGAGCATGCCATAGGAACACTATTCCTCCAGATCACGAGGCCAAAAGAGACCCAGTGTTCTTTCTGAAACTTTCACAAACTCAAGACAGACAGTAAAATTAAGGAGAGAGCCGGTTTCTTTTCAGGTTGTTTAGTGGAGCTGGGAATCAAACCTAGAACCTTGCATACACTCAGTAGTCACCGCAAGCATCGTTAAGCTATACCCCTGGTTGGATGCTACATCTTCCTCTTAGTATTACATTTAATTTATTTATTTGAGGATGGAGCAAGTCTGTAAACCATGGTACTTGCATGGAAATAAGAAAAATCTCTTCTCGTCAGACCTTGTGGGTCCTGGTTAATCACCAGAATGAACTCAGGACATCAGGCTCAGCTTAAGTGCCTCCACCTGCTGTGCCATCTTGCTGGCCCAACCATGCTACAGTTTTAAAGGAAAGGAAAGGAGGGAAGGGTGAAATTGGAGCAATGTTATTTTTCATGTGAACTGTCCTTTTTGATTTTAAGACAAGATTTTCCCTGGTAGCCCACATTGGCCTCAAACTCCCTACACATTCCAAGGCTTCCCTCAAACTCTCTGCAATCCTCCTGCCTCAGCGTTCTAAGGGCTGCAATTATGACACAAAGAACCTGTGGCATCTAATGTTACATCCCTCCCCGTGTCCTTCCTTCTGCCTTCAGCCAATGTAGTTCACTACTGACTCTCTGGGTGGTTCAGTGGACACTGACTTGAACCTCACAGGATGAGCTCCGACCCTGCTGTCACAAGGATTCTCCTTTCTGCTCAGACAGCCACCTCTCGGCCACACTTCTTGCTTGTTAAAATATGGGTGGGACGCTCGCCATCTCTAAGGCTCCAAGGTGAGCAGGCAGCTTGGGTCTGTGCATTCGGGTTGTTCTATGTCTCTAGCCATAGAGAATGAATCAGGGATGAGCATAAAACCCAATTAACCAAATAAGAATCCACCTCGGAACCTTTTCTGGAAGTCCCTGAGAAGGAAAAAGAAGAATTCTTTCTTCAGTGTTAGTTAGGTGAAGGCAACGTATGTTTAGAGAGAGCAGCTGGTCCACCATGGAGAGAAAGGCAGGTAACTGCACAGAGGGCCACAGAGGCTGTAAGAGCACCTGCGCTAGCATTTCGTAAATGCGTGCTTCTACTGAGGTTGAAAAAATACAAAAACCAGGGAAAGATGAAGGGCTAGAAGGAACTGTTGATGGTTGGGGTTGAAATTGGAAGTTCCCTGGTAATATGGACAGATTTTGTGTGTGTGTGTGTGTGTGTGTGTGTGTGTGTGTGTGTGTGTGTGTGTGTGTGTGAAGTAGTATAGTGTACCTCCTAGCTGTGTCTCCCGAGAACACTTTGATGTGATAACACCCCAATAGCAAGAAGCACTCTTGCTAAATACCCAATTCCTAGATAAAGGGGAGCAGGCTCCTTAAAGAAGTAAATGTTTCTAGGAAGTGGGTCAGAAGAAAAACTTGTCCTGATAAGTCAGGAAAATTGAGGGAGAAAGGATAAAAAGTACAAAGAAGGGCTTTAAAGAGTCTACAACCACACCACCCATCTATCAGAAGGATCCAAAAGAATGCCCCAGCTGACCATACTGGAACCAGAGACATCAAAATAAACACTGGATTATAGTCCATTGAAGAAAGTATCTGTGATGATGTCAATAAAACTCGTAAGTAATGAATAAAGCAACCCCTGGCAAACCAACTCCTCCAGAACCTCCCTTCACTTGAGTTGGTGGGTAATGGGTAAACCCTGCTCCTCCCCACCCCATACCCCTACCTCAGCTTCTCTGAGGCCTCCCACCACCACCACCACCACCACCACCACCACCCCCATCAAATAAGCTCTGTTCCTTCATACCCAGTAACCCATCCATCTCTTCTCAATCACTTCTCAAGTGACATCTCTTTGATGTCACTTCTCAAAGTCAGGGGGTAAGCACCTCTCTACCTCAGACCACAGGCCTCAGGAATCCTCCAGGATCTTTCCTCCAGGTACTGCCAGACCTCCCAGCTTCTCCGGCAACCCATGTCTCCATGCCTCAGACTAGGCCCACTCTACCATCCTATGAGCCACCCTCCCCTCTAGGATCCCAGGCAGACCCTGTCTTTCCTGTCCCCATAGACCTTCTGAGGTCGCATACAGCTTCCCAAGATCTCCTACACCTAATCACCATGGAATCAGAATTTATACATGGTAGATCAGACAGACATTGAAGAACTGCATCAGAAGATAGCAGAGGAGAGGACCAGCAAGAAACCTGCGAGACTTGGGTTAATGTCTGTTTGCATAGACCATCGCAGACTCTCAAAGATAGACTAATGATAGAACCCTCTGCCATCAAACCCATCCTGTAGAGGGTTGGTCTGGTGCCGCTATGTATTCAAATGCTAAGTACTGGACCCCAAGTTAGGGTTGTCCTCAGCAAGCAGATCCCCATGTACACCAGGTAATGCTATATGTAAACCTTGCTCTCCAATTTAACTAGTGAACAAAAGGCTAGAGCCTGTGATTGGGCAATAGAGGAAGGAGTAGAGAAAGGTGGGACTTAAGGATCAAGTAAGGGGTCTCAGGAAAGACCAAAGGGGAGAAGAAAAAAAGGACAGGAGAACGGAGCAACCCACCACGAGGACGATGGACCAGGAAAAAAACAGCAAGGAGTAAGGGACAAAGGGCATCATGGCTAGGAAATAAGTTAGAATAGCTACCAACCTGCCCAATCTAGGCTTACAGCTTGTAATCGAAATACCTGGGCTGTGTGTCTTTTATATGGGGCTTGCTAGAATGTTTAATTCCTGTTACACTGTTCCTCAAAAGAAAAGGTCTCAACCTCTTACAATTTAATCTTAAACACCATACATAACTGTGCCCAAGGAAGAAAGGTACAACTCCCAAAGTCCTTAGATGAAGCCAAGTATGATGGTCCTTATTAACTAACCCAGCAGAGGCCGGTAGATCCCAGGTGGTTCCCAGGCCAGCCAAAGAGAAGAAAGAAAACAGGGAAATAATAACATTCACAATAACCTCAAAATAGATCAGAATAAATCTGTTAGTAGGGTTCTCTAAAGAAATAGAACTGATAAAAAAAGAAATAGAACTGATAGAATATATACATTCAATCGGAATTTACTAGCTTGACTTACAGGGTGTGATCCTGGTAGTCTAACAGTGGCCACATCTCACTGGAGAGGCCAAGAATCCAGTAGTTGTTTGATTCAGGTTGGATGTCTCAATGGTGTCAGTCTGGCACCATAAGCATGGAGTCCTCCTTGAGAGCTTCTGGTCCTCAGTCTACATGATATTCTGAAGAAGTCGGTTCTAATGTTGAAGGAATGCCACAGCAACAGAGCAGATGAATTTGCCAGCAAGACTGATGGCAAGCAGGCAAAAAAAAAAAAAAGCATCCGTTCCTTCCTCCATGTCCTTTTATATGGGCTACCACAGGAAGGGGCCACTCACATTTAGGCTGGGTCATCCTACTTCAAATAATCTGATGAAGAAAGTGTCTTGCACACAGAAGTGCCCAGCAGCTGTGTTTTACTTGATTCCAGATGCAGTCAAGTTGATAGCCAAGATGAGTGTGGTGGTTTGAGTAGGTATGGCCTCTGTAGAATCATGTGTTTGAATGCTTGGCCATAGGAGGTGTGGCCTTGTTGGAGTAGGTAGCCTTGTTAGAGGAAGCATATCCCTGAAGAGGTGGGTTTTAAGGTCATGTATGTTCTAGCTATGCCCAGTGTGGCTCTCAGTCTACTGTTGCCTGCCAATCAAGATAGAGAACTCTCTGCTTCTCCAGCACCATGTCTGCCTACTTTCCTGCCATGATGATAATGAACTAAGCTTCCAGAACTGTAACTGTACAGTTCCAAAACTGTAACTTCCAAAGCCCCTATTAAAAATAAGTCTACCATATGATCCAGCTACAATACTCCTTGGCATATTCCCAAAGGACTTTATATCCTGCCACAGAGATATTTGTTCATCCTTGTTGAGGTGATTTCAATGTTTGGCCCATGGGAAATGCTATAATTACAAGGTGTGGCCTTATTGGAGGAAGTGTGTCACTGTGTAGGCAGGCTTTGAGGGCTCCTAGTGCTCAAGCTTCACCCAGTGTGGAAGAGACAATCCTCTCCTGGCTGCCTTTAGATCAAGATGTAGAACCTCAGCTCCTCCTCTAGCACCATGTCTGCCTGGATGCTGCCATGCTTCCCACCATGATGATAATGGACTGAACCTCTGAACCTGTAATCCAGCCCCAATTAAATGTAGTCCTTTATAAGACTTGCCTTGGTCATGGTGTCTCTTCATAGCAATAAAACCCTCACTAAGAAATGTGATCATTGCTGCTCTGTTCATAATATCCAAGACATAGAAACAACCTAGACATATACCACTGGATGAATGGGTAGTGAAAATGTGGTACATATACACAACAGACTATTCAATGTTAAGAAAAAATTAAAATTATTAAATTTGCAAGTAATTGGATGGAGCTGGCAATATCATTCTCAGTGAGCTAACCCAGACCTAGAGAGACAAACATCTTGCATTTTCTCTCATATAGGGATACCTTCTTTGAATATTTAGATATGCGCGTCGAAATGGGAGTACTCACCAATGTCTGCAAGGTAGTACAGGTCAGTATCTCAGGGGAGTGGAATATACTACAGATGGTACGAAGTGGGGAAGGTAAGTAACAAAACAAGAAGGACTAAGTGGAGTGTAGGGGTAGGTGGGAAGGATAGAAGAGGAATGGGGAGGGATAACTAACACTAATAAACGCTGAACAAGTCATATATGAACTTATCACTGTAGAAGCTACATAAAATGCATATATACATATGTAAAAAATCTAAATGGGGTTACCCTATAACAAGGGGCCAATGCCTTAACCAGATACCGCAGGCTATCAAATAAAAAGCTCAATGCCGTTCTATTCAGGAAATTTTTCCCTGTGCCCATATCTTCGAGACATTTCCCCACTTTCTCCTCTATAAGGTTCAGTGTCTCTAGTTTTGTGCTGTAAGATCGAGGATTGACAAATGGGACCTCATGAAACTGCAAAGCTTCTGCAAGGCAAAAGACACCATCAATAAGACAAAAAGACCACCAACAGATTGGGAAAGGATCTTTACCTATCTTAAATCAGATAGGGGACTAATATCCAATATATATAAAGAACTCAAGAGGGTGGACTCCAGAAAATCAAATAACCCCCTTAAAAGATGGGGCTCAGAGCTGAACAAAGAATTCTCACCCGAGGAATACCGAAAGGCTGAGAAACACCTGAAAAAATGTTCAACATCCTTAATCATCAGAGAAATGCAAATCAAAACAACCCTGAGATTCCATCTCACACCAGTCAGAGTGGCTAAGATCAAAAATTCAGGTGACAGCAGATGCTGGCGAGGATGTGGAGAAAGAGGAACACTCCTCCATTGTTGGTGGGATTGCAAGTTTGTACAACCACTCTGGAAATCAGTCTGGCGGTTCCTCAGAAAATTGGACATAGTACTAGCAGAGGATCCAGCAATACCTCTCCTGGGCATATATCCAGAAGATGTCCCAACCGGTAAGAAGGACACATGCTCCACTATGTTCATAGCAGCCTTATTTATAATAGCCAGAAGCTGGAAAGAACCCAGATGCCCCTCAACAGAGGAATGAATACAAAAAATGTGGTACATTTACACAATGGAGTACTACTCAGCTATTAAAAAGAATGAATTTACGAAATTCCTAGGCAAATGGTTGGACCTGGAGGGCATCATCCTGAGTGAGGTAACCCAATCACAAAAGAACTCAAATGAAATGTACTCACTGATAAGTGGATATTAGCCCAGAAACTTAGTATGGAGAGATATAAGGTACAATATGCAAAACTCATGAAACTGAAGAAGAACGAAGACCAAAGTGTGGACACTTTGCTCCTTCTTAGAATTGGAAACAATCACCCATGGAAGGAGTTACAGAGACAAAGTTTGGAGCTGAGACAAAAGGATGGACCATCTAGAGACTGCCACATCCAGGGATCCATCCCATAATTAGCCTCCAAATGATGACACCATTGCATACACTAGCAAGCCTCTGTTGCAAGGACCATGATATAGCTGTCTCTTGTGAGACTAGGTCGGGGCCTAGCAAACACAGAAGTGGATGCTCACAGTCAACTATTGGATGGATCACAGGGCCCCCAATGGAGGAGCTAGAGAAAGTATCCAAGGAGCTAAAGAGATCTGCAACCCTATAGGTGGAACAACATTATGAACTAACCAGTACCCCAGAGCTCTTGACTCTAGCTGCATAAGTATCAAAAGATGGCCTAGTCGGCCGTCACTGGAAAGAGAGGCCCATTGGACACACAAACTTTATATGCCCCAGTACAGAGGAACGCCAGGGCCAAAAAAATGGGAATGGGTGGGTAGGGGAGTGGGGGGGAAGGGTGTGGGGGACTTTTGGGATAGCATTGAAAATGTAATTGAGGAAAATACGTAATAAAAAAAAAAGCTCAATGCCAGGTATTTGCTGCCTTTTATCTAGTTGTTGGCCAGTGGGGTCTCATTAAACTCTCCCTCAAATTACAGGTTACTGGGTAGTGCTCTTGATGGCAAAACCACATTGCTGAAGACATCCCATGTTTGAGTTACAGGGCATGGAGGAGACACACTTGTACTGAACTGAAAGTCTTGTCCTGACCAGCTACGTTTCACAGAGCTGGAAGTTCTATGTGTGCCACCAGCAGGGAAAGACAATGAGCAGTGCTCCCCAGTTGTCAAACCCACCCCCCCCCCCAGGCTGCAATAATGACTGGCCTGGCAAGAGAGGCTCACTGACACAGTAACAGCACTAGTTTTATGAGAGTCACCAACCACTTTCTAATTAGATTTGAGGCCTGCTCCCCAAGGCAAAACTCATGCCTAGTATTATTAACTGGGGACAAAAAAAGGACAAAACAAAAACAAAAGACAAAAACAAAACAAAACAACAACAACAACAAAACCTGCAGAGAACCTAATAATTTTATTTGGTTAAATGAACATAGTAATGAAATGCCGCTAAGTTTTTTTTATCTTTGTGTCCATAATTAGTGCCCCTCTCAGCCCTCATCAAACAAGCAGCTTTTTTTTTTTTGCAGTAAGTGGGGATTAATACAGAAACACACAACTAGTCACACGCAGGGGAGAAGAGGATCCAGAGTGCTCATCTCTAAATGAAACATCCACATCACACTCCTCCCGGCTCAGCAATCATCACAGGCGAGAGGAGCAGAAAGACTGTTAAAGCCAGCGTTCGCGGATGTCTGCCGTGAAACACTTGCTAGACTCGGCAATGCCATTGCCTATGAGACCAGCCACTGTGGCTACATGTGCAAGACCTTTACAAGATCAAGCCAAACAAAATGCCAGCATGGGTAGATGACGGGTTCCTTCCACCTCTAGCAGGGGAGCTGTTTCTTGACAACTTACGGCTGTTGGAAAAGGGAGAGTCGTGTTTCTTTAAGGGTGTAGCACACACACGCTCTCTTTCAAATACAAAAATTAAATCAACCTCTTTTTTTGTGCCTTTGTGTTTGTTTGTTTGTTCGGTTTTTTCAAAGAAGTACAAGGTCATTGTCAGCTACATAGCAAGTTGAGATGCTGCCTTAGGGCTTTACTGCAGTGAACAGACACCAGGACCAAGGCAAGTCTTATAAGAACAACACTTAATTGAGAGCTGGCTAACAGGTTCAGAGATTCAGTCCATTATCATCACGGCAGGAACATGGCAGCGTCCAGGCAGGCATGGTGCAGGAGGAGCTGAGAGTTCTACATCTTCATCTAAAGACTGCTAGCAGAATACTGACTTCCAGACAGCTAAACTGAGGGTCTTAAAACCCACGCCCACAGTGGCACACCTACTCCAACATGGCCACACCTACTCCAACAGGGCCACACCTTCTAATTGTGCCACTCCCTAGGCAGAGCATATACACACCATCACAGATGCATTCTGGGATACATTAGATCCTGACTCAAAAAAAAAAAAAAAAAAAGTTCTTCCATGGCATCCCTGCACTGAAATAATTTTTAATCCCTTTTCACCACAGACAAGAAATTCACTGGTTACATAATCCTCCATTTGAAGGCAGGAGAACTCATAGCCTCCACTTCAACTACGTTGTCGTACAGAACACCATCACCCTCCTGACACTCGGAGGTGGCAGAAGACAGAAGGCTCAAGGAGCCAGGAGCTTTTCTCACGCATGAAAGCTCCTCACACAGACTGATGCGTCACGTGGAGTGCTTGAAAGTAATGAATAATGGCGGAAGGAATCCTAGGAGAATCCTCACTAAAATCCCCCTGAGTCATCCTCGTCTTTGCCCTTTTCTGCCGAGTGATTGCTGCAAGAACACGTGGAGTCAAAATTGGGCAAATCACCATGACCTCTTGGGCCTTTCTCTCTACCACTCTATGGACAGTAGCAATTTGCAGGGCCACTTCTAACATCTTGCCTCAGAGAAAGCAGCATTAGTATGTTCTCTATAGAGCAGTGCAGACACATTCACGCTCCTGTTAGCTCACTGACAGGCTGAGAAAAGCCTACCAAGCCAAGAAAAGATGTCTCCTGATAAAGGGAAACAACTCATTTTACCTTTGTCTTTCCTGCAGCGTTCACTCTAGCTCAAAATCAGAGCTGAGGCTCACTATGGGCTAGTGGTCATCAGCGTCCTTCAGAATTGCTGCCCCCTCCACAGAGCACCATACGTCTTTAAAGATTAATTAATTAATGTATTTATTAATATATTTATTTATTACATGTAAGTACACTGTAGCTGTCTTTAGACACTCCAGAAGAGGGAGTCAGATCTCGTTACGGATGGTTGTGAGCCACCATGTGGTTACTGGGATTTGAACTCTGGACCTTCGGAAGAGCAGTCGGGTGCTCCTTACCCACTGAGCCATCTCACCAGCCCCACCATACAGTCTTAACGGCAACCCAAAGCCATTCAAAAAGAAAGCTCGGGATGGAAGGAAACACTTGCCTCCTTGGTGCCAAGAATAGAGGGACTTTGACTTTAAAGGTCCCCAAAATATCTGCATGGGTTAAGGTGTCACCAGTCTCCAATTGGCCTGATGCCAGCATGTTTCCTTGTTAGGACAACACATTAATAGTCCATCTTTAGTTACTGTTCTGATGCTGTGAAGAGACACCATGACCAAGGGAACTCTTATAAAGAATGTGTTTAGTTGGGACTTTGCTTATAGTTTCAGAGAGTTAGACCATTATCACCATGAGAGCATACAGGCATAGTGCTGGCGCAATGGGAGAGAACTTTACTTTCTGATCCAAAGGTAGCAGACAGAAAAAGACACTGGGCCTGACTGGGCTTTTGAAACCTCAAAGCTTACCCCCATTAACACACCTCCTCCAGTAAGACCTCACCTTCTCCAACAAAGCCACATGTCCTCATCCTTCATATATATATATATATCTGAGTACATTGTCTCTGTCTTCAGACAGAAGAGGGCATCAGATCCCATTACAGATGGTTGTGAGCTATCATATGGTTGCTGGGAATTGAACTCATGGCTTCTGGAAGAGCAGTCAGTGCTCTTAACTGCTGAGCCATCTCTCCAGTCCCCCTCCTCATCCTTCTAATCCTTCTCAAACAGTTCCACTCACTGGTGACTAAGCATTCAGATATACTAGTCTCTGGTGGCCATTCTCATTCAAACTACCACATAACTCGTTCCTCAATCATACAACAAGTACTTATTGACAGCCTTCTGTGCCAAGACAGGTACCAAGACAGTCTGAGGAAATAGTATTAAACAAAATAGACATGCAAACTTTCCTGACTATTTTAGTATTACACACATATAATATCCCTCTAATATCCCAGGATGGCCTTGAACTCTGTGACACCATGCTGGCCTAGAATATGAAAACTCTTGCCTCAGCAACCAGAGTGCCCTCACACACACACACACACACACACACACACACACACACACACCAGTTCTTTATCAGCAGCAGCATCTCCCACTTATCAGGAATCCACCTATGGACCCTGATCTGGTTTCAGCAGTCCCTGTCTAGCCCTTAGCACCTTTTGCACGGCAAGGGAATTTCTGGAATTCTCAGGAATTCAGAGGTGCAATGTTATTGTGTGTGTCTCAAAATCTGTGTCGTTCTCATGTCAAATGTAATGGACTATATAAAATAATCCTTGTAGCATTTTAATCATTAAACTCTACTGAAAATGCACAGTCAGTGAACAAAATCTGGGGGGAAAACAAACAAACAAACCCTGGCATTGGTGTGGTGGTGCATTCCTATAATCTCAGTACTTAGGAGGATGCAGCAGCTGAGGCCCAGTCGGGGCTTCATAATGACTCCTAGGCCAACTGGGTTATAATGTTAGATGCTGTAGGGTGTAGGGAGAGGAGCGGGTTTACAGAGAGAGGGTGGGAGAGAGTTGAGGAGGAGAGAGGGAGATGGGAAGAGAGGAGAGAGAGACAGTCAGAGGCAGGCAGGCAGGCAACAGACAGACACACACACACAGACAGAGAGACAGAGAGAGAGAAGAGAATCTGAATAGTTTGAACCTGTGAAGTTCAGTCTTTATTCATAATTTGTTCATAAAATACTTCCCAGGAAAGTTTCCCTAAGAACCCTCAAAGGGGGATGATACCACAGATAATGGGGACAGCAGATTGGCAGAGTCCACTTAGCTTCATTATGAAGATCTCGCCATTGCCTTCTTCATCAGCTTGCCAGTGCGGATGGGCCAAGGCCTGGTCTCTCCCTGCCACCAGAACAACCAACAGCCCAGAGTCGGCCCCCAGGGCTCACTATACGCTCCTCCCTATGTCCTTCTGCACATTCCTGGGCTACTAGTTAAGAATGATTTGGGTAAGCGGACCCCATCACTGAGAATTGAGACTGTTGAGGAACTAAATCCCATGTTTAAAATTTGAAGTGAAAACCAGGCTTGTAAATCATAGCACAAGGTACAAAACCACGGTGAAACTAGAGAGAGAGAGAAAACCAGCAGCCTGGTAAGAAAATCCCACGAGCCCAGCTCTCTCAGAAAGAGGTTTGGGTAAGATCACCCATTAACTCAGAAACCCTTTTCTACACAGCCCCCTCCTCCAACAGTCCTGTCCTTGACTTCCCCATACCCACTAGCCACCCATACGCTTGACGAAAAGGAGGGAAACGATTCTGCTAGGGCAGTGAATCATCAGCTAAGCAATGATCAACAGCAAAGGCCATCTGCGTGTCTCCAGATAGAGCTGATTCTGACAAGATACAATAAAAATAGGAGTCACTGAGCGCCGAAGCTTCAGAACTAGCCATTTCAAATGAATTCAAAAGTGGGGAAGTCACCAATTGCTATCCATCAGTAGCATATAGAGGCTTCACCAGAGGTTAAAGTTAGTGAGTTCCTTCAGAGAAACTTTGCTTGCTCTGGACTTCTTCCTCAATGTTTGGATTAGTATTTACCATGTTCATAATCTCTTTTAATGCTGGAGAACTTTTTTAGTTTTCTTTTCCTTGTTTTTTATTATTTTATTTTTCATTAACTTATTCTTTTTTTTTTCTTGTCAAAATAATCCGTACATTTAATGTGATGTCAAGCATAGGAAAGGAACAGCTATAAATTGGGGTGATGGGGAATAAGCCTTCTTGATTAATGACTAACAAACTCTTTAAAGAAAGATGTGGAAAGGAAAAAGAGCAAAGAAACTCGTCTGAGAGGTCAGCGTTGCCTCAGAGAGGTATGTGAAGTAAAACCATCGCAGCCAGTGTGATGGAACAGAGCGATGGGGTAGGAGGACCACAGCAGCTTGAGTGTGGTGAAGATAGCATCACCCAAGGAAGTGCAGGCCTAGGGGCAGCTCAGACACCTCGTCAATCACTGGGCAGGTGAGCAGAGGATGAAGTTAGGGTCCCTCGTCACACTGCACACAAAAATTGATTCTGGTCTATTTGAAAATAATAGAAAATAGAAATTTCGATTTCTCTAATCACTTAGTGAGAGATTTTAAACATAACACCTTGTTACCACAAAGTAGAAGTTTTAAAATACCGAGTTTGGTTCAACATTTCTTATGGAAATTCGTGACATAAATTCCAAACTCGGCATTTTAAAACTTATTCATTTTACTTTAGCTGTTTTGAAGAAGAAGAAAAAAAAAAAAAAGAGGAAGAGGCTGGAGAGATGGCTCAGAAGTTAAGAGAAATTCCAGCACCTACATGGCAGCTCACAACTGTCTGCAATTCCAGTTCCAGGAGTTCTGACACCTTACATAGACATACATGGAAGCAGAACACCAATGTAAATTAAAACCATAGCAAAACCAATCAGCATATATTTGTAACCAAAAACATATAGACACTGATGTTATAATTACATCATCATGCCTTTAATCCCAGCATTTGGGTGGCAGAGGCAGGCAGATTTCTGAGTTCGAGGCCAATCTGATCTACAAAGTGAGTTCCAGGACAGCCAGGGCCACACAGAGAAACCCTGTCTCAGAAAGAACCAAAAAACAAACAAACAAACAAACAAAGAGTATTGTAAAAGACAATTTGCCTAAAAACATGGAAGAGATGATTCAGGGAGATTGTCAGGGACATAGCAATTTGGTAGTCGGAAAATAATTTAGGCAGCAAGCAATGTGGCCCACTTACCCAAACCATAGAGAAAATGTAATTAAAAGGGGCAATGGAAACTATTGTGGGTTTTACAAAGAAAAGAAAAAGTGGGTCGGGAATTTTCCGCACGGTAACCTTCTCTTGTTACAAACGTCAGCATGGAAGGCTGAACGCAAAGAACATGATCTAGGCACCTCCTAACCACCCTCGCTCGAAGGTGAAGGTTAAGTGTAGATCAGGGCTGGAAAACTTCGATCCTTCATCCCTCTGATAAAACTGAATTAATATGCAAGTACTAAAGAGAAAGAGACCTTCCATTAACATAAAGAGACAAATTACTCTTCAAACAAAACACGAATCTGCTATGGTTATATCACTACAAAAAGGCCATAGGACATACATAACGTGCTGGGGAAATCTAAATGTTCACTACCATTATTCTACTCAGAATATATAAACTTCAAATTTTATTTGAGACTTTCCAACTAACCCAAGAGTATACTCTTGGTCTTGGGAAAAAAAAGATTTAGATCATCGTAACTTGGTTGCATTTAAGTGACACCGTCAGTGTTATTCTCAAGAGAAGCTTTTGTTTTTCCCACTTGAGTTCAGGCTCACCGAAGGAAGGTGACCGTGGTGAATGGATATGTGTGAGACCCCAAGAGTCCTTAACTGCTGCCATGCAAGCCAAAATCGAAAGGCATGGATGAGAATCACACCTCCTGGTCCAGCGAGCCAAAGAAAAGAGCTGCCTAGGCAGACACACAAAGTGCTTTGCTTTGAGCTCAGCCTGGAGATCATTATCTATTCCTGGTGCTCCCTGGAATGGGAACTGACATCAGATCCACGCTCTACCCCTCCTCTGCCCTGTGAAGCCAAAGCTCCCAGTACATCTAAGAATCCAGAAAAATGTTTTGATTTTCATTTAAAATCAATAGCACAGCTGGGGGCAGGGCACCTTTAATCCCAGCACTTGGGAGGCAGAGGCAGATAGATCTCTGAGTTCAAGGCCAGCCTGATCTACAGAGTGAGTTCCAGGACAGCAAGAACTACACAGAGAAACCCTGTTGGGGGTGGGGGGTGGGGGAAACAGGGTCCAAGAGCACAATAGATCTAGCAATTCTACTCCTAAGTGTATTTCCAAGACGTTAAAACAGGAATTCAAATAAATTCTTGTATAAATATATAAGTTTATTTAATATATAGTAAATATGTAAATATACATAGCAGTCGTAGTCACAATGACAATAGGATGGAAACACCCCAAAAGTCCATCAGTTGGTGAATGGCTAAACAACAAAAAGTAATAAAGTAATTGTAAATTGAATATGAGATTTCTCTATATGTCATGTTTTGTTCTCTCCTACTGCCCCGAGGAGGTTTCTTTATGTAGTCTTGGCTATCCTGGAACCCTCTTGGTAGATCAGACTAGCCTCAACCTCAGAAATCCACTTGCCTGTCTTCTGAGTGCTGGGGCTGGGATTAAAGGTGTGTGCCACCACCACCACCCCAGCAAACTCATATTTCAAATGTGTGGTCATCGGTTGGGAGTGCCGCTCTGGAAGCTGTGGAAACTTGAGGAAAGCATCTTAGCTGGAAGTAGGTCACTTCCATGGGGAGAAAAGCCACCTCATCGGGACACCCCACATGATAGCAGGATTCCAAGGTTTAAGTGGTTTGTAGTTTAGTGATTTAGTTAGGCCACTGTTGACTTCAATAGCATTTCCAATGGAATACAGAGCAGAAACTAGAAGGTATAGTGAACTGTTATGACCAGAAGAAGTAGAGTGTGTTGGTAATTCTTTCAAAAGCTGGCCATGAAGCTGAGACATGGTGATAATACCACAAGCCAAACCTCTCACTTAGCTGCTTGCTGGTAGGTCAATGGAGACTAAGGCAGGAGAGAGTTGCTAAAAACAAACAAACAACAAAGGAGTTACCAACCTGCTGCTGCTGACTCTTAAGAGTTCAGTGATGGGCATGACAGAGCCCCTCTGTAGCTGGGGGTGGGAGTGCCTGCAACTTGAGGGAAACCATGATCCCATTACTCTCTGCCTGCTCTTTGGAGCTGATTAGGAGAGGAATTTAAACTTGCAGACTGCTTTGCTATTAGCTCTCAGAGTTGCTGGGAAAGCTTCAAGAACAAAGACCACAGTGGATGGGAAACCAAAAGGCCAGGTTGGAGCCATCGTAAGACTTCCTGCAGGCAGCAGGCAAAATTCTTCACATCTAGGTGGTCAGGAGATGCAATGCCAAGAGTTGAGGCTCAAGCCCACCACCATCCAGTACATCCTACGCCACTGTCCAGTACATCACATCCTATGCCACTGGCCTCCTCCATGCCAGCCAATGCAGTTAACTCCGCCTCTCAGCCTCTGCCCACCCATACACCTTCCACATCCTAAACTTTCACTCTGGAAAACACAAATGTCCCAGAAACCCTTCAGAAAAGGAACCACCATACAGTGCCCAGGCAGCACAGCTTGGTTCAGGTGGCATTTACACCTACTGACCTTTGTACACGGCATCTGCACGATCTTCAAAGGTAGATCCCCTTTTCCTCTTCTCCAACTGACTGAAACGTAGGTTTGTGACACACTGTAGCTCCAGAGCTCCTATTTTCCCTTTCAGGGCTGACTCAATGATTCCCAAGGAGAGATTTAGATTTTGGCCAGTAACAAACCTCCAAAGCAATTTTTTTTTTTTGGTATTGTTTCTTCCTGAATTTGGCCTATCAAGTAACCCTCAAGTTCAACACCAGAAAGGAACAAGGAAGGCCCTCTGTTAGTTCTGTGAATGTCATAAAAGTTTACTAGGTGTCCATATGAACTGTGCCAAGCAAGCTGCCTCAGGGCTACACTTAGGCTCTCCCTGCTTGGGGGTAGACATTCCAGATGCCACATCTGTGGACACTTAGCAGAGTTATGCTCCAACTCTTAAAGGATCATGTTCAAGGAGAGAGGGAAACAAAACTAGCCTTTTCCTAACTTGAAATAAAGGGACTGTACTGTTATAATGAAACAAGCACATGAAACTAGAGAAACCACAGAGAATTTTGTTAAAATCAGAAGGGTAATTGTAGTCCTATCATTAGGACTAACCAGAGCGCTTAGAATAGAAATCATGAAATAACCATCATTTTACCCTAAGTGCTAAGCATAGAACATGTGCTCAAATGGCAGAAGGGAAGAATGTCACTGCGCCTACAAATTCTATGTAGGGGACGAGGATAAGAATTCCCTAACTACTCACCTGAGGCAAGCCCACCCATTCCAGTGTAATCCACTTTTGCTTGTGTGTAGGTGCACCACATGGGGCAGTGCACAGAGAAACTGCAAATGCAGGTGGCTGTGAGCCACTGTGGATACTGGGAATCAAACCAAGGTCCTTTGTGAGAACAGCCAGTTCTCTTAACAGCTCTTTACCCCCAAGACAAATAAATTATTAATACAAGTTAATACATAAAACAAAATAAAAATTATGAAAGATTACCCAGCTTTAAGGCTGGAGATGTGGCCTAATGGCAAAGTACTTGCGTAGTATACTCAAGGCCCCAAGTTTGATTGTAAGTGTCGCAAAAGATGAAACTTTTGTTTTGAAACAGGAAGGATCTCACTGTTCAGCCCCTGGCTGACCTTGCACTCAGATCTGCCTGCCTATGCCTCCTGGGTGCTGAGGTTAAAGCCATGTCACAACCAGCCTGAAATGTTTTAAAATACATATATTGTGGGGATTTTAGACTAAAAAATGTCTTTAAAACTTACAAATGTTATAAGGAAATTATATGATGGATGGTAACTTAATTTCATTTTGATTTTTAAATTATTTGTTATGGAAGCTTTTCTCCGATATTAAAATTCACCGATCAGCTCCTAACCTTTAAGACTCTTTTTGTCGTCTCTCCTCTCTTCCCACACCCTCAACCACCAGTCTTTTTAGCAAGTCTCTAACTACTCAGGCAGTAGGCAACACATGGTTGCCTGTGATGCCCTCCACCTCCTGTAGTGTCTGAGTCTCCTTGGCTGTTCTTCCAATCCCACCATCTGAGCCGATGCTCCTTTCCCAAGGTTCAGTCTCAGCTTAAAAGTAGTTTGAGAATTCTGGACTTGAATTATTTTTTCTGGGAAGAGGCCCATGATCACCGAGAGGAGAAATCATGAATTTTTCTCACAGCAAATGCAACGAAGGCATATGTAAGCATTTGGTTATGTGTACACACGGGCAAGGCAAGAGACCAACAAGCTTCCTAACGTGAGCGCTGATGAGGAGGCGCACTAAAACCAAATCTGTTCCCAGAGCATCAACCAACTGGTTTCCTGGGGTCACATAAGGCTTACCACCCATTCATAGCAGTGTTTTAAGCACATTAGTCAGTAAGTTTACATTGAAAACACTTCTTACCAACCTCATAAAATTTAACTTTAGGATATTGTGTCAACTTTTAAAACCCAAATTTCAAAATTCTAATTCAAATATTAAATATACTATAATGAAACAAAAACTTGGGAAACTGAAGTTCTAGTCTAAAGTACAATTAGAATCTTAAAGGGAATGCCTACTGTCCTTACTTTTTCCCAAAAATATTTTTTGGACTTTACGTTACTTTTGCTTTAAAAAAAAAGTCTGTTTTGGGGTTTTTGGGAGCCTTGCAAAAATATACAATCTTTACAAGCAAATATTAAGTTTACCAGGATGTTAAAGAGATAATCTAGAGGTTATGAATGTTGGCTATCCTTCTGGAGGTCCTGGCTGGGTTCAATTCTCAGCACCCTCATAACCAGCCCTCTGTAATGAGATGTTCCCTCTTCTGGTATGTATAAAAAAGGCAGGGCAGTCATATACCTAAGTAAATTTTATATGTAAAATGTTTTTTAGATGTTGGCAAGGTAGATACAGAAAAGCAATTAAAAGCACTGAAAGGCAGCAGTTAGCAGCAGTTTTTCCAGAGGACCCAGGTTTGATTCCCAGTACCTACACTTTGGCCCACAACTGTAAACTCCAGTCTCAGGGGATCCAAAACCCTCCTTCTGGCCTCCTTGGGATGGGGCATGCATGTGGCACACATACAAACATGCAGCTAAGATACCCACACACATAAAACAAAATACAACTAATTTCCAGGACCTGACGCTAGAGTGCTTTTCACATAAGCCCTGAGTTTGACTCCCTAGAACCTATGTGTAAGAGACCAACACTATATTGCCCTCTGACATCTACTATAGCCACAGCCACTGTAGCCACAGCTTTTCATGTCCTGAAAAGCTTTCTAGCGCAAACCAGCATGGTGGAACTGATGTGTAATCCCAGTACTTGGGAGGCAGAGGCAGGAATAGTTCATCTATGACAACTTCAAGGGCAGCCTGGGCTAAATAAAGCTGTCTGAAAAATGAGTTCTGAGATTTCCTGATGGAAAACACTGGTTAACTTTTTAAAAAAAACTTATTAGTGCACATATACATGATTAGGTGTTTAATGTGCATGCAATGATTGTCACTGCATGCATGTAAAAGTTAGGAAACAACATTATGGGGTTGCACTGTGTAGCAAGCATCCTTACATACTGAGTCACCTTGCTGGTCCCAAGAATTATGCTCTATAAAATATGTGACACGTTCCAATTTATCTAAAATGTTGCTCTAAAATGTTGTATTAAAAGCACTTTCACTATTCTGAAGGTCAAAGTTGTAAGGCAGTTGACTTTGTGATATGCATACCTCCTTTTAAAGCATTGAGTGGTGTCTTTAAGGCACACAAGACATGCAGCTCAGATTAATTGCACCTGTATATACATAAAATGTAAGTTCTAGCCATTTATAAAAACTGACAAAACTACTGAAGGGTGTACAGTGAAAAACAGTCCTGTCCACTAATACACATTTGACAACTAAGAACTGGCTTCAGAACAATTCTTCAACTACTTTTTCCAAAATTAGGTTAATTGGGGAACCCCAGGTCCAACATTCAAACAATATAAAAACAGAAGGACTTACAATCACTACACTAGAAATCAAATCTTCACCTGCTAAGCAAAAGCTCTCAAGCCCACAAACACACTTTAAGACCATCAATTCAATGCATTTAGTCTCTAAAATATGCTTGGGAATTCTTATATCAAAATGTTTTGAAACTTACTATCAATTTTCAATTACCTAAAAACATCTTGGCACTGTGAAGAAGTCAGCCAAGTGCTTACCTTACCACATCAACATGAGGACTCAGCCTGAGTCCCTAAAACCCACATAAAAGGTGAGGTGTGGTGGTCCTGGCGCCACGGTGGTAGGAACCCTCCCCCAGCTCCAGGACGGGGGAGGATCCCTGAGGCCAGCTAGCTTAACCTAATTGGGGAGCCCAGGTCCTAGCAAGAAACCACACACACGCACGCACGCACGCACAAATGGTGGGGGTGGGGGTCCTGACTCAGTATTTGGTTCAAGTAAGCAACCTGTACTTATAATGTTAATAAAAAACAATTTTAAACAGCTCACCTTTCATTCTAAATTTAAGCCTCACTTAGAAAAACAGCCCATGTGTGCTAGAGTTGACCTATGCCCTGCTAAGTTACAACTGAGTGTCAAGCTGGGCCTGGATAACAGACATGCAAATCTCATTTAAACCGTGTACACATCAAAGAAATACTCTACTGCCTTCCCCCCCCCTATTCCCCTTCCTCTCTTACCATTTCAGACTCACACATACTCAAAGCCACCTCAGGAACAGCTCCCACCTGCCATGATCACCACAGCTTGTCTGAATTAGCATTTTCAGAAGTACTTATGTAATCAGAACTCTCTTAAATCAAAATACTTTGCAGTGCTTTGAGAAGGGAAACACAAGAGTGATGTACGAAACAAGTGTTGATAAAACTGATACAAATCAATATAAGCTAAGAAATTAGACTTTTTCAAGCTAAATTTTTCAAGTTTCAAGTTATATTTAATAAATTCATTTTAAGTGAAAAATTAATTGCCAGCACCTCTATACACCTCTTTTTAAGTAAATATATTTATTTACAATCCCAGCATCTGAAATCAAGAATCTAAAAATAAAAGTCTAAAGTAAAGAAAAATAAGCCAGGCTTTCTTATCCATACCATTGCAGTATTTTAGATGCATCGGACTACAACAAACTCAAAAGAAAAAAAAAATAGTGTTTTATTAACTACCACACTGTTATAATACACTTTAAACGTACAATAAGGTAGCCTTTTATCTGAGGTGGTCTTAAAGAGAACAAATGAACAGAATTCAACTTCCTGAAATAGATGAACTGCTGTAGTTGTAGGTACATGTAGGAAAAGTGTAGAGCTCTTACAAGACCAGCAATGTAATTTTATTTTGTACATTTTTAATTGAAAATATAAACAATAATTAAAAAATAAAAAGAAAATACAGCATAATAAAAAACATACATTTCTCAATTAAATGTATTGGATACATATAAATTTTAAGGGAAGAAGCAAAAAAAGGAAAATGGTTGATATTTAAGTGCAGACTACCTAGATTAAAAAAACTTAAAAAAATATCATAAAGCCTCTAGTTTCTATGACTAATATCCATATGGTTGGAGTATCGTCACTGTGGAAGTGATTTTGTTATGTTTGCATATGTTATACTTTATTGGTAATTTACAACGATGGCTTTTAAGGCCCTGGCAGACATATTTTTTTTTTTTTTTTGGAACCAAGATTGAATTTAAAAAAAAAAAAAAAAATTCTCTGCTAAGACGCAATACACCTTATTATTATTTTTTGGTCCTCCAAACTTCAGGAAAAGGGGTAATTCACTAGAACATTTTACCACCCAAATGCTTCAACCTACACATTTTAAACTTTTTAAAAACATCGGTTATATTGCCCAACTTCATTATTGAAAGAATATTAACAAGACATTATTTTGGCAAATTAAATCTTAAACATGGCTTTTCAACAGGATTTAAAAGGTGACTATCCCTAAAGGTCCATGTTAAAATGTAGTTTTCAAAATCTTACAAGAGTAATGCTTAAAATATTGTACAGTTAACCTAATTAAAATAATTAGCTTCAAAATGACAAATTGATAAGCTAAGTAAAGCCTACACTATGTAACATTTGCTTGGAAACTTGATTTGTCAGTTATGCATAATAAAAATTCCAGTCATCAAGAAAATTACAAAAATTTATAACATGATTTCTTTCACCCACCAACTTTTTTTATCTTACAATAGATAAATACCAACAGTTTCTCATTTTTACACTAAACCACACAGGATTGATGCATTTGGTTAGACTACCATTCGCATTGTTAAATTCAATTTTCTCTTTATATAACTTGGTAAAATTTCATTTCTTCTAGATTCCAAAAGTACCTACAAAATCCATGCAAATTTTACCATTTTTAATATACTATGGAATATCATACAAAGTAAGGCATTTCAGTGTCATGTATAACCAAGTTACTGTCAATCCAAAAATTTTTGCACATCAATAAAAAGATATCTAAGAACTTAGGAACAATATTCTTCTCACTACTGTATAAAAATAACCACAATGAATAAGTATTTGTGTAATATTTACTCCATTGTCTCATTTCCAGAAACTGTGACAAGCTGTAAAGGTATTTCAGTGTTGGTAAGGATGTCTTGATTGCTGGTGGCAGAAGTATTGACAGTTCCTATCCCTGACACAGACCCCTGTTGAATATTTGCAAGGATAAGTGTTGTTCCTCCTGCAGTAATCAAGGCATCATCTCTTCCAGCTTCCACAGATGCGAGCACTGTACTGCTAGAGTGAATGACTTTTTTATTTTGATGTGTTTTAATATGTTTGGCAAGGTGGTCACTTCTCATAAAGCGTTTTGAACATTCTGGACAAACAAACTTCTTCTCACCTGTAAAGAAAAGCAGTAACTTAGTTTTAAAATTCCAATTTTTCAGATTAATATGGTCTCTCCTAAAACAAAGGGTCTATTAAAACTGTACTGGTTTCATGAGCTGCCCCGTAAGAGTTCCCTTGTAGAAGTAGCTCTACTCAAAATATTTGTCATTAAATGGTTTGATGAAAACATACTGTATGATGGACAGTTTAATATTCAAACAAGATTTTAATACTCAATGCTAAGACTCTGAACTGAAACCTGTTAAATACTTGCTAAAGCCATCTGGGCCACTTTAAAGTCTATATTCTTTTAAAAGAAATTACTATGTCATATATTAAACCTTCAATAATTGTGAATTCAAATAAAAATCAGAATAGCTATAGATTAAAGCAATGGCAGACTGTGAGCATTCAATGATATTAAATTCAAGAATAAAGGAGATAGCTAGCTGAGCATCAAGGGCAAACTAACATAGCAAAGTCTATTGTTTATTAAAATATTCATGTTAACACATGCTAGCCCTAGCTTATTTTCCAGCTTAAATAAATCCTCAAAACCAAAAAAACACAAAAGACACTGACCCTCCATCATGTTCAAGAACTGCTATGCAAGTTCATAGAAGAAAAGGCAAACAGCCAGCCTAGCAGACTTCCTCCGAGCTGTAAGGCAGTTAAGTCTAATAAGCATTTTCTTTTCTCTTCAGATTGCTTATGTGAAAGGGTGACTTGCAGCTAACTGACCTGTTCAAATTTCTCCTACCTAATTCATCCGGCTTTCTATGTCTCAGTCCTATTAACATGTAAGGATCATGTAAAAATGCTTACTTTCCTCTGTGTCACCCCTAAGATAAAGTTCTCACTTTCAGCACTATACCACCGTTTTTCTAAGGAAGTATTTCCTAAAGTCTCTTTTGAAACACCAATCAGAAGAGATGTCCCGGCATACACTCTGGAAATCAGGAAATGCTAACACATTACACTACTAACCTAAGCCACTATGTTTACTGAGCACTCAGTAACAAAGTTTTAAGAGGCATTATCTTCTAAGTTCAAGTTCTCTCTTTAATCTACCCAATTGGGTGATAAAATAACTCACTTATTTGATCAGACTTTTCTTCTCCATATACATTATTCTTTTTCACAACCTACTGAGGAAATACCATGGGAAAAATTCTGTTGGGAGCCATTTTAGGGTCTACACTCCAATCACTCAATGTTAATATAACTTTCTCTCCCGAGCATATTCAGCACAAATGTAACAGAAAATCTTGCTACTGGTATACTCTTTTGGTAGTTCCAAAGAGGTTAGTTACTCTCATCTTCTGTCTTTATAACAACAAGAAACTAAAACAAGCGGAAAACCTAATGTGCATGTGCTGCCTCAGACCTGAACTCATCCTGTATGACCTTTAAAAGGCAATTAATAGTTGGGAAGCAAGAGACAATTATCTGCTTAACCTAATAGAAAACTGAAAGGAGTCTAAATGGATCAGACTTCAAAACCCATGTTGTTCCCTTCCTTAGCCATGTTCCTTTTAAAGCACTTTCTCACACTGCCAGTTTTCAATTCTTCACCACTACATAGACACTGATGGACACTCTGATCAGTTACTGTTAGCAGAAGAAACTACACTGGATTATGTTAGATTTGTCTGAGTCAGTCCTATACCCATCTCACACAATCAGAGACACTGTACACAGGAAATGTGATGAGCTTCACTGAAATGCCTTTTATTCACATACAGTATGTTTTCAACAGAAAAGATGAAATATCAGAATTTAGCAGAAGATTCTACTTGCTAGCATAATAAGCAACAGCAAATAATGTAAAATTTGTCAACTGACAATACAAATATGTGTTAAGACATTCAACAGTCATTGAAGCTAACCCAAGTCTACATAGACTAAAAAACTATTTCACAAGAAAGTATACACTGGTTTGTCCTTTAACATTTAGTTACTGACAGTGAATTTTTGATTTAATTAATCCCATTTTAAAGATCTGATCAAGAAAGGTATGCTGAAAAAACGTCAAGTGTGTTCTGTAGCCTATATTTCGTCTATTAAAACTATTAGAGACTAGGGATGCAACTTAGTGTTCTTAGTAAACAGGAGTTTAATCCCTAACGAGAAGAGGAGGAAGGAAAAGAGAAAACATAAAAATATTAGTAACCTGTATGTGTTCTTCTGTGCCTCTGTAATTCATCACTTCGTGTAAATCTTTTACCACAGAACATCCAGTTACAAATAAAAGGGCGCTCCCCCGAATGCCAACGCAGGTGTGCTCTCAGATGTGAGGTCTTCCCATAGACTTTACCACATCCCGGTATATGACAAATGTGTTGCTTCTTTTTCCCAAGATTGGTACCTCTAAAAAAAACACACAGAATAATATACATTTATATCAAAGGATTCAAAACCATTTATGCCATATAGCTTCTTGAATTTCAAACAGGAAATATTATCATCAACATATCAGAAACCAAAACCATTTTAAGTCTATTTAAGTGAGAGTTAATGGCTTTTATACACACAAATTTAATGTATTAATTTTATCCCAGAACTGACTGTTGTCTGATATAGCTATATTCAATAAAAATATAACTAAAAGGACACTTTACACAAAGAATGCACAATAAAGCTATTAACTATCCCATCAGAATCGTTCGCAAATACTGTGCACAGAACCAATTCAATTAATAGTATAGGAAACTAGTTTTATTCAAAGTCATGATGTCAGATATAATTTTAATAATTTATTATCCAAAGAATAATATACAAAAACTCATCACAGGTACAATTAGAAGGTAGATAGACAGTTAGGTTTTTAAATTAACATAATTTAAGAATATATAAGTACTCGAACGGTCACACCCTGGCATACACTGATTTGGAGATCCATATTTTTAAAAATTAGCTAAAGCTAAGTTAACTTTCCTAGTATCCCACACAACAAATACAAATCAAAATTGTCTTTACTGTTAAAATCTTCCCCCAGAAACCATGCAGACACCCAAAATTATTCACAAAAAATATAACAAAATATCATTTTCTCCACAGAGGATAAGTTTACAATACACTTAAGTATTTGATACAAAGGACAGTTTGGGAGCCGTTCTTAGATGAGTGAACAGAGTCATCTTAGTTTAAGAAAGAAGAAACTTTTTGAATCCAGAAACTGTATTTCGATAGCATTAAACACTACAAAAACATTTCTTGAAAACAAAAATTGGATTGTTACTAAATTATTCTTTTTAAACCATGACTTTTTGGACATAATTATCAAAACTACACCATTAAAACTTTACAGTGTTTCTCTAAGATTTAACCAAAAAAAGGAAAAAAAAAAAAGCTACCTTTAACCCCTCCCCCAACTCCCCTCCTCCCTCAACTCAGTCTAGTGTAGCCTGTAAACTTTCCACAGTCACTAAGTCCTCAACACAATATACCTATCGTTTTTCAAACTTCACTGGAAAAACGCATATTCCCCCACATTTATATTTTAATGTACTCACACTCAGTAGCATGTGAAATTGCCATAGGACAAACAGTGCTAAACGGTGCAGTGCTGGCTGTTAGATGCCATAGGTGTTCTGAACAGGGAGACATCAATGTGGGCTCCGGTAGTAAGAGAAGGCTTCGTGGAGGAGGTGGGTAGGATTTAGATAGAAAGGAGGGAAGGCATTCCAGGCAGAGGAATAGCATAAGCAAAGACAAGGAGGAATCATGCTGTTGTCTCAGGGCACGGATGTCATATCTAACACATTCTAGTTCCTGCTCCAGTCCACCCCCGATTGCTAAGTCTCTTTAAAGAGCTGAGTTGAGAAAAACAGGTATTTTTCTGGCTTATTTTCAATGCTCAAGTCTTTCCATTAGTTAGCTTTTTAAATTTTGCTTTGCTCTTAAGTAGACCTAAGAGAAAGAACAATGTCTTTATTGGTATAAATATTGCGCTCACCATAGCAATTTCACAGGAAACCCAACTCAGTTCACTCATGACTTCACATCCCTCTGCTAGGCTACCCCTTGGGTAAAACACTGGGATTCTATAAACTCAAAGGTGTCATTTTACAAACTTAGCAAAATTTAGCCTGTGAGCACCAACAAAATACAAGGCTGACAAATAAACAGCAACAAACACGGGTTCTCAAAGCACTGAGAAAAACAGTAGGGAACTTGTTTTTTTCTGTTGAATTGTATGCCAAATGAAGATTAGTCATTAAAAATGGGACATGTGCCGGGTGTGGTGGCGCATGCCTTTAATCCCAGCACTTGGGAGGCAGAGGCAGGCGGATTTTTGAGTTCGAGGCCAGCCTGGTCTACAAAGTGAGTTCCAGGACAGCCAGGGCTACACAGAGAAACCCTGTCTCAGAAAAACAAAAACAAAAACAAAGGGACATGCACCTAAGGGGAAAAAAATCAAGTAGCATACTACTATACCACAATTTAGGGTAAATGCTTAGCTTGCTGGAGTCCAAGTTAGTACCTAAAGAAATCTGACCCAAGGAAGACCTAAATAGACCATATGTTGTCACGGCCAATCCTATGAAGGAAGGGAAAGAGGCCTTCAAGTGCAATCATGTTCCCATCCTGAACACATTATACCCACTATATAACCCCATGTAATAAACAGTTTGAAATTTCTGTTTCTGACTGCCTAAAAATATCCCCCAATAATTCAATGACAACACAGAATTAATCCAAAACCTGGCCAGAGTTAAGCAAGTTCTAAGAACGACTACCTGTTCTACTTATGGTGGCAGAAACACAAGCTGAAAAATGCTGACAAAACAAACTTTGCAAATAATGTAATGGATTGATGCTAAATTCGTGCAAAACCTATGAAACAATAATGCCTTTAGGTCACTTTTTCATTACTACAACTGTTTCTTCAACTACACTGGTTCTACTATATAAAGACTGGCTAACTGACAACTTTAATTTCTTTTATTTAAACCTATTTTTGTCTATGTGAGTCCTTTTCCTGCATGTAATCTGTACACTACAAGCATGCAGTGACCACAGAGGCCAGAAAAAGGTATTTGGCTCCCTGGGATTCTATTTATGGATGTTTGTAAGCTGCCATATGGGTGTTGAGAATAAATCTGGGTCCTCGGGAAAGAGTCAATGCTCTTAATTACTGAGACAATAGTTTCTTTTATAGTTGGCTCAAAAAAAAGTAAACGAAAGTTTTCTAAAGATGAATGAAATTAGTTTTCTAAAAATACTATCTTATCCATTTATGTATATAAATGTATATATTGAGAAAAAAGCCAATATTCTGTCTTTAAAAATAAAAATCTTAAGTTGCAGAATGTTCTTAGACTATGTTAATGCTTCTAATAATTAGACACTATCTATTTATACAGTAGGCCTACTGCATTGATACTTATTGAATTCTGCTCAGATCAACTCTTAACTACTATCCTAAGAACCTTGGTATTTTTTATCGCTTAAAATTAGTACACTAATAAGACAATGCAGTTTTTAAAAAAAAGCACACTATCAGAGGATTACTTTCTACAATTTTGGGCATAGGTAATTTTTAGCCTCTAAAAAAACCTAACTTGTTTTGTTGTTTAAGAATGTCTGTTACTTGTAAGCAAGCTCCATTACTCATTCACAGAACACAGCCTGCGGATGGATCACTGACAGAAAGCAATGTAGAAAGAACTGAGAAAATACACTGTGTGTGAAAGTACACATAAATTAACAGTCCCACAAGACAGACCACTCACAAAATAAACTTTAAAAAGTACTGGAAATGTTCAATCTCACCAAGCAATAAAACAAACACACAGTAAAATAAAATAAAATAAAAATAGACTAAAATAGCTATTCTTGCCTATCAAACTTTAAAAGCTTTTTTTTTTTTAAAGTAAAAAGTAAGAAATGGTTACACATGGTAACTAAGACACTGCTAGTGTTAAGGAGAAAGCAAGACAGCTATTTAGCAGACAATTCCTTTTGACCCAACAATTCTATTTCTGTCAACATACACTAATAAGACAATCAGACAGATGTGCAAGGACATATGTGTGAGTTAAATTATTATTTATCCACATACAATATATTATACATAGAATAAAAAGTGACACAGATCAGACTTAGAAATACGGCCACAAAAATTTACAAGAGACATAAACAATGAAAAGAAGATGATTCTACTTTAAAATATATGTAATATTGCACAAAAATATTATGGTGGTTAAACCCTGAGGTAGTGTATTATTTGTGGGACTTTTTGTGTTGGTCTCTTAATTTTGGGGCTATGTTAGTTTAGCAAATTAATTAAAATTAATTAAAAATGTTTAACTTTAAAATGTTCGCAAGGCCAAGCATTGAACCCCAATTAGATTTGATAAATAATGGATCTTGAAAGTGCCACTAAAAGAGAGTAATTTTCAGCAGAGTTACTACCTATTCAGAGTTAAACATTCAGTATAAATATCTAAAGGTCAGGTTCAGAAGCAGATCCCCTGAGTTAGCAACACAATATAAGGTTAAGACTTGGGAATATGAGCCGGGCGTGGTGGCGCACGCCTTTAATCCCAGCACTCGGGAGGCAGAGGCAGGCGGATTTCAGAGTTCGAGGCCAGCCTGGTCTACAAAGTGAGTTCCAGGACAGCCAGAGCTACACAGAGAAACCCAGTCTCAAAAAACCAAAAAAACCAAAAAAAAAAAAAAAAAAAAAAAAGACTTGGGAATATATAAAATGGGTACAAAATCTAGTTGTAAAATGTTTTGGGGTTTTTTTTCTCCCTTCTCACTCTTCAGACATGGTCTTACACTATAGCTCAGGCTGGCCTCAAACTAGCGGCAATTCTCTCTCACTGACTGCACATGTGCGTTTAAGTAATCCACCTATGTGTGATACATATGTACCACTTGTAAGAACATAGTAAGTTTTCAAATGTTAACAGCTATCAGTCCCTTTCCCTTTTTGTGGTTTTTGGGCCTCACTGAGAAATATCTCTGTCCTAGTCATTATTGTTGCAAATGAACTGATCAAAGTACAAATCAATCAATAGGATCAACCAGAGAGCTGAAAGATAATCAAGTTTATAACCATAAGCATTCCTATATAGTAATACCGTTCTTCAGTGCATTTTGCATACTTTAGTACATAGGAGAAAGGCATTGTAGCCTTTCACAACAATGACTAGAGATTTGGTTAGCACAGCTTTAGGATTCTGTCTTTGCTTCATATACTCAAAACTGGACAAACAGATACTAAGACTATTGAATCTAAACAGAAACGTCATTGTTGTCATTATGACATAATCATGCCTGTTTAATACTTTCCAACTTAATCGCATCTTGCTTGATACCAAAATTGCTATCCAGTTTCTTTTTGCTAACATTTGACTAATCTTTTTTTAATCTCATTTTCAGTAACGCTGTACCAATCATTTGAAATGTTACTTATAATAACATCAGGATGGCTTTTGTATTTTTTATGATCTAAGTCCATCTCTTAATAAGCTTACTGTAGCTACATTTAAAGTAATCACCAACCATTCTGAACTCATTCCTATCACAGTGTTTTTGTCTATATATATATATCTTTTTAAAAAAGAATGAGGGAGCCGGGCGTGGTGGCGCTCGCCTTTAATCCCAGCACTCGGGAGGCAGAGGCAGGCGAATTTCTGAATGAGGCCAGCCTGGTCTACAGAGTGAGTTCCAAGACAGCCAGGACTATCCAGAGAAACCCTGTCTCGAAAAACCAAAAAGAATGAAGTAAAATGCTACGTGGTTACTTTCAAAACAATAAATCCCCATCATTAAAGCCTTTCATCCCCATTTCTGTTGAAAATTTAAGTATTTACACTTATCAACTATTTGTGAATTTCTTACTTTTATATAGCATTCTCAAGCTGTAATTTTTTTTCCTCAGTATTTAGACCAAACTTATTGCTGGTTAGCAAATAGGCTAATAAAATGGGGCCTATAAAATTGTACCTGTTAAATTCTTTTAAAGACTAACCAAATTTACTTTAAAGGGCATTTTTTTTTTTTTTTTGGTCTAACTTCGGCCACTCATACAGTCACTCACCCAAAATGATCATGTAATGAATAATTTATCATAATTAAGTGACAAGGCATGCAATATTTTAAAAATTAGGGTGATATTAGCACTCCTTAAAACAACAACATGTGGTTGATGTATGCATACCTCCCACCACCTTCTTTACAGTTGGGACAGGTGCAAGCTACCCTCCGAAGTCTTTTTCCTTCTTGATGTTGTTGGTCCCCTTCTTCATCTACCACTTGTACTCGTAAATGTGTTAGGTCATTGGTGTTCAGTGTAGAGTCACCACTGAGCTGCCATTCTTCAGGGTCAGGTTCCTCTTCCTTGATCCTAATATCTAAAGATAAAAAGAAGGTCGGCACACACACATGAGATGGAGCCCACTGCTTTAAAGACAAACATTAGTTTCAACCTTTTCTATGTTAGAGGACTACATAAAGGAAAAAAAGCAACTATTTGTAAAGCATGTTCATTTTCCTTTCAAAGATATATATATATATATACATATATATTGTTTTTAACAATAATTTCAGCAGAAGATGGAATATGGCTAACAGTAGAGCTTATATTTTTTTAAAAAAATCCAGTAAGAAATGTGAAATTTCAAATATAGTCAATTAGTCAACTGAGTTACTGGGGGGGGGGGGGCGCAGAGAGATCTTGGGACCTCATAGCCCTTTTACTTTTTCCATTTTAATTTCTTATTTTGAGACTTGTTATGATTAAGATTCCCAAGCTGGTCCTGAGCTTGCAACCCTCCTGTGTCAGCATACCACGAGTCTTTAATATCTTACAACCTGTAGTCACTCTCTACATAGGTACCGTATGAAGGTAAAGGAACACATCCACAGGGGTAGGGACAGACCTCAGTCAGTATACTGCCCTGCCTCAAAAGGTTCAGATCCAAGACCCACAGAAAAGTTGGGCACTACAGTACACGTGTCATGAGGGTAGGGACAACATCAGGGAGGATACACACTTCAGACTCAGAGATTCTGCCTCAAAAAGTAAGATATATAATTGAGGCGAACACCCAAGGTCAATTGCCAGCCTCCATGCAAGCACTTGGGGGCTGGGGGCAGACAAACAGATACAGAACATACAACTGCATTCATTTTTAGTTTAACATACAAACTCAAGCTTTAAAGTCAAGGATTACTCAAGTACTTAAAATGGCTACAACGTTGCTATAGAAGGATGTATGGAAATATGTGGAAGTTTGTGCTTTATTATAAACCAGACTGGAAAGCAAAAAATGTGTGTTATAAAGTTCTTTACATATCAATAACACAATAATGAATCATCTTTTTTTTTTTTTCTCTATCTTTTTTTCCCCAAAGACGGGGTTTCTCTCTGTGTAGTTCTGACTGTCCTGGAACTTAGTCTGAAACCTGGTAGGCCTCGAACTCAGAGATCCAGCTGCCTTTGTCTAAGTGCTGGGATTATTAAAGGCGTGCAATCACCATCACCACCACCACCTGAACCAATGTATCATTTTCTAAGTGAATCTATAGCAACTACATTTTCTGCAACCCAAAAGCGTGGTTTTAAAATATAATGTTGATATAAGTGCCATGCACACAAAATCCTCTCAAGAAAAACAAAAAACTGTAAACAAGCAAACAAAAAAAACCCAAATTCCTGAAATATGTGTATGTAAAGCTAAAAATCTTATTTTAGATATTAATCACTAATCCTTTAAACAAAATAACCTTGAAAATAACCTTGGGTAGAGTGCCCAAAATCTGATCCCCAGCACCAGGAAACACAAAACAAAATGTACCTTATAACTCCATTAAAAAAAAAAAAAAAAAAAAAAAAGAAACAAGAAACACTAGTACAAACTCACATAAAGTCTAGAGGAAGCTGGGTGGAGCAGGCATACCTTTAAATCCAGCACTCAGAAGGCAGAGACAGGCAAATCTCTGAGTTGGAGGCCAGCCTGAGTTCCAGGACAGCCAAGGCTACACAAACAAAACAAAACATAAAACCAAACCTGAGAGAAGAAGAGAAGGAATTCTGGCCTGGGCAGGGTGGATATTAGTGCCAATCAATGACATAAGAATTACTGAGGGAACTGGAGCCATCTCAGTGGGTGAGAGGTTGTGCTGCTTTGGGGGAGGAACCAAGTTTGGTTCCCTGCACACATATAGCAGCTCCAAATTCCTAGAGTTCCAGTTACAGGGGACCCAACAGCCTCTTCTGGCCTCCAAGGGTGCCTGCACTCACATGTCCATACCTACACACAAATACACTTAATTACTTATTCAAAATTTTCAATTTATTTTTATTCTTAATTATGTGTATCTATGTAAGTACATGTGAATGTAGGTGACCGTGGATGTCAACGACATTAGAACCCTGGAGGCAATTATAAGCCACCTCACATGGGTATTGAGGATCTAACTTGGGTCCTCTGCAAAAGCAACAGACGCTTTTACTTTTAACCACTGAGCCATCTCTCTCCAACCACCAACAAACACATACACATAGATAAAAGTGAAACGGTAAGCAAGAGAGCACTGATAAGTATAATTTGGTGCATGTTGTTATACACATGTACTCTCAGGTCTCTGTGATGATTAATTAACACAGGAGGTTCATAAACTTGATGCCAACTTGGTCTACATAAAAAAAAAAATTTTTTTTTAATCACAACAAAACAAAACAAGGGGCTGGAGAGATGGCTCAATGGTTTAAGAACACATGCTACTCTTGCAGAAGACCTGAGTTCAGTTCCTAGCACCCACACCAGGTAGCTTGTGACCAGAAACCTCTGACCTCTGCATCTGCAGCCATGTTCCTACACACACACACACACACACACACACACACACACACACACACACACACACATATATATATACATCTTGGTAAAAAAAATATTTTTAGCCGGGCGGTGGTGGCACACACCTTTAATCCCAGCACTCGGGAGGCAGAGGCAGGTGGACTTCTGAGTTCGAGGCCAGCCTGGTCTACAGAGTTCCAGGACTGCCAGAGCTACACAGAGAAACCCTGTCTCAAAAATCAACAACAACAACAAAAGAAATACAATAAACCTAAACCAAGTGCTGTGTTCCCAAGACATAGGAGCCAGACAGAGGAGGACTGCTTCGATTTTGAGGCCAGCCTGGCACCTACATAGACTGGTAGGTCAGCAAGGACCTGCATAATACCCTATCTCTCAAGAAACAAAAAGATGGACCGAAAGAAAATCTATCTGAATGGGAACTACTAAGACATAAAATCCAGCTGATAATAAGCACACAAAAGTAAGCATGGAAAAGAATGAAAACCACCTGACTGAAAGAATGAAGCCATCTTAGAGCAGTGGGCCTCAACCTTCCTAATATCCTTTAATATAGACAGTTCCTCAGGTTGTGGAGACCCCAAAAAACAAAATTATTTTTGTTGCTACTTCATAACTGTAATTTTGCTGTTATGAATCACAATGTAAATATGATATACAGGATATCTAAAATGCCCAGTGAGAGGGTTGTTTGACACCCCCAAGGGGTCTTGACCCCCAAATTGAGAACTGCTGTTTTAGAACATTCCTGTTTTCTATTGCTAATTCTTTTTATGAACCTTCAAAACATGCTTAAAGAATATGTCACGAGGCTGGAGAAATGGCTCAGTGGTTAAGAGCACCAACTGCTCTTCTGAAGGTCATGAGCTCAAATCCCAGCAACCAAATGATGGCTCACAACCATCCGTAATGAGATCTGATGCCCTCTTCTGGGGTGTCTGACAACAGCTACAGCAAGCGAGTGGGGCCGAGCAAGAAGAGAAAATGTCTGAAGACATCTACAGTGTACTTACATATAATAAATAAATAAATCTTTTAAAAAAGATGTGTCACAAAACAGATACTAACAATTTAGTTTTCTTTCCTACAGTACAGACAACAACTTAGCCAAGTTCAAACTCAACACCTTTTGTCCATCCAAACAAACCTCCTTGTATCCCCTTGTCATTAGTAACTTAACTACTCAAACTATCAACTTGAGCAAAGTCCTGTAGTGCATACTAGGCCCTCTTTCATCTCTTTCTCTGAAGTCATCCTGTACTCAACCTGCCAAAATTTTGTTCCTAAATAAGAATACAATTATAGCTCTTAAATGAGTAAGTAACACATTAATTTTCTATTTTCTCCTCGATTAAGTTCCAAAAATCAGGGAAAGATTCTGGGGGAGTAAAAATATTACAATGAGCTAACATATGTTCTGTATCTAAGCTCACAGAATGTACACCAACAAGAAACCTCATGTAGAATGTGTGACTGGCTGGTCATAATTTGTCAGTGTAAAAGTCACCAAACATAACAAATGTGTCAGTCAAGCAGAAGATACTTCCAAAATGGATAACTACATAGAGGAAGACTTGTGTGTTGCTGGAAGAACTCATTTCTTGATCTGTGTTTAATGTGTTTATCATTTAAAATACAAAGTTATAGTACGCCGGGCATGGTGGCGCATGCCTTTAATCCCAGCACTCAGGAGGCAGAGGCAGGTGGATTTCTGAGTTCGAGGCCAGCCTGGTCTACAGAGTGAGTTCCAGGACAGCCAAGGCTACACAGAGAAACCCTGTCTCGAAAGGAAGGAAGGAAGGAAGGAAGGAAGGAAGGAAGGAAGGAAGGAAGGAAGGAAGGAAGGAGAAAGAGAAAGAAAGAGTACATGATTTATATATTTCCTGAAAATTATACTTCAATTTCTTTTATTGTGTTTGCATCTCTAGCTCTTTCCCCCACTTATATGAGGTGAAACCCAGAAATTTAGGGTGTCTTCAAAAAATTAAATTCATAATTTGAAGTTTAGAATGTAATTTTATTCAACAAAGATATAAATAGTTGAAACATGTTAAGTCACTCTTCCAGGTTCTAAAGAGCAAAGAAATTTTTTAAAGATTTATTTATTTTATGTATATGAGTACACTGTAGGTGTACAGATGGTCATGAGCCTTCATATGGTTGTTAGGAATTTAATTTTTAGGACCTCTGCTCGCTCTGGTTGGCCCCACTCAGATCGGCTCCCCTCCAGTCAACTCCACTCGCTCAGTCTCTGCTTGCTCTGGCCCATAGATTTATTTATTATTATACATAAGTACACTGTAGTTGTCTTTAGATGCACCAGAAGAGGGCGTAAGATCTCATTACAGGTGGTTGTGAGCCACCATGTGGTTGCTGGGATTTGAACTCAGGACCCGCTGAGTCATCTCGCCAGCTTCCAAAAATTGCTAACAAGAGTTCCATTCCTGTATTTATCGGGTTTACCTTTTAATTCGGAGAGGACAAGTAAGCAGGCAGCACTTGGTAGCAATTAAGATATGGAAGAGGAAAGTCTAAGGAGGAATAGGAAATGAGAAGGAAGAAATTACTATTTTTAACAGTGGACAGAAACAGTTTCTGCCAGTGTGGTGACATCTAACCTGAAGATGGCAATGGAGCAGATGTGGCCAAAGCACAAAGAAAAACAAGCTAGATATATGTTTGATGAGTTGAAGGGGAAAAAAAAAAAAGACAGTCTGTATGGCAAGAGTATAATCAATGTGGAGAACAGTAAGTATATAATATAATCAAGAGGTAAAAATGAAGTAGGCAAAGGAAGAGAACCATATGATATGATACATTATCGTGCAGGTTAGTTTAAGAACTTCACATTTTATTCTAAGAAGTACTGAAAGGAGTGGTAATATTTGAATAGGATTTTATTAAAATAAACTCGTGGATGCTGAATAAGGTCTGCAGACAAGCACAGGAAGAGCAATTAGGAAGTTATTATAAATTACTACAGCAAATTACCAGATATAGTAACATAGACTTTAAGCCCAGCACTATGAAGCAGAAGCAGGCAGATCTCTGTGAATTCAAGGCCAGCCAGGTCTATATAATGAGTTCTTGGGTCACTAGAGCTACATAGTCTTTAAAAACAAACTACAGGGGCTGGAGAGATGGCTCAGTGGTTAAGGGCACTGACTGCTCTTCTGAAGGTCCTGGGTTCAAATCCCAGCAACCACATGGTGGCTCACAACTATCCATAAGATCTGATGCCCTCTTCTGGTGTGTCTGAAGACAGCTACTACAGCAAAAGATGGCAGTGTCTGCAGTACTAACGATAAAGAGGCTATTGCAGAAGGATCTGCATGGGCTATATAGTGAATTTCAAGTCAATTTCTACATACTGAGATGTCAAGAAAGAAGAAAAGAAGGAAAAAGAAAAGAGGGAGGGGAGGGGAAGAGGGGAGGGGGATGGCAGGGTGAGGGGGAGGGGAGGGGATCAGAAATTGGGGTATTGATAAGGAGGTTGAAGGATGACTCACTTCAAAAAATACTTTGAAGGTAAAGCCAAAGATAGCTGGGACGAGGTCTAATAAACTACAAGATCACAAACAGGTTAACAACACTCAAGGGTTTATCCTTAATAACTGAAAAGATAAAGAACTGCTATTAACTGTATCAAGTTATAGGAATGGGGTAAAAGTTTTAAAATACCAAATGAAGACAATGATCAGATAGCAAAGAGTTCTGGAGTTAAGGTACGATGCTGGCTTACCAACCTAAATTTGACTGTCATTAGCATACATAGTTGATACTAAGACATATGGAATGCAATGTAGATCTGAGCATGGATACCATAAACTCCTGCAACCCCAGCACTTAAGACAAATGGGAGTCCAAGGCTAGTCTGGGCTCAAAAACAAACCCTTTTAGGTCACGTCACTGTGTGCATGTGCTTGAAAGAAACAGTAGAACCCCTAAGATAAGCAGTGTTACTCTACCAGACACACCTTAGAACTATGTGCTATCACCCAAGAACGCAAAGATAACTAACTGTTCAAAGACTGAGGCCTCTACAATTATAAACAAACCTTTTCAAATTTAACTGTGCTATGCATTACATGGGACTAGAAACCGACTAACACAATGAGTTAGAAAATGTCAGGTTGGAAAAACATCTCATATTGTTCTTGCAGAGGACCCGAGTTCAATTCCCAACACCCACATCAGGGAGCTCACAACTACCAGCAAGCATCTCTCTCACCTCTGTTGAGTACAGACACGCAAAAACATGTCAGGCCATTCCCCGGGCTAGTCTGCAAGAATAAATTTAACATGTAAGATTACCCAAAATACTATAAACTAGCTTTTATACTGAGTAGCACACCACGAGTAACATACCTGTACAACACACATCAGAGTTTAAAAAGTAAATGTGCTTATTTGAAAGAAAAAGTTTAAAAAAAATAATTGAGACAGAAATTCAAGTTTTTTTCATAACACATGTAAGAACTTTACAAAGGAAGAGCTATTATCTTCCTCAAAATGTTCAAGTTTCCCTCTGGTCTGAAACATCAGACACTGTATTTATCCTTTGACTGTGATTGTTTTTTAAGATCTAACTGCAAAACAAGCTTGTTAAGGGTAGTAGAAAATGCATGTTTGGCCGGGTGGTGGTGGCACACGCCTTTAATCCCAGCACTTGGGAGGCAGAGGCAGGTAAATTTCAGAGTCCAAGGCCAGCCTGGTCTACAGAGTTCCAAGACAGCCAGGACTGCACAGAGAAACCCTGTCTCGAAAAACAATAAATAAATAAATAAATAAATATTGATTTCTGGGGCTGAGAGATGTCTTGGTGAGTCCAATCTTCATGTAGAACTGAGTTCATTTCCTTATCCCCCACCCCCATGCAAAATAAAGAGCCGGGTTTGATGGTATATGCCCATAATCCCCGTGCTGAGGATACCAGGAGTGGCGTGGGGAGTTGTTCTGGTGTGATCCGTGAATTCCAGGTTCTTTAACAAATAGGACCTCGCCGGGCGTAGTGGCGCACGCCTTTAATCCCAGCACTCCGGAGGCAAAGGCAGGCGGGTTTCTGAGTTCGAGGCCAGCCTGGTCTACAAAGTGAGTTCCAGGACAGCCAGGGCTACACAGAGAAACCCTATCTCGAAAAACCAACAAAACAAAACAAACAAAACAAATAGTACCTCAAAAATAAGGTGCAGGCCAGATGTGGTAATCTACACCTTCAATCTCAGCACTTGAAAAGCACAGACAGGCAGGGTTCTATGAGTTTTAAGGCCAGCCAGGATTACATAGTTAGACACTGCCTTAGATGGGGGCAGGGGAGGAAGGTAGAAAGCAACAGTCAACATTGAACTCTGGCTCACTGACCCACAAGCACACCAGCCACATATGCCACACTCAAGTATGTATGATTGCATGTGCACGCGCGCGCGCGCACACACCCACACACACACACCCGCGCGCGCGCGCACACACACACACACACACGCATATAAACTACAGTTTGATAAAATGACTTCAAAATGTGAGATGAATTTTATTATATGTCTACATATTCCATACTACAGTGGAGTAGTAGATAGGTAGTCTCAGTTAAATCCTGTTACACACTAGAAAGTAGAAATAACTTAAAATACTACACTAGGTGAAATAAGGAAATAACAAAACACAAATTCTACCAACATCGAGTATCTAAAAAGTAGCCAAAATCAGTGAAGCAGAAAGCAGAAAGAATATTGCCACAGTCGAAGGACAAGAGTGACAGAAAATTGGTACTGAATATATACAGAATTGTGATTTTGCAGTATCAGAAAGTTTAGGAGCTCTGTTATACAATATGAACATATTTAAAGGAACACTTAAAAAAAAAAACAGTTAAGGACTGGCATGATGGCTTAATGGATAAGGCTGGATAGAAACGACAAAAAACTCCAAGCCCTGATCCCTAGAACATGCAAGAAGGAATTTCAGCTCTCAAAGGCTGTTTTCCTGACTCCACTCACACACACTATGGTCCCTGTGTACTTGCCTGTGCCTGCACACAAAATAAACACTTAGGAAATAGCATGATAAAGTTAATGTTATTTTTTTTAACACAACTGAAACGAAAACTAGAAATGTCTTCCATTTACAGAGAACTTGTTTTAGAAATCTCACAGATAAAAATCAATGTCTAAAGAAATTTAGAATAATGATGAAAGATGTGCAGCAATATTATAAAATTACATACTCTTTCCTAAGGTCCCATCTTTTTCTTATAAGCTACACTTAACTAGTTTCTGCCTTTTCTCCAGATTGTAAAAAATGTTTAAGTTAATTAAGTTTTGATGTTCTTCCTAGACTTAAAAAAGTCTCAATAATTCATAATTGCTATTCAAAAAAACCAAGTAATTTATTTGAAACTACCATAACTCATACCATTCAAATCCTAACAAGTATCAAACATTCATATTAAGCATAGATTCGGCCGGGTGATGGTGCACACCTTTAATCCCAGCACTTGGGAGGCGGAGGCAGGTGGATTTCTGAGTTCGAGGCCAGCCTGGTCTACAGAGTGCCAAGACAGCCAGGGTTACAAAAAAAAAAAAAAAAAAAAAAAAAAGAGAGAGAGAGAGAGAGGACTCTCCTTGCAGCAGCGGCCCAAGTTCAGAGACCGGAGCTGCGGCGGTGGCGGTGGCGGCAAAAGCGAGAGTCATGGCTGGACAAGCTTTTGAGAAGCCTCTTCTGCTCTCTGACAGGGTATTGGTTGAAAGGAGTGCCTCCGAAACTGTAACCATTATGCTTCCAGAAAAGTCTCAAGGAAAAGTGTTGCAAGCAACGATTGTGGCTGTGGGGTCAGGCAAGAAAGGAAAGAGTGGAGAGATTGGGCCTGTCAGTGTGAAAGTTGGAGATAAAGTTCTCCCAGAATATGGAGGCACCAAAGTAGTTCTTGACGACAAGGATTATTTCTTATTTAGAGATAGTGACATTCTTGGAAAGTATGTCGACTGAAATCACTGCTGAAATGGTGTCACTGATGCCTGAACCACTTCATCATGTGAATAATTCCCATGCCTCCCTTTTATAATAAACGGATGATGCCTAAACTGACAGCCATTGTCTCTGACCTTTAGTTTCACTGTACTGTTACAAACATTTCCAAATAAAATGATATAAATGGAAAAAAACAAAAAACAAAAAAGAACAGATTCAGTATTTAGAAACTAATTTTAGAAACTAATGATCTGAAAGTGATTAGGAATAAAAGGTGAAGTATTCAAACTTAAGATAAAAGATATAAAGTTGAGGGCTGGAGAAACGGCTCAGTGGTTAAGAGCACCGACTGCTCTTCCGGAGGTCCTGAATTCAATTCCCAGCAACCACATGGTGGCTCACAACCACCTGTAATGGGCTCTGATGCCCTCTTCTGGTGGGTCTGAAGACAGCTACAATGTCTTTTAAAAAAAAAAACAGATATAAAGCTGATCTTGATTCAAAATTCTAACAGAAAGAGAATCTTAGTTTACCTTGCTTTCTTCCCATCTCCTCAAACACTCACTTGTCAAAAAGCAAAAACAAAAACAGAATTAAACTGCTTTCTTAGAGTAAGTAGTTGAGGATAAATATTCTCTTTAAAGCTACACCCATCATTAAGAATAAATAGTTTATATTAAAAACAGCCCTAAATGGTACAATGCTTTGTAAACATTCATTTCTCCACCTAGGATCTGATTTTCTGTAGCTTCTTTCTACCCAGTAGCTACCTATCTTCCTCCAGACTCTCAGGCGTGTTTCTGCTACTCACCAAGAATACAGATATGGGAGCACTGGGCTTGCTTGTGCACACCTGTACTCCTTGTACAACAGCAAACCCAGAACTCAGAAGGCTGAGGGGCAAGAAGATTCCAAGTTTAAGACTCTGCCTCAAATAAAAGAAAATTTTATTATTAATCTATTTTAGTTGCACTCTAAGAACTCTTTTTCAAACTTAATAGTTTGTAATAAGCTATTAAAATATCCTTTAAAATAATAGATTTTAGCCAGGCATTGATTGGCATATTCCTACTGTAATTCCAGCACCTAAAAGGAAGATTGCAAATCTGCTCGGGAGGCAGAGGCAGGCACGTTTCTTGAGCTCGAGGCCAGCCTGGCCTACAGAGTGATTACAGTTATTTCCTGAAGAGTAAGTAATACTCTTCCAGGGTTCGATTTAAAAAAATTATAATTCAAGCTTACTGAAAATAATCCTAGGTTACTTTAGTTTCAGAAAATAGGTTTATATATTATGCCATTACCATTGTATTTTAAATTATAAGAATAATATGCAGTGCCTAGAGAACACTACTAAATCTGGGTGGTTGGTTTGAGACCAGACTTCAGCCCAGGCTGGCCTTAGATTTGCAATTTTTTTGAAGTCCTTGTCACCTAAGTTTTTGCAGCTAAGTTTTACCAAATGTTTCTCCTTATAACATTACCAGCCTGTAACAGTTGTCTGCATTGAGCCAATGGTACAGTTAAGGTTTTCTGTTATGAACATACATTCCTTCTATCAATTTTTAATTAAAACAGGCTATAACTTAAGTATGACCCAACAGACATGTAATGAAAATAACACATATAATTTCCAATTGTCAAAGCTAAAAAGCAGTAAAATTTGGTATTATTCCACTTAACCCATGATCAATATAAGAATCACTTATTTTGAGCCAGGCAAGGTAGTTCATGCCTGTAATAATGCACTTTGGAGATAGAAACAAGAGGACAAGGACTTCAAAGTACCCTCACCAACAGAGCTCAAGGCTAAAGGCTAGCCCAGGCTATATGAAAACCAAACCTGAGATTTTTATATTCTATTTTAATACTAAATCTTCAAAATTCAATTTGTATTTTTTTCATATTTTAGTCTAGACCTTTTTCAAGCACTTAAAATCAACTAAGACTATAATCCCTAAAATCACAGTGGCTTAAATATATATTTTTTGTTCATATCCACTATGTAACAGCTAATGCTGTATTTCAAGCTTTCCTCACAAATCAATCATGACGGAACAGACAAACCAACTGTACTCAAAGTAGACAGCAGTCCTGGCTACTACACTCTTTAGGGATTTTTTTTTTCCATGTTTGTTTGTCTGACTGGTTGTTTTCAAGACATGGTTTCTTCTGTGACACCCTGGCTGTCCTGGAACTTACACTGTATTACTAGACTGAAGAAATCTGACTGCTTCTCTGTCTCCTGAGTGCTGGTATCAAAGGCGTGCACCAGCACCCAGCTAGACTTTTTTGGGGTGTTTTGTTTTTGTTTTGTTTTTAATTTTAAAGTCATAATTTGAAACTTACTGTTTTCAAAGAATTTTATCCCAACTTTTCCTTTTTCTCCCTCAACACACACACTTGCATTTCAGTGGTACAAGGTTTGATCAGCAAAACTTAACCCCAAGATGTGAGGGAAAGAACTCCGGAGGGAGGCACAGAAGGGTAGAAAAGGGGAGTAGAAGGACTTAAAGGAAACAATAGAAGGTGAGGTTACAATCTATACTATATGGAGCAACAATTCTACAACCAACTGCAGGAAACAAGAATGGCAAGAAAGCAAGATTATTTACCAGGTAACAATATTTCCCCTTTAAGAAAGTTTCTGAGCCGGCGCACGCCTTTACTCCCAGCACTTGGGAGGCAGAGGCAGACGGATTTCTGAGTTCGAGGCCAGCCTGGTCTACAGAGTGAGTTCCAGAACAGCCAGGGCTACACAGAGAAACCCTGTCTCGAAAAACAAACAAAACCAAGAAAGTTTCAGAAGATTTGGAAAAGCCACAAGAAAACTATTAACACAACTCAAACAGTATTCAAACAAAACTTCAAATTCTCTTCACAACTTCTCTGACCAAGACTCTGAAAATTAGATGGATAGTTACATCCATCCCTCAAAAGGAAAAGAGAGAATTAGACAGCCATTACTATACACCTGAACACAGCACTCAGGAAGGAAGAAATCCAAAATTTCAAGGCCAGTCTGGACTACACAGCAAAACCCTGTCTCAAAAGGAAACAAAATAAGGCAATGGGGTAATATTGATAAGCACTAACGAGAGTTTTTTAACATTTTCACAAAGGCTCACATTTCACACACACACACACACACACACACACACACACACACACACACACAAAATCAATGTCTTTTCAGTCAAAATATAAAGACCAGTTATCAGATTTCAAGGAAGTTAAAAAGCCCGGTCTCAGGTGTGAGGCTGGACCCCCCTTTCCTGGGAGGAAGTGCTTCTATCTGTTCCATTTACAGATGAGCATTTACAAAACAATTTTGGGATATCTGAGGATTCATGGTAATGGCTGAATCACAAGACATACTAAGAATTAAAAACTTATAAGTGGTAAGCAATAAAAAGCATAATAAGACATTAATATATAGGAAGAACTGTACTGGTGCAGACACGTTCACTTCAAACAACCATTAATTTTTCCTTATAAACTTAAAGTTTAAAGGCTTATTTATTTTATATGTGAGTGTTTTACTTGCATGTATGCATATACACTGTGTTTGCGTGCAAGTGTGTACATTCATGCACATTTATGCCAGGTACACGCATAGACGGTAGAGGATATTCCTGGATTCCCTGGAACTAGAGCTATTGACAGTTGTAAGCTGCCATGTGAGTGCTAGAACTACACTCAGGTCCTCTGGAAAAGCTGTAAATGTTCTTCACTGCTAAGGCATCTTTGTTTCCAGACTTTGGAGAGTGCTCTAACTTACAAGACTAAGATAAAATAAATTCTTTAAAACAAAAACAAACAAAACACACACACAGAGACAGAGACAGAGAGAGAGTGTGTGGGATAGAGGGAGGGAGGGAGGGAGGGAGGGAGGGAGGGAGGGAGGGAGGGAGGATAGTCGGCAATCATGTAACTGCTGAAAAAGAATTAAAATCAAATTTCAATTGTGGTGGTTTCTATAAGATGCCCCTTACGTGTGGTAGCACTGTTGAGAGACTAAGGGTGGCCTTGCTGAAGGAAGTCACTGAGGGTGGGTTTTAAGGTTTGAAGGACGACTGTCAGCACTCCCAATCCTCTGCTTTCCAGTTGAGCTCTCAGCGGTTGCAGTGGCCATGCTTAGATGCTGCCATTCTTAGCCCACTGCAATGGACTGTAAACTCATCTCTCTGGAACTGTAAAGCCAAGGAAACCCTTACTTCTATTTGTTGCCTTGGTCACAGTGTAGAAAATTAATGCACCAACCAATCCAAACCAAAACTCTCCACCACTATTCTAAACGAAACTTCTCATCTTACTACTTAACAAAATGTTACCCACTAAATATCCTGACAGAGCATCATAGAAGTTACAGAAAATGTACATAATTACCTGCATGTACTGATAGTAGTTAACTTAAGGTCCCCAGTCTACCCTCAAAATTGTCCTAAACAACCCAGGCATGTTGTCACCTCTACTCTTAAGAGGGCAGAGGAATGTCGATCTCTTGAGTCTGAGGCCAGCCTGGTGTACCTAGTGAGTTCCAGGACAGACAGACTACATAGAGAGAATCTGTCTCAAACAGAAACTTGCTTAAACATCTTTTAATTCTTGTAAATCTTTTTAAATGTTGTGTGTTCATCTGTGTTAAGTTTATGTGAACTACCTGTATGCAGATACAAGAAGAAACCAGAGGGTGTTGTATTCACTGCAGTACAGGTAATTCAACTGGAGTTACAGGTAATTGTAAACTCCATGATGTGGGTGCTGAGAACTGAACACTGGTCCTCGCAAAGCACTAAGCACTCTAACTACTGAGCTACCTTACCAGCACCCCCATCTACCCCTGATCTTTGTTAATTATCTTCTCTGCTGACCTCAAGTATATAACTTCTATTTAGTTTGGTTTGCATTCTGAGCTCAGTCTCTATATTTCTATTACCATAGTCATTTCAAGGCAACAAATTACTTGTAACACCCAGACTAAGATTCTCTTTAAACTGTAAACAATATTGGATTCATCCATCCTATAAATTCACTGTTTCAATACCTAAAACTCTTCCTTTTATCACTTTATCCTATATAACTGAAACAGCCTTCTACCTTTAGTACTAGCTTCTTCTAGTTCCAATTTATTCCCGAAGTGTTTTCCAGCATTCACACTCATGTTATTCCTCTTCAAAACGCTGCAATCCTAAATTAAAAAATAATACATTTCTAAGTCAGGCGTAGTGTCACACGCCTTTAATCTCAGCACTGGTCTATAGAGCAAGTTCCAAGACAGCTGGGGCTACACAGTAAGACCTCCCACACCCACCCCAAGATAAATAAATCTCTTACCACTAAAATTCAGTGTTCCACTCCTATCCAATTTTACTGTGCGATGACTCAGTGGGTCTATGTTCATGCAGCCCATGCCTAACCACCTGAGTTCCGTCCCCTCCAGCCCACCAGATATAAAGAACTGATTTCCACAAATTGCCCTGAGCATCATATTCATGGCTTGGAATCTATGCACACTTAGAAAATAACAACACATTCCCTCCCCCGACAGGGTTTCTCTGTCGTAGCCCTGGCTGTCCTGGAATTCACTCTGTAAACCAGGCTGGCGTTGCTTTTCTGCCTTCCAAGTGCTGGGATTAAAGGTGTGTGCCTTGCAAATAAATACAAGATACTAGTGGAACAGTCCATATGGCCACTCATACCAACATTCCCCATGCCCAGGATCATACTATTGCTTTCTTTCCTTGAACAGGTGGGACATGCACCAGATTACTCACAGAAACTTCATTTGCATATTACACCATTTGGTGGTTGGAGTGGAGAACAGTAAGAAATACTGAGTTATTAAACTGTCTCCAGGGATGGGCATACCTGTACTATTAGCATTCAGAAAGCAGAGGCAGGGTGCTTCATAGTTTAAGGCCAATATGGGTTATACAATGAGACCTTATCTCAAAAACATCAACCAACCACCCAAACCAAAAAACATTTAGAAATAAAATGACCAGGCTGGAGAAATGACTCAGCCGTTAAAGGTTGGGTTCACAACCAAAAATGTAGAAAATAAAAGCCCAGTCTCCTTAACAGGCTACTGTATCTTTTCACTAACTAGTAAGTATCTTGCCACAGTATCTCTTGACCTAAGAATATAGACTTCCTCATTAAAGTTCTCCCTTCTCCCTAACAACTAGAAAACTATTTATCATATAATTTAGTAACTTAGTATAATATTTGCCAGTTACACAACTTTATTGAGTACAGCTTTATACTGTATAGCTGGCTCAACAATCCAGCAAAGTAGAGAATGTGAACACGTACCTAGTCCTCTTAAGAATCACCCAATGGTGAAAAAAGAACTATTTATTCGACCAAAGATTCTTTAAAAACAAACCTATCTACCCTCCAGTCAAGTTTTTTGAGCCTTTTCTCTGTATTTATTCAAATAAGACAACCAAAATGTAAGAATCATAAGTTTTTATAAAAATAAGTCTTCTCCTTCAGATATAAGAACCAACACTTTAGAGCATCTACCTCTACCCAAAACTCAACAACTACTTTCTTCAAAATACAAGAGACAAACCAGTACAGAGTCTAATGGACAATTCATCTGCAAGATTTTCACAGTTGATAAAATTTTCCCACTTTTAAGCCAGGTTCATAGTCACACACTCCCTAAGATATCACTAGGAACAGCATTCACTAACTCAAGCATTCTGGGTTTCTCCCAACACAATTAAAATCCCATCTTTTAACAACTTTTGAATAGCCCAAAATTTCTATTCAGGAATGAGGTGAGATAAGACTGAAGACACGGCTCAGTAGTTAAGATCACTGCTCTTCTAGAGGACTGAGATTTGGTTCTCAGCACCCACATGGTGGCTCATAATCATTTGTCACTCCATATCCAGGGGACCCAAGGCCTTCTTTTGACCTCTGCAGGCACCAAACATGCACATGGTGCACACATACATGTAAGTAAAGCACTCATACACATAAAAATATCTTTAAAAAGACTGCCACTGATAATGGACCAGCTATAGCTTGTAATATCATAGCATAAAAATGTAATTCAGAAGAGGGATATATATCCAGACCTGTCAAGAGACCATACAGGCATGGTAATGTCTGTAAATTTATCCTTATACTAGGGAGTCTATGGGTATAAAAACAGATAACAAGGAAGGAAAAAATTTTGCTATAAAGATGATACAGCAGGGCAGTGGTTGTGATGCCTTTAATCCCAGCACTTGGTAGGCATGCAAGGCAGATTCAAGGCCAGGCTTGTCTACAGAGTGAGTGAGATCCAGGACAGACAAAGGTACAGAGAAACCCTGTTGGGGTGGGGTGGGGTGGGGTGGGGTGGGGTGGGGTGGGGTGGGGTGGGGGAGAACACTTTTCATTTTATTCCATCTTTGCTGTTGCTCATTTTTGCTGTTGTTGTCACTGTTTCCTGTCTCCCCCACTCCCAGCTCCCAAGACAGGGTTTTCTGTGTAGCACTAGCTGTCCTCAAGCTCAGAGTGTGGTTGTTAAAGGCATATACCACCACCATCCAACTGTTTCTGAAATTTTATTATTTTATACACTTTATTATTTAAAAAGTATAAATAAGCCAGGCAATGGTTGGCACACACACAGCACTTGGGAGGCAGAGGCAGGCGGATCTGAGTTCGAGGCCAGCCTGGTCTACAAAGTGCATTCCAGGACAGCCAGAGCTACACAGAAAAACCATCACAAAAAAAAATTAAAAAAAAAAAAAAAAGCAGTGTGAATAAAAACCACACAGCAAAATTAACTAGGCCCAAAATCTATGTACAATTCAATGAATTTATATACAATTAATGACATTAAAAATAGAAGCTGTGAAGTTTCACACTAAATTTTATACTTTAAATTTTATATAATTTTTAATTTATATACTAGTACTGAATATATTTTATCCACTTATCAGCAACAAGAATAAAAAAAATCCACAACAAAATTAGAGTCTGAAAAACAACTAGCTTCATATCCTCCTCCAACCTCCTGTCACTGCCTCGCATCCATGCCTCCTCAGGCCTGGATGAGGCGTGCTCTGTTTTCATGCTCTATGTACCCACAGGAACACTTGTTTGTTTTATACACACACATCATTGGCTAGGTTCCAAATATGAGAGAGAGCGTATGGTTTATTACTGAGATCATGTAACCTCACTTAATATCAGGTGAATTTACAAATGAATGGATAATGAAAAATCTGATCTGAATATATCAATATATACACATTTATACTACTGAATTCTAAGGAAAATTGAAAAAGAATTGCAGATAGTTTTTAAACTCCTTTTGTTGCTTTGTAAACTTGTGTTTTGTGCGAGTAATTATATTAAAATATGAGTATGTCAGCCAGAGATGGTGGTAAATACTTTTCATCCTTCACACAGGAGGCAGAAGCAGGAGCATCTGGGAGTTCAAGGCCAAGCTGGTCTACAGATATGAATTCTAAGACAAAAACAAAATTGACCAAAGAAAAAGTAGTATGTCTAAAGAATTAAAAGACTGGAAAAAAGAAAAAGTCAGGTGTGAAAGATAGAGTAAGTATATTCCAATTTCATAGCAGACTCTCTTAGAGCCAGACTAACACATGCCCTCTTTCTCAAACTTGTCATTATCTGCCCTTCTACCCATCTGGTTTCTATTAAAAATTAACTTTCTTTTTTCTTCTTTTTTTTTTTGGGGGGGGGCGGATTGTTTCTTATCAACTTGTAAGGGAAGACCTCTCTCCATATCCCTCCCTAATCACAATATCTCACAACATTCAACCCTGTGCCTGTATCCTACATTATCCTGCTGTCTACTTAAGCACCTTTGCTCCACTATGCCTTCTTTCTAGCATCAGAAGTCCACTTTCAACTACCATCTAGTTTCTGTTTCAGTGACATTCCTAACAGAAAACTCCTTGGTCTGTAATTACCACCATCTCCTAAATATGTATTACGTTAATAGTGAGGCTATGTTGTATTAGAATCCTTGATTTCTAAAACTGCTGTTGGAGTCATTAGCTTGAGTTTCACTTAAAAAAAAATCAGGGCTGGCGAGATGGCTCAGCAGTTAAGAGCACTGACTGCTCTTACAAAGGTTCTGAGTTCAATTCCCAGCAACCACATGGTGGCTCACAACCATCTGTAATGGTAACTCACGGATAATATATAAATAAATAATTCTTTAAAAAAAAAAAAGAAGGCTGGAATAAAGGTTTAGTTAAAAAGTTTTTGTTAAGTTTTTGAGGGTTTTTGGACAATTACAGAGCACTGGTTTCAGGGTTTCTCCAGTACTTTAGAAAACTGACATTGAATTCTTATCTACCAAAACTAAAATGTTAAACAAGAAGGAAATACTTTTTCCTCTGAGAATGCCTTTCTCTTCGGCCCATCCCTTTTCATGCTGTGGATCAGTCAGGGCCTTGTATGTCCTAAAATGCCATGTTTACCACTAAACCCAGCTTTCATTTCCCCATCTTGCCAATTAGAAAGACAGTAAACAAAAGGGTTTCCTAATAATCTAGTATTCACTGGGGCTTGGAAAATGGTTCAGCCAGTCAAAGCATCAGGACCGGAGTTCAGATTCCCAGTTCCCATATAAAAAAGGAAAAGGAGAAGGGCTGGAAGAGCCAGACAGGGTCCCATGTGATTGTAACCCTAGGAAAGGCTTAGTGGCCGACAGAAAGATCCCCGGAGCATCATTGTCCACACATTCTAACCAAGCAGTAGTCACCAGGTCCACAAGAGACACTGTCTCAAAACCAAAGAAAAACAGGTAATGTTGACCTTATCATCAAGAGACTCAACATAAACCAACCTTTCATCCACACCTACAACACCCACACCTACAACACCCACACCTACAACACAACACACCTACAACACAACACACCTACAACACCCACACCTACAACACAACACACCTACAACACAACACACCTACAACACCCACACCTACAACACCCACACCTACAACACAACATACCTACAACACCCACACCTGCAACACCCACACCTACAACACCTATACCTACAAACACACAGGCTTAATAGTCTTCAAATGAAATTATACTACTTTTATTACTTGCTTCTGGACTACCTATCAAAGAACAAATCCAACCTTGTATTTAAGCCAGTGTTTCTATTGAATAGCATCTGAAAGTAACTTAAAAGCATTTAATGTATCCCAGGTTATGTTCCAAAATATGTGCCCTGCTCATGTCTGAGAGGCTAAAGAAAGACTGATGTGTGACTACACTGAAAACTACAGAATTGTTATATATGCTTTAAAAGATAAATTTTGTATGTGGTTTATACTTCAGAATTTTTAAATATTTCAGCTTGTGTCTTCAGATGTCTGTCACAAGTAGTTCTTACACGTAAAAGGATTAAATTCAAAGCCTGTTGTATGCTAACCACTGAACAACACCCCCAGTCCAGGATTCTCTTTTTAATTTCTTAAATAGGACTGCAGTTCAAAAACACATTTTGTCCATATTAGAATTTCCATGATGTCTGTCTCTCCCTACCCCCCAAACACTCAGGGCAAGTGGGCACATAAAACTGAAAAGGATTGGAACAAAGGCTCAGAGGTTAAGACCCAGGTTCAATTCCCAGCACTACATAACAGCTTACAACTGTCTGTAATTCCAGTTCCAGGACTCCTGACATCCTCACAGACATACATGCAGGCAGAATACCAATGTACATAAAATAAAATCATTTAAAAAATAATGCTTTTGAAAAATTGAAAAATAAATCTTAAAGAGTGCCTGCCTAAGCATGTGTCAGGCCTCAGGCTTAGTCTCCAGCATCAAGTAAGTAAACAGTTAGACAAACTCATCACATCAACACAACTGAACATTACAGGAAGATTTACTTGCCGAACAAACAAAAGTCTTATAGAGAAAACAAGCTAGGCATGGTGGTGCATGTCTGTAATCCTACCACTAAAGAAGCTGAGGCAGAAGGATCAATGCTACAAATTAAAGCCCAGCCCGTCCTACACAGCAAGATCCAGTAACAGTCAGGACTACACAACACAAAAAAGGAAAACATGCTTTACATTTTTGCAAATCCCTGAATATCTAAGGGAAGAGAAGACAGAAGCTCAGATCTGTTTCTGTACTAAATTGCTTGTGAAATGTGGTTTGGGCTAAAGCATATGAATAACTTCACAAAGAGATGTAGCTGGGAAAGGAAGGAATAACAACAGCCTGTTGGCTAACTATGGGTATTCTTTGATACTTGACAAGTGGCAGTCTTTTAAAGGACAGTTTTTTTTTAAATATTTTTTATTACATATTTTCCTCAATTACATTTCCAATGCTATCCCAAAAGTCCCCCATACCCTCTCCCGCACTTCCCTACCCACCCATTCCCAGTTCTTTGGCCCTGGCGTTCCCCTGTACTGGGACATACACAGTTTGCATGTCCAACGGGCCTCTCTTTCCAGTGATGGCCGACTAGGCCATCTTTTGATACATATGCAGCTAGAGTCAAGAGCTCCGGGGTACTGGTTAGTTCATAATGTTGTTCCACCTATAGGGTTGCAGATCCCTTTAGCTCCTTGGGTACTTTCTCTAGCTCCTCCATTGGGAGCCCTGTGATCCATCCAATAGCTGACTGTGAGCATCCACTTCTGTGTTTGCTAGGCCCCGGCATAGTCTCACAAGAGACAGCTACATCTGGGTCCTTTCAACAAAATCTTGCTAGTGTATGCAATGGTGTCAGCGTTTGGAAGCTGATTATGGGGTGGATCCCTGGATATGGCAGTCTCTAGATGGTCCATCCTTTCGTCTCAGCTCCAAACTTTGTCTCTGTATCTCCTTCCATGGGTGTTTTGTTTTAAAGGACAGTTTTCATGCAATGTGCAACAGGTGGAAATTTTGTGAACATTTTTATTGAGTTATCAAGTAGGTTTTCAGTGAAATTGTAATTTGTCTTTAAAAAGTACAGTCATTAAGAATACACAACAGGGCTGGAGAGATGGCTCATTGGGTAAGAGCACTGACTGCTCTTCCAAAGGTCCTGAGATCAATTCCCAGCAACCACATGGTGGCTCACAACCATCTGTAATGAGATCTGATGCTCTCTTCTGGAGTGTCTGAAGATAGCAACAGTGTACTCATATACATAAATCTTTAAAAAAAGAATACACAACAAACGAGCCGGGCATGATGGTGTATACCTTTAATCCCAGCACTTGGGAGGCAGAGGCAGGCGGATTTCTGAGTTCGAAGCCAGCCTGGTCTACAAAGTGAGTTCCAGGACAGCCAGGGCTATACAGAGAAACCCTGTCTCAAAAAAACAAAAAAACAAAAAAAAAGAAAAGAAAAAAGAAAAAGAAAGAAAAAAGAATACAACAAACATTCCTACAGTTTAAGGGATTTTTTTTCTTTTTACCATGTGTGCCTATGTCTGTATGTGTATGCACACACATGAGTATGCAGGTGCTTACAGAAGCCAGGAAAAGATATCAGACCTTTAAGAGCTGGAGTTTACAGGTATTTGTGAGTCACCCAACAAGCTCTTAACCACTGAGTTAAAATGTCTCCAAACTTGAGCTTAAAATTTAACCCATCAGTCAATGTGAACACATGAAAATACAAACAACTTTTTAGTATTAGGAAAAAGATTTCTGAAAGGATACTCAGGCTCTCTAGAAATCTACAAATCAACTTTTGAAAAATTCTATTCGAAATCATTTAGTGGTGGTGGGCACCTTTAATTCTAGCAGTCAGGAAACACAGAGAGGCAGATCTCTTGAGTTTGAGGCTAGCTGGGGCTACAGGGAAACCCTGTGTCCGAAAAGGGTGGAGGGTAGGAATTTTATTCTAACTAGTTTCAGAAACTCAAGCTACAGTAAAGATTTCTAAATGCAAATCTGACACTCAAGGACAAACTCATCTTTCTAGGAATATATAACAAATCTGTAAGAAGACAAAGGTGAAAGGGGAAAGGAGTCATTAAAAGTGTGATGGAAACCACTTCAATCTCTTCAATTCTGTGCCCCAATTCAACTTTAGAAGCAGACTGGAAAATTTAAACAGTATGATCTCCACAGAAATCCAAATATGAAGTAGAAGAATTAATGTTATAAAAGGAATTAGTGCAAAACAAAAATATTCATCATATCTAGACAAATAACATTAATACGGTAATCAATGGTGCTACCTTTTAAAGCTTCATTAGTTAATTGTGCATGCAAAACATTCAATGAATAAACTTGAAGCATCTATAATACATACTTATCAATAGCTATTTCTGACAACCAAATTTAATGGCAACTATCACCAAAACCAAAGAATGTTAGGTGTACACAGTTTCTAGTTAATAGTTATCCTGTCTAATATCTACGTTTTATACAATGAAGAAATGGAATTTGCCAGAGAAAAATAGCTAAGTCAAAAATCACAAACCTAGTGGCTGAGACAGTGAAGTACCCTCAAGCCCCAGCACCATGTTTTATTATGCCAACCTGATACTTCACCCGATACAATATACATTACATTTAATTCAGTCAGCCATGGTGGCACAAATCTTGAATCACAGCACTAAGGAGACAGAAGTAGGCATATCTGAGTTCAAAGCCTGCTTGGTCTACATAGCAAGTTCCAGGCCAAACTTGGACTACCCTTTCATTCCCTCCCCATAAAACAGAAGTCAAACTCATCCCATACCAAGACCAATAGACAATCTCCTGCCAAATTAAAGAAAAAAATTATGATGCCTGATAGTTGATAGTACCGATCAGATGTTAAAACAAATAAATACCTGTTGTAGAAAAGAAAAATATTACCAGTACAATAGTAAATCTTTCACTTCAAATAAACAAAGTTTCAAAAAGAACAATTTGGACGATTCTATGATGCCTCCTACACATAAATACAAGGATATACAACTAAAGCAGTTTTCCTGGATATTACCATTGCACATTTAATGACATATCATTAAGACTCACCTGCAGGACTGTCGGCATTCTCTCCTGGATGTAGCTGTATGCCAGTAGAATCTATAGAATTTACTGTAACTGTCTGTAGATTTGGCAACTGACCAGTGCTTAGACTGACTGGAGTTGAAGTCAAGGCTCCACCTGCTGCGACTTGACCAAGCGTGAGTGTCTGAACAGGCGTCAAAGTAATTTGTTGGGCAGCAGTATTTTGTATTTGCAAATTCTGTAAGTTCTGGACCCCTTGTACTTGAAATGTTTGCCAAGTTATCTGTCCAGAAGGGGTCACTGTCTGTGCCTGAATTAAAAAGGTTCCAGGATTCAGCTGCAACTGAAGGTTTTGCAAAGCCTGTTGTGATATATTTTGACCACTGGCTTGCACGCCATGGATTGTCTGTGGTGTAATACCTTGCACAATTTGGGCTTGACTGGTTGGCTGCTGAGAATCTTGAAGTTGTAGATGTTGTACAACAGGCTGTGCTGTAGAAACCTGAATATTCTGAGCCTGTGTCTCTTCAGAAACAGGCGACTGGATATAATTTCCCTGAAGATCTGAAGAATGGACTTGCCCACTAGTAGTAGTCAAGCTATTTGTGTTTTGCTGTAATATACCTGTACTATCTATTGTAACAGGCAACTGTGATGAAGAGGATGTTGGCACAAATAAATCTGTATCAGCATTAGTTTCATTAACATCAGGAGAAACCCGCTCACCAGTCCTTTCTGAATTGTCTGAACTATCCATAGCTTGTCCTGTGTTTATCAAATGTCCATCGGCATTAATGCCTGCAGTCATTGTCTGAGAACTTCCCGAGAGTCCCAAAGAATCTAGATCGACACTATTGATTGGTACAAAGGTAATATTTCCTGGCAGACCAAGAGGCACATTAGCGACTACTTGAGTTTGGCCAGGAAATGATGAGCCACCAATTGCAACTCCCTGAACCTGGACTTGACCAGTCTGTGGTATGAGATTCTGGATATTAGCAGGAGGTGTTCCAGAGGCGAGTAAGGTTTGATTAGAGCCAGGAATGATCTGAATTTGGCTGTTTTCTTGATTTATGCCCCCATTATCTGAGGAGCCTGTGAAGCCAATCTGAACCTGCTGAGCGTCTGTTGACTGAATTTGTGGTATTACTTGATACTGAACATTGGACACTGTGCCATTTGATGAATCTGATCCTGGTGCAACTGAAAATATTTGTTGATTCTGCAAATTCTGAAGGGGAAGGACATACTGCCCACTTGAAGTAGCAGCACCTGGAATCTGTACTAGATTACCAGCTTCATCTTTTATAGTTGTAGGTGTAGCTGACAAAACCTCCCATCGGTTTGGTGCTCCTCCTAACTGTGCAGAAGCCAAATCACCTGTCTGGATGAAGAAAACAAAAAACGTTGTGATGTATTTGTGACAACTTAACCCAATTTGCAAAAAAACTTCACCTGGTATAAATTCGACTATGTGAAAATAAAAGCCATCTTAATAGCACAAGAGTTCCAACACAAAAGCAGTACTATACATACCATGATAATTTTCACTTCTTGGTTTAATAAAAACATATAATACATCCTATTTAAATGGGGAAATGTCTTAATCAGAATATTCTAGATTATATTGCAGCCACACCTTTTGGTAGAGGTGAGCAAGGTCTCACTATGTTTGTTGCCCAAACTTGTCTTGGAACTCACATATCCACATGATTCTTCAGTCTCAGTCACAGCTGCTGAATAAACTGGGACTAAATAGGTACACACTACAATGCATGGTGATACAAACTGATCTTTTAATCACTCATCTATAATCTTTAAACTGTATAAAACAAAGGGGCATAAAATAAGCAAGATTATAAACAGGACAGAGAACAAAGACTATGCAACTCACTAAAAATATTTAACTAAGCTGCCTTTACTTCTGACACTTGGGAAGCAGAGGCAAGTGGATCCATCTCTGAGTTCAAGACCAGTCTAATTTACAACGAAGATTGTTGTGGCTACACAGAGAAACCCTGTCTCAAAACAAACAAACAAAAAAAAAACTTTAAAAACTCTAGATCGGCTAGAACACACCTGTAGTGCCAACACTCTGGAGGGAGAAGCAGAGGACTTCCTTAAGTTTAAGACTCGCTGGGCTACTGAGGCAAGCCTGGGCTATATAACAAGACTTAAAAAAAAAAATGCCATCAGGTACTATTGAGGGAAGAGGGAGTCACAAACAGCATGATGTTTGTTAACAAGCCATATGAATTAGGAGAGTAAATCTGTTATTGCTATGTCATAAATCTAAAAACACTTCAATTTTTATGATGTGTAAACCATCAAACAACATACTTTTTCTTGACTAACTACTGGGGTGCTGAGGGAGGGGTTAAGACCTTAACAGCTGGGTAATATTAAAGCCCCTCCTATCTATAATCCCAGCACAGGAGAGGGTGAGACAGGATCATATGGAATCTAAGGCCAGCCTGGGCTATCAATAGCAAGTAAGGCCTTGTCTCAAAGAAAAACAAAACTTAATGAGAAAAGGTGATTGCCCTACGACGACACAGTAAAATAGCCAAGTCTATAAAGTTTTACTACTAAGTAAATACTGGAGAATAAAGAATGTGACTATATCTATTACTCTAAAATTGCAGTAGAATATGAAGCATACATGTATTACATACTGTAACCCACAAGATTCTTAACTGTCACCCCCATAGCTTATAGATTCAACATTAGAAAAATGTCAATGTAGGCAAAAAGAATGCAAAAAAAAAAAAAATCCTACAAGGTCATCAAGTAGAGTCTTTTAAGGGAATAAAAATAGCAATATCTGAGCTGAGCAGTGGTGGTGTATGCCTTTAATCCCAGCACTTGGGAGGCAGAGGCAGGTGGATTTCTGAGTCTAAGGCCAGCCTGGTCTACAGAGTGAGTTCCAAGACAGCCAGGGCTATACAAAAAAACCTGTCTCAAAACAACAAAAAAAAAGAGAAAAAAAAAAAAGGCATTATCTGACATTTGGCCTTTTCTTTTATGCCAAATACCACAGTAACACACTTTTAAAACAATCCTGTGATTGATAAACACTATTCACATCTACACTTCATAGATGAGAAATAAGAGAGACAAGTCACATAGTTAGCAAACAGCAGACAATAGATAATCCTAAGGTAAATCTACATCTCAACCCAAAGCCCTCTCAACTACTGCTATGCTCACCCCTCTCTGATGACCAGGAGTAAAATATACTAAGACCAATTATAAAATAAAGACACTAGAAAAAAGACCATATATTATTTACCATCAAAATAAAGCCATTTTAACTTCACTGTATTCCATACTGTGAGTTTCAATAACTCTGTATGTCACTGGACCATGAAAAATACAAACATAGCTTATCCAGCAATGTCAAAATAGCTATATAACTGAGCACCAAGGAATCTGTATGATCCAAAACAGTATATCCATTTCTTATGAAGTACTATTTGGGGCAAGTGAATCTGTTTATAACTTACACTAACTTCTGTGGAAAGCTTTTACAACAGTACTTATCTTTAACTTTTTTTTGTTTTTCATAGTCCCCTTTGAGAATATATGAGACACTAAGAAATTCACTACTCAATTTTCATGCAGTTGAAAAGTCTATATTTCAAAGAATGGACCACAGTTCATTTCTGACTTAATGCAAGCAATTTGAGCAGATCTGTGAAGATGAAATAAGCATGTACAAGCAAAACAATAAAAATCTTTGTCCACAAATGGTCACAATTCTATGCAAGCAAATGTAGACACACATGCTAATACAATGTGAAAAGTGATATACACTAGCCACATAATCAAAGCACAATGTGGGAACAGAGAGGGTGTGGGGGTGGGGAATTGTCCACACTAATTTGGAAGTCATATTAGAATGTAAGCTTTTACTTTGGTCAGTTAAGAGGCATTAATAAAGGTATAGAGACGATAAAATCCACAAGACTTTTTAATTCTAACTTAAGGGTCTGAGAGGATCCAGAACAGGCTTATAGTCACACAAAAGCAATGGGGACATTTCTATCAACTTGTAAATGGCTTTACAGAACATGCTAACTTGTTGGACTTTATTCCATTGACAGTTAATGAAAACTATACAAGGTTCATAAAGCAAGTGATTGGTGCAATCACATTTGTATTTATAAAGATAAACTAAAGGCTCAGTGAAGGAGACTGAAATAAATGCAGAAGAAAATAAAGATGAAGAAACTGAACCCACTGCAAATCTCCAGGCCTGAACTCAAATACACTTAAAAACTTAATCTTCAATGTTTATATCAAGGACCAGGCACTGAAGTCACTTTTGGTCAATTCTAATTTAGAATTGAAATTATAACCAGAAGTAATCTTTCCAAACATAAACAATTTGTTTTATTTCAGTCTTTTGGCATTTTAAGTAAATTGATATTTACTTAGTCTATTTTGTATTAAAATCTGCATTAAAATGAATAAAATCCATTCATCGTCTTAAGTTATTGTTCAACTGAAAAATCAACAGATTTTTGCTTGCACTAAATTCACAAACATTCTTGGGTTATTTAGACAATTATAGTACTTTGTCATAAGCTAATTTTACAGAATTGTATTTTTGTCCATTTTCTTTTAAAAGTGACCAATATATGATACCTAAAGATATATAGATAGGTAATTTTTTACAGGAGTAATAATGAAGTAGATTTTAACCATGAGTGAACAGCTTTCTAGTCAACAAATTCCTTGACTATACATAGGTACTCATGTACAAGTCTGCATAAATACTGTCCACCTCACCCCTCCAGAGCTAAGTAAACTACAATCCAACTTCCCAAAGTATAAGCAGTTAAATGAAGGGGGAAATCTGCATATCTGAGGCAAAATAATATATTAAAACTTTTGTGAATAATCCTAAAGTAAAAAGCATTTTTTAAAAATATACTTAAGGCCAGGTACAATTGTTTATCTCTCTAATTCCAAACATTTGGCAGAACCTCAAATTTAAGACCAACCTAGGAGATACATATGTATGTATATGTATATGTGTATGTATATATGACGTCCCTGTCTGAAAAAGAAGAGGGAAAAAAGGAAAGCAAATATATATGCACACAGTATCTATGTGCAAAGCATGTAATTCCAAGTTATCATTAATTATTAAAACTATGATATCAGGTTTTAAAAGCACCCATTAGATAGCTGGAACAAAGATCAATATATACTTTATGAATAAATAAAAGAAATACATAAAAGAAAATTACAGAAAATATATAGAGGACGAAAGAAATCAGTAAAACTGACTTTTTAGATATTAGCACCTACGGAACCAATTTTTAACCTACCTATGTAATTCTACAATGAGCAAGTCCCAAATAGTCCAACACTATAAAGCCTGAAGTTTGAAGCCCTTTCCTTCATAAAAGAAGTTCCATTAACACACCAATAGAAAAGATTAAATACCAGATGGAGAAGTGATAAATTAGAAAGTCATCCAATACCAAAAGGCAGTGACTGGAAATACTACAGAAACAAAGGGAAACACTAATACAACCCAGGCCTTGGATGGCCTTAGGTGCCTGATAACCCTCTATGCAAGTTCCCAAATAAAACTAAGTCTCAGTCAGTCACGCTAATATTCTTATTAGAAAATGAACAAGGAAAAAATCGTCAACATCAAAGTTGATGTAAAAGGCATTGCTCATTCCTCCTGGGTCTATACACCTAACAAGGTGAAAAGGACCATAACCTACAGAGGCCTTGGGTGGTGGTGGCACACCCAATGATGTTGCTATAGCAATTCATGACAAGGGCATTCTCCAATGCAATGAGGCATAAAAATGATGGGTGGAGAGTGAAGGAAAAGCAAAGAACAAGGTCTGTCTTCTTAGATTGTACCAGTGGAAAGGGATAAGAAATTCTCACTGCATTTTGAAATAATGATTAACTTCTTAGCCCCATTAATGGCTTTATAAAAGCCAGAAGGGTGTACCTGAAAATCAGAACAAGTGTGAAACTAAGGTGGAGTCAAATATAATAATTCTTGAGCAGATACTCAAGTAAAATGTCAACTCAAACTGCAAGGGCACTGTAAGGTCTTCCCCACCCCAACTCAGTATGTGGGGGTGGAATGGCAGCCAAGCCTTTGCAAATAAATGCTAGGCAAGCACTGTCACTAAGCTACATCCTGCCCTGTAAGGTCTTAATGGTAAAACTCCCTACTCTTGAAATGAAATCAGTATTCACTTTTTAAATGTGGCAACATTTACCTGCAAAACTAATAAACATTGAATTTGTAACTTAAACCTGTGATTCTTATTACATATGTTTGTATAGTTTATTTCACAAAAGCACAAATAAATTATCATTAAGGTCATGCCTGTAATTTGGACAATATTCGCAGAGATCTCATTTCCTAATTATTAATAATAAAATACAAAGGAACTTTGCTGCATCATCTCTGGATGCCCATTACAGGTCATTATAGATGAAACCACTGTGTCTGTCTAATCTGTAGCTCTGCACACCCTTGGCCAGGATCCTCTATAAGTTCCAAACTCAAATGGTAAAGTCAGTCTCTAGTGAACACTGGCTTCTCAAGGTACTCATCATCTAGAAATACCAAGCTAAATTGTCATTAGGTTGAGCATCTGCATTTGGCTTTGGACAGAACACATTAATAGATATCTTTGTCTAGAACCTAGATTAGAAAATGAACATTAATGGAAAAATTGGCAAAACTCAAAATCTGTAGCTACCCATGTTAGTGATACACAGATTTGAAAACTGTGCCACAATAAGGCAGCACGGGGGGTAGCTGGGTAAAGGTGAAGGTCGTGACTCTGACACTGGATTTCCTGCTTTGCCCTAAATCTAAAAACATCCCACAACCCTCAAGACACTACGGTCCTCTAGTGATCTCCAGTAATTTTAGAGTACTTAAATATATTTAAGTATAGTTTTAAATATTGAAAATATCTTTTAAGCATTCTGAAAAAAACTTTAAACTACTTTTAAACTAGAAACCAACTTTTTTCCCCATTAATGTTCAGACAAAAATGACAGCTCTCATATTTTTCACCTTATTCAACTTTCAGCTCAGTTTACTTCAACTTTGCTCAAAGTGAAAAATTTGGAAGAACTCAGATTTATCGAGCATCAAACATGCACCAAAAAATTCCAAGTTTAGAGGCTTCTCTAGCAAACTGTATTTTCATATTATTACTTTTACTAAATTCAGAGTGTTCATGTTCATCTGGCAGGAAATGGTGTTCTTAGTAATGTTGTGATAGGTCAGAGATCTTAAAGAAGCCCAAGAACATGACACAAACACATGGCTGGGGTCAGTCTAGTGATCCACTAGAGTTGGAGTCTAAGCATGATGCTTTCAACCCTGTGCTTCTCCTCACCACTCCCCTCCCCATCTGTAAGCACATTCTGAAACTTTGATAGTTACATGAAAAATTGCACTTTATTTAAAGTTTATTTTTCAATTTTACTTCTGAGGTAGTTTATTAAGGAAAACAATAAACTTAATTTGACACTTTGGGACTAGGGAAATATAACTTACTTTAAAAGTTTACTAATCTGCTTAACGTTTCTTTAAATTTAAAAGTTTTCCCAAACAGCTTTTGATATTTTAATATGCTTAAAAAATACATGACATTAAAAATGCTCCCACTGTCCATAGTCTAATTTCAGACTAAAAATATCTATTTACTAATACAGAGTAACAACGTTGAATGACTAGTATACAACAGCTAACTTTTCTAACAGTGACAACTAAACTGACACTACATAAATCGATTGCTATAAACCTCTTAAAAACTTAGTCTTGAGGCGTGTTTTAACTATCTTAACAGGTGAACACACCTTTTCACAGTAAGCTAAGAGCAGCAATGGTCCACACAGATGTAAAATTCACATTGTCTACAGCACCTAATTTTACACTGAGTCTTCACTAAGACTTGCCGCTCCTCTCCACAACCTAGAGGTTCTAAAATTTACAAAAGAATCCCATCAGACTCGTTATAATAAAAATAACATTTAGCCAACCAATTTCAACTCTTAAAAGTATGAAGTGTGCTAACAAGCATGTAAACAAAATGACTTTCATCTACTTTTTAAGATTGATATTCTAGAAAACCTCAAAGGCCAAAGTTATTACTAACTTCAAATTCAAATTTCAATAGCCTCCCAACTATTTCACTTAACCCTACTCAGAACAAAACTAGTGCAAAGTTGGAGTAGTCTGCAAAACGCCAACAATTCTGAATGATCAGGTTAAAAAATAATAATAATAAAAATGTTCGTCCCTGCGTATAAAAGAACACCCTCCTTAAATGATCAAATACCCAAGATCTGGAAACTTGCTCCAGATTCAAAAACTCTAGAAACTAGAGCCATCCTTGCCTCGGTAGGTGATACTATCTGTGACCGATAGGCTGTGCTTGCAAATGTAGTGCAAAGAGCGAGTGAGTTTTCAAGTCCTGATACGAATTACTTAAACATCCATTTTGGAGTCCCGTGCCCACCCCCCACCTCCTCCGTCTCAGACTTCATTTTGTGAGGAATTTTGCGCGCGATGCCGCAGTGACAATCTCCGGAAAGCGCGGGCCGGCCCGGGCTCCCACCGGGGACGCGAGCGAGCAGGGAAGCGCGGCAGAGCCGGACGGCCCGCGCGTGACGGCCGCGCGGCGGCGGGAGGCCTTGGGCTGGCGGGCTGGCGGGCGGGCGCGCCGCAGGCCCGGGATGGCGGGCGGGCGGGACTTACCGCTCCGGCGGCGGCGGCGGGGACCCCGGCGGCGGCGGCAACGGCCGCCTCCTCGTCGTCGTCGCCCGGCGATGGCGGCCCTATCTTGCTGCAGGTAGCGGCCAGCAGAGCGAGCGGTGACGGCTGAGTGTCCTACCCGCGATGGGCGGGTTCAGAGAGGGAGACAGGGAGGGGGGTGGCGGTTAGGGCCGGGCCCGCTCGCACAGGAAGTACGGCTCGCTCCGCGCCTGGCCGCGCCGCCAACCCGGCCCCGCGCTCTCCTCCTCCTCCTCCTCCGGGGTCTGCGGCGCCTCTCCCCGCGCTCGGTGGCCCGCGGCGGACGGCTGCGCGCCGGGCCTCTTCCCTCCGTCCGGATCCCACCCGGGAGGGCGCGCACACTTGCACACTCACACACACACAAACACACACACAAAAAGGCGGCGGGCGGGGGCGCGCGGGCGGGGTCGGAGCGTTGGCGCCTCGGGCGGGCAGCTCCCGGGGCGGGGGAGGGGCGGGCGAGCGCGCGCGGGAGGGAGGGAGGGAAGGAGGGAGGGCGAGGGGAGGAGAAAGCGGCGCGCGGGGAGCCCGGCCGCGCTCAGCCGCTCCTCACCTGGGCCGCCGCCGCCGCCGCGCCGTTTCCGTGCTGCTGCTGTTGCTGCTGCTGCTGCTGTAGATACTCGCCGTGGCCGCCGCCGCCTCCGCCGCCGTCCACGTCCAAGGCAGCCATTTCCTCTTGTTTCACGGGCTTTTCGGGAGCTGCAGGCACAGCGCGGGGGGAGGGGGGAGGAGGAGGGTGGGGTGGGGAGGAAGGCGGGTGCGGGGAGGGAGGGGGCCCGCGAGCCGCGGCCACATTAGTGAGCGCCGGGCGGCCCGGGCCCTGCCCCTCCCCTGCCCTCCCCCCGGCCGCGGCGGCCACGGCGGCGGCGGCGCGCTCCCTCCTCCCCTCCTGCTGCCCCCGCCCGCCGCGGCTGTAACCCTCCTCCTCCTCGTTCCCTCCTCCTCCTCCCCGCGCTGCCCCTGCCCCCTCTCCTCTCCTCTCCTCTCCTCCCCTTTCCCTCCGCGGCGCTCGCTCCTCTCGCACCGTCAGTCACTCGCACACGCCCGCCCGCCGCCGCCGCCCGCGCCCGCACACAGGGGGGATGCGCTCCCGGCGGACCGGGCCGCCCGCCCGGAGCCCGGCGGGCACTCGGCGCTGGGGCTGGAAGGGCTGGACAGCTGGCTGGCGGAGATGGGAGTGCGGCTTTCTGCCTCCGCCGACACTCGGTCGCACGCTCCCGGAGGCCGGGAGCCGGCGGTGGCGGCCCCGGGCTGGCTGTGGGCGGCAGTGGCAGCGGCGGAGGCAGCGAGGGTTGCTCTCTCTCGGCTTTACGTACCGGTCATAGTGTGTTTAGGACAGCTCAGGCGGGGCTCCCCGCCGCCTTACACATGGTGAGAAGCGAAGGCGGCGGCGGCGGGAGAGGATGCGGGAAGCGGCGGCGGACACGGCCGGAGCGGTCCGGGGAATTTTTTTTTTCCTATTTTGATTGACTGTGCGGGAAACACAAAAGGTGGAGCCTCCAGCCCAAAAGGGGGGAAGAGGGCGACAGCCCGCCCGGAAGTTCCGCCCCTCTTCCCGGCTCTCATTTGCCGCTAGGCTCTCCGTCAGCTCTGTTCATTGGTCCGGACGCCTGTCCGTCGCTCGGCCTGGCGGCGGGCTTCCTGTTTGCCCCCGGGTTGAAGGGGAGAGACAATGAGCGGCCGTGGCGCCGTAGGTTCTCCAGAACGGCCCCGGCTCGCGCGTTACCCCGCTGTGCCAGCCTCGTTCCTCGGCTGCGGCTGCCAGACCCGAGGCGCAGGCCTCTTCCACTGGCTGGCCCTGTGTGCAGGCCTCGCCAGGCTGTCGGGGAGCCGAGCTGGGGAGGAAGTCCGTCCCCGGTGGCTCCGGCTCCACTCGACGTCTCCTCCATCCTGGCAGCCGACCGGACTGGATCTCCCCAGGGCCCGGGCGCTCGGAGCTGCGTCTTGCCAGCGCTGCCAGGAGGCCACCGCCGCTCGGCCCCAGGGCTGCTGCTGCTACTGAGCAAACCGGACCCGCCCCACGAGCCCTGGGGGAGGGAGCTGGTATTGGGGGAGACACCCCCTCCGAGGCTGGAGGAGGACGTTTTCACACACATTCAGCTCTTGGTCGCAAGTCGGATCCATCACCTTCTCATCCTCCCGAGCTTAGCCCGTGGTTACCAACCATCTACTTTTGTGGACCCTGGAGGCGGGCACTTAGAGCAAAAAGATATCTCCAGTCCCTTCATAAAGAAAAAAGGTTTTAGTTCTGGCCAGTGATATCAAAGCAGGCTTAGTTATGTTTTTATTCAATGAGATACAGTCACCCTTTAAAATCAGTTTGCTGCACACACAAACTACCTGCTTCTTAACCAAGAAAGTCAGTCAACATTTGTTAAAACAGTACATCTAAAAAGTATCCTTCCTCTTGGGAGCGTTTAGTTACTTTTTTTTTTTTTTTTAAATTTTGTACTTAGTGGTGTATTAACACCCCTTCCTTTGACATCCTCAATGCCTTGCAGTCAGTCATTCAGGAGAAAAAAGTGTTCTGCAAACAACAGACAGAACGTTGTCTATTACCTCTAGATACTTTTGCTTAAGAAAGGTTGAATTTAAGAGTAGGAAACACTATCCACAATACTTTTATTAGAAATCTACCTCAAGCAAGAATAAACATCCCAATTATTGTACTTGTATGTTTTGTATGAGGTTGAAGGCAAAGCATTTAAACTAGCTTTGTATACACGAACTTGAAAATTCATGGGGGGGAGGGGCAGTGCATACATCGGTTTCAGAAGCCTTTTTGGACTTGTTTTTTTGTTTTTTGGTTTTTTCTCGTTGGTTGTGGTTTTTGTTTTCAAGACAGTTTCATGTGTAGCCTTGGTTGTCCTGAAACTGGATTTGTAGACCAGGTTCACCTGGAACTCACAGAAACCCACCTGCCTCTGCCTCCTGAGTACTGGGATTAAAAGTGGGGGCCATCTCCGCCAACTACTTCGTGGTAATTTTTAATACAGTGACACATGTTCTCTTTCTCTTGTGTCATGCAAGCAAGAACAGTCTTTCAGGGCCAAAAACCAGATAACTCAAACTAGCTGTTTTGAGGCAAAGCTCTTAAAAATGCACATCAGTGCTGGGCGGTGTTGACACACGCCTTTAATCCCAGCACTTGGGAGGCAGAGGCAGGCGGATTTCTGAGTTCAAAGCCAACCTGGTCTACAGAGTGAGTTCCAGGACAGACAGGGCTACACAGAGAAACCCTGTCTCGAAAAAACAAAAACCAAAAAAAAAAAAAAAAAAAAAAAAAGAATGAACATCAGCAAGAGTATGACTCAGCATAAGGTGAGATTCAGTAGACTTCTCCAACCACAGTTGAGTCACTGTGACACCCTATGTTAAGATGACCAAAAGCAAAATGGTCTCTTGCAAGAATACTTATTTCTTAACTAGTGCAAATACACTAAAGTATATGCAAAGCATAAAGCCGGTATTTAGATAAATACATGTAGTAACATACAGTATAATTTACGGTGGATTAATATGTTTTTGTACAGTCATTAAATGAGAATCAAGTATTATCATGAACAAATCTCGAAACAACAGTAAGATCTGTTTTCCCCTGTCCCCACGACTTGGCCCAGTTTCTTGTTTTCTCTCAAGATTTTCACAAGCTATTCCTGGCCAAGAAACAAAACCAGATCACCCTATTCCCCAGTAGACTAGGACAAAGTTGGTAATAACATCAGCTACAACTCCAAGAGAAGGAAATCAAGCTTAGTCTGTAAGGTACCTCACTGACTAGCTAGAAACGTTATATGGTGTCATGGTCAGCGATTAGTCTACCATATCAAACTAAAATGGAGGTACTATGGGGGGGGGGGGGGGTTTGGGCTCTGAATTTTTTCTTCATCTAATGAGTAGGTTCAGAATATGTAGACCTGTGCTAATTATTAAAGGATATTTTAAAACATACTAAGTTGTGACTATATACGGATATACATAATAACTGTTAGTGTTAGTTTTACTTGTCAATTTAACACAATCTAGAATTACCTGAAAAGACAGTCTTAATGAGGGATTATCTGGATCCGTCTGACCTGTGTCTATGAGGGACTGTCTTCATTAAATTAACTGATATGGAAAGACATAGTCCACTGTGAGTGGCACCGTTTCCTTCATTTATTTGGGTCCTGGACCATATAAGAGCAGAGACAATAGGCTGAGCTGTAAACATGCAAGCATTCAATTCTCTTTTAGTAAGGATTCGATGTGACCTAAAGTCCAATATGACTGAAGTTCCTGCTTCCTTGGGTTCCCTTCTAGAAAGGACTGAAATAAATTTTTCTTCTTTTAAAGTTGTTCTTTGTCAGGGTATTGTATCACTGCAACCAGAAATGATAGCAATACAGAAATTCACTGTAAGTCTTCAAGATGCTAAGTTTTAAACAGTTAAGGACAAAAGTGAGGACCAGCCAGATGGCTTAGCAGATCGGGAGGGCTTGTAGCCAAACCTGACAACACTTCAGTCGCAGGAATCCACATGATGGAGAAACTGTCCCTCAAGTTGTCACCTTACCATGACACGTGCTGTAGTATAAAGCACAAATTCCATAAATGAGGAAAATGAGATTTAAATGGAATTCCTAGGTGTTGTGCTTACATGTCCAAGTTTTAGTTAAGTTAGGCTGAGGGTATCACCATACTTCATATTGTGTTAATATTACGCAATCCTGTTTTAACCTTTTTAAACAAATGAGTACCTGTCGAGACAGTAAAACAAGCATGTCCTGACTGACCAGGAAGAGTCAGTGACTCCATATGACGAAGGCTCCAGCCTTAGCCACTAGAAAATTGGACTGAAATGAGGACTGGGAGCAACTCGGAGACAGTTGAGGCATACAGGTCTGGGTGCCAGAAGATGGACATGGCCTATGGGTGGAAGGATTTGGATGCATGGATAAAACAAGGAGGGGGTCACTGCGCAGACTCGGGAGCCTTTGCCACGTTCTTAGAACTCTGTCCATGAACAAGTTCCTTGGCAAAAAAAAAAATTCTGCCAGGCCTGGTGGCGTACACCTTTAATGTCAGCACTTGGGAGGCAGAGGCAGGCGGGTTTCTGAGTGTGAGTTCCAGGGCTACACAGCACCCTGACTTTAATTAATAAATAAAAAATTTTTTTAAGTTTAAAAAAATTAAAAACTTTTCCATGTAGGTCAGGCTTGGTATACCTTGTAATCCCAGGACTTGGCAGGTTGAGGCAGGAGAATCTCAAACTCAAAGCATGCTGGGCTACACAGTGAAACTGTCTCAAAATGAGAGGTAACAAGGGCCAGCTGTAATCTCAGTGGTCACGGACTTATCTAGTGTGTCAGCACCTCTGTGTTCACTCCCCACGTAACCCAGTGTATAAACCCTCCACGGGATGGTGCAGGTACCTCCGGGGCTGTTCTGTTTCTTCCTTATGCAAGCTCTCCAGAACTTGCCTTCCTGACACCAGTTTCAACATACAACCCTGAAACACTTCCTCCTGAGAATGCTCTCCTCCCTAAACCTCAGCTGCTTTCTGGTTTTCTCTCAAATGAAGTCTCCATTTTTGCTACACTGTCCAATTTAAAAAAAAAAAAAGAAAAGAAACAAAGAAAAAATATATAGGGCAGTGAAAATGCTTGTTGTCTGTTCCTTACAGCACCCACTAACCACACACAACCATTAGTGCTGGAAACATGACCGAGTGGCTGGGCAATTGAGTTATTTTAATGATTGTAAACTTAAATGACTGCACATGGCCAAGGGCAAATGTATTGGAGAGCACTGCTTTGAGTATCTGCCTGCTTCCAAGCCCTACATATAAATACCTGTCCTTCCCTGGGGAAGCTCAGCCTTCCTGCAACCCCTGGCCATCATTGTAAACTCAGGCCCATGCCTGACCTTTAGTAGTCTGCTGTCTGCTGTTCAGTATCCGTAGGCACCATAAATTCCTCCTAAATGTTTCACTTAGCCTCAAACTGCAAACTCGCAAAATTGAACTCCAGCCTGTCTGACACAGCTCCGCCTTCCCTTTGGACACTCTGTCCCCAACAATGATGCTGTCATTCTCTCAGAAGTCCAGGCAGGAGTCAGGTTTGATACATCTCCCCAGCCTTCCCACTAGCAGAAGCCATGTAGTACTGGCAAGTTTTCCTGCATAATCTCTCTTAATGACTTGTTTGTTACAACCACAAGATTTATTGACCCCTGTTCTGCAAAACACTGCAACGATCTTACCCTCAGCAAATTAAAATGTACACAAATCAAAATCACAGAAATGAAAAATTAAGTCTAAAGCACACAGTGGTTAGAGGACTCACCTAGGGTCCTGCACTCATTTCCCTCTACCACAAAAGATTTTTAAAAACCAAATGTATTGCCATAGAAGGTCTCTCGAGTGTCTCTCAGACCAATGGCTGATGCAGCAAAGCGTGCTTTGCTCCACACCCTTCCCTGTCTCAATGTCTGCCACTCTATTCTTCCTTTTCCGAGCTCCTGCACCTTTGTGGATCCTGTGCAAGGACATCCCTCCTAAACCCTCACTGTCCCACAGTTAACCCCTCTTGTGCCTTGCCAACAGGAGTTCCCATCCTGGACTCTCTGTGTTTCTAGCAACTCAGACAAGAATTTAAGCTCAAAGCAAGCCTTCCCATAAAGCCATCACTTCCAGCTGTAATTCCCTCCTTTTTAGCTTTCCATTGCACTTCTAGGGTACCCTTCAGTGGCTCTTGTAACTCATGATTTACATGATAAAGGCCCTATCTGTATGTAATACGGTCTGAGCCCTCCAAGTTGAAGAAGACAGCTTGCAAGTCCCAGGCCAGGCTGGGCCACAAGTCTACCATTCAACTCATGATATAGAGATGTGAAGTCATGACCTTCAGGTGTGTACCCTTTCTTCAGTGAGCCTCTAGGCTCCACTGCATAGTTCCATACTGTTGGGCAAGATGGCCCTTGTTAAACTTGTCACAAAACAAAAGACATGAACAAGGGAGAGGAACCTATAGGGACAAGGAAGGGGGCAGCCAGCCTGAGAAGACAAGGGAGAGTGTGGGAGGAGAATAATTAGAATAAATTAAATACACTTATGAAATGGTCAAAGAGCCGGGCGTGGTGGCGCATGCCTTTAATCCCAGCACTCGGGAGGCAGAGGCAGGTGGATTTCTGAGTTCCAGGCCAGCCTGGTCTACAGAGTAAGTTCCAGTATCAGCCAGGGCTACACAGAGAAACCCTATCTCGTAAAAAAAAAAAAAAAGAAAGAAAGAAATGGTCAAGGAACAAATTTCATTGAAAAGAAAAATTTTTAGGATACATAAAATGTATAGATACATATAAAATTCCATCTTGGTGTATAGAAATGTTTCAAAACATGCAAAAATTGTAATCATACCATATTAACAAAACCAAACAAAAACAAACTGATAAAATAACTTACAAAGCAATACTTACATATCATCTAATATTAAAATATGTACTATATACAAGTCTTAACACATAATAATTAAATGGCTCTGTCTATGCCTTTAGGCCATCTATAACTCAAGCATTCTGTCATCCATGATGACAAGTGACCTTAATTGTATATTCCTGTGAGTTGTTTTTCTTACTCTATCAAAAGTGTGTTTAATTTCTCTAGTCAATATTTTGCCTTAAAGCTCTGGAATTATTCCTATTATTCTAGTTTATTGATATGCTTTTCCTTCTCCACTCTTTGAATGTTCTGACTTTACACTCCTGTGAGATAATCTTTCTACTTCATATCTCCTCTACCCTGAACTGAATTAAGCCATTTATCTGCTTATGTTCCTGGGCTACTCGACTCATTTCGTTCTTTCTTTGTATTGATGAACCCTCCCTCTAGTTTTGTGTAACAAGCTTACTCCATGTTCCTTCTTCCAAACCATTGGAATAATGAATAAAATTGGTCCTAATATTGATCGCTAGAGCTTCATGGTCCATCCATCCAAACCATTCCACACTTTGATATCAAAATCAATGTTTAATCGACTTAAGTAGTTCATCCCTGTGCCATACTCAGCTGACATTGAGATCTCTGATTGTACGGTGTCATTTCCTGGCACTGTGTCCCAAAGTCTTAAGTCATTGATTGGTTCTTGGCTTCCTCCAATATTATTTATTATTAGATTCAGCAATTATTTCCTAACAATGAGGTAGATAAGATGAATTCATGCAGACTCTCTTTAAATTAAATCATAACTTTCTGATGTTTCCAATTGTTGATTTCCTAAAAAAAAATCCACCAATACCTTCGGTACAGACACTAATCTTAATAATTCTAAATCTTGTACTCAGGGTGGGGAAGAGGGTACTTAGTGAATTTTAATGAGAGTTTTGCCTATTATACATTACACATTATAACTGTCAAAGACATAAGATAAAACATTTCAAGTCCCCTTTTGTCTTTATGGAAGAATCTGAACATCTATTAAGAATCAAGAAGAAAATATTTGAATCACAATAGTGAAAACTCAGGAGCTGTAATCCATAAATGATGTTCTACTATAGATAAATTATACTTGATTTTAAAATGTATTTTAATTTTATGTGTATGGATGTTTTGTCTGCAGGTATGCCTGCTGCTCATGGAGGGAAGAAGTGAGCTTGTAATCCCTTTGGAGCTAGAGTTACAGATGGCTATGAGTTGCCACAGGGATCCTGGAGATTTGACCGAGGTACTTTGGAAGAGTATCCATTGCTCTCGACTTCTGCCATCTCTGCCATCTCTCCAGCCTCTAGTTTCTTTGATGATACAAATAAATACATCAGTAAATTCCTCACTCTAAAAAACCCCAGCTGAACCCCGTTGGAGGGTGGGGTGATACAGATCTCTAGAGAGTATCTCATCGGCTATTTCTTGTAGAAACTGTGGAGTTTCAGTCTGTTGGTATGTATTGTAATGTTAAATTCTGCCTACAGCAGACTTGTCAAGTTTACAAACTTTTGTAGTGCAAACCTTGTTCCTTAATATAATATTTCACGTTTACAAGCTTTTGTTGTGCAAACTCTGTTCCTTGCTTTAAAACAGTTGCTTAAATAAAATTGGCTACAGCCAATTACAGGAAGGATTAGAGGTAGATGGCTTTTGAGTTACCCCAGGGGACTGAGGAGAGACCAGCAAGAAAGAAGGGAGAATTAGAGGAGAGGAAGCCACCATGGGGAGAGATAGACCACGAGCACATGGCCAGGAGAAGCAGCAAGTATCTGGGGACATAGCCAGGCCAGCAATTAGAAGAGTTAGGTTAGGAGTGACTACCCAATAATTGTCGCAGCCAAAGAAAATAGCCACAGTCTGAATCTCATTTATTTTTAAGCTAGTCAGAGATAAGCTTAAATTGGTTGTACTACAGCAAATCTTTCTAAAATTACATTTACTTTTTTTATTTGTATTGGTGCATGCCCACGTGGAGCCAGAAGACCACTCACAGGTTGATCCTCTTGTTCCACGATGTGAGTTGCAGATATCAAACTCAGGTGGCCAGGCCTGGCAGCAAGCTCTTCTGGCCGTTCAGCCATCTCACTGGCCCTGTGGAAATCTTTTGAAGAAGATGGACTCACATGAGCACAAGTTCAGAAATGAATAGTTTGAAAGTAGGTTCTTGGAAAATAAATAAATAAATAAATAAATAAAGACAATGGAATGGAAAGAAGCAAATCTCCTGCAAGCTTGTTTAATATACACTAACAGTGAATACATTAGAAGGCCAGATGAATAAACAGAGTTCCCTGTAAATAGCACACACTTGCATCTCCTTTAATACGACAGCTAAACAAGACAGGACACTAATGTGAATTGGCTTGATTTTTCTGAAATCAGGAAACCTTGCACATCCTAGGACCACAGTAAATGTATTGAATTGATATTTAACTTCTTCAGCTCAGTTATCCTGTAAGACCCCAACTCAATGTGTTTCTTAGACCCCTAGAAACAAAGCCCAGCATGGAGTTCTTTGTTCTTTCGCCTTCAGCCTGAGAGAACGATGACCACTGGGTGGCCCACCCAGGTGCCTGACTCATTGTGTAAGGGACCAAGAATGTTTGCCAAAGATAGCCTGTAACCTTTCCGTGAGAGATGAGCTGTAATTCGTCATCCCCATTCTTAGGATGTTTACTCAGCTTCCCCATTCTTTGTGGTCTTATCCTCCCCTCACTTTGCGGTTTATTCTTTAAAAACCCTCAACTGCAACTGCAGGGTTGGGGGTGGAGGTGTTGATCTCCTCTGCCCCTGTACAGTTACGAGCTTGGCCTCAGCATGCTGATTCCCGAATAAACCTCATGCGATATTGCATCAAGAACAGTTTCTCTCAAGTTATTGGGGTGTCGCCTCATCCCGGGACTTGGGCAAGGGTCTCTCCTGAAACGAGGATCTTTCAATCCTATCAGCTGTTCCTGACTTGTTTAGGATTTTTCTTTTATTCCTCCCTTCCCTGGTGCCCATGGGAGTCAAAAGGGCATTGGATCCTGTGGAATTGGAATTACAGATGGTTTCAAACCATCATGTGCGTGCTGGGAAACAAACCTGGGTCCTCTCACAAGAGCAACAGATGTTCTGAGCTGCTACACTATCATCTCTCCAGACTGCTAGAATTCATTTATTTGTGCGTGTTTTTGTTTTTGTTTTGCTTTTTCTGGACTTCTCTGTGTAGCCCTAGCCCTGGCTGTCCTGGCACTCACTCGGTATCCAGGCTGGCCTAGAACTCAGAGATCTACCTGCCTCTGCCTCCTGAGTACTGGAATTAAAATGTGTGTGCAACAGGGCTCAGCTAGGATTTTGTTTATATAAGAGCCCAGGTGCCTTTGGAGGGTAGGTGAGGACTTTGAATCCTCTGGACCTGGAGTTATAGCTGGTTGTGAGCTGCCAGTCCTCTGCAAGAGCAGTAGGTACTCTTTACCACTGAACCATCTTTCCAGCCCTAGGAAAGAATTTTTTTTTTTTTTTAGAATGTCCCTAAATTTGAGTCATCTGATATTTTCATCATGTTCAGACTGTGTCATGGGTTTTGGGTCCTGACTTATTTTTATAGTCAGCAAATGTCAGCACTTATTTTCATGGTTACATTAACCATTACAGACTTTAACTCCACAGAACACCATTTAAGTAAAAGGGATTAAATTAAATCAGTTGAGCAAGATCATATAATTAGAGTGAATCTTCTGATTTGAGATACAGTTCTCACATTACTGTCTCAAAAAGGGCAACATCAAAATTACTTCATGTTTTAAAAAAATTATTTAAACTTAGAAAATGACAGCACTCATTGCCCAAGTTCCTCTTGAAGCTGTAAGGCATTAGTTTTCTTTCTATAGACATACATTTTCTTTTGTAAAAACTGGATTATAGACATAATTTTCAATATATCATTTATATCCTGTTTTAGTTGGTTTTTATGCTGTGAAGAGACACCATGACCATAGCAACTCTTATAAAGGAAAACATTTAATTGGGGCTGGCTTACATTTCAGAGGTTCAGTCCATTACCATCATGGGCAGAAGCATGGTAGTATCCAGGCAGGCATGGGGCTGGAGCTGAGATTTCTACATGTTGATCTACAGGCAGCAGGAGGCTGGGTGCCAAATGAATCTACAGGAGCCATAGCTAATCAAACCATGACACCTCCTATATAACAAACATTGCTGGCATCATTTTTATCGCTTGTGTAAAACTTCATGGCATAGATAGTATCTGTGCAGAACTGTGCAAACTTCCAGGGGCCAAAGATTAAATGTCTTTAAGCGTGCAGTTAAGTCAAGTTTCTTCCTTTCATTCCTTTTTCTATTGTTCTTTTATTCTTTGTTTGGAAATGAGGTCTCCCTGTATATGCCAGGCTTGCCTGGAACTCTCTATACAGCTCTCAACAACCTATCCTTACAACTCTCCTGCCTCAGTCTCCCTACCACACCTGGCTGTCAACTCTATTTTTACCTTTATTTCTGGCAAACTTGATACCACGAATCAATGTACCCCTTCCTCTCATTTTGTTGACTTCCTTTGAGTACTGAGTGGAAGGAGCATTTTTTTAATTTTTCGTAAGGTTTTTTTTTTTTTTTGGTTGTGGTTTTTTTGGTTTTTTTGTTTTTTGTTTTGTTTTGGTTTTTGGTTTTTCGAGACAGGGGGGTTTCTCTGTGTAGCCCTGGCTGTCCTGGAACTCACTCTGTAGACCAGGCTGGCCTCGAACTCAGAAATCCGCCTGCCTCTGCCTACCAAGTGCTGGGATTAAAGGCGTGCGCCACCACAGCCTGGCTGCAGCCAATGTTCTTAACTGTGGATCCCCCTTCATTTGCTTCTTGAAGTGATATTGAATTTTCTCTCTCAAAGATGTCGTACTATTAGGAAGTGTGAGCTAGAGTCACTTGGTTTTGGTCTGTGGGAGGAGTAAGATTTTCTTTTTTTTTCTACATTTGTTTTATTGCAGGAGGGCGGGGCGTGCAGACTTCAAGGACAACTTGATGAAGTCAGTTCTCTCCTCCTATCATGTGAATCCCAGGTATAAAACTATGCTCATTGTACTTGGCTTCAAGCACCCTGACCCACTGAGCCAGCCATCCCAACAGGCCTGTGCTTGGTTTTACTGTGGAGGTTTGTTCTGAATCTTAGTCCCCTCAGGACAGCCACTGAGCCCTTGGGTTCCCCTGCTCTCCGGCCAGGCAAGGCCCTGGTCGCCACAGCTCCATGCTTTAGCAGAAAAAAAAGAAATGGCAAATTCAAAGGCACACTGCTTTGGACACTGACAAATCCAGGCTGCATTCTACCTCCAAGGAAATACATTCCAAAGACAGTAGTAACAGTGTTGACTCTGCTGTGAAAAGCATATCTTTAGTCAGGTGGTGGTAGCACATGCCAGCCCTAGGGAGGCAGAGGCAGGCAGATCTCTGAGTTCGAGGCCAGCTTGGTCTACAGAGGAAGTTCCAGGACAGCCAGGGCCACGCAAAGAAACCATGTTTTGAAAAACTTAAAAAAAAAAAAAAAATCTAGTCTGCAATTAGCCCCAAAGCTTCGTGATAGCCTTGGTCTTGGTGCTGTGGTAAATAAGAATTCCTAACACACTGACTCTGCCCTCGCCTCACATCCAGGCGTGCTTTCCCAGAAAGGAATCAACTCCAGAGTCTCAAACCCAGCTCAGGGAAGTCAAGATTTCTCTTCTGGTTTCCTCTTCTCTTCAGTTCCATTTTAGGACATTTTAAATAATGGCACCTTGAGGGTAGATGGCAAGGCTAAAAACTAACAGAAAGATTCAAAAGGAAAGCCTTTATTAGAGACTGCCCTCGTCAGTTCCTAGCCTGATAAACACCGTTTCCAAAAACAGCATGGGAAGGAAATTCTTTCATTTTACAGCTCAAAGCCCATCATGAAGGGAAGTCAGGGCAGGAGCTCAAGCAGGAACCTGGAAGCAGGAACTGAAGCAGAAGCCATTAAAGGAACAGTGGGGTTTTTTTTTGTTTGGTTGGTTGGTTTTTTTGTTTTGTTTTGGTTTGGTTTTTTTTTTTTGTTTTTTCGAGACAGGGCTTCTCTGTGTAGCCCTGGCTGTCCTGGAACTCACTCTGTAGACCAGGCTGGCCTCGAACTCAGAAATCCGCCTGCCTCTGCGTCCCGAGTGCTGGGATTAAAGGCGTGCGCCACCGCGCCGGGCTGGGAACAGTGTTTATTGACTTGTTCATTTTGCTTCCTACATACCCAGGATCACCTGGCCAGAGATGGCACTGTGTTGTGGGAAATATTTTAAAAGACACCATTCCGTGCTAATGCCGGCTACTCTCTGGCCCCAGACACCTCGCTGCTGCCGTGGCTAGCCCCAAGCAGCGACCGCCCATCTTGCGGTTCTCTTGCTGCGGGTTCTGCTCACACTCTCAGTCATCTACCCCCTGTGGTTAGCAGTCACAAATTCCAGTAACCCAGTAAAATCAAAATTCTAGAGGCTTGTAATTTATCAGTCAGATTTATATTAGTAAATTCTCAACCCACAAAACGCCTGCACAATGAACTCAAAACTCAACTGAAATAAACACAAGAATCACAGCTAGATGGGGCAAATGCACCCCACTTAATATTTAATCATCTAAGAAATCCCCAATACTTATGGCTCCCAAGACTATGGTTCTGGCTCCTCTTTCTCTCCTATAGGTTCCATCTTATCTCTTTCTCTCCTTCCCTTCTGTCTCTCCTCTCCTTCTTCTGTCTCTTCTCCTCTTTAAAATTCTCAGCCCACCTTCCTTTTCCACTGTCCAATCACAGGCTTCTTATATTAATATTTAGATTAATTGGTGGGAAATTCTGCTACAGCACTGCCCACAGTGAGCTGGAACCTTCCATGTCAATCAAGAAATGTCCCCACAGACTTGCTGTATCAGTCAGGGTTCTCTAGAGTCACAGAACTTATGGTACTCTCTACATAGTAAGAGAATTTGTTGATGACTTACAGTCTGTAGTCCAACTCCCAACAATGGTCAGCAGCAGCTGTGAATGGAAGCCCAAGGATTTAGCCGTTGCTCAGTCCCACAAGGCAAGCAGGCAAAGAGAGTCTTCTTTCTCCCAATGTCCTTATGTAGGTCTCCATCGGAAGGTGTGGCCCAGATTAAAGGTGTGTGCCACCATGCCTGGATCTAGGCCTTGCTTTGTCCCAGGCTGACCTTGAACTCAGAGATTTTCTTGGCTTAGTCTCCTCAGATTCATAGCCATTATGCCTCAAGATGTCCATGTCAATATCCAGGTCAGAAACTTGTATCTCCCAGCCTCAAGATCAGGATCACAGGGGAGCCTTCCATGCCGGGCGTGGTGGCGCACGCCTTTAATCCCAGCACTCAGGAGGCAGAGGCAGGCGGATTTCTGAGTTCGAGGCCAGCCTGGTCTACACAGTGAGTTCCAGGACAGCCAGGGCTACACAGAGAAACCCTGTCTCAAAAAAAACAAAAACAAAAACAAAAACAAAACAAAACAAAAAAACCAAAACCAAACAAACAGGGGAGCCTTCCAGTTCTGGAATTTCATTCATTCCGGATATAGTCAAGCTGACAACCAGGAACAGCTACACTTGCCTACAGACCAATCCTATGGAGGCATTTTCTCAATTGAAGTTCCCTTTCTCAAAGATAACACTAGCTTGTGTTAACATGACCACCTCCCAGAAAACAACAACAACAACAGAGATAGTAAACATAATTTGTTTTTTAAAAAATAATTTGATCAAAACTTGGGGGCCTGGAGGGATAGCTAAGTGCTTGATGTGTAAGCATGAAGGCCTGAGTTCACACAAAAGCTAGTGGGGTAGTATACGTGCAACCCCAGCATGACAGAAGAACTGGATTCCAGAATGTTCTAGCCAGCCAGTTTAACCAAAACAGCAAGCTCCAGATTCATTGAGAGATCCTGTCACAAAAAAAAAAAAAAAAAAAAAAAAAAAAATGTGGCATGTAAACGAGGAAAATACCTAAAAAAAAAAAAAAGAAGAAACACAAACTGATCAAAATGTATATACTAATGGTGTATACCATCATGTTTTGAAATATGTATATATCATGGTATGATAATGAGTAAATAAACTAACATATGTATTACCTTATATATTTATCCTTTTTTAAGTAACTAAGAACACTTAAAATATTAAGACATAGAACTGGCAAGATGGTTCAGTGGAGAAAGGTACTTGTTGCTAAGACTAATGAGCTAAGCCCTCCTCCCCCCCGAACCCCAGCATGGTGGAAGAAGTGAAGGACACACACACACATAGATTAGTTTTTTCTTTTTTCTTTTTTTAAAAAGAATTTGTTTATTATATGTAAGTACATTGTAGCTGTCTTTAGAAGAGGGTGTCATATGTCACTACGGATGGTCATGAGCCACAATGTGGTTGCTGGGATTTGAATTCAGGACCTCCTGAAGAGCAGTCAGTGCTCTTACCGGCTGAGCCATCTCACCAGGCCCCAGATTAGTTTTTTCTAATGTAATAAAAAATGTTGAAGCTGGGCGTGGTGGCACACGCCTTTAATCCCAGCACTCGGGAGGCAGAGGCAGGCGGATTTCTGAGTTCGAGGCCAGCCTGGTCTACAAAGTGAGTTCCAGGACAGCCAGAGCTATACAGAGAAACCCTGTCTCGGAAAAAAAAAAAATGTTGAGCCTGGCAGTGGTGGTGCACGCCTTTAATCCCAGCACTCGGGAGGCAGAGGCAGGTGGATTTCTGAGTTCAAGGCCAGCCTGGTCTACAGAGTGAGTTCTAGGATAGCCAGGGCTACACAGAGAAACCCTGTCTTAAAAAAAAATGTTGAAATCTACTGTCTTGGCAATCTTCAAGTAAGCAGTCCTTGTTATTAATAAGTCACCGTACTGTACAGTGAGCCTTAACTTAACCCATCTAATCAATCTAATCGAGACTTTGTACACTTTAGCCAGTGTCTCCCCTCCTCTTCCTGCCTCAGCCCCTAATAACCAGCATTCTTCCCTTTCTATTTGACCAGCATCCTCACTTACATGTGAGATCACACAGTAGTTCTCTTTCTATGCCTGACTTGTGTCACTTAGTACATTGTCCTAGAAGTGGGTCTAATTCTAAAGCAACAAATTAGAAACACTCTAACATTCCTCCAGGAACCCCAGGTTGCACCCCTGACCGACTGCAGAAGGCCCCGGCCCAGATCTGGCTCGGTAAAACTGCATTACAGACATATTTCCTTGAGCATGTCAGCTGCCTTCATTCCCTTGCCGGGGACCTCAAGTTGCCATCCACTTTCAATATTAATGCAGCATGCAAGGGGAACAGGAGGATTGCAGCCCAGGCTGAAGCTGGGCTCCAGGCCAGCATACAGAATGCGTCTGGGCATGTCTGAGGGACTTGCCAGAAGTCTCTCTGCAGGAGGGATGGAGGAGGCTCACAGAAAATAACATCCTGAGGCAGTGGGTGTGGGGACTCAGTTTTCAGAGTCACCAGGGAAACTTTGAAAAACAATGGCTTCCTGCACAAGTATGTCCCTCCTTTTCGAAAGCCCTCACTCTCATGTTCTCTCACTCTCTGTCTCCTGGTCCCTGTCCACCCAGAGGTGCACAGGAGCCAATGACACCACTTCAGCGTCAGACTCAGCCCTTGGACTAGCTGTACACATTAGACCTCACAGGCGTGTTAAACGTTCAGAGCAAATAAGCTCCAAGACTCTAGGGTTGAGCCTGCTCGGTGAACGCTTTCATACTTTAGGGGCTGCCTGCTGTCAGGGCTTCTTAATAATGACCACAGACCCTGGGCAGTTCAAGAACAGGCCCAGGGATCTATGAATCCCTGGAACAACACACAGCTTACTGAGGGTGTGTGTCTCCTTTTCTGTGAGTTTCCTCAGGTTATAAGGAGAGTGTGACAATTAACAATGACTGCCCTGGTGGCTGCCAAAAAAAAACATTAGTGAATAGATTTTTGTAAGATCATGTAAATGTTTCTATGGCAGGAATTAGCCAGATAATAATGCTGCCCTTCCCGTGAATATGATTTTTACCTTAACCTGCCAAGACAACAGTTACATGAGAAATATGGATTCCCCACCCCCACCACACACTCCAAGCCTGATTCCAAAGCTTCTGCCTCCTCCCCAGCCAAAACCCAGTGTCTCCTTCCTGAAATCACTGCAATCCTTGGGACACCTCACCTTTCCCTAATGCTTTCGCTAGGAATATGCATATCATATCTCTCCTAATTATAGCCTCTGAGGGGAGGAGGAAGTCTGTCTTGTCCGTCTTCTTTCTACCTCAGTTTCCAATATAACACATTTACCTCATTATCAGATGAGAGAACTGATTAATTATAAATCATTTAGACTTGCTAGGCCTTTCTACTTTCTATGAAAACAACTAACCACATTTCCTTGCCCACGCTGCACTTAAAATACACTCCTTATAACGGATGGTGGTCTGCTCTATTAATTTACCTGGTTAGGAAATACTAGGCAGGTACTATCACCCACTGTTTTCCTCTCTTTTCTTTTTACTTGGTTGTGAACGTAGGTATATAAACCATCATGCCTTTTGTGAGGGACACAGAGCACCAAGCATGTTGTGTCCTGGTGCAGATGTGTACGTCTCGCAGCATGGACACACCTCAGGGAAATGTCTCATAAAGCACAGACCAAGCTGGGACAGAGGTTGGGAGGGACTAAAATACAGCTATTAATATAGGAGCTTCGTGAAAGAGTCCGCCCATCGGATTATGGGAGCTCTGTTCTGAAAGAGAAAGAGAAGCCTGAACCTGCCTGTAGGAGAGAGAGCAAACAGGAAGACGGCCCAGCCTCAGAGGTGGGTGTGGCCTGGCAGCAGTACAAGAGCTTTGGAGTTGGCTCCATGCGGGCTAGATAGGCAAGAGGTGCCAGGTGCTGGTTTTAGGTTCTGTTTTGTTTTAAGTCTGTCTTCTCATTTGGTCTTTTTCAGATTTGTGTAGGAAATTTCTGACTCTAGTCATTATACGTAACTTTACATTAGTGATATTGATTTAGGAGCTGCTTTCCTGGTTGCCAGAGACTCCCAGAGAAACCTGGCACCTTTCTCCTCTCTCTCTCTCTCTCTCTCCCTCTCTCTCTCTCTCTCTCTCTCTCTCTCTCTCTCTCTCTCTCTCTCTCTCTCTCTTTTTGGTTTTTCGAGACAGGGTTTCTCTGTGTATCCCTGGCTGTCCTGGAACTCACTCTGTAGACCAGGCTGACCTCGAGCTTAGAGATCCCCCTGCCTCTGCCTCCCAAGTGCTGGGATTAAAGGCGTGCACCACCACTGCTTGCTACCATTGGGAAAGTCTTTAAGACAGAGACCAGGAAAGTTCGTGCGGGTCTAGTTTAAAGCCACTTAAATCTCAGTTGAGGAAACAGCCAAGCAATGCCAAGGGGCTTGCCAGTGTCACACAAGAGGCCTAGAAGTATCCTTTGTTCCCTTCTTCTCAGTCTACTGTGTTTCTATCATACTAAACCCCCAAACAGGCACAATACACTGTGTGGGATGTAACTGGTGGAAAGAGCCAAAGGTGTGGCAGGGCAGAGAGGCAGTGCTTGAAAATAACAACAGAAGGGCCAAATATCCAGTTCTAGTGAACTCTGCTTTGGGCTCTGAGCTCGTCCTCCTTATCACCTGAAAGGAGACTAAAGCAAGATATGCACTCGTGTGGGATCCTAAGAAGCCTTCAGTAGTTACAGGCCAAACCTGTACACTAGAATTAAAAACAGTGCCCCATAAAATGAATCCACCTTTATGTTTTGTTTTGTTTTGTTTTGCCTCAGTTTACTAGGATGAACCACCTTTGAAAAGGTCCAGTCTTGTCACAATGGTGTAGGCTTAGATTTTTTTTTTCAATTTACATTTTTTTCTTTTCTCAACTTTTATTTTATTTACATCTCAATAGAGGAGCTGATACCCACAGCACAACGAACATTCTCCTTTTCTGAGCCCACTACTAAATTTATTTTTTATAAGGGTTCGTAAATGTTTTAACCTCCTTCCTAGCCCATCATCCATCAGAGGTAGTAAAAAGAAAAGGTTAAAAGAGCAAAGGAGGGTGCAGACCTGTTTAGAAAGAGTTCTTTGGAATAAATCTAATCTTTGCTGTCAGAATATCAATAGTTTAGGTCTTGTGAATCAGTAGCGGCAGCTCCATCCACTCACAAACACCATTCACAAACCAGCAATGGTAGGGCTCGCAAACACCATTTATAAATCAAAGGCAGGGCCATCCAGAAGAAACCACGAGGGCTCTGCCAAATCGGCACAAGTCTGTAAAGATGGAAAGAAGCAATCGGAACACCGTGAGAAGATTTTTGGTGCTTTTGCTCTATGAAGTCACAATAGTCGAGGATCAGCAAAGACCAGCAAAGCATCACAGGGTGAAAGGATGCAAGAGTCTCTGGATGAAGCTACTGTTACTGACTCGTTTTTAGTGTTTGCCTGTTGGGCTGAACTACCACTACTGATTTGTGTTTGGAACGGCTCCAAAGAACTACTTCTTTTAAGATTTATTTATTTTTATTTATATGAGTACACTGTAGTTGTCTTCAGACACACACCAGAAGAGGGCATCAGATCCCATTACAGATGGTTGTGAGCCACCATGTGGTTGCTGGGAATTGAACTCAGGACCTTTGGAAGAGCAGCCAGTGCTCTTAACCTCTGAGCCATTTCTCTAGCCCCAAAGAACTACTTCTAAACAGGTCCACATCCCCCCCCCACCCCCGTTTCTATTAACCTTTCTCCGCCCCCCCCCCAACCTTTGGTTGGTAGCTTGAAGGAAGGTTGAAAACCCTTATTAAAGTAGGTTTTGAAAAAAATCTAAGCCTATAGGTGATGCCCCATGTTGGGTGCCATCTGTTAAAAAGTATTAAATTTCACTTTTTCTTCTCTGTCCTGTTCCTAGACCATAAGCTTTGGCTTATTCCCTGACTAGCTCCTAACTTATTTAACTCATTCAAACTTTTTTTATGTCTACCATATGGTTAGTTACCTCTCTTCAGTCCTTACCTGCTTCTCTCAGCATCTCCCTAAGTTCATCTACCTGCTGCTAGTTTATGTTCATCTCCTTGGATCATCTCTCCTTTCTTTCTGCATCTCTTAATTCCCCAGCTATTTCCCAGAATCCTCTCTCTTCCTGCCAGTGTTCCACCTCCTATTTCCTGCCTCAACTCATTGGCCATCTGCTTTTTTTTTTTAATATTTATTTATTAAATAAATAATACTCCAGAAGAGGACATCAGATTTTTGTTACGGATGGTTGTGAGCCACCATGTGGTTGCAGGGATTTGAACCCAGGACCTTTGGAAGAGCAGTCGGTGCTCTTAACCACTGAGCCATCTCACCAGCCCCCCTCCCCATCTGCTTTTTTATTGACAGGTGATGCTTATAAGAGATTCTCTCTACACCCAGGTCCTCTACAAATTAGCAAGTGCTCTTAACCGCTAAGGCATCGATCGCTCCAGCCCCACTATCTCTGCAGCCCCACTAACATCAATATTTTAAAGTTCCAGGAAACAAAACAAATTTCCGTAGTTATAATCATGTGAATAAAACTATTTGTTTTGGAGGAGTGGGGTTTTTGTTTGATTGATTGATTGATTGATTGATTGGTTTTGTTTTGTTTTGTTTTGTTTTTTCAAGACAGTTTTTTTGGTTTTGTTTTTGTTTTTTGGTGTAGCCCTGGCTGCCCTGGAACTCACTCTGCCCAACTGAAATTATTATTTTTAAATTTTATTTTCCTTATTACTGGTAAAGGCTATAAAGGAAAACAAAATATGAGCCCAAGGGATGAGTCTTTTTACATATTTTACGGAAGAGATAAGACGTTATTACTCACCTGCTCAGTTCTGAACCAGAACGCCAATCTAAATTCCCTCTCCATATCCCTTACGTCCAGCGTGCTCACTCGCAGCGCTGATGAGAAGAGCAGATGTCTCAGATCCTGTACTCTAACGTCCCTCTGTGGAAATGTTTATCACCTGTATGCAAACCTCCTCTGATGAGATAAGCAAAGCCTGCCTTCCAGCCACTTTGATCCACAATCAGTTCAACAGATGTGGCTGTCTGGACAAGTTGACTGATGAGCAGATATTTATTAACATGCACAGGACCCAAAGACAGGTATCCTGACAGTATACTAATTCTTAATCCACATCTGCAAAACCCCAGGGCATAATGAATATTATTTTGCTTTATTTACAAAACTGTACCCTGTGCTCTGCTGTCCTTAGATGTTAGTAAGAAACAATGAGTATATTATAACAAATATTAAACAAACAATGAATAGCTTATACTAATTAAAATGAGAACTCATAAAATAGCTTTATTGCCAGACCACAGGGAAGAGGCAAAGTTCTCTGACGCTAAGATGAAGATGTTGTAGCTGTCATTGCTACTTTGTGGGTTCTTCTCCTGCTCACCCTTACCCCCTCCCCCATTTCACTCCCTATCTCTAGATAGAAGAGAATAAAGGAAATAAGGGGAAGAGAGAGATAGAGATCTCTAAACCTAATTTCTTTCTTCTTGTTTCTTCTTTGTTAGTAGCATGACTACTAACAAATAGAAACTATTCCTTCCCCCTGCACAGCCAACAACCACCCACCCCATGTAGTGGGGGCTCTAGCATTTATTTACCTTCTGAAAGTTCCCACAATCTCAGAAACTATCTGCAGCTGTAAAAAAAAAAAAAAAAACAAAAAACAAAACAAAACAAAACAAAACAAAACACACACACACACACCTCTGCTGGGACAACAGGCAAATCATAGTCTGCTGCTGTGGACAGTCCGAAGCAGCCCCATCTCCCCATTCCTGGGATTAAAACAAAAGCATGTTCTTATAACATTTCCATGGGGTTTTTTCTTTTTGGTTTCTTAAGACAGGGTTTTTCTGTGCAGCTCAGGCTGTCCTGGAACTCACTCTGTAAACCAGGTGGCGCATGCCTTGAATCCCAGCACTCGGGAGGCAGAGGCAGGTGGATTTCTCAGTTCAAGGCCAGCCTGGTCTACAAAGTGAGTTCCAGGACAGCCAGAGCTATACAGAGAAACCCTGTCCAAAAAAAAAAAAGCCTCACAGATTCACCTACCTCTGCCTCCCTACTGTTAGAATCAAAGGTGAGTCCACCACAGCCTGGCTTTTATTTCTGGATTTTTTAAAGAAACCAAAATTTCAGCCAGATGTGGTAGCGCATGCCTTTAATCCCAGCACTTGGGAGGCAGGCGAATTTCTGAGTTCGAGGCCAGCCTGGTCTACAGAGTGAGTTCCAGGACAGCCAGGGCTACACAGAGAAACCCTGTCTGGAAAAACAAAAACAAAAAAACAAGAAACCAAAATTTCAGAATTCGCACTACAGGATACAATACAAAGAATATCTTGTATCTTTTCATTTTTAAGTTTTGTTTTTATTTTTTGACACAGAGTTTCTTTATGTATTCCTGTCTGTCCTGGAACTCATCATGTAGACCAAGCCTCAAACTCACAAAGAACTCCCTGCCTCTGCCTACTGAGTGCTGGGACTCAAGGCATTCGCCACCAAGCCTGGCTCTTGTACATTTTTCTAAGTAGTTCAAGAGACGGGAGCTGTTGGAGGGTGGAGAAAGCAGAGACTAGCAGGCTGTAGGAGCAAATGAGCCCCCAGTCAGGCCCAGGAAAGAACTCGGAAGGAACAAGCTAGGATTGCTGGATGACCTCAGTTGGGCAGGGCCCTTTCGATTCTTGAGATGTAGAGCCTAACCTTCATAGATAAAGAGCGCCAACTCGAGCTATCTCTGGGGCTGGAAAAACACCCCAGTGCTTAAGGGTGTATGCTGTTTTCTCAGAAGATCCACCTCAACTCCTAGCACTGATGTTGGATAGTTCATAACCATCTGCAATCCTAGCATGGGCCCCAACACCACTGGCCTCCTCAGGCACCCATGTCCACGTGCATATATCCATACACAGAAACACACACATACATATAATAGCATATGTCCATACACAGAAACACACACATACATATAATACATACATATAATTTAATTTTTAAAAAAAATTCTTCTCTGTTTGACTTTCCTATCAGTCTTAGCTGATACTAACTGCCCTGGGTTTCCTTTCGTCCTCTACTATTATAAAACTTATCATCTATCCCATATACACAAACCATGACACGAACTAAAATTACAGGTCGCAAACAAACAAATGCACACATTCATAGGAATTCACACACAAGCAGGTGCAGTACAGTCACGTGTGTATCAGCTCTGTGCGTATCATAACACAGGAAGCCTCCCTAATCTATAACCCGAAATACAAGAGTCAGTCCACTTGACACCCATTAACTGAGCACACTCTGAGTTTTCTTCAAGCCTCTCCAAAGTCTTGCATGGCTATCAAAATATTTTTGGAAATTCTGTAACATTTTTTTTTTTTATTTTCCCCTGGCTTCATATTTCTGGTAAGGCCTCATCCCTAAAATACCCTTCTTCTGGGACACGGAAATAACGGTCCCAAAGCAGCTGCCAGAGTTAGAGCCACTCAGAGATTTGGGACACATTTCTAGGGAGGGCTACTTGTAATTGATTCAGTTAAAAGCCAACCCACTAAAGCTTTCAAAGAAACAGGTGTGTGGGGAGGGGAGAGAGGAAGCGGGGGGGGGGGGGCCGCGGGGGGGGGGGCTGTGCGTCCTTCTGGATCCTCTCCTTTTTGCTCACAATTCTATCTGCAGTTTTACTTCCCGTTTCTTCCCTTCTTTGGCCTCAGCGCTACCCCTCCTCTTGAATTTTATTTTAGATGTGCAGAAAAACAACCAACCATCTCCCTTCTCTCACCCCGCCCCACGCCGCCAGGGCGCTGAAGTCATATTTCTCTGTGGCTAACTTCCTCTATTGGTGCCTCACAACTGGATTCCTGTCACCCAGAACCACCTCCCCTAAGTTCAAAGCCAGTTAGAGGGCACATCTGGCACACAAGAGAGTGGGCTCCACCGACCAGCACAGCTGCTTGCCTGGCCCTGAGAGGCTTCCACCAGATAAACCACACTCGGGGTGTCGGTGTGGCTCACAGGGTCTTTGCCATGCTTCTGCCCACCTTGAAGTCAGTGGTTGGCATCTCAGAGACATCAGGGAATTGTTTTTTGAAAATACCTTTGAGAGAGGAAAAACTCTTTTCAAACAAAAACAAACCTTTGTTCCGGCCTGTTAAACAGAAATCCCCGAGCCTGGGCCGAGCGGTGCAATTTAAAAATAATAATAATAATTTTTAATTTTTTAAAAAATTTTTCTGAACACTTCCCAGATGATTCTATTGTACGGCCGGGTTAAGAACCACCGCTGTAGATTCTGCTAGTGGAAGCTATCCAAACCCCAGCTTACTCCCTTCCTTCCAAACGCACCCCAGGAGATTCCTCTGTCTGTTCTCACACGAAAGATATCTGGGAGCCAGGAAATAGAGTCAGGCGCCTGGGGAACGCAGCTAGGTGGAGGAAGGAAAGGGGTTGAAAACAGAGGAGGTGCCAAGTGGTGAAGCAGGCGCTAAGCCCCCCTCCCCTTCTGTACATAGGGACTGTACACAGCTTGTAGATAGGCATAAAGTCACCTTCTCGCTGCTGCCCGAGGACCTGGCCTCCCAGGCTCTGGGAGTTGACATATAAGTGCCATGAAGCTTCAGAGTGAGAGAGAGGAAAACAACTATTGCAGGACCCTGTCGCCCCAGGAACTGCGTTGCAGAGACTTTGGGAAGAGAACATGCGCGCTTTCCGTACAGCAGAGGACAATTGAAAAATTTAAGTCACGTCTATGCTGAAAGGGGACAAGAACAAATATGATTTGTGTGTGTGTGTGTGTGTGTGTGTGTGTGTGTGTGTGTGTGTGTGTGTGTTCGCGCGCGCGCCCTAAGGCGCTTGAGAGGCACACAGCTGCTGGTGTGTGATGTAATCTATTCCTGGTCACAGGAAGGCCAAGACTCCGCTGGGGTGGGGTAGAGTGGGAGGGGGAACTCCTAAGAGTCTCAACCCCCCACGATCCCTTCAGACCCCCCAAATGCTCACTGTGCAGTTGAGAAATAATAAGCAAACACGGAGCTCAGAGGTACTCTGCCCACCCCCCCTCCAGACATCCCTGGTTACTTAGGCAACTGGTGGACTCCCCCTTCCACACCAGCACTCCGAGGCCTGTGGCTGTGCAGGGGGAAGGGCAGGGGGAAGGGCCTGCCCCCACTGCCTAGTTCTTAGTCAGTGCTTCTTGGCCATCTGCCTGCCTTCCTCTGGCAGGGATATGCGGCTCTTGCACCCTTGGCTTAGTCCATGAGAAGAGGTCTCCCTGCCTCCACCCTTCTTTCTGTTTGCCTCTCTCCCCAGATGTCTCAAAGTTTCTGTGGGAAAGAATGTTCTTACTGCTAATGTGAGACTTTCAAAGTCGGGCCTTCTCCTGAAGGCATGGGAGCTGCCTGGTTAGGTGCCCCATCAGGGATACCCAACAGGAAGGTACCACTGGTCTACATTCAGGTGGCTGAATATCTCTGGGTTCCCCTGGCGTTGCTCTCTGATACCTGAGCTTCCAAATATCAGGTCTTTGTCCATCACAAGATTGATGCAGATGTGCAACATGGATATTGTCCAGCCCTAGAGGAGTGAGCGGTTTTATTTGGGGGTTGGTTTTGTTTTTCTTTAAGCGGGGTATGTGTGTGTGTGTGTGTGTGTGAAGAAAACCCTCCCCATTCATATAACCCTGTGCCTCCGATTTAGTAAACTTCTATTACCTTGACCTTTTTTGGGGGGTGGGGTGGTGGACTTGGAAACAAGGTCTCTCTATGTGGCCCTGGCTGTCCTGGGGCTCACCCACAATGTAGACCAGGCTGTCCTCAAACTCAGAAATCAGGCTGCCTCTTCCTCCCAAGTGCTTGGGTTAAAGGCAAAGACAGACCACTGCCCGGTTTTGATACCTAGACTTTTGAATGTGTTTCTTTTGCTTTTTTCCAGAAGAAATCCTGGCAAAGACCCAGTATGAGAGAGGATGGCAGATAATCAGCAGAGGTTCAACCTGTTGGACCCCAACACCAAACACAACACATCAGGCGTCAGGCCGGGTCTGTGCTGGTCGTCACCTCTCTCTCTCCAGCATCCAAACAAACAGCACTCCTCGGCAGGAGCAGATGTGGGTGCCTCCCACCATTAAGAATAAAGCACTTGGGAGGCAGAGGCAGGCAGATTTCTGAGTTTGAGGCCAGCTTGGGCTACAAAGTGAGTTCCAGGACATCCAGGGCTACACAGAGAAACCCTGTCTGGAAAAAACAAAAAACAAAAACAAAATAGCAACAAAAAAGAATAAAGTCTGTACTGTATCTCCAGCCTTATCTACTAGTCAAGAGTCAGACACTCCCCATGAAGTACTGGCTGTGTTAGGACTTTAAAACCTGTCAGAAGGATTGCAGATTGTGGTTACCAGCAGAAATGCCCTAAAGGCAGATCCTCCCACTGGAGCAACTGACAGGAAACACCCTGCCTGGAACAATATTCCTGCTGCAGAGGGTTTCTTGCCTCTCTCTCTCTCTCTCTCTCTCTCTCTCTCTCTCTCTCTCTCTCTCTCTTTCTTTCTTTCTCTTTTGAAACCAGAAAAACATGAAATATAAAACGGGCTCTAGTTGTACCTAGGCCTGGCCCCATGAAAACCTGAAAGTGGGCCAGATGGCAAAGTCAGGCTCCTAGCCCTCATCCACACTGGTGAGAGACAGACAAGGAGTCCTCTCCCTGGCTCAGGGCAGAGGGGGAACTGCTGGTGTCCGTGAGGGGAATACAGGGGGGAGGGAGGAGGGGATGGAGTTTGCACAGCATGTGAGGCACAGCATGGAGGAGCAGAAAAAGCAGAGAGGCATGTGTCAAGGGATTAATATGATAATCATCATGACAACAATAATGGCCTCTGCTTTTGGACTTTGGGCAAACCATTTCACAATTCTCTTTTTTCATGATGAAAGAATCAGTGTTCCGGGCCCAGGGCTTACCCTACAAATCATATGAGAGTGTGTGAATATAAAATTGATTTATAAACTGTTTCAAATATTCACTATTAATTCTACTTAAAATGAAATAGACCTTCCAAGACAGATGCCAGGCTTAAATATCATCCCTCACAGGAAGTAATCACCTTTTAATAATTGGCTATGCAGGATTTGGTGACTGCGTTGGCCATATCATATTTTTCCTTGTAATATTCCAAAGTGTTCTTGGCGATATGTAAACAGTCTCATTATGTAAAAGCCCTTATCATGGCATGTGCTAAAGTGGGCTCCTACCTGCCAATTCGGTGGGGTTTCAAGGATCCCCCAGGGACCCTCTGCACAACTCTGAGTGGGTGGTGCAAGTCTTTAACAAGAGTACATAAAAATGTGTCTATTCTCATTGAATGCAGTTATCTCTATGATTTGTGAGTGGGCTGCTCAATGATTTCAGAAAAACATTTCCCTCCAGCTGGCAAGATGTCAAGACTGAAAAACACATCCCCTGGTTCTTCTTCTTGCCCCAATTGGGATGGATGAGCCTAATTCTCACCACCCCATTTCCTTAAGCCATTAGCAGTGATTGAATCTCTGCGCATCCCAGTGAGTTGCACTCCGGCCGTCTCAATGCACAGGAGCACCCGTAATATGGAAAACTATGTTGTGAAACTTCAAATCTACTTTTAATTCCATCTTTGACAGACCAAATTGAAGCCATGGTTTCTGCTTTGCTAGGGCCACTTAACACGAGCTGGAAACTCTGTCTCCCTTCAGTGTGAAAGCTTCCCTCTTCTATCAGTTCAGTTGGGTGCTATAGTGATGGTTTGCAGTCCACAGAAAGGGTTTGTGTGGATGGGGGGGGGGGTGGACAGACAGGACAGCCAGACACCAGTGTTCCTTGGGAATTGGGGATCAAGGAGGAAAGAGATGATGAGGCAGCCTGGAGTCCACGTCCTGTGCATTTACTGGGTATGCGTCACCCAAGGTTGCTGAGTTAGAAGACTCAGAACTGCAACCAGCAGTACTGTCCTGGAACTCACTCTGTAGACCAGGTTGGCCTTGAACTCAGAAATCCTCCTGCCTCTGCCTCTCGAGTGCTGGGATTAAAAGCCACCATGCACAATTTAGTCACTCATTATTAAGTGACCACGTAAGAGGGAAAAGAAAAAACAAAGTAACGTCACAACTAGTTATTTTTTCTTCATCTTACAACAACGACAGGAGGCATTCACGGTCCTTGTTTCATAGAAGAGAGGCCCGGCGAGATTGGGTAACTTCCTCATTATCTCCGGAGTATTTGGTGGCAGAAAAAAATTCAAGCCTAGATTTATCTGATTCTTAGATCTTCGCACTTAACTGATACATTCATCTGCCTCCCAGAGTTGGGGATCTTTTTAAAAATGAATATCGAATTTCCTTTTGAAGGTAACATATGATTTGGATTGCCTTGGGTTGCAGAAGAAGGGGAAAGAATGTACCACACATCTGAGTTCATCTCCTTAGGCCCCCAAACAATGCTTAAGACCAATATCTATTTAATTGATGAATGATGGATGGGTGGATGGATGGAGGGATGGATGGATGGATGGGTGGATGGATGGACAGATGAATGGATGGGTAGGTAGGTGGGTGGATGGGTGAGTAGATGATGGAGAGAAAAACAGCTTTAAAAACCCATGGAGATGAGTATCAGGATGAGAAACAGAGCTGGGGAACAAATAGGAGAAAGTGAAAGATGACAGAAGAATAGAAGGGTGTTTGTTCTAATCAGGTAGGAGCCATAGTTATTTCCACATTTGTGGGAAAGCTTAGAACTCCAGGGTGTGGAGTGCTAACTCCTAGAGATTGGCCTGATAAGGGAGTGCTTGAGAGTTCCTCTGGTTCTGGGGTACAAAGGGGCTAGAGATGAAGAGGTAAGAGACAGAGGATAACTCACAGGAACACACTTGGATGGCCTGTTGGATGGGTACGGTCTACACACAGGTTTTAGTTAAAAGGCAAGATTGCTAGGCTCCTGCCATAGGTAGGTCATTGACAACAGGCACAGGACTGTAGGTTCCTCTGCCACACCACAAAGATTCCAATACAAAGAGTTTGAAAACACTCACCCTAGGTTTGTTGCACAAATAAGGTGTCTAAGGCTTTGTGGTTGGGATAGTGAGATGGCTCAGTAGGTAAAGGCGCTTCCTGTCCAGCCCGAAAACCTGAGTTCAATCCCTGGAGCCTCCGTGGTAGAGACACAACTCCTGCAAGTTGTTCTCTGGCCTTTACACATGTGCTGTGCCATGGTAACCCCTCCCCCAACTCCCTACACACCAAGACACACAACAGTAAATGTAATTTAGCCAGGTGGTGGCGGTGGCGGTGGCGGGAGTGGCCGCAGCAACAGCACATGCCTTTAATTCCAGCACTCTAGAGGCAAAGGCAGAGGGGATCGCTCTCAGTTTGAGGCTAACCTGGTCTACAGAGTGAGTTCCAGGACAGATAGTCAGGGTAACACAGAGAAAACCTGTCTCCAAAAAACAAAATAAATAAATAAATGTAATAAAAAATTTAATTAAAAAATTTTTTTATTCATCAGGCAAAAAGAATTGGCTATTTGTCTAAAGCAAATAGGTACAATTGCTTTTTAAGTAGTCTTAACTGGCCTGAGAGGGAAAAGGCCTTCCCTAAATTAGAGCAGTCCCTTTGTCAAGGTTGCTGATAAAAATCAAGAACCATGAGGCAGCCATGTCTATGAAGATTCCCCTGGTGACATGCCAAACCTATTGAGAACAGCAGCAACTTCTCCATTTTTGGAGCCCCACTGAAGGATCAGCACCAGACATACAGAAAGGAATGCCTCACAGGTCGAACTGACTCTCCGAAAAGACAGAGACTACTTCCGCTACTGTCCAGTGTGAAGATGCCCTCAAGTGACTTTTAAAGACTGCTCCAGGAGCAGGGTGTGGTGATACACACTCATAATCTCAGCTGCAGGGGTTGGAAAGAAGGGGGCGGAGAGTTCAAGGATAATCAAGTCTTCAGAGAGAGAGAGCAACTGTATTGAAAACAAACTCAAGAGCAATTGGAACTCCAAATATCTTCACTCCCAGAGAGATCCTGCCTTCCTGAAATGTACCTCATGCCCTGCCCGTGGTCCCAGGTACTCTGGAGGTGACAGCAGGGGAAACTCAAGTTCAAGGTCAACCTGTGAAACAGGAGGGCTGTGGGGAGAGACCTTAGGATTCTGTGAGGTTAGGAGTAGCCTATGAACAGAAGAGGATCAGGAGGTATAGAAACATGGATTTTTGTCAGTCACTGAGCAAATGTTTTCTATCAACCTACTACAAGCCAGATACAGTTTGGAGCATTAAAAATATATCAGAAGCATCACAAATAATTACAGAGAGATAGATAAACATAGTAAACAAGTAAACTTAATAAATAAGTCAATTACTAGATCAGAAAGTGGCATGTGTTATGGACAAACAATGGGGTGTTAGGGATGGGGCAGTATCTTAAGTATAAACAAAGCAATAACGTGGCATCACTGAGATCGTGACCTTGATCAGAGACACAAAGGAGAGAACTGTCTTTCCTGTCCCTCGGTTATAATTCATATCTGGTTTCTATGTGGAGTGTTTGCCTGCTTGTAAGAATGTGAATCATGTGCAGGACTGGTGTCATCTGCCGAGGCTGGAAGAGGGAATCAGATCTCCAGGAACTGGAAGTACAGTAAGTGTAACCTGTCACGTGGGTGCTCAAAAGCAACGCCAGGTCCTCTGCCAGAGCAGCAAGCAATCTTAACCCCTGAGCCATCACTTCAGCCCTTGACTTTTCCTATGAAAAGAGTAAGCTTTAGGTAAAATTAAGACATTTGCTTATGTCTGATGTAAGAAAAACTGGAGGTATGTTCCCCTGGGATGAAAATGATTAGATACATGTTTTATAAACTGATTACATACACATTCTATACTTGTATTTTAGCAATAGAAGCAATTAGGAAACCTTCTTGCGCTGGGGCAGTGTAAGACCCCAACTCAATGTGTTTCTTAGACCCCTAGAAAAGAAGCCCAGCATGGAGTTCTTTGTTCTTTAGCTTTCAGCCTAAGAGATGAGCTGTAATTCACCACCCCCATTCTTAGGATGTTTACTCAGCTTCCCCATTCTTTGTGGTCTTATCCTCCCCTCACTTTGTGGTTTATTCTTTTAAAACCCTCGACTGCAACAGCTGGGGGTTGATCTCCTCTGACCCTGTGTGGGTTACGAGCTCGGCCTCATCATGCTGATACTCGAATAAACCTCATTTGATATTGCATCAAGAACGGTTTCTCTCGAGTTATTGGGGCGTCAGCTCATCCTGGGACTTAAGCAAGAGTCTCCCCAGAAATGGGGGTCTTTCAGTTGGGGGCTTGTCCGGGATTTTTGCGGCCACCCCATTTCTTGGAGACCCGTCTTGGAGGTAAGAGTCTGTCTTTGTCTATGTCTTTGTCTGCCAGCTGTGTCTGAATTCGGTACTTTTGGTTCGGTTTGCAATCATTTGCGCTTATGAGAGCAATGAACTCCTTGTCCAGGATGGAAGGGAGGGTTATAGACAGATGTGTCAGGGGATAACCAGCTGCCACCCTTGGAGACGTTCCAGGAGGTCTGAGGGAGCTCCATGGACGCCTGGAGATTTCCCTTCTAGGTGCCAAGTTGGAACCTGAATCCCTCCTGGAGAGGAGAGATTTTGTGCCCACTTGACTGTCGGATTCTGTTTCTTGGCGTTGGAAGTCCCGCAGGAAGTGGGTCCTGATTTCGACTTGGAGGTATGGGGATTCTCTCTGGAATGTGTGTGTGCCGGCAGGTGTCTCTGTTCTGAGTGTCTGTTTTCTGTTTTCTAAAATGAACGTGCACTTGTTGTGTTGGTTTGTTTGTCTTTGTCTCGTCCTTTGTTTCTGAAGCAAGGCGCAGCCTGAGTTTGGATCTGTCTGAGTTTATTCTGATCAGCCTGAGTTTTGGATTCTGATCCACCTGATTTATACTGATCAGCCTGAGTCTGGTTTAAAAATTGCCCTAGGGGATGCCCCATCTGTGGGGACCTCCGTCCCATCTGAATGTCGGTAGTGATACTGTAACCCTCTTGTTGAGAACCGACCATCTGATTCAGCAACCCTCTGGGTCATTTCTCTGGTTTTGGTCTTTGTGTTTATTGACAGTTTGTGTGTTGTTTGTATTCTTTGTGACTAAGACGATGAGACAGTCTGTGACGACCCCCCTATTTTGACTCTTAACCATTGGACTGAAGTTAGGACTAGAGCCCATAACCTCTCTGTGGAGATCAAGAAAGGACCTTGGCAGACTTTTTGTGCCTCTGAGTGGCCAACTTTTGACATTGACTGGCCACCTGAGGGAACTTTTGACTTAACTAAGCCATTATCTTTCTGGAAGGACCAGGATCACACCTTGACAAACAGCCGAACATTACAGTAATGGCAAAACCTGGTCCAGAAGCCAGGCTCCCAAGTCCTGACCTTCCGCAAACTCATGGAAGAGAAAAAGAAAAAAATGAACAGTATCAATTGGTCTTTGGAGCCCTGCACCTATAGTTAGGAGTCTAGTGTGGCTGGAGAAGCCCTGCTAGGAGCTGATTTTAAACACTGCTCTTAAAGGGACCAGCAGCTTCTCAAGTTCTATGGTAAGGGAACAGATGGCTGTTTTTCCTACAAAAATCTCTGTGCTTGTGATTATTGGATTCATCAGGTGACAAGGTGCTCCTCTCTTGAAATTAAAGCTAGAAAAATTAAGAATTTTGTTTGGGTTAAATAAACAAATATATGCAGCCATTTCATTTTTGTTTCTGAATAGTTTTAAAGGTATAAATATGTTTTATATGTCTTGGTTATAGATTATTGGCTCATAAGTTATTGGTTATGATTAAAAATTTGTACCATTGGTTTTAGAAAGTTGGCTTAAAACTGGTAACTCTGGGTTGGAGTAATTTAGAACTATAACATGCGGCATGAGACAACCCAAGGAAACAGGTTTCTAAAGATACGCCTAAATTGCGTAATACTCTGTAATTCTTATCCTAGAACCAGACTTATAAAAGATAGGATTTAGGGCAGTGTCTCTTTGAAGTATTGGGGGCTGCACCTTCTTGCGTTTGTGTGCAGGAACAGGCAGACAAACTTTGTAGCAAGTAATGTTTTTGGTGTTGATTTTTTAAAGAAAATAGATTGTTTACACTGGTGAAATTGGGTTTTGTTTCCCAAAATTGTGGTTGTGCTCTGGTGTTTCAAGAGAAATCGAAGTGAAGGCTTCTCCCAAATCGGAGCCACCAGCTAATCCATTAGCTCCACTACCTCCCCCTTATCCACAGCCTCAATACCCGCCCCTGGTCCGCACCAGTTCTAAGTCGGCTGCTAGCTCATGCCCATGGGACGGGCGAAGGGGAGGGGAGAGGGCAAGGTCTCAGGGCCTGTGCCGGCACCCGCCAGGCTCCCCAGGAGCGGCTGTGACACCCACCGCAGCTGAGGCCATCCATGGGAAGGGCCCAGCTCGCGTCCAGAGTCGCCACCGCACCCCCCCCCCCCCCCCCAGTGTCAGGGCGCCGAACCTCTCAGGGTGGCGGGAGGCAGACCTACTGCGAGTACACTGAGCCAGAGAGTACAGAGTCCGGACAGACTCCAGTGCACCTGCCCAACCTTCAACCCCTTCAGTACTGGTCATTTTCCTCTGCTGATCTTTATAACTGGGAAACTAACCACCCCCTTTTCTCAGAGGATCCCCAATGCCTCATAGTGTTGGTGGAGTCCCTTATGTTCTCTCATCAGCCTACTTGGGATGATTGTCAGCAGATGTTGCAGACTTTCTTCACAACCAAAAAGCAAGAGAGAATTCTGTTAGAGGCTAGAAAAAATATCCCGGGAGCCAATGGGCAGCCTACACAGCTACAAAATGAGATCAACATGGGATCCCCTTTGACTCCGTCCGGTTGGGACTACAACATGGCTCAAGGTAGGGAGAGCTTGAAATCCTATCACCAGGCTCTGGTCTCTGAGGCTCCTCAAAACAGCCCACTAATTTGGCTACGGTAAGAGAAGGTATATTACAAGAGGGAGACAGTTACATGATCTATTGAAAGAGGCAGAAGAAAGAGAGGCGGGAGGCAGAAGAAAGAGAGGCAGGAGGCAGAAGAAAGAAAAAAACAGGAGGGATCGTAGACAAGAAAGAAATTTGACTAGAATTTTGGCCCCAGTGGTAGGAGAGAAAAAAAGAAAAAAAAAAAGACAGAACCTAGACAGACAGGGAACCTGGGCAACAGAAGACCAATGTGCTTAACAGAATTAAGTGAGTTGGGGTACCGAGCCTCAGCTAAAAAGGCTCAGCTGTGTCAGACTAAAGTTACTTATTTGGGATACACCCTTTGAGACAGTAAGCAGTGGCTAAAGGAAGCCAGAAAAAAAAAAAAAAAAAAAAGACTGTAACTCAGATTCCCACCCCAACTACAACAAGGCAAGTAAGAAAATTCTTGGAGACTGCTGGCTTCTGCAGGCTCTGGATACCTGGGTTTGTGACCTTAGCTTCCCCGTTGTAACCCTTAACCAAGGAAGGGGAGGTGTTTGTGTGGACCCCAGATCATCAGAAAGCCTTTGAAGAAGTTAGACCCTGTTGCTAGCGGGTGGTTTTCGTGCCTGAAAGCTATTGCTGTTGTGGCTCTACTTGGCAAAGATGCTGATAAGCTCACTCTGGGAAAGTAAATAACTGTAGTGGCACCCCACACTTTTGAAAGCATTATCCAACAGCCCCCTGACCGATGGATGACCAACGCTCGTATGACACATTATCAGAGCCTGTGGTTGACTGAACGAGTGACCTTCGCTCCCCCTGCTGTCCTCAATTCTGCTACCCTACTGCCCGAGACTGATGACTCTTCACCTACTCATCACTGCGCTGACATTCTGGCAGATCTGAAGGATCAGCCTTGGCCTGGGAGTTCCAGCTGCTACACGGATGGCAGTAGCTTCCTCATTGAAGGTAAGCAGAAGGTGGGGGCAGCAGTGGTGGACAGGAAGCAAGTGATCTGGGCCAGCAGCCTCCCTGAAGGGACATCGTCCCAGAAAGCTGAACTTGTGGCTTTGATACAAGCTCTATGAATGACAAAGGGGAAGTCTACATTTACACTGACAGCAGGTATGCTTTTGCCACTGCACGGAGCAATATACAGACAAAGAGGGCTGTTGACATCTGCAGAGAAGGACCTAAGATGCTATGGCTAAAGGGAATCAGATGGCAGACCTAACCACCAAGCAGGCAGCCCAGAGTGTTAACCTTCTGCCTGTAGCAGAAAAGTCCAAAACCCCAGGACCCGAGCGCAGTACACCCTGGAAGACTGGCAAGAAATAAAAAGATAGACCAGTTCTCTAGGATCCCAGAGAGGACTTGCTAAACCTCAGAAGGGAAGGAGATCCTACCCTACAAAAAGGACTAGAATATGTCCAACAGATGCATCGTCCAACCCACCTAAGAGCTAAACATCTGCAGAGACTTGTTAGAACATCTCCTTATCATGTTCTGAGATTACCAGGAGTGGCTGACTAGGTCGTCAAACTTTGTGTGCCTTGCCAGCTGGTTAATGTTGATCCTTCCAGAATGCCTCCTGAGAGAAGACTGAGGTGAAGCCAGCTAAGTATGGTAACAAGTACTTATTAGTGTTTATAGACACCTTTTCAAGCTGGGTAGAAGCTTTTCCTACCAGGACTGAGATGGCCAATGTGATGGCCAAAAAGATCCTAGAAGAAATCTTCCCTAGATTTGGGATACCCAAGGTAATAGGGTCTGATAATGGACCTGCCTTTGTTACCCAGGTAAGTCAGGGACTGGTCAAGATATTGGAGATTGATTAGAAGTTACATTGTGCATACAGGCCCAAAAGCTCAGGACAGGTAGAGAGGATGAATAAAACCATTAAAGAGACCCTTACCAAATTGACAGCGGGGACTGGAACTAATGATTGGATAGCTCTCCTACCCTTTGTACTCTTCAGGGTTAGAAACACCCCTGGACAGTTTGGACTGACCCCCCTATAAATTTCTCTATGGGGGGGGAGGGCTCCACTGGTAAAAATAGCCTCTGTACATAGTGCTGACATGCTGCTTTCCCAGCCTTTGTTCTCTAGGATCAAGGTGCTTGAGTGGGTGAGACAGCGAGCGTGGAAACAGCTCCAGAAGGCCTACTCAAGAGAAGGAGACCTGCAAGCCCCACATAGCTTCCAAGTTAGAGATTTGGTCTACATTAGACGTCACCGTGCAGAAAACCTTGAGACTCAGCGGAAAGGCCCTTTTCTTGTACTCTTGACCACCCTAATTTCTACTGTTATGGGACCCCTTTTGATTTTGCTTCTGCTTTTAATTATATGTCCATGTGTCTTAGAGAGCAAGAATTAGTGCAGTGCAGCTTTTAGTTTTGAGACAACAGTACCATGCCCTAAAGGATCAAGTGTGTCAGGGAGAAGATAGTGTTTAGTTGTAAGATTAGAACTACTAACAAGTAGAAGTGGGGAATGAAAAAAAACAAAAACAAAAAATTCTAGGCCTTTAGGCCCAGGCTTGAGAATGTGACCTTTATGACTTAATGCTCCAATGTATGCTAATCATAAAACAGATAGTGACATCCCTCCTCCCACCTGCTTCCTGGGTTCAGGGAGTGTTCCTTCAAAGAAAGTCACCCTGACCCACCCTGGAACCCGCTATGCAAATGTGCTATTGTTAGAGACTCTCTGGCCAAACTCAGAGAAAGATTAGGAAAATTAAAACGAGAGTGAGAAGCTAATGGAGGATGGTTTGAAGGTTGCTTCACAAAATCCCCATGGATGACTACTTTACTATCTGCCCTCATGGGCCCCTTATTAGTTTTGCTTCTTTTATTTACTATAGGTCCCTGCATAATTAACAAGATATTGGCTTTTGTCAGACAGCAGGTCAGTACTGTACTGGTTCTTATGCTACACCAACAATATCAAAATGTAGAACAGGCTGATACAGGCTGTACTGAGTCAGAGGTTTAATTTTTCTAGTTCTATGATTAGAACTATTTACTAGAAGGAGTGGGGAATGTAAGACCCCAACTCAATGTGTTTCTTAGACCCCTAGAAATGAAGCCCAGCATGGAGTTCTTTGTTCTTTAGCCTTCAGCCTGAGAGATGAGCTGTAATTCACCATCCCCATTCTTAGGATGTTTACTCAGCTTCCTCATTCTTTGTGGTCTTATCCTCCTCTCACTTTGTGGTTTATTCTTTAAAAACCCTCGACTGCAACTGCTGGGGGTCGATCTCCTCTGTCCCGTGTGGGTTACGAGCTCAGCCTCAGCATGCTGATACTCGAATAAACCTCATTTGATATTGCATCAAGAATGGTTTCTCTCGAGTTATTGGGGTGTCAGCTCATCCTGGGACTTGAACCAGAGTCTCCCTAGAAACGGGGGTCTTTCAGCAGAATGTGTTCAAATAGTACTCCCTGAGTCCTTTTTTGTAAGCAAGCTACTTTATTAAAATTCTGGGTCCTTATTGGCCCCATCTTACCCCAAACCACTCATTGTCAGAAGACTATAGGAACGAATAGGGGGCTTACAAAGAGGATAGGTGATGCAGGCCCTGATTTCCTGCTTGGTATTATTTTTATGGGTTTTAGCTGGGAATTAGGAGCTGGAAATAGTTGATAACTTTTTGCCAGTGATAATAATTCAAATTTAAGTGCATATTGTGAAAATTTGTAAATCTCTGCTCCAGATTCCAAGACTTCTAGACTTTCAAACTGCAGTGTCTCTCAATTGTAGAAAATTATCTTACTTGTCAGTAGATCAGGGATCTGATCTCAAACAGAACCAGTTTATAGAATATTCCTGGGAGACCTTTCTGAACTGTACCATGTCTGTAGAATGAGACCTCCCACAGCCTTCTTTTGCTCCACACACTGTGACTGGGTCTGTGAGTGGTGTTCATTGTTTTTAATCCTGCTCAGAGTCTTCTAGCCAACCTACACAAGCCCACCTCCTCCCCATTTCCCCTGGTTTCTCTTGTATCTTCATCTTTCACTTGGCTCAGCACTATCTCCAGATTTCCCAAGCACTGACTACCAAGGCCCAAGTGGATGGAGGTTCTGTCTGTAGCTATGTATTATAATGCTAAATTCTGTACCAGAAAGAAGGTCTAGTTGCCTACTAGTGAATTCACACGGTTACCAACTTTTGTTGCGCAAACCTTGTTCCTTAATTTAAAACTACTAGTTAAATACAATGGTATAGCCATTTACTGGAGGGATTAGAGATAGGCAGGTTTTGAGTTACCTGGTTGAAGGTTGCAATGGGAGCCAGGGAAGACTCAGAGAGAGGAGGAATCCGCTATGGGAGGAGATGGACCATGAACACATGGCTGTGAGAAACAGCAAGTATTTGGGATACACCGCTGGGGAAGTAGCCAGGCCAGCAGTTAGAAAAGTAGGTTAGAGGCTAACCCTTGTAATTGTCAAAGCCAAATAAAATGACCACAGTCTGAGTCTCATTCATTCGCAAGCTAGATAGGGATACGTTTTATTTGGTTCAACTATAGGAGTGTATAGCTCAAACTTCAACATTCTCATGAAAGCAACCCACCTCCTTTGGACAGGCAGTAGCTTTATTCCCGGTTTCCCTATTAAGCAATTCTGCCTCCACAGGAAAAACTTTAGCAATTGATGCTTTAAAATCCAGATCATGAAAACAGTGATAATAAATGAAGCTGCTAACCCTGGATGTAGCTACCCCAGCTCACCAGACAATGAACAGTAACTCCTTTCTTAGGAGAAAAAAAAAGTTTAAAAAATAATGTCTTTACAAAGGAAAAAAAAATCATGGCTTGCGATGTGAAGCAGTAAGAAACACTTCCCATTTCAAGCAACAGCAACTCAGCCCACTGAGCACTTTGGTGTTACAATCACTGCTGCTTGTTAGGGACACCGGTTTATGGCCCCATCTTTGCTCGGATGCTCAGGTCCAAGGCTTGTTCCAGAAACAATCTATCCTGTTAAATTGCTGCAAGAAGTGAGAGCCCACATTTTCAGGCAGCCACAGCATGCCAACACCTCCTTCACTTGTCCATGTGTTCATTTTTACCTGCTTCCTCTGGGCATCCCTGTATCTCACCATCACCCCAGCTGCAACCTTTAACAGTAAAGATGAAGTGATGAAGTCACTTGCCCACAGTTTGTGTATAGGGACTGGAATGGGGACAAAGCTTGGCTTTTGTTTGGTTGGTTTTTTTTTTTGTTTGTTTGTTTGTTTTTGTTTTTCTAAACAGAGTTTTTTCTAGGTATCCCTGGCTATCCTGGAACTTGCTCTGGAAACCAGGCTGCCCTCAAACTCCGAGAGCTGCCTGCCTCTGCCTCCTGAGTCCTGGGATTTAATGGTGTGCACCACCACATCCCAGCTCAACCTGGTGCTCTTGAAGGTACTCTTTTGCCCAAAGTTACTAGAATAATGATCAAAAGTTCATCAATCCACCGACGTCTCTCAGCAATACCCAGCCTCTCCCAATGTCTCTTTCCTCTCCACACACAGTAGGGGAGACCTTATTGCTGTAGCCTCCATATTTGTCCAATGTCTCTTTTCCATCATTTGTGTGAGAGCTGCCTGCCCTTTATAGAAGGCTGATATTCAAGTTACCAGGTAAGGCCACTGCCTAAGTAAAAGAGACGCTGGCTTATTGCTGGATCAAGGACGAAAACCCTTCCCCCTGAAATATATCCCATTAGCTGCAGGTTAGTGGAGATGGCAGGAGAATCTGAGAGCTCCTGTCAAGAGGCAGCTTATGGAGGGCAGGGGGTGAACTCATGAAGGTAGACACACTGGAGAGGGAACAAGATATGCTCAGACAGCTGTAGATAGAGACAGGAGTGTTTGAAAATCAGGTTTGCCATAACCTTCACGTCCAGTCTTCTGCAACTTGTACATACAGTGTGGAGAATTATCAGAAATACAAAGGCAGTCAGACATGGCCTTATTACCTATCTGTTCCTGGTAGAACAGACAAGTTTGCCTGCACAGTTGTTCCCGTTTAAAGATATGTCTGGAAAAACAGGTGTAGCCATTGGAAAGGGGGAGCAGTGGTTTTCTCAGATTATAAATAGTAATTTCCTAGCGGTGGAGAATAGCAGCCAACTATTCTGGCTGGTCTGAAGGACACCTAAGGTCACCTGTAGCTCAAGTGCTGATGTCAGCATACAGTAGGTGTGGCTGATCTTTAAGAGGGAGGTGGGCTATCGCTGCTGCTATCTCTGTTCAGGATCTGCTTCCTAGAGTCCTCCCACTTCTAAGTCTGGCCAGGGACCTTCTTACCACCATGTGTGTTAACAGCCATCCTAACGAAGGCACAGGCATTTACCACGCAGTAGGGTTACATGTTCTTTCAGGGCTTGGAGGGAACCCTTGAAGAATTGGCAATTGAGTGCTACCCACTGAGAACAGCAGGCATTCTCGCAGGCTGCTTGGAGGTAACCCAGCCAATGCCTGGCCCTGGTCCAATCTGGCAACCGAGACTGGAGGGAGTACTTGACTGTGGGCTGTGGGTGCTCACTGGTTCCTAGCACCAACAAAGCCTGGAGGTGGGTACATGGGAGAGGAATGAATGACACTCAGGCTGCTGAAGACACAAATGAGGAAGTATCCCCGACTTCTGTCCATTGGTTGGTTTTAAGTATCCATCTGTCTCTGTCAGCTGCTTGTTGGACCTCTAGGAGGACAGCCATGCTAAACGTTGATCTTATAAGCACACCATCCCATCAGTAATAGTGGAACCACAGCTTTTTCATTGCAACCAATCTGTTGCCAATTGATGAGGCAGCCGCCGCCCACACAGTCCCCTCCTAAAAGCGCTACCTTCTATGTGGCAGGTGTGTTGTAATTAGGTAATCACACTGACTGATCTTAGATCTGAAATCGGAGATTTCTCTGATCCTGGCTAAATCTAGAAATGCCTGCTTTTGACTTGGTAGAATACAGACGGCAAATACCAGCCTATCCATCATATGGGATATGCTATGCTTGTTGATTCAGGCTTTCCTCTGTGCTAGGCAGGTCTGTCTGCACTCCTGACAGTGCTCTAAAGAGTCTGCAACTCCAGGAGCGAATTCAATGAAATGGAAGACACATTCAAGGGGAGGGGAATTGGAGTTGGGGAGCCGCCTCTGAATTCTTAGATTGGCGCTGGTGGGACTCTGAAAGGGTTTCTCAGATGTACTTGGGATAGAAAAGGAAAGAAATGCACCTAATACAACTAACTATACACCCTTCCTCGGAAAGTACTCGACAAGGACAATAGGCCTAACTGTAAGATGCAAGTTATAAACTACAGAGGGAAGAACCATAAGAAAAACCCAGATGCTGGGCGTGGTGGCGCACGCCTTGGGCACACTGGTCCCACGTGTGCCGTGTCTCCTCCCCACCCACCCCGCCCCCCATTGCCCGTATAGTCCTCCTTTCCCCCTTGATGTCCTCCCCAACCCCAGTCTTTCAAGATAGGGTTTCTCTGTGTAGCCCTGGTTGCTCTGGAACTCACTCAGTAAAACAGGTTAGCCTCCAACTTAGAGATCCCTCTCTCTCTCTGCCTCCCTAGGGCCGGAGTTAAAGGCTTTCACCACCACAGCCCACCTAGTGAGAGTTTTTAAATACAATACTGTAACAGTATATTTGATTACTGTACATAGAAAACCTAATCATTAGCAAAATATAAACATTTAAATAGATATTGCACTAGTAAGATGCAGTTAGGTGGGTCCTGAAGAGATGCAGATTGGGTGTGCCTCTAAAGGCCTTCATAGATAAGAATGCTAAAGAATGGAAAGTTCCAGCCGGCTTTAAGGCGTGTTGCTTAGAGATCTTGTGCTATTTGCTCTATGTCCCGAGGCAAATGGTTAGGCCCTTACTGACTTGGCTTGGAGCCCCACCCCCCATGACAGTGATTTGGTTCAGCCTACAAACGGTGCCGGGGGAGGAGCTAGAGACTTCTTTATGTAAGCAATTGGACTTTTGAGTGAGCGCTCTGTTTTGGCTTGGAAGAGCCTTTATGGATGGAGCTCCTAGTGAGAGCCAAGGATTGAACTGGAGAGATGGTTTAGCGGTTAAGAGCACTAACTGCTATTTTGAAGACCCTGAGTTCAAATCCCAGCAACCACATGGTGGCTCACAACCATCCTCAATGAGATCTGACACCCTCTTATGGTGTGACAGCTACAGTGTACTTAGATATAATAATAAATAAATTTTTTTTAAAAAAAAGAGAGAGAGAGATAGGGATTGTCTCTTTGGATTTACAGGAATAAGGGAAGCAGCTGACAGGACACAAGTGAAACAGGGCTATATTTAAGAGAGCCAAGGAGTTGTCTTGGATTTGGAGAGGCTCTAGAGAAAGGTAGACTAGCTCAGTCAAAAGACACAGAGAGAAAGATTTCTATAGAACTAGCAGCTTAGTTGTAGAATCAGGCTTGTAAATAGATATTTTGTATACAGTTAAGAATATAAAGTTACCTAGCTGAGCTAGCAGGTTTCACGTCCCATGTCTTTATCGGTACAAATATTAGATAACTTAAATGGTTACGCAATACCACAGGCATTCATAACAGCAGGTTATTATCTATCTAAGGGCTGGAGAGATGGCTCAGTGGTTAAGACTGCTCTTCCAGAGGTCCTGAGTTCAAGTCCCAGCAACCACATGGTGTCTCACAACCATCTGTAATGGGGTCTGATGCCCTTTTCTGGTGTATCTGAAGACAGCTACAGTGTACTCATATACATAAAATAAATAAGTAGCATTCCTCCATGGTTTCTCCATGAATCCCGGCCTTCAGGTTCCTGTCAAAGCACTTTAGTCAGGATTGTAAGCTCAGTAAATGCCATCTCCCACAAGTGGATTTTTAATCTGTTGTTCATCACAGCAAATGAAAACAAACTAGAACAGCATCTTCTATAAAAGAAAGAACTGTCGTGTGCTGTGGCTCACACCTTTAATCCAACTGCTTGGGAGGCAGAGGCAGACAAGATTTTTGAGTTCGAGGCCAGCCTGGTCTATATACCAAGCTCCCTGACAGGGCGACATAGAGATTCTCAAAACAAAACCAACAAAACCCTGATAGATTGCACTTTACTAAAATTCAAACATCTGTTCTTTAAAAGACATTGTCAAGACAAGGAGAAAACAAACCATAGTCCCGGAGAGAATATTTCCCAAAGAACATTATGAAAAACTATTATCCTCAACAATAAAAAGAAAGAAAACAAACCCAGTCTAACAATGAATCAAATCTCTTAACCAGCATCTACTAAAGACAAAATATAGATGACAAATAACCATAAGAAAAGCTGTCCCACAAATGCCAAGAGCAAAATGCAAAGATAGACAGTAGACAGCAGAGTGTAGTGACTATGCTTTTAATCCCAGTACTCAGGAGGCAGAGGCAGGCAGATCTCTGAGTTCAAGGTCAGCCTGGTCCACAGAGTGAGTTCTAGGACAGCCAGAACTAAATATTGAGACCCTGTCAATAAAACAAACAGAGCCAATGAGAAGGAATGGAGGAGAAAACAAAGATATCCACACATTTATTCAAACAGGCAAATCCAGAACATCAAATGAGAGAGGAATAGCTGGAGGGCTCATTCCTTGCTTGTAGGGAATACAAAATGACACAAACACCTTGGAAGGCAAGAGCAAACATTTTCCCACACACCCTACCAGTTTATTTTCATGTATACCCAAAGGATCTGAAAATCTGGGTCCATACTGAACCTTCACGCATATTGACAGTGGTCTTAGTTATAATTGTCTAAACTGGAAGCCAACTGTGATGTTTTGTACTTCATTCAGTAGGAGCCTTACCTGCGTGTTAGCAAGTGAAAGAGGTGAATTTGAAAAGCCTACATTGTGTATGAGTCCAACTGTATGATGTTCTGGAAAAGGACAAACTACGAAATAGTTATAGATAGGTGGATGGATGGATGGATGGATAGATAGATAGATAGATAGATAGATAGATAGATAGATAGATAGGTAGGTAGGTAGGTAGGTAGATAGATAGATAGATAGATAGATAGATAGATAGATAGATAGATAGATAGATAGATAATTCCTACTGCGTAAGTAAGAGATGAATGATGCAGAACACACTTTGGAGGCAGTGAAAATGATTTTTACAAGGCTGTGATAATGGGTTTGTATTTATTGTCAAATCCTCAGAGTGCACAGTGTCAAGACTGGGTCCTCATGTAAACTTAGGGTGCCCATGACCCATCAATGCAGCTTCCTTAGTTGTGATAAACATCACCAGGGAAGGGTTTTGACAGTGGAGGAGGTTCTGTCTGGGTGGGAGCACACAGTAAAGCTCTGTGCTTCCCTGTTTAATGTGCTGGGGCCCAACAATTACTCTAATAAAGTCTTTAAGGCGGAATTTAGGGACGCAATGCAACTTAGAGGCTTCTCATTTGAACCACTCACAGACACAGTAAACAGTGCACTGGATACAAACCACAGAAAAACCAAACCAAGGGCACTGACTGGTTCCTGTAATTAAAAACGTAGAGGTAGCCCAGCCCTGGGGCGGAGCCTGTGACTCAGCACTCTTCTCTTGATCAGCTTCTTTCAGCCACTCCACTCTGCTAAACACTGCCTTGACCCCACCCTCCTGCTGCCTCGATCACAGGCTTTATGTGTTTGCCAGAAACCTTCAAGCCACAGGCTTCATCACTAGGTACTGTCTCTACTCTACATTCCAAGCGAGTGTTATTAGACTTACCCTGATTAGAGTCTATCTCAGGATTTTTTTTTCTAGTGTTGGACATCCAACCTGTAAAAAATCAGTTCTATTCTCAAAATATACCCAGAATTGAACCACTTCTCCACTGCTACTTGCCATTGTCAATTACCAACATCCCTCATCTGGATGACTGGAGTCACCCCTAAGCAGTCCCTTGGCTTCAGTGTTTTGCTAGAGTGGACGCTTGAGAGAGCATGTGATGTTTGGAAAGGGTATAGATTTAACCCAACAGTAGACTATGCTGTGTAGTATTGGTTTGCCTTGCCTTTCTTTCTTTCTTTCTTTCTTTCCTTCCTACTTTCTTCTTTCTTTCTTTCTTTCTTTCTTTCTTTCTTTCTTTCTTTCTTTCTTTCTTTCTTTCTCTCTCTCTCTCTCTCTCTCTCTTCCTTCCTTCCTTCCTTCCTTTCCTTCCTTCCTTCCTTCCTTCCTTCCTTCTTTCTTTCTTTCTCTCTTTCTTTCTTTTCTTTCTTTCTCTCTCTTTCTTTCTTTCTTTGATTTTTTTATTCTTTTTTTATTAGATATTTTCTTTATTTACATTTCAAATGCTATCCTGAAAGTTCCCTATACCCTTTCCCCACCCTGCTTCCTTACCCACCCACTCCCACTTCTTGGCCCTGGCGTTTCCCTGTACTGGGGCGTATAAAGTTTGCAATACCAAGGGGCCTCTCTTCCCAATGATGGCCGACTAGGTCATCTTCTGCTACATATGCAGCTAGAGACACGAGCTCTGGGGGTACTGGTTAGTTCATATTGTTGTTCCACCTATAGGGTTGCAGATACCTTCAGCTCCTTGGGTGCTTTCTCTAGCTTCTCCATTTGCCATTCTTTTCTTGCTATCATTTGTCATGACTTCATAGACAGAAATGCACCAAAGAACTTCTAGTGGTATCCTGGTATGTTCTTGTAGCCCCCATGGCTGTTGGCAGAGCCTTGCAGTTTCTTCTAGATGGAACTGCCATCTCTAATTTGTGAACAATGTTTGTGAGTAGATTGAGCTACTACTGCTAATTCCTGTGAAGTGAACTGCTGATATCCTGACAACTCAGATGGGATTCGCTCCAAAGAACTAAACAGGTCCACCTCCTCCTTTGCCCTATTAACTTTTCCGTTTCACTGCCACTGGTGGGCTAGGAAGGAGGCTAAGGCACTTAAGTACACTTAAATATTTGAATAATATAAACCTGTGAAGTACACTTATTAAAGTGAGATGGTTAGGCTGACTCCGTGACTAGGCCTAAATCTCTGTTTCCAAGAACTGAGGAGCTCCTGGCAAGTCCAGGCCTCTTGAAGCTACCTGACGCCTGGCCCGAGGCAAGGACAGTGGGTCAGCAGCTGTTTCTAGACTTCCCCAGCAAGTTTCCAGCCCCTACACCTAGGTAATGGAATGTCCCTAGAGATGGACCAAACAGATTAACATACAGGTCACCTATTCTGGAATTCTCTAATGACTTCTTTTTTTGGTTTTTCGAGACAGGGTTTCTCTTTATAGCTCTGGCTGTCCTGGAGCTCACTTTGTAGACCAGGCTGGCCTTGAACTCAGAAATCTGCCTGCCTCTGCCTCCCGAGTGCTGGGATTAAAGGTGTGCGCCACCACGCCCAGCTCTCTAATGACTTTAAATCAGGCCTGCGAGCTTGGGTGTCTTTCAGTCTTGGTAATGGGAGACCCAGTGTGCTGGACTTCTGCAGAGTGAAACACTCTTTGTCTTCACATACTATTTGAGTCCAAGGTGTCATTCTTCCATGAATCATGGACCCTTACAAAAGTAGGATTTGAAAAATGCAAGCCTACACATCCATGTTTTGGATCTGAGTTCATTCCAGATGTAGCCAAGTTAACAACCAAGAAGAGCCCTCTCACGATCACATGCGAGGGTTGGCTCCATGCTCAGGAGGAGTTGGCTAATAACAAACAATCTCCGTCTTTTCCTTACTTTCTCACTGGTTTTGGGTTTTTTTTTTTTTTTGTTTGTTTGTTTTTTGGTTTTACTGTTTTGTTATTGTTGTTTTGGTTTTGCTTGTTTGACTTTTGTTTATGTGTAGGTGTTTGGTTTTTTTTTTGTTATTTGTGTGTTTGTTTGTTTCTGTTTTTTGAAAGAATATAAAATTCTTTTGGGAAACTGGTGGGGAGAATCTGGGAGGAGTTGAGGAAAAGGGGAAAACATAATCTAAATATATGAAAAAAATAAGAAAAAATAAGAAAATAGAGTTTCAACACACACACACACACACACACACACACACACACACACACACACACATGCCATTGCTCAAAACTCTTCAATGGCTCCCTGTCTCAGAATAGAAGCCAATGATCTTGGTATGCCCTTGTAAGAGACAATAGAACCCCTAATAACCTTTCTTTTTTTTTTAAGATTTATTTATTTATTTATTTATTTATTTATTTATTTATTTATTTATTTATTATATGTAAGTACACTGTAGCTGTCTTTAGACACTCCAGAAGAGGGTGTCAGATCTTGTTACGGATGGTTGTGAGCCACCATGTGGTTGCTGGGATTTGAACTCAGAACCTTCGGAAGAGCAGTCAGTGTTCTTAACCGCTGAGCCATCTCTCCAGCTCATAACCTTTCTTTTTATTCCCCCTGATAGGTTAGGTCTCCTTCACCAAAATGAGCCAATTCAAACCAGATTAGATTATATTAAAGGCAGGTTTATTGGGAAACTGCATCCGGGCAAGTTCACTGGCCCAAGGACCAAGGCCAGGGGAGTAACCACAGGAAAAGGGGTGCGGTGGGGGAGAGAGGGGGCCTCCAATGAAGAGAGAGAAGAGAGAAGGAGGAAGAGGAAGAGGAGGAAGAAGAGAAGGAGGGGGGAGAGGAAGAGGAGGAGGAGGAAGGAGAGAGACCAAAAATGTCTGGATTATATAGGGAGGAGCCTCTGGGGGGGGGGGGGGAGGACAGCCCAGGCCTGGACTGGAAAGTGGAGGGTTGGGGGCAGAATATGCCAGGTAGGGAGTGAGGGATGCTGGGAGAACCTGGAGGCCAGGCCCTCCTTTTTTTTTTTTTAACTCAACATTCATTTCACTTAATTTACCAAGTCGTATGGCTCAAAAGAACACAAACAAATCAGAAAACTTCTACTTAACTAGTCTAAGTGGCTGGGCCAAACTCCAGCCGTTTCCACATCCTCTGTGCCTGCAGAGCCAGGCCTGCCTGAGGCTGTGATTCCTGCTGTGTGAACACTTTTGCCTTTCCTGTTGAACATGAATAAATTTCTCTGAACATAAATTAATTTCTCTGAACTGACAAAGACGTGAACTATTACAGGATATGGGCACTTTATGTTTCCAGTTTTAAAAATCAGCCAAGCAAAGACTATTTGATAGAAGTAACTGACCAAAGAACATGTTAGCTGTTCTGGCTTTAAGACGTAAGAGACATGTTCTGATGAAAATAGGGTCAAGCAGGTAAAGCAAACAAGATTATCTGGGATTGATGGTCATATATGCTTTAAAAAAAAAAAAAAAGAAAGAAAAGAAAAAGGAGGAAGGAAGAAAATGCCTTCTTGAATCCAACTTAAAGTTCCTTCAAAAATACTTAAAAGAAAAACAACAATAACAACAACAACAACAAAAAACAGGCCTGGGTGATTCCTCCATCCATCGGAACTGAGATTAGTCTGGGTCCTGTGCAAATCCTTGATGAGCAAGCCAGGGATACTGGAGGTAATAGATACCAGAGTGTGGTTAAGAGAACCGAGGCATAGCAATGACCTTAACATCGCAGAACAGTTTCTTGGATTTTGAGGTGAGGGTAAGGGTGAAGGAGAGAAGGGGGGGGGTGGAAATAAACCAACATCTGGGGAATGCTTTTCCGGGACTGGCTAAGAAACAAATAGAGAACCAATAATTTTGTCATTAGACAAGAGTCACAAGGTCATTTGTCTAGCTCTGACATGTAAACAGTCCTCAGAACCATCTGTGTTAGTTAGCTAGGGCTGTTGTAACAAAATACCATAGACTTGAGGGTTTGGACAATTTGCTGTGTCACTGTGCTGAAGGTTATCAGTAGAGTTAGCGCTTGACAACTATGAGAAAAAAAAATCTCTTCCCGGCCTTGCCCCACATGGTCGGGTTTGCAGCAAATTTTGGCTTACAGATCATCACCCACTCTCTGCCTCCTCTTCACATGGAGACCATCCCTCTTGTGTGTCTATGTCTGTAAGGAACAAGATGTAAGGGGACAATACCATGGATGGATGTAACCATGGAAACCAAGCCTGGAGTGTGTGCATGAGTATGATAACATTGAAGTAAGGTAAACGCCTGTTGAAGTAATATGTGATTGCCTTAATTATGATTGGCTAATAGTAGCTTAAATACCCGAGGCTGACCAGCGAGACTCACTTGCTCCCAGAGTCCCATAGAGATGCCATTACAAGATGGTGCTGGCCTCCGCTGTGCCTAACTGGTAAACAAGTAATGTGCGCAGGTGCAAGAGTAAATTCGTGCCAAGTCACTGCCCATCCCGGAGCATAGTAGTGGGGTGATGGGCAAGCAACCAATCAGATGCTGACATGCCATACGGAGGGGTATATAAGCAGCACCATTTTCCGGGTTCGGGGCTTTCCTTCAGATGAAGCAATAAAGCTTTGCCGTAGAAGAGTCCGGTTTGTCAGAGTGAATTCTTGCCGGCAAGATACTAGCTCGGGATAGTGTTCACCAACACACCTAGTTCTCTTTTCATATTTTGAGATCTTCAAACAACTTCTGAGGTTGGAGGTATGGCACTCTCCTGGCTTGTGGAAGGCTCTAGTTTCCATCTCAGACAAAACAAAGAGAACTGAAGTTATGCTGGTCTTTTTCTAGCTAATAGGATGTTGTTGTTGTTGTTGTTGTTGTTGTTGTTGTTGTTGTTGTTGTTGTTTTAAGCACCTAGGATTTAGCAGTAAGGGTCCTGGAGAAATCACATGAGTTTCTTGGTTAATTGAGTATAAATGTCTGTGGTGGTTTGAATAAGCTTGGTTCGTGGAAATGGCACTATTAAGAGGTGTGGCCATCAGGAGGTGTGGCCTTGTTAAAATAGGCATGGCCTTGGAGGAAGTGCGTCAGTGTGTAGGTGGGCTTTGAGGTCTTATGCTCAGGCTCAGCCTTGTGCAGAAGAGAGCCTCCTCCTAGCTGTGGTGAGTCAATCTCCTCCTGGCTACCTTCAATATATAGAACTCTTCGCTCCTCCAGCACCATGTCTGCCTGTTTGTTGCCATGCTTTCCGCCATGGTGATAATGGACAGAAACCTCTGAGATTGTAAGGCAGCCCCAGTTAAATGTTTTTCTTTAAGAGTTGCTTCGGTACTGGAAAGAGAGACCCATTGGACACGCAAACTTTATATGCCCCAGTACAGGGTAACGCCAGGGCCAAAAATGGGGAGTGGGTGGGTAGGGGAGTGGGGGTGGGTGGGTATGGGGGACTTTTGGTATAGCATTGGAAATGTAAATGAGCTAAATACCTAATAAAAAATGGAAAAAAAAAGAGTTGCTTCGGTCATGGTGTCTGCTCACAGCAGCAAAACCCTAAGACAATATTTTTATTCTGAACTGCTATTTTATTCATTTATGAATGTTCAGTGAGTCCCGTACCATGCAACAGCCCTGGAGAACCTAGTCACTCTTCACACTGACAGTGTGAAGTCTGCTGACCACAGATCTTCCCCATTAAGCTCTATTAATGTTTGTATTTCTCCAAGATTCAAGATTCAGGAACTTAACCCCCAAACTTCTGCTTATTAGCCTTTGGAAGTAGGGAAACACGCCTGCCAAATAATCAGGTTGAGATGAGGTTATGAGGGTGAGTCTCCATGACGGTAGTGGTGACTTGAGAAGAAAAGAGACTGAGCTTGCATGCATGCTGTGTTTGTCACATGGTGTGGACTCCCCTCCACCCTGTTATGACGCAAAAATACCATCCTCACCAGATGTCAAGCAAATGTCAGTGTCTTGTTCTTGGATTTCACAACCTCTAGAATGCTAACCCAGATAGACCCTGTGTGATGGCTATTCCAGGTTGTCAACCTGACTATATCTGGAATGAACTACAGTACAGAATTGGAGGGCTCACCTGTGATCCAGATCCTGAGGCTGGAAGTTTCTGACCTGGAACTTGACATGGAGATCTTGAGGTATAGTGGCCTTGAAAAGCTTAGTGTCAGACAAAGTAGTATGTGCCTTTAATCCCAGGAGAATGAGGCAAGGAGATCTCTGAGTTCAAGGTCAGTCTGGGATAAAGCAAGTGCCAGATACAAGCATGGTACACACCTTTAATCTGGGCCACACCTTCTGTTGGAGGCTTACATAAAAACATTGGAAGAAGGAAGATTCACTCTTCTTCGCCTGCTTGCACTTACTTGCCAGCACATCTGTCGAAAGCTACTTCTATAGAAGACCGGCTGAAACAACTAGCCTTGTGGGACTGAGCAACTACTAGATTCTTAGACTTCCATTGTCAGCTGACCATTGTTGGGGAGTTGGATTACAGACTGTAAGTCATCACAATAAATTCCCTCAATATAGAAAGACATTTTGTAAGTTCTGTGACTCTAGAGAACCCTGACTAATACACACTGTTACCCTGTATTAGTTACTATCCCTGATACCCTGATAAAATATACTAACAACAGCAACATAAGAGGGAAAGGGTTCACAATTCAAAGCCCTTGGTGGCATGGGAGTCACTGCAGCAGAGGCAGAAGCAGCTGGTCACGTTGTATCTATCAACAGACAAGAAGCAGAGAGCAAGGAAAGCTTCCACTCAGCTTCCACTATTTTATACATTTCAGGATCCCACTCCAGGTCTTGGTACCTCCTACTCTGAGCAGGTCTTCCCACTTCAAGTCACCTACACCTACAGGAGTAATACCCCAAAACCATGGCCAGAGGCAGGCTGTGTTGTTCCAGATCTCATCAGTTAATAATTGAGGTTAACCATCACAAATCCACCCCTTGTCAACTTGAAACCCAAACACATTGCTTTAAATCCTAACCTTCTATTACTCATCCTCAAAGTCTCCTATTCATCCCGCAATGCAGACTACAACCCAGCTTGGAAAGTGTCCATAGTCATTCACAATTCCAACAGTTTAAAAGCCCAAAGTCCGCATCTCATTTGAGACTCAAGACAGTTTTGTAACTGTGAGTTCCCATAAACTTAAAAAACAAATTACACACTTGAACATAAATGACACAGAATAAATATTCTCATTCTAAAGTCTCCAGGACGTGGTAAGGAATAATTAGAACAGAGCAAACCCAAGTTCCAGCAAGACAAACACCAAAACCTGCAGCTCTGTTCCTGGCGCCTGGGACTCTCATGATGAAACTGGCTTGATTCCACATGCCTTAGGGAGTCTTATTCCTCCAGCTCTGCTGCTGCCCGAAACACACATAGCTTCTCTTTTAGGCTAATTCCATTCCATGCCTGAAGCTTTCCACCGTGGCTGTCCCATGGATATTCCACAATCCTGGATTTTCACTGAAACTTGATTCACCATCACAGTTTCACACAGTATCCTGTCAGGGCCTCTTTGAAGGGCCTCTGACCTGCCATGGATTGCCTGGCTTTAGTTGCTCTCTGAAACAGAATCATGACATCTCAACCTTTCATGGCTTCAAAACTAATATTGCATGTAGTGACACTGCAAGTTCTGTTGCCTGCATGAGATGTAGCCTGGCCTCCTTTGACCAGATATGTGCTGACTCACACATCTTAGTTCATGGAAATGGTACTATTAGGACATGTGGCCTTGGCAGCTAGGCTGCTGCTTTAGTGGGTTCTCAGCCTTTCTCTCTCTCTCTCTCTCTCTCTCTCTCTCTTTCTTTCTTTCTTTCTTCCTTTGGTTTTTCGAGACAGGGTTTCTCTGTATAGCTCTGGCTGTCCTGGAACTCACTTTGTAGACCAGGCTGGCCTCGAACTCAGAAATCCGCCTGCCTCTGCCTTCCGAGTACCGGGATTAAAGGCATGCACTACCATGCCTGGCAGTCTTTATTATTTTATTTTATTTAAAGATTTATTTATTATTATATATAAGTACAGTGTAGCTGTCTTCAGACACTCCAGAAGAGGGCATCATATTTCGTTACAGGTGGTTGTGAGCCACCATGTGGTTGCTGGGAATTGAACTCAGGACCTTCGGAAGAGCAGTCAGTGCTCTTACCCTCTGAGCCATCTCGCCAGCCTTGGTTCTCAGTCTTTAAATCAGTTCAGATCTTCACAAGATGGAGCTTCTGCTGGGCAGAGTTTTGTTCTCAAGGCGCTGTTCCTATTGTCTCAGCACAGCACAGCACAGCACAGCACAGCACTGCACAAGAGGTTTCTCTTGGGTGGTGATGTCTTTTTTTTTCAAGTACCAGCCCAGATATTCTGCTGGCTTGAAATATCCTCCGCCAAACAGGTTAGTCTGTTACCCTCAAGTTCAACTTCAATCGGTTTCTCAGAATGAGAGCAGGATGGGACCAGACCCTTTGCTTGGCTTGTTTTCCCCTTTATGCACAGTTCAGGAGCCCCATCCTAGAGAATTACTCTCCACTTCAATTAACCCAATCAAGATTAATACCACAGAGGCATACCCAAGGGCCCATCTCCCAGGTGACACTAGATCTCTTGTCTACTGAGATTTACCATCACAAGAAGAAAATAGGCGAAGAAAGGCCCTGTGTGTAGAATTGATTGGCTTCTCTCTATGGCATTATTGGTACCTCTCTATAACCACAAAAGGAAACTCCATCTTAGAAAATTCATAAAAATAGAGCACTCAGGAGATATGCCACAGTGCACATCTCTCACTAACCCCGTGTCTTAGGAATCTCCGCCTTAGTCTGCTTTTAAGGCTTTCCACCCAACACCCTTAGAAATGAAATCTATCACAGGAAGTACCCTCAATTAAGAGGATAGAGGTATGATCCTTAACTTTTCTTTTTTTTTTTTTTTTTGAAACAGGATTTCTAAATGTAGCCTTAGCTGGAACTCAATTGGTAGACCAGGCTGGCCTTAAACTCAGAGATCTGCTTGCCTCTGCCTCCTAGGATTAAAGGCGTGCTCAAACATAGACAGAGATTCTCAGTGTTTAAATGACTTATTCTTAGTTTTACATTTGTGTGTGTGTATGTGCTTGTGAGTGTGTATATGTGTTTGTGTGTATATGAGTGTGTGTATGTGTGTGGTGTGAGTGTGTATATGCGTGTTTGAGTGTGTGTGTGTGTGTACAGATGTGCGTGTAGGTGTCCATGAAGTCCACAGAGAGCAGGATCCCTTACTTCTGGAGTGCCAGGCAGTCGGCAGCTGCCTGACATGATGCTGAGAACCAGACCTCCAATCCTCTGGCAGAGCAGCTTGCACTCTCAGTCTGACTCCCTCAGCCCAGCCCTCAGAGGTGTCACAGCTGATGATCCCCCCGTCCACTGGCCCCACCAACCCAGAACAATAGGATTCCCGAAAAGGAATAAACTCCATGGAGTTCAGCCTACAGACTAGGTTACATAAGCTACCAACCTAGGAAAACCTGGCTTTATTCTGCTGTCTGGCAGGATACTGCTCCACCCCCAACACACACACACACACACACACACACACACACACACACACACACACCCCTTTCAAGTCTGGAATCCCTAGTGAAGAGAAAGAAGGTCTTAGTTTCAACCTAAGTATTCTTTCTTGCCATATCCTTTTCTGCCTCCACCAAATACCTTTCAAGTTCTGTGTGGTGGAGAAAATACATTGCTACTTAAAGGGAGGTTCTTAGAGTCGGCTAACATTGTCCTGTGCTAGGAAAAATGTTTCTTTAGATTAGCTTAGACACTCTCACAGTCTGTCTCCTTGTTTTATCTACAGGAAAGGACATGCTCTAATGGCTTTAAATTGGCTCAGGGATGGCTGATTAAATACATAACGTGAACTTTGTGGGCCATTAGCACCAAGTGTAAGCCTGAGACCTTTAGATACAGGCCAGGTATCTTTAACACTCAAACCATAAAAGCCAAAGCTTAACTGCCCTGAGATTTCCAAACGCTACTGGTGGACCCAGAAATGCAATCCAACATCATTTTACTACACTAGAAGCTCCCTTCTCAGAGCCCTGCCGAGCCAGCTCTGCGTGAACCGACATCTTCGATTTTCCTCCAGCATCACTGATGCCAGTGTGCATACCAGAGCCAGGAGACTGCTTTTAATACAGCCATTTCCAAATTCCAGGCCTTTGTACCAATTTAGTAGAGTAGGAATACACTTACTGGGTCACGACTAGTGCTTAAAAACGAATACAGAACACCTGGGCTGTATGTCTAATGCCACTTGTTTTTCTAAGACACATTTATGTTAATACTTTGTATGGTGAAATATGAATACAAAAAAACCCTCAACAACAAAACAACTTCAAATTATGAAAATGAAGTTAAGTGCTTTGAGAGGGCTCTATAAAAGCAGGCAGGCCCCTTAAAAACTAAAGAATACAAGCCCTTGTCAAATTATTCATAGACGACATAACTATAAAAGATTAGGAAAACAAATTTCAAAGCCTAAAATAACTCAGTACTGGTATTGCAGTTCTCCACTTTCTATAAGAAAGCAAAACAAGATGGCTCAGTGGTTAAGAGCACTAGTTGCTCTTCCAGAGAGCCTGGGTGATTCCCAGCACCCACTAGGTAGTTTACCACAATCTGTAACTCTAGTCCCAGGGGATCCAAATGCTGTCTTCTGGCCTCCATGAGCACAGGCATCAAATAAATACATTTTAAAGAAAAGGAAGAAAATGGCTAGAAATCGCCAACCAGTGTATCAAGAGTGGGGGGCTCCTTCTGGGTGGCTCCTTAGTCTTTGCTGCCCAAGACGCTTCTAGGCACCACATTCCTTTTCACCTACATTTTGGATGATTTTCCTTCTGCAGCTCTAAAACTAATCCATCTCCCCCTGAGATATGGCAAGCTCTCCTTCTTCCTCTCTTCCAGTTCCTAGCCCACCCAAAGCTAAAGGTCCTGCCTCAGTCTGCCTGCCCAGCCACTGGCCATTGGCTCTTTATTGATCAATCAAAAACCAACTGGGGACAAGGACCTTCAGTGTTTGGACATACAGATTTCTGATTTGGGGGGTTTGGATTAATTCAAAGCATTGGAACCAATCCCCAACTCCTGGGAGTGAGTATAATTATCCACCTGGTTTAAAAAGGAATGCTTAATGTCCAAATCTGATAAAAGCCCGATTTTTTAATATGCCCAATTTTAAAAATGCAGTGGGATAAGATGAATTCTAATTCAATAATTAGTGGTGGCACAAGCTTTTAATCCCAGCACCTGGGATCTATCTCTGTGAGTTCGAAACCAGTCTGGACTATATAATGAGCTCCAGGATAGCCAAGGCTACACAGAGGAATCCAGACTAATTAATTAATTAATTATAATTAATTAAATGATTTGAATGCTATAAACTTATTGCATTGATTAATGAAGAAAAGTATCACAAAGTGTGTCCTTAGTTTGTTAAAAATTACAACCAGCTGGCTAGTATTCTAACTGGATTAGGACAAAGCATGAAAATGTGTCTCATGTTAGGAAGAACTACATACTTAAACACTGAAGATTCACCCTCAACCCAGAGAACTAGTCATCAATTAAACGTTTCCTGCCTCTCTGCCCGGACCTGTCTCTCTGCCTCATCCCAGTAGATTCTCTGTGCCTGTCTTCAGTAAATTCCTGAGACAATTCCTTCTATGTCTCCATGCACAAGAGGGTCCATCCTGAGCCTTAGGCCCTCAGTGGAACCCCTGGCATCAGCACAAGGCCTGAGTCAGTTGAAAGGACATTTTTGTTGAGGAGATGATCCTGTGTACAGACTAAGCAACACGTCCTAATTTTCAATATAAATGGAAGGTAAGTTTGAAGTAAATGGTAAATTTGGATTTTTTTTTTCTTTTTCTAGTACTAAGGGTCAAACCCAGAGTTTCATACGTGGCAGGCAAGCACTCTACCATTGGGCTATAAACCCACTTAAGAAACTTTGAAAAAGTAACATGGTAATGTAAGTGATGGCTACCCTAGAACCCCTCAACCCATTTTGCCTTTCTGGATTTAACAGGAACCTTCTAGGATTTTGATCCCTTGTCTTAGATACTTTTGAAAGAGTGTTTTATCTTTGGTCTTTGACAATTCCGTACATGTATACAATGTATATTGATCATACAGTGAGAACCCCTGTTCTCACTTCCCATGCCTGCCCAATATCTTGGCACTTTAAAGAAAGTCTCCTTAGATGGGAAAGGCAGATACTGTACCTAGTACAAACGAGGTGTCTTTATCCTTCAAACAGAAACAGAGTGACTTCCTAGTACAAATCAGTAAGGATTGGCTGATCTCAAAAAACAGTGAAGTTTTAGAAATCTTCTAAGGACATTTTTTGCCCTCTAAAGGCCTTTACATCCCTCACTATCAAAAATAAGGTCTCTCTCTCTCTCTCTCAAACACACACACACACCCACACACACACACACACACACACACACATACACACACCTGTATATGGATACATAAATACATATACAAAGATAAATAATTTGAAGTAGTTTTCCAAAGCAACATTTAAAGTAGGTTGGGAAAGGATCAAAAGTGATAAGACAGAAAGTGGGGAACATTAGCCACAACTCTACTACACAGTGACAGCCGCTATTATTGTCAGCCTGCTCTCTTTCAATTTTATTTCTTAAAGTTTACATACTTGAGATTTTTTTTTGTTTGTTTGTTTTGTTTGTTTTTTCGAGACAGGGTTTCTCTGTAGAGCCCAGGCTGTCCTAGAACTCACTTTGAGAACCAGGCTGGCCTTGGACTCAGAAATCTGCCTGCCTCTGCCTCCCAAGTGCTAGGATTAAAGGTGTGCGCTACCACACCCGGCTCATACTTGAGACTTCTATACATGGTAAACGCATTTGTGTACCTCTAAATTAGCAAGGCACTTCACATATTGTTTTCTTCAATCCATCTTGCCTGGTAAAGAATTTTCCATAACTCTGAAATTCCTATAAAAACCTTTCTCTCGATATCTGTGAGCTTTTCATGACCATTTTGTCTTAGGAGCCAGGGCCAAATAAGGGATTAGGTGTGGAGGTTGTGCCTTTACGAATGGATGAATGTCCTTATCTCGGAAAAGGGGTTACCATAAGAAGCGTTGTGATATAAAACTGAGCCAGACCCTGGTGTTCCTCTATTCTCTTGTTTTGTCCTTATGCCTTCTGCTATGGAGTGACACAGCTCTCAGTCTCTTGCAACATGCCTGTGGCTTCACATCTTTCAGAACCTTGGGCAGACCAGCCCCTCTTCTCTTATAAACTACCCGGTAATGCAGTTATCGCATTGCAAAACAGTCTAAAACTCTAAATAAACTCTACTTGAATCATTCCGGTTAACCTTCCAGTAAAGCTTGTGAGGTAGGCACTATTTTTACTCTCCTCACTTGATAACAGGGGAATGAGTAACTTCCAGGAAGGGCTGAGAATTAGTGTGAACCAGAGCTCCGATTTGACTCCTAAAGTCTTTCTCCAGAGGTGGGCTGTTAACTGTGACTTCTGTGTGATGTCCCGAGGCAATGAGGAAGCATCCAATCCTTTGTCACTAGAAACAAACTTCCGAGTCTGCAATCTGGACTCAGAAGCAGTGAGTGAGGGGTAAGAGGAGAGTGTGTTTCTCTAACAACGAATCTCAGTATCTCCAAGGGCAGGGCAGGAACAGCCGGCGCTCTCTGGAGCAGTCTGACAACCTCAGCACTTCAGTCACGATGCAAGACTGAGCTTTGCTGTGAATCACAGGCCTTGTGGACCTCAGCAGAACAGTCAGTGCCTCTGCAGGTACTTCAAACTTCACACCCCCAACATGGAACTTAGGAGAGAGCGATGCCGGAGCCTAAGACCCTCATCCTTCATGGGTGTTCACTCCAGCGAGCACCACTAAGGACGTATTTCCACAGTCCCCTTCCTCTAGTTATGAAGCAAGACCCACTTTCAGAAGAAGGGACTTTTTGGAAGGGTTGATGAAAGAATCTGACCCACCACCCACCCACCCAGACCTTTCATAACAAAACCCCAGGAATACTCTTGATCTGTGTTTTCTAAGGCGGGGCCTGACCTCACTCAGCCCACAGCCCAGTAGGGTCCCGTCGCCCCCAGCTGTGTGCACCACAGGGCTGGCTTGAGCTGACCTGTCCTAGGCGCTGTCCTCCCTGGGTCTCGCCCCACCCCGGAGCTCCCAGCAGGGAGGGCCGCAGGGTCAGGGCTGCGCCTTCCTGGGACTGACTTGTTGAGCCCAGGCCCACCCCCACGCTCTGGAGGAGGCTCCAAGGCAAGATGAGCCAAGCACAGGAGGGGCGCCTCCCAGCCAACGGGAATATCTGCGGTAGTATGCAGCCCCCCCCTCCCCCCACACACACACTCCCTGAAAAAACGTGACGCAGTTGGGCGGACGTGGAAAGAGCATGAAGACCTGGACCAATGGGGAGAAGTCAGACCCCATTGCACAATGTGAAGGATTTCTTGGTGCTTCTGTGTGGCCCCATGATGGCCCTGCCGTGTGCTGCGAGCTGTCGATGACTGAGAACCCTGGTTAACATTTTTTCCTGGGGTCCTCAAGGCTTCATTGTCCTCAGACAGTGACAGGAATGATTACTAGTTTGAGGAATGGAGAACAAAGTCCCGATAGGAATTTACAGGCAACATTCTAACTTAACTACAATGGGAAACCTAGATAATGTGATCAAAGAAACACATCACCTCTCTCTGTCTCTGTCTGTCTGTCTGTCTGTCTGCCTCTCTCTCTCTCTCTCTCTCTCTCACACACACACACACACACACACACACACACACACGCGCGCGCGCGCGCGCGCGCGCGCTGGAAGTCCCATAACAGAGTAAGTTCCCTGTACTTAGAGTTGCTATGGGGGAAACTGAGATAATGCATTCTGTAACAAACAGTTAATAGCATACAAATTACAAATATAAGCCATCACCTCATCATCAGAGATCTGTGCAAAAAAGAAAGAAAGAAAGAAGAAAAGAAAAGAGAAAACAGAAGAGAAAAACAGCAGGACTGCATCGCTTCGACAGTGGTTTTCCCAAGCTGATTTTGACACAGGGAGAAACCAGGAGTCCACTGGACTGTCCAAACATTCTTGCAAAATTGTCTTAAACCACGATGCTGTTAGTTCACTGTCAAAAAAAAAAAAAAAAAAAAAAAAAAACAAAACCTAGCTTGCTGCAATTTTACTAAAATATATCTGGGGAGAGGGATGTTACAAAATCAAACATCAAATACTGGGTGTCAAAATAATGAGAAAGGAAATGATTAGGAAACCCTCGGTTAAATGGGGTAAAACAGGGTAACAGGATCTTGGATGGTTTACTACAGAACCTCCAGAGCCTAGGCTATGTGCACTTTGACCCTGAACCATGCCTGTCCTTACTCATTGTCCTTCCAGCAGCTTGGACTGATCTCCTATTAGGGTGCCTGGAACTTCAGGCCTCCTGCACACACTATCACATTAACTTCTCAGGGTTAGGACCAGGGTAGGGATGTCTTATCTGGCCTCTATGAGCTCAGTATATATACCATACTCATATCCTACGCTATACCCCCCCCCACACACACACACAACCACACACACACACTCTATGATAATAGTATGTGCTGACATCTCTAGGAAAAGATCTCACTGTTTCAATTATAATTTCTGTGATGACTATAATTTCATCAGACTACTGTATTTTAGCTTATTTATAAAAAAAAAAAACAAAAACAAAAAACCAAACTTGGCTCTTACAAGCATAAAAAACTTGAAGTTCTTCAAAAACAAATGAATGTAAAGCTTTGCTAAATAAAAAAATAAATAAATGCTGTTTAATGAGATGGCAGGATGGCACATCTGACAAAGGCTCTTGCTAGTACACATATACTGATACAATTGCTGGTCCCATTTTGAGACTGTTGCCCAATGCAGTTTGTGTTCACTTGGCCTATATATCAACCAGTTACATTTTGGTTTGGATTTCTAAGGAACTGAAAGCAAAGATGCTGAGGGCAAAGAGAAACTTCCTGTCCAGCCGCTGATGCTATCATGGTGGCTGAGGATTCTTCAAGGAGACCACAAACCAAAGAAAAGCAATTGATCTACTTGGTCGAGACTGAATTGGCCAGGATGCAGAGATCAGACGTCAATGAGCCCAGAAGGTAGCCAGCCAACAGAATGGTCTCAGAGGGTCCCTGTAAAACAGTAGCATCAGGGATGGACCTTCTACATACTGATGCCTGTTCTGTGTGAATCTGCTCATTTCCAGTACTGGAGGATGAGTGTGAACACGCTATGCCTACAAGAGAAAAAGAAATCTTTTAAAGGGCTGGCTGGCTGTTAGCCCCAAACCTAAGGCTAGATATAAGATTGTGTGACTGTTTATCAATAAAAAAGAAAATAAGCCGGGCAGTGGTGGTGCACACCTTTAATCCCAGCACTTGAGAGGCAGAGACAGGAGAATTTCTGAGTTTGAGGCCAGCCTCGTCTATAGAGTGAGTTCCAGGACAGCCAGGGCAACACAGAGAAACCCTGTCTTAAACACCACCCTTCCCCCTCCCCAAAGAAAGGAAATAATATTTAAACACCTCAGCTTCTTGGGAACCTGAGGCAAGAGGGTCATAAATTTGAGGCCAGCCTAGGCTACTTAGAGTCCCCTTGTCTTAAATAAACACAATAAAGTTGCCCCCAATTTGTCTCTCAATTAATAAACAGACAAATGATTCTGGGCTTTGTTTTGTTTTTAAAAAGGAATAAGGTGCAGATAGAGAGTACAACATGGAGAACCTTAAAAATACTATGCAAAGGTAACCGAAGGGCATAAATTATATCATGAAGGTCTAGAATAGGCAAACCTGAGGACACAGACGATTAATGTTAGCTAGAGCTGATAGTGGCTCTGAGAAATTTAATTGGTACATATTTTCTGTTGGGATGATAAAAATACTCAGGAATGAAATAGTGGTGATGGTTACAGTCCTTGGACTAAACTAAACATCACCAAATGCTGCTCTTTAAAATGATTAGCAAGAGCACTTACTTTTCTTTTCTTTCCTCTTTCCTTCCTCCTTCCTCCTCCTCTTCCTCCTCCTCCTCCTTTTGAGACAAGATCTCAATGTATAGTCCAGGCTGCCCTCAAATATCCTCCTCCTACCTTAGCTGTTCAGGCTCTGGGATTATAAACACCATTAGGCCCAGTTCATGATTTTTATATTAATGTGAATTTACTACAGTTAAAAACAAACTTTCTTTTGTTGAAAGAAAAAAGAAGCTAACCCTAGTTTCATTCCTTTCTTCCTGGATGAGGTCATCCAAGCCTGTAGTTTCTAGTGCTATCTGGACTACCAGAATGGTGAACTCTGGGTCAGTGTGTTCAGACGTATAAGTTCCCTGAGGCAAAGCCTCGGTGAGGAATGGCAAGATTGCTGACCCAGGTACAGAAACAGCTCCCAGCATCCGGGAGGGGACTTGAAAAAGACTGGCCAAGTAGCACGTAGAGATGGAGATTTTTTTAAATCCTAGGCTGTGAGTCAATTTGGTCCTACCCATATGTAAATGAGGCACTGAGTTAAAACTAATGGAGTTGACTAATTTGAATGGATGTGGGGAATTCTGATTGGCTGATAGTCAGCGGCTTGTGCCTTGGCTTTCCTTTGTCCTTCTACCATTGGGCAGTACTTCCATAAAAGAGAATGATAATAAAAGGAGACTGCGGGTTCTGAAGAAGTGAGTAGAGAAGGCTGGCTTTAAAGACATAGGGGGAAGTAGAAACAAAACAGAAGTTGTCCTTCCCCCCCACCCCAAAGCTTAAAATAGAATAACTTGTTAAGCCAGCTAACAGGGCTTGTTTGGGAATTTGACTATTACTTCTTATTTCTCCTGATTTCTCTGAAGGTCAGATAATTCCTCAGTGAGAAACTCCGGCACACTCTTTGGTCAACTGGGCCTAGTGCAGATGGCCAGAGTAAATGAGTGGTCCAATAGAGACATTATTTTTAAAACCTTGACACAAAAAGGGCTCTGTCTTTCTTATTGTAAAAAAACAAAAACAAAAAACAAAACCACCCCAACCTGGCTGGAGTCCTCAGTGGTTAAGAGCACTGACTGCATTTCTAGGGCTCCCGAGTTCAATTCCTCGATGTGGCTTCATCTCTGTTCACATTTAATTTTTGAAGCCACCACATAAAGAACCACACATCTTTTACACAGAAGATGTGGGCTTACATAGGCAAGTTGCTCAATGCTACATAATTTTTATGTGCTAGGAACAGGGACATTGGGCTTTCTATCACTTAGACTATTGCTGCTAAGAAAAGGGTCTGATCCAGGGTTTAAACAAACTCTCTAGCACAGCAGTGGGGAAAATTTAAATGCCCTGGGAGGTCCTCTGAGAAATGAGACATTCTAGGATTTCAAACAGCAGGGTATGAAAATACATGATAGACTTGTCAAATTCCATTCTGACCGAAAGTAAAACAGTGCTCAACACACACACACACACACACACACACATACATATACACATACACACACAAACAATTCACATACACATTCACACACACACACACTCACACACACATGCATATACACATGCACACACAAACAATTCACATACACATTCACACACACACACTCACACACACACATGCATATACACATGCACACACAAACACATTCACACACACATTCATACATGCATGCATGCTCACATGCACACATATACTGATGTACAAAAAGATATTTTTTTAAGTGGATGAAGTCATATTAAAGTGGGTGAAGTCATATTAAAGACCACAGAAAAGCAGGGTATGGATTACACTTGTAATCTTAACACTTGGAATCAGAAGGAAGATTGCTGTAGGTTCAAGGCCACTATGGGATATATAGCAAGATCAGTCTAGCCTGGGCTACAGAGTGATACCCTGTCTCAACAAACCAAAACAAAAGGCCACAGGAGCAAACATGAAAAAGCTTTCAAATACCCATAGTTAGAATGATGTGAGCAATAAAATAAGGGTAGTAATATATTATGATAAGGATATTCTAGCCTAAAGGATAAAATAAATATTTGCTGGTACATAGTGATACAAGTAAATGATTGGGTAGACAAATAAAAAAAAATTCAGAATGCTCTTCCAGATTATAAATATAGACCGTATCAGAAGACCCACCACCACAGTGGTCTGTGGGCAAAATTCATGCATGCATTCAAAAATTAGCAGTGCAGAAATACTGTGCAGCTTCAAAATAGCTACCCTAAATATGAGTCACTCCTGTGGCTTCAATATGTGCCCAAAACTGTTTGGTTTTAAATCTTATTTAGTGTGTGCATGCGCACACACGCATATATACATCTGTCCTGCAGATATCATATACCCCCCAGTGTGTTGCCAAGAGAAGGGCAGTTCCCCTATAGGCTAAGCCTGAGAAACTATCAGACCCAAGAAGAAAGAGTAAGAATACAATGAAACCCTGTGTGTTGTCCTGAATTGGAGTCTGAGACTAAAAGAATGAGGAGACTGGTGAAATCTAAATTGTTTAGGTTAAACTATTAAGTCTATCCTTTCACATCATCCAGGCAGGTAGCACACATCTATAGTTCCAGCACTTATGAGGCCCAGGTAAGAAAATCACAAGTTCAAGGCCAGCTTGGGCTACAGAGCAACCAGGGTCAAAGATAGAGCTTGTATACCTGCCCTGCAGAACGGCAACAACAAATGAAATTTCACATCAACGTAGTCTCTAGTCTCTCAGAATTTATAACGGAGCCCTGGCTATGTAGGATATTAACACCAAGGGAGCTGAATGGAAATCTAAGGGCATTCTTAATGATGGTTTTGGGAGGTGAGGGCCACAAGTTGAGAGCTGTCATATTAGTCAGTTTTATCCTGAAACAACTAAAGAGAGTAAAATTGGCTTTGGCTCACTGTTTCAGAGGGCTGTGTCCAGGGTCCCTCGGCCCCATTTGATTGGGCAGGGCAGCCTCAGGAGCATGTAACAAGGAATGTTTCCATTTTGTCACAGACGAGAAGTAGAGAAAACGGACAAGAAGGGGCCAGGGACAATATACCTCAAGAACCTGCACCAGTGATCCACTTCTACTACCTGGCTTCTACCTCCTCAGGTTTACAGAATTCCCCACAATAATTTCTAGCTGCTGTCCAAGTGCCCAACACTTAGACCTTTGTGGGGTGAGAGTGGGGGGGTCCCTCATAATCCAACCACCGCAGCCAGGAGGAAGCTACTGAGCAGGTTTGACATTTGTCAAGTGTCTCCTAACTGTCCGATGCTTTGATATGTTTTGCTCTTTCTTCAGACCCTTCATTCTCCAGATTTGGGACTTTTCTTCCCATCATCCTAGAAGGAAATTAGAGAAGACAGCTAGCTGGATATGGATAAGGGAGACACGTAGACAAATCCAGTTACTGGGAAAAAAAAAACCCAAGATAATTGGAATTAATAATTCGGACCTCAGTTAATCATGTATCATTGTTAGTATACTAGTTATAATTCATGTCCCACAATTGTGTCAAATTCTAATAATAGAAAAAATTAGCTATGGGGTGCTCAGAGACTTTCTGTGTTATTGTCTTTAAATTACTTCCTATTCTGAAATAGGCTATTCATAAAAGAAATTGTCCCATCCCTGAGGTAAACAGAGGGGCTGCCTTGGTTGGCTCTGGCTCCAAGGGACTTGGAGGGTATCCAGGGAGAATATGGAGGAAACACAGAGAAATAAAGGGCAGAGTGGTGGGTACACGACCCTTCCTAGACAAGCAGGAAAGGGAAAGGGCAGAAAGACAGAGGAGAGACACCAAACAAATTCTTGTTTGTCCCCTGACCTGACCCCTCTGTTAACTCTGTACCTCTTAGCTGTTTGTTACTGGCACCCCTTCCCTTTTCATAGTCTGGAGGACTGTGTTACATCCTCTGTCCCTCTGGGTTCACTATGCTTCACCCTGCTTCTGGCTCCCCTGGGGCTTGGCAGGAACAGGAGCATTGGGAAGGGATGAGAATAGCCATGGAGTCTGTAGGACCCTTATCCATCAGCATGCCCCTAGGTGAGCATGTCTCTAATGGAAACCATAGTCCCGAGGGTCAGCTTTGTCCCAGCAGCTCTAACTGTCCCGGCTTTTGCCCTGTCAGGGCTGGAGAACAACTGGGCACAGCACCACTCCTTGATGCTCTCCTTGATTGCTGTTGTTGGTGATTCCCCCCATTATGAACATCTTAATTACTTGGAGCTTGTCATTAGTTCCCAGCCTGGACCATAATTATTAGCAAAAGCACCTTACTATTACGATGGCTAGTGCTTTTGCTAGTGTTCTGGTCTACTCAGCTTTCATTTTTTTTCTTCTTCCAGAGGACATAAACCTCAGGAGGCAGAGATACTGAAAACTTTGTTCACTGTCTCGGCATGGTATAAATAGCTGTGAAATAGAGAGAGCCTTGAATTTATGTTGTCTCATACAGTTGTCACTAGCTGCATGTGGCACGTGAAATGTGACTAGTGAGAATGGAAACGTTTTTTGGATGGAGTCATGTCATGTAACCCCAGATGAACTCACACGACTGGTTCTCCTGCCTCACTCTCTGGTGCTGGGATTACAAGCATGCACAACCATGCCTGGCTTCAATTTCTCTCTCTCTCTTTCTTCCTTCCTTCCTTCCTTCCTTCCTTCCTTCCTTCCTTCCTTCCTTCCTTCCTTCCTTCCTTCCTTCCTTCCTTCCTCCCTTCCTTTTTTATTTCATTTTAACTTTTTTTTTTGAGACAGGGTTTCTCTGTGTAGCCTTGGTTGTCCTGGAACTCACTCTGTAGACCAGGCTGGCCTCAAACTCAGAAATCCACCTGCCTCTGCCTCCCAAGTGCTAGAATTAAAAGCATGTGCCACCACTGCCCCACCTCATTTTAACTTTTTAAAAAATGTATTTTTAAACTCATTTATTTTGTGTGTTTTGCTTGCACGAATGTCTGAGCACCATGCGCAAGGCTGCTTGGTGCCTGGGGAGGTCAGGACAGGTCATCAGATCCCCTGGAATTGGAGCTATGGACAGTTGTGAGTTGCCATGCTGGTGCTGAGAACCAAACCTGTGATACTCTGCAAGGGCCACCAGTCCTCTTAACTGCTGGCTGGCTTCCATTGCTACATACAGAGCACCTATGCTAATGGTTACAGTGCCTGTCTGAGTCCCTGTCTCCATTTTTAAGATAATTGGATCACTTCTAAAGCTCACTTTACCCCACTAAGGGTTAAGACCACTGTTCAAGGTTGAGGCAGCAAAAGTAACTATCTGGTTATGGTGGTTTCTATTCTCCTTAGGAACTGGGATGCTGGGCTTTCTGAGGTCTCTCTGGATCCGCACATTTGAGAGGGGGTGTCCTACATTTAAGCATTTCCATTTTAAAACGATCGACCAGCCCCATTGTGCTCACTAGGCCTTAAAAACTTGCAGCTTCTTGGAGCTCTGGCCGCAGGCCAGTGGAGCCTCCAGCTGCTGACTGACCCTGCCTGGAAAGTCAACTTGGAAGAGGCACAACCGTCCTAATCCTCTTCCAAACCACTCTAAGAAGGTTTATCCAGTGACCTGTAAAACGAAATTAGTAAAAGGGACACTTTAATTCCAGCTCGTTAGGGAGCTTCTAAAATCTTTAAGAAAGCCAGCGCAGCAGATTCTGTGCTGGGGGAAGGGGGACGAAGACACGCCTCCCATTTTCAGAGGCAAAATATCCTTGCTTTTCAATGGTGATTCTGCACACTGACTTTTTTTTTTTTTAGGGCTTTCTTAGGAATCTCAGCGAAGGTGGGAAGCGAGGTTTGAGAACAGGGTGACAGCCCAACAGGGTCAAGCGAGCCCATCTCACCCCACCACCAAATTGGGCCAAGTCCAGCGGCACTCTGGCCTAACTACAGGAGCCTGCCTATTCTCACCGCTCTTACAACATCTCCCTGGAGCTGGCCTATTGCGCAATACCAGGAAACAGTCCATATGAAACCTTGGCCCGCAGAGTGTACATGTTCTGGTTTTTATTCTGCAGCTCTTTTATAATACGTGTTTTCCTTTCCCATAATGTCATCTGGAAGCAATTCCTCCCAACAGCTGGATCTGCTTTCGGAATTGGTAAACACGTAAAATGGAAGGCTGTGGAAGATTCGGAGACTCGGCAGAGGAGCTGCTTCTCCGCCTGCTTGGCTCGCGTTCTGAGGCTTATCTGGGGTCTCCTCAAAACCCAGAATGTCTTCAAACAGGCAACCCGCGCCGCATTCCCATCTTCAGAGGGTCAACATGTTCTCTGGTGGAGAAATTTTCTGAATGCCTTGCTGATAAAAGTCATCAGATGCAGGCCAGATCGCCAGTTGCCAAGATCTGCAGGCTCCACGTGGAAGCCAGCCCAGCAGAACATTCCCAGCATCCCCACACCTTCCTGCGGCCAGCATCTTAGGGTCCCCCGGGATATCTTCCCAAGAGCACAGCTTTCCGGTGTCGCTGCCACCAACGCCCATCAAGCGAGGACCAGAGCCAAAGACTAAGTGGGTCATTAAAGGGGACCATCCCCCTTAATGTGATTGATCCTCAGGAACAAGTTTCCACACAGACACAAGACGGAGACCTACCCAGCTATGGAAAGGAGCCCAAGAACTCAGCTGTCCACCCTAAGCTCTCTCTCTCTCTCTCTCTCTCTCTCTGTCTCTGTCTCTGTCTCTCTCTCTGTCTCTCTCTCTCTCTCTCTCTCTCTCTCTCTCTCCCCCTCCCATTCCCCCACCTCCACCCCCAGGGAGCAGGGGCTCACTAGCATTGCTAGTTCTGGGCCAGGGACTCCAGGGGCATGTTTCAGCCTGAATACAGTAAAGGGGACAAAGTTTAGGTTCTGTATCTTCTACAGAAATGCAACTCTTTAGATGGTCATTTCCAACATGGGAGGAGGGGGGACGTCGGGACCATGACAAGCTGAACACATGGTCCACTTTCAGAGGGAAATGGAAAAGTATGCCTGTGAACACCTGTCCCGCTGCAGAGAAGGTCACACACAGGGCTGGTCCTCTTCTGGGCTGATACAAGATCTCTGTGAATTAGAGGCTAGCTTTGTCTGGGAGGCTATTTTCCAGCCAACCAAGACTATATAGCAAGACCTTATCTCATAAAATAAAATAAAATAAAATAAAATAAAATAAAATAAAAATCTTCAGAAAAATAAGTAACTAGAAGCTAGTAGCTAAGCTAAGCGAACAAGAAACATTCCTGCTTTTGTTTCTCTCTGCTGGTCACAATCTTTTTTTTTTTTTAATATTTATTTATTTGTAGTTACACTGTAGCTGTCTTCAGATACTCCAGAATAGGGAGTCAGATCTCATTACGGATGGTTGTGAACCACCATGTGGTTGCTGGGATTTGAACTCAGGGCCTTCGGAAGAGCAGTCAGTGCTCTTAACCGCTGAGCCATCTCTCCAGCCCCGCTGGTCACAATCTTGACTCTGTGTTTTCACCTTGACTTCCTGCTACGATGGACTGTAACCTGGACTTATGATCTAAAAACAAACCCTTTCTCCCCTAAGTTGATTTTGTCAGGAAATTTGTTACCAAGAGAAACAAATCCAGAACAGATGGACGGTCCTTCCCATTGTTCAGGGACCACGCTCAGCAGGGAATTCTAAGGAACACGACTTCCCAGCTCTGCAGCACCAACCACAAACTGTGCTTCCTCCAGAGAAACCACGGGGGTCTACACCTACCGAGTGCATTTGCTCTCCGGTGCCCGGCCCCTGCCCCCTCCTCTGGCCTGGTAGAAGTCCAGGAACAGAACCAACTTCCCAAGTTTTGTTTTGTTTTGTTTTGTTTTTATTTCCCAGATTTCATGGTTTCTTGCCTGGACCTTGAAAATCCAGGAGGTTTGAGTTTCATGCCAAAGCTCGCTGCCCGGGCCCTGGCTGTTCTGGGTCTGACTTTGTGGATTACTGGGAGGGGCCTGGGAGGGGCTTGGAGACTGTAGCTGAAGCTTAGGATAGGGTGATGATGGGAGTGTGAAGGCAGCCTCTTGGTTAATACTGCAATCTGATTGCTCAAGGAGCCAGAGACAAAGCAGACACGTGCAATATGGAAACCTTTTTTGGATCCTAATTTAAACCAACTGTGAGGAGATATTTTGAGATGATCAGGAAATTTAAAATTGGGACAGTATATTAAAAATATTTTGAGATCATTAAGTTGTGTGTGTATGATAACGCTATTAGGATTGTGCAAGACAAAGGCTTTTGAAAGGCATATGTGCAGGGTTGGAGGTGACTCAGTGGTTTAAGCATGTGCTGCTCTCCCAGAGGACCAGATTTTGGGTTCCAAAATACGCATTAAGTGTCCCGTAACCACTTGTAACTCCTGATCCAGGAGACCTGACACCTTCTAGCCTTCCTGGGTGCCTGTATGTGTTCACATGCACACACATACCAAGAAATACACACATATATGTATACTTTTAAAATAAAATGTTTTTTAAAAGAGTGTGTGTGAAAATATTTGACGATGAACTACAATGTCTGAAGTCTGTTTTTAAACGTTTCAGGAATTAACAACAAGAGATAAAGCGAGAAGTCCGTGGTGGCGGCCGGACTATCTGATGAGAGAAGGCTCTTTTGCAGCCGTCTCTCCGCGTTTATGTACCATGAAAATGTTTTCCTCATAGAGTTTCGACTACAGTCTCATAGAGAACTACACACCTGTCTCTGAGCTTCTGTGGTAACTGAATTCTGCACTTGGGTTTACACCACTGAGTGGCAACCGAGTAAGGTTGCCTCTATTACTGTCACACCCCAAGACCTCTGCACTGTCCCATCAGTGTGCTGACTGCCATCTCCACTGACTTACTCAACAGACCGTCCTCCAGGAACAGCCAGATGCTCACCTTCTGCCAGTGCAGATGGAGGCTGGAGGCTGTTTTTCCACAGAGAAGGGTTCTTGCTAGAAGTATTAAAGCCACACCTGGCACACACGTCTTCTGTCCTCCCTCCCTGGTCTCTCACTTCCACTCTAGTTTGGTCTGTGGCTTAGTCAGAAGGACCAGCCTCTCTGGTATCTTCAAGCTTTTCTCCGAAAGCCTCAGTTAAGAGCTATGCTTAGTGTTCTTTTTTTCTTTTCTTTTCTTTTTTTCTTTTAGAATATGAACTAGTTATCAATGGACAAGCACTTGAGGGTCCAGATACAATACACAGAAGGAGGCTGGCGAGGGTGAATGAACTTCAGAGGTGAGAGATATTTGAAAGCCAAATTCAGCAGCCTGGTGTGATAGTGAGCTTGGAATGTTAACACGTGAGGTGGGAGATCCATCAACACGTAGAGGGGCTGAGGTAAGAGATCCAGGCCACAGGTTTTGTTTCTACTTCTTTTAAAGCCAAATTTATAAATGTTGAAACTGTTGGCCAGCCCTCACTAGACTGCAAGTCCTTGCAGGGATAAGTACATTGTATACATTGCCAGAGCTCAGTGCCTAGGGATGTGGCGCATGCGCAGATTTACTAGATGGATGTTCTGAGGAGCCTTAAAATGTCCACCGTACCCCGTGTTGTCACTGCTGTCTTTTACTCGAAGGCCAGATCTTTTTTAAAAGCAGAAATAAATTTCTTTCTTAAGATACATACCTCAAGTAAATTATCTAATTTAGCTAATAAGTAAGCAATTTGAAAAACAACATCCGAATTAGGTCATGAGAATCACCATGGCTCGTACAGAAGAAATGTGCGATTTTTAGGCCTCCCCGGGAGGCTGTAAGGACTAAGTGGAAGGGAAGTAAATTTTCTGCCCCAGAAATCTAGCAAAAGACCTCATCTGAGGATTGAAAACTCAGAGAAGGGGCTGGTGAGATGGCTCAGCGGGTAAGGGCACTGACTGCTCTCCCAAAGGTCCTGAGTTCAAATCCCAGCAACCACATGGTGGCTCACAACCACCCATAATGAGATTTGATGCCCTCTTCTGGGGTGTCTGAAGACAGCTACAATGAATTTATGTATAATAATAAATAAATCTAAGAAAAAAGAAAGAAAACTCAGAGAAAAGACCTAAGGAAGGAGGCAGAGAAGGGGCAGTCTTTCCTGGGGCTCAGAGATTAGGAGTATTTAGACCCTACTTAGGAAAAACGCCTGATAGTGTCTGGGTTTGTGCTTTAGTTTGACCGTGTTCCTGTCAACTTGCTGACAGAAGGTCAGAAGGCCCAGTGATCACTACTGGACAGATTCAGAGGCATTGTGGTCTGCTCCCAATTGAAGAGAGAACAAGTCCCTTTTTCCCCAACTTGGTGTCAACTTCTTTTCAAGTGTGCTGTTGTCAAATCAAAAAGGGGATGGAGTCTGAATTTTATAACAAATGGAAGTGAAATAAAAGGAGATCCATAGCCTCTTAATGAAAGCACATGCCACCTGAGCAGGCTCCCTGGCTCGTCCCATGGCATTGGTGACTCAATGCTGGGAGTTACAGGTTTGTTAAAGAAGATGGGTTTTGATCAAGTGTCACATCTGTGTGACAGTAATGTGACCTGCTCTTTATCATGGCAAAGGAAGATGGGGGCCATGGGAACTTTATAGTTAGTTCCCAACATAAATTAGGAGTCTTGTGGAATGGGCGCTTTTGCAACTGGCCTTGACCTTTCAAGGGCCCAATGAGCATGTGTAAGCAAGGATCCACACACAGGTGTGAGTACGTTTGGAGAGATGGCAGAAAAGGCCATTTCCTAGCCTGTGCTAATGGGCTGGTTTCCCCTCTCAACTTATTATTGTCTCACAAGCCTGTGGTGCTAAACTTACCCTTGTTCTTGAAGTGCCAGACAAAGGTCTCTATGCCTTTTGCTCCTTTGGGATGTCAGTCAGGGTTGCCACTGCATAGATCCAAAGATGGAAAACAGAAGGAAGCACTTCAGGTGCCTGGTGCCATTTCTATGGGGGGAAGGAGTGGTGAGGAGGGGAACGGTCGATGTTGGAGTCTCACCAATGGACAACACGCCTTCAGGTGTGAATTCTGATGAATTTGGAGCAATGACAGTGGAGAGAGAATGCAACACACAAACACCCAAGGCTGTCCTGGAGTGGTCACAAGACAAGCAGACGGGATGATCAATGGTCAACAAGAATATCCCCTAAGAGGCAGCCCCCACCTAATGCCACGCCCATGTCCAGAGTAATCGTCCCACAGTGTCACTTTTACTGAGTGATGGCCCGTTCAACAATTTTTTCAATGCCCACACAGGAACTCCACCCTGGCACTATCGGCCCATCCTGGGCACTGTTCAACCCAACTGTTTTCTCGCTGTCTCCCAAACGCCCAACTATGGGCCTTGCCCAGGTCACTCCCTACCTGGAAAGCTGCTCTGATTCTCTTCCCTGTGGTGGTGGTGGTGGTGGTGGTGGTGGTGGCTACTCATTTTTCCTAGACTAGAGTACCATTCCTGTCTCAGGGAGGACCAAACGGCCACTGCCGTAATCTTAACCCCCTTTCTTTAATGCAGAAGATGAACTGGGAGCCTGCTGGGCATGGGTCAGGGCAAAGCAGATCAGGACGTCTGCTTTTAAGAAGGCCATCTGTAGTCCTGGCGGGATCCTGACAGCAAGCTGAAACAGAATGTAGAAGCAGGTTGGGATGTAACTGAGACTTGTCAGGGAAATGGAGAGAGAGAGCAGGAGCTCAGATACTGTGGGGCAGAGGCTGGCTGCAGGGTAGGAACCTATTGACCTCCAGGGAGGTTGTAAAGTCAGCCAATCAAACACCTAGGAAGGAGAGGAGTAAATCTGGGGCAAAGCACCAGCCTCAACGGTTTTCAGGTCTCTCGAGGATACCCTCTCTGTGTTCTGGTCTTTGAAAGCCGTGGTGATTTGAATGATAGAGACCTCCACAGGCTCATGTGTTTGAATGCTTGGTCCTTAGTTTGGTGGAACTGTTTGGGAAGGATTGGGAGAAATCCTTGTGCCCTTGCCGTAGGTCATTGGGGGTGGGCTTTGAGGTTTCAGAAGCCCACCTCAGCCTAGCCTCACTCACTCACTCACTCACTCTCTTTCTGCCTTCTGCCTGCATGCAGCTCAGCATGGAAGCTCCCAGCTACCGCTCCAGTGCGATGCCTGTCTGCCCACTGTCATGCTCCACGCCACGATGGCCATGGACTCTAATGCTCTGTGACTGTGAACCCCAATAAACTCGTTCTTTTATAAGTTGCCTCAGTCATAGTGTTTCTTCATAACAGTGCAAAAGTAGCTAAGACAGGAGATGCAGAAGTCTTTTTCTTTGATTTCTTCTCCTGGGAACTCTACAGTCAGCTAGGTTCTGGAAAAAGGGTGTAGATTAGGAAAAGAAAAAGAAAATCTTTTTTTGTTGAATACTGAGTACAAAGTTGTATATGGTGTGTGTGTGTGTATCCATACTACCTCCCCTCACACATACAGATATACATCGCTCAGCTTTTACTTTGTTGACCTATCACCCCCGACCCTAAGAAGCCACTAAGAAGCACCACCTGTTTCTATTAACCATCTCTCTGGACAGTTTCGCAGCCTTCCTCTCCCTCAGATGCCATCTACCCTTAAGAGTCTGGATCCCACCGGGCAGTGGTGGCGCACACCCAGCACTCAGGAGGCAGAGGCAGGTGGATTTCTGAGTTCAATGCCAGCCTGGTATACAGAGTGAGTTCCAGGACAGCCAGGGCTACACAGAGAAACCCTGTCTCGAAAAACCAAAAAAAAAAAAAAAAAAAAAAAAAAAAAAAAGAGAGTCTGGATTCCCTGTTCCTTACTTCCTTCCCTGGTGACCATGGACACGTTCTTTAGCCAGTCAGGGTGCCAGCTGGCTCATCTGTAAAATGGGTGAGCATACTGTTGTTCTGTGATTCACTTCAGATAATCCATGCATAGTACTGGGCACAGGGCCTAGGACATCTGTGATCCCATACAACTGCCTGGGGAGCACTCCTCCTCCTGGGTTTCGTGACCCTGCTGCAAATGGCTGCCTTCCTCTTTTTGCCAGGCGTGCCCCCTTCGAAGCTTCTGCCCTCCCCACACGTGGTATTGTTTCCTGTGGTTCTGGCTTCTCCATCTGACCACACTTCCTCTTCTTAGCCACTCCCCATTTGTATCAGTTGCTGCTACCTAGTTTCTCTTATCCAGCCACCTCCCCTCCTCCCACTTCTTTCTACTTCCCAGTATCCACTAACCCAGGCGATCAGTGCCTCCATGCAAGCCAGCCTCCTTGACCTCACCTTCACCCCTCCTCCTACCCTTCTCCTGTTCCTGTCTAGTGTTCCCGCAGAGACTGGTTCCAGTGGATTCCAAAGTCTGTGGAGGTTCAAATCCTATGTATCAGATGCTGTTTGCATACACGCCAAGCACATCCTTCCATACACCTTAAATCGCCTCTCAATTACTCATATTACCCAATACGCTGTAAGTGCTCCATCAATAGTTGTGTTCTACTTGAGGAGATAATGACCAGGAAGAAGAAAGTCTGGGAGTTTCTGTTTTGGTGTAGGTGCAACCCTCAGCCTGCCAAGGAGGCCTGGAGAGCAACTGAAGATCTACAAAATACTGAGCCTGGATGACAGGATATTCCTACACAGAGCTGTGTCCATGGGTTTCAGCTTAATGTTTGCATCCTGGGACCTTGAGTTCTGCCTTCTGGAATTTTTTTTCCCTGGGTGTTTCCATTGGAGGTAGGTCATATCCATGGGTTCAGGTCCCGGAGCCTCAAAAGTGCTAATTGTGAGCCCTGTCCGCCGATTCCCTTCATCTTGCCGTTTCTTTCTATTACTGATCCAAACCCTGGAGCATCTGCGGCACTACTACCAACGTCCTTAAGAAGTGCTCCCTCGGGCTGGAGAGATGGCTCAGCAGTTACAAGCACTGACTGTTCTTAAGAGGTCCTGAGCTCAAGTCCCAGCAACCACAGGGTGGCTCACAACCATCTGTAATGGGGATCCAGTGCCCTCTTCTGGTGTGTCTGAAGACAGCAACAGTGTTATCATATACATAAAATAAATAAAAATAAATCTTTAATAAGCAGCTGCTCTCATGGATATCCAGGTGTCCCATCCCATATCTTGGATACCTCAGGGATCTCCCAGGGCAAAGAGGAAAATAATTTGACAAAAGCTAGAACGGGGCTTAGGCTAGGAGGTAGGTAGAGAGAGGCTTGCCTAGCTCCAGGCTCAGGAGTTGTTTCCAAACAGGGCTGGAGGAGTCCAGGCAGGATTGCAACAGCCATGAACCAGAATAAGCAGCCCGGGGTAGACTGGAGAACTTCTAACTAGACACTCACGGCTCAGGAAAGGAGACCAACCTAACTTGGCTTGCAAGGTCTACTCTTACTCAGCCCCTCTCCCCTTCCAGCAGCCATTAAATAAATGCACACCAATTCTGCAACCAGTCTTACACCATTAATATCCTGATCCTGTGAGCCTTCATCTAGGTTTTTTTGTTTGTTTGTTTGTTTTTTTTTTTTTTTGCTTTTCTAGACAGGGTTTCTCTATGTAGCCCTGGCTGTCCTGGAACTCACTTTGTAGACCAGGCTGGCCTCAAACTGCCTGCCTCTGCCTCCCAAGTGCTGGGATTAAAGGCACGCGCCACCATGCCCGGCTAAAACAAAATCTTTAACAATTTAAAAACACGAATCTTCAAGCTCATAGGCGATGTTCCCCACGCATGGGCGCATGTGTGCTGACTCAGGTAGGAAGCAAGCTTGCTTCTCATACTCTTTACCGTGCATTCAGAAAACACACTTCTATAAAGAAATCCACTTTCCTTGACTGAGCCGTTAAGGGTATGTACTGCCTTGGCAGAGAATCTGAACTCTTTTCCAGTGCTAATAGTGGGTGTCTCACAACTGCCTGTATCCGATCCCAGGGGACCCTTCTGTGTAAATAGCACCCACCTCCAGAACCGATATCATCAGAACCTACTCAAGGGTGCTCGCCCTCCTGCCTTCCCACCCGGCAGGTTGGTTTTGTGAATGGCTTCATCAGAACTGTCGTTTCCTGGATTCCCGAGGAACGGACTGTTTGTCTAGGTCTTAGAGCACGCACTGTAGTTCCTCTTTCAACAGTCCTCATCTTAGGTTCTTTGTCCAGGAAATGTTCAGCTCTTAAGCAATGTCTACTTTAGCTATAGTGTGTTTGCTCTTCTACAGGCTCGCCTGACAGTCCAAAGTCTGCCATTACCCCTCTCCACCTCGAAGCAGCATGGTGCCTCTCTAGGTGACACCTGGCAGGAGTCACTTTTCAGTGAGTGGCAGAGCTGAGCCTACATAGATAGACCCTGATGTTCGTTCAGTGTCTATGAGAATTACAGAAATAGGTCACTGAACCTTTTTAAAAATAGAATTGACACATTTCAGGAAAGAACTTTTTTTTTTCTGCTGAGACAGCATACAGTACAAAGTGAAATAATCTCGAGGAGTAGAATTTTTAAAACCTTTTTTTTTCAGTTTTATTTATACTGTGTGTTTTACTGTGTACACGGATGCGTGGTGTGTATGTGTGCCACAAGTGGACCTGGTGCTAGAGGAGGCTGAAGACAGTGTCAGGTGCTCTGGCGTTGTGGGTGGTTATGAGTCATTTTGTGCGTGCTAGAAACTGGTTGAACCCAGGTCCTCTGCAAGAGCAACAGGTGCTTGTAATCACTCCGCAGCCCCCAAAAGTAGAATTTAGGCACCTGGCATTAAATTTAAATTTTTTTTTCCGGTTTTTCCAGACAGGGTTTCTCTGTATAGCCCTGGCTATCGTGGAACTCACTTTGTAGACCAGGCTGGCCTCAAACTCAGAAATCCGCCTGCCTCTGCCTCCCAAGTGCTGGGATTAAAGATATGCGCCACCATCACCCGGCTTTTTTTTTTTTTTTTAAAGATTTGTTTTTTATTGTATGTGCATTGGTAAGTTTTGCCTATGGCCTGTGTGTATTTCTGTGAGAGTCGGGTTGTCAGATCCCCTGGAACTGGAGTCACAGACCATTTTGAGATGCCACTGGGTGCTAGCATTGAACATGAGTCTTCCGGAAGAGTAGCCAGTACTCTTTACCACTAAACCATCACTCTAGCCCAAAATTTAAACATTCATTTTTTAAAAATAATTATTTATTTTTATTTTATGTGCCTTAGTGTATGTGTCTGCATGTATGTCTGTGTGAGGGTGTCAGATCTTGTAGCTGTGAGCTGCCATGTGGGTGCTGGAAATTGAACCCTGGTCCTCTGGAAGAGCAGTGAGTGCTCTTAACCACTGAGCCATCTCTTCAGGTCCCAATTTAGACATTCTTAATGATAGTGACATACAGTTTCCCCACTGTGTCTTTGCTAAGAACCTATACAGCCGCCTCGACAGCTGAGCCAGTTCTGAGGCATGAACAAGTCCTTACGAACCCCTGCCCAGCCATTTGGCAATGGTTTTTTGATGGAAAAGAAAAGCCACACCATCAACTGTTGGCAGTACTTGCTCTCTTGCCAAAGTCAAGATCTTCATCTTACTTGGGTTTGCCTTCTTCCCATGAAGTTACATCACAGTCCCCCAGATAAAGCTTGGGCAATTATCAAACACACAACAGCTTTCTAAGACACAAGGCGACCATATCACCTTCAAATAGCATCATTTCAACTCTTCCAAGCACTTAGCTTATCATGGTTGGGACAGTCACACTGTGTTTTGCCCAAGGCTCCTTAAGACCAGCTAAAGTCCCAGTTCTGTTCTGTGGGAGGCTGTGTGTGACTTGCTCCTGAGCCATCTTTAGAAAGCTCTCTCCAGCTGTTGCCCGCTCCCACCTCACAGCAGTATCTCTGTTTCCTTCAAAAGCCCTCAGCTTCAGGGGGGAACTCAGGTCTCCTCTGGATCTCTAAGGAGCTTCTCACATCTCTATACTTGAGTCTGATGCAGAGATGAGCATTGTCCACTGATTAGGAAAGCCAAGCCTCTGGTGACCATGAGAAAGGTGTTAATTTCAAGAACAGCAGGAGAAGACACAAGAGGGACGCAGCTGTCCCAGGAAAAGGAAGTGAGCATGAGTGAGGCAGGTTGCAGGCTGGAGCAAGGTAAATCTGAGTGTTGGGAAGGGCTGGTTGCAGGGAGCAAGGTGTTGTACTGTTCCTAGCATGATATTCAAGCAGCAGCCCAAAGATGACAGGGAACAGAGAGAGGGACAGGTGGGAGACAAAGTTTTAGTAGAACACATTTGAAAACACAGGCACCAAGGAAAAGAGGAGCCAAGGAACCTAGTGTGGCATCTCTAACATATAGATCCATCCACACTATGTGCATCAGTTCCTAAGCATGAGATGGGCTCTTACTTTGCATGAGACATGGCTGTGGACTCTGGAACTACTATCATGGTTCAAAGGCTATTTCCATTCAGATGGGAGGGGCCCAGGCTCTGTGGGCAAAAACCAAGTTAGACAACTGTCTTAGGGTTTTACTGCTGTGAACCGACATCATGACCAAGGCAAGTCTTATAAAAAACAACATTTAATTGGGGCTGGCTTACAGGTTCAGAGGTTCAGTCCATTATCATCAAGGTGGGAGCATGGCAGCATCCAGGCTGTCATGGCGCGGGCAGAGCTGAGAGTTCTACGTCTTCATCCAAAGGCTGCTAGTGGAAGACTGACTTCCAGGCAACTGAAGTAAGAGTCTTAAGCCCACACCCACAGTGACACACCTACTCCAACCAGGTCACACCTATTCCAACAAGGCCACACCTCCAAATGGTGCCACTCCCTGGTCCAAGAATATACAAATCATTACAACAATATTAAAAAAGTTAATTTTTCCATGCTGATAACCACTCTTGGAAAATGAGGAGGGCTGTGGAAATCTGTGACCAGGAAGGATATTTCTGTTTTGTTTTGTTTTGTTTTGTTTTGTTTTGTTTTGTTTTTAATTTGTTTTTTGTTTTTCAAGACAGGGTTTCTCTGTATAGCCCTGGCTGTCCTGGAACTCACTTTGTAGACCAGGCTGGCCTCAAACTCAGAAATCCGCCTGCCTCTGCCTCCCAAGTGCTGGGATTAAAGGCATATGCCACCACGCCCGGATGGGTTTGTTTTTCATAACAGGAGAGAGGTGCAAAATTGGCCTTATAAACAGGAATCACCCTTTAGTCAGCATATATATATATATTCCATATATTTATTTATATGTATATTCCACATATATGTTCCACAGATATATTCCACATATATGTTCCACAGATATATTCCATATATATATATATATATATATATATTCCACAGATATATTCCATATATATATTCCATATATATATTCCATATATATCTTCCATATTCAAGAGAGACACACCTATACAGGACAAAACATAATATAATGATGGGAAAACACGTTTGCACAGTGCCTCTTACTTTGCAACACATGGATCATCTTATCTCTTCTACATGCTTTGCACTCAGGCCAGGCAGATGTTGCCCCATTTTATTTATGGGGAAACTAAAGGGCAGGTGGCTAAGCAGGTGCCTGCAGTAACTCGGCCAGCTGGTAGCTACCCTGGAATGGAAGCCTACATTTTGTCATTCCCAGCTCCAGCCTCCTCAGAATTTCAGGTCAGGGCAGTCAGCATAGTTATTCCTTTTTATCATCTCTATGCCATATTTAGCCCTGGGCCTGGTGACATCCCTGCAGGGCAGTGTACACACACACTGTGGCCCTTGTGGACCTCTGGTGGGAATGAAGGTATCGGGGCAAACACTTTCCAGTGTGGGGAGAGAAACACGGAGCTTCCCTCCAGAATCTAAGGCTATGACGATGAGGGGAATGTTCCAGAAGGACGTCCTCTCGGTCAGTTACACCTAGAGTCATTTCCTTTATCTTTGAAGACTTAGATTTCTTGCCAAACTTCTGCAGAAACGAACCTGAAGGACCGCCACCTAGTGGCCTGCACCGTAAGGATTGACACTCATTCCCACCCCCCCCCCCACAGTTCCATGGGGTCACCTTGCCTAGAAATCTGGGTCCATAGGTCTTGCCGTTCACCAGGATAACGTCCTAATGGACCAGGAGTCCTGATGTGAAACATGAAACCATACAAACGTCAGGGGACACTTGGGTGGATTTATTTATATCCTGGGCGTGGGGGAAGTTCATGACTCAAACTCTGTGTGTGAATCAGGGGCATTTTGTACACCTGTTGGTCCAGATTACAGGGGTGACATCCTTTCTAATCAGCGCTAAGCTCCCCAGTCTAGGCTCACTTCCTCCGAAAAGGAAATGAGATGAAAAACCAACTATGCCGGTTGGGCCGGCTCCACACATCGCCTCTTCAGCAGGTTAAAAAAATACACCTTATTGTTGTGCCTAACAAAGGGAGACTGTTTGTAGGGTATGGTGATACACAGTCTCACCAGAGGAGACTGAGGCAGGGTCGGAAGTTTGACAATGAGCACTGTAGAGAAACCTCTTCGTGAGTGGAAAAGAAAAAAGGTACAATCTCCGCAGAAAGAATTTGGAAATATTTAGTAAAACCATCGTGTGTTTACCTTTGAACCCAGCAATCCTAACTCAAGGAACTTACCTTGCAAGTGTGTGTCCACAAAGTAAGAGGTCTTCAAGGTCGCCATTTGTCACAACAAAATGTTGCAAGCAACCTAGGTGCTTGGTCTAATTGAAGTAAATGATGCCATGTTCCCATAATGAAGAGCCCCACAGCTGGAAGGGACAGATGATACAGTACTTGTAAGGTGCAGTAAATGGAGGAAAATGGAATAAAGAGCAGATGTAGCACACTAATTTCATACAAATAAAAGATATACAGGAAAAATAAACTAGAACTCCAAATGTCTCTATATGACCTACTTCTTTGTACAATAATTATAAGCTAGTTAAAAAAAAACTTAAATAAACAAAAACCCTGTGAAGTTGGTTGCATGTAGGGATTGGTAGGGACCTTGGTGGCATGTAGGGATTGGTAGGGACCTTGGTGGCATGTAGGGATTGGTAGGGACCCAGTTGGGAAGAAGGACTGAGGCTGTAAGGAAGGCTAGTGAGGACATCTTTAAATTTACATAAAATATAAAAGTCTCCCATATTTGAAATTATTCTCTTATGGACTTAAAAATATTCATTTTATGATTTCTTTTTAAATTTAGTATGCATGCCTAAGTCTGTGTGCAGATTTTAGCATGTGATAGCCCACGTCCATGGAAGCCAGATGCATAGGATTCCCCAACCCTGACGTCTGCAGTTACAGGCAGTGGTGAGCCACTGGACATGGGTGCTGGGAACTGAACTCACATCCTCAACAAGAGCTGTTAACTGCTGAGTCATCCCTTCATCCCCCATGTTCTAAATTATTTAAAATGTAAAAGATGCAAAAGAAAATAAGAAGACCATAAAACTAAGTGAAAATAAAACACAAGGGATATAATTGTATGCGAGATCGATTATGAAACCACCCAGGAGAAGAGCAGTAACATATAGTTTGAGAACACAGTACTCTGACGTCCTGCCCTTTGTGAAGTCTGTGCTCAGAACAAATAGAAATACAGCATTCCGAATGTTTGGGGTTTGGGTGTTTAGTTTTGTTTTCAAGACAGGGTTTCTCCACGTGGCCCTGGCTGACCTGGAACTCTGTAGATCAGGCTGGCCTGGAGCTCAGAGATTTACCTGCCTCTGCCTCTCAGCATCAGGATTAAAGGCCTGTGACACCATGCCTGGCTTGAATGTTCTTATAAGGTATTGATTGGGGAATAGTATTGGAGTCATAATTCTGAAAATGTTTAGGGCAATTACAGGCTAGAGTGAAAGATTGAATATTTTTAGGAAGCAGGGTTGTCACTGTGGAGGGAAGTTGTCGAATATAGAATGGGAAGGTGAGGGAAGAAACCATAAACTGGATTTGAACTGGAGGAAGTCTCTCTACAAAAAAAGCACCTTCTTACTTATCTATTTATCTTTCTGGAATGCATCTCCTGTCTCTATACACTTACAGGGTCTGTAAGCTAAGACATCCAGGTGGCAATGAGCAAACCTCTGAGAGTCTCCTGCTAAAATAAGCCTTTGGGAGACATGGCTGGTCGCAGCTCTGGCGCAGGGAAAATAAGGAAAATCAGGTCAGACTGTAGTGCATCAGAAAGTAAGGACACCTACAGATGTCACATTGAAGGAGCCTCCACTAACCAGTCATGGGGCAACCAGGATATCAAACACAGCGGTGATGTTGGTACGGAGGTGCCACTTAGCGATAGAATACTTGCCTCACATACTGTAGATCCAGGCTCTATCCCCAGCATCACTAATAATAACACAGACAATAATAACGAAAATCGGGAAAGCACTCACACTGGAACTGAGCAGGAAGCTCCCCCCAGCTGGGCAGCATAGCCAGAAGTGCATGCAGGCTGCTGGGGGGAGAAAGTCTAACCCAGTGTGACCCTGGAGGGCTGCAGCATGACCTTGCCAGCTAGGATGTGCCCACTGTGCACTAGCAACTCGAACTGCTTAGCCAGCCAGGAGGAGCCTTCCAGCTCAGCTCTAGTTTAAATTTCTTTTATGCCCTGCAACCATGCTTGTTTTGCAAAAAGTTCTTATCATCTAATCATGGCGAGCAAGTCAAAACAGTGGCAATGGCCCCTGCTTGTGCTGTTTTGGGGGGTCTCTAAAGCCTCCCAATCAATAAGGATTCTACAGCTAACACTAGGATTTTCATTTAGTTGTCAATAGCTTCTGGGAGCAACATCCTGTATCCTGTACCCATGCAGAATCTCTGTTTTCAAAATTGTCTTGTTGCTTTCTTCTTCCTCTTCTTCTTCTTCTTCTTCTTCTTCTTCTTCTTCTTCTTCTTCTTCTTCTTCTTCTTCTTCTTCTTCTTCTTCTTCTTCTTCTTCTTCTTCTTCTTCCTCCTCCTCCTCCTCCTCCTCCTCCACCACCACCTCTTCTTCTTCTTCTTCTTCTTCTTCTTCTTCTTCTTCTTCTTCTTCTTCTTCTTCTTCTGATTTTAATTTACTTTTACATTTTAAATTATCTTCAAAATAGTAGGTCTCCAAATGGCGTTTTCTCATTGATCCTTGTTTCAGTTAACCTAGTGTGCCCCTCTCTAGTTTTATATGGCATGGCATATTTCATTTCACACTATGCATTTTCCCTCAAGGCCTCCTCCTCCTCCCACCCCAGGGGTCCCTTTCTAGCTTCCTCAACTCTACAGACACTCCAATCAAACACACAGGTCTAAAACTCTGAAGCAAGGATCTTCAAAGAAGAGAGAACACATAATGGTTTATCTTTATCATCATTTTTATCCCTTACTCGGTATAAAATGTCCAAGTTCCACCCATTTTATTGCAGATTTTATTTTTATTTACAACCAAATAAAACTCCTTTGTTTATGTGTACCACGTTTTCATTATCTGTTAATCAGCTGCAGAATGTCTGCTGTAGAGCAGCTACACACAATATTCTGTACATTTGAGTTATTCTACTCTCTGGAACAAGTCCAACTCACACTGAAGGAAGAAGGACACAAAAGGTGTAAATTCCACCGCCTCAGGATCATGGACCACACCACTCACCATGGAACAGGCTGGCATTATGTACCTCCAGGTATAACAGCACTAGAAAATATACATCACCAGCTATGTAGTGAAGTGGAAACTTTAAGGGGTTCTTTGGAATATCGATGGGAAGGTGTTTTGCTGGACAAACACGAGAAGGAGTGTTTTCCTGAAGTGGACACAGGTGAAAGACTAAGGCAGACTCGAGAAGGAATGTTTAGCTGAAGCAGACACAGGAGAAAGGATGCTCTGCTAAAGCAAGCACGTGAAAGGACAGACCTGGACTCCAAGTCTTACACTGTTGCTTCCTGGTTGTGCAACTTTGGGGAGGTTACAAAACTTCCCTGACCCTCGGTTTTGTCATTTACTAAAGGAGGAGTGACGGAGCCCACCCTGCATGGCTGTGGTAGTGTCCCAAGTATATACTTTCTCTTAGGTCACTTCCCATACTTTGGATTCATCCACTCATCAAACACTTTTGCTGTGTGTGCTGGGGGAAGCATACACGGAGGAGCCAAGTCACTCCAGGGCACTCCAGCCATCAACTGGGAGAGAGAATCCATTTGGTCAGTGCTAAAAGGGAAGTGCTGGGATTTTATGCAGTGAGGACTTCACGGAAGGTTTCACGGGAGGCTGTGGAGTTGCGCTGTCGGCAGCCACGTGAGTTTGGTGGCCTGTGTTGTTGAGAGAAGAGAGTGTGCTGTGGCAGAGACACTCCGGGACAAATGTATTAGTACTTTAAGCATCCAGCAGGTGGCTAGACCTCCTTGGAAAAAGAGCTTGGCCAGTGGGCAGGGCCATGGTAAGGAAATGGGTATGGGGCTTTAAAGAAACTTTCCAAAGGCCATGTGCTCCCGATGTGGTAAGCCGTGAAGTCTGATTTAGAAAGCAGTTGGTGTTGGAACGTGGTTATGTTATATTGATAGAGGAGCAAACGATAATTGATAACTAGAGGGAAATGCTGGGCCTTAACCTTCTCCCAGCCTTCTTCCCAAAAGGGGAAGAGAAAGCCAGGCTGGGAACCAGGCCCGACCCTAGCAGGTACTGAGGGAGTTGCTACTGTTTCATCTAGTCCATTCCCCTCCCCCCCCTCCCCCCCCCCCCCCGCGGTGGGCGCCTAAAGCCCCATCCACACGGCGCTGCAGAGGCCTCTGTATTTTGAGGTTATTCTTTTTTTTTTTTTTTAAAGTGTAGTTTTATGAAGTACAGTATGACAACCCTACACAAGAATGCAATGTATCAAACCAGGTAGGCTGGTGGTTTGGTTTCTTGTGTGTGTGTTTTGATTTTGATTTTTGAGGTGCTTGGGATAGCACCAGGGTCTGGTGCATGCCAGATCGGCCCTCGGCACAGAGCTCCATCCTCAGCACCCCAGCGAGGCATAGAAAAACACTGACACCAGAATCTACTCACACCTATGGTGAAATTACCCAGCCTCCTCCTATCCTGCTCGCTACACAGTATGAAAGAAATTCTGATCACATGCTTCTAGTATACGTTTTTATCACAAGTATACATGACATTTGATTTGAATTTTTAAAAAGATTTATTTAGTTTATGTCTGGGCGGTCTATCTGCATGTACACCTGCGTGCCAGAAGATGGCACCGGATCCCATTACAGATGGTTGTAAGCCACCATGTGGTTGCTGGGGATTGAACTCAGGACCTCTGGAAGAGCAGACAGCGCTCTTAACTACTGAGTCATCATTCTAGCCCCTGGTTTTATTTGTTTGTTTGTTTGTTTGTCTTAAAAACGTTTCCATTATTTTAAAGTGTGTGTGTGTGTGTGTGTGTGTGTGTGTGTGTGTGTGTGTGTGTGTGTGACTAGAGTTATAGGTGGATGTGAGTAACCCCACGTGGGTGCTGGAAACAGAACTCAGGTCTTCTGGATGAACGTAGGCTCTCTTGATCCACCCCATGCCCCCAGCCCCCGATGGTTACATTTTCTTGTTTAAAGGCAAAGGAGCTAGAACTCCATCATCCAGGTCCCATAGCAAACCACGTGTACCTTCTTCCTAGGATCTCTTTCCTGCTGGCATGACCCACCATGGCGCTCCGTGTCTTCTCTCCATTTCTGGAAAACAAGAAAGAGAAGATAGCATCCTGGTGGCTTTGAGCAGGCCACTAGGACACCAGACCTATGTCAGCCCTTGGCTGAGGAGCTCAGTGCTCCCTGTTACCAGGGACCTGGCCTCGTGGACCAGGGAGTCTCAGCCTTGCCCACAGCACACATGCCTGTTGCCTCGTTCCAAATCGTTTTTTTTCTAAGAACAAAAGTATGCACAAATAAGTATTTCCATCTTTATTTCAAATTCTAGGTTTCAACGGCAATATTAGTGCTACTCCGCAGTGCTGTAATAATATATCATTATTTCTATTTTACAGTTCTTTCCTTAAAGGAGCAAAGCGAATGTTTAAAACAGCAAAACTCGCAGCCCCACGATTCCCCATTCAGGCTCAGAATCTGTACTCCCCTTTCAGAATCACGTATAATTGAAAACAATGCAGCCCCCTGATGTGTTAAATGCCGCAGTCATTAAAGCATTTTTTTAAAAATAATTTTTGGGGGATAAAAGATTGTTCTTGTGGCTGGGGTTATTATTTATTTATTTTTAGAAACCCCAAACAGGCTTGCTTCCTGTTCCCAGACTGACATCTGCTGGGGACCACAGGCTGGAGGACTTGGGAGGCAGGCCCGCAGCCGGCTGCCACTCGGCGCCCTGGGGCTCATCAGAGCCATCCGGCGGCGAGCCTGGGGCGGGATCCAAGTTCAGCAACCGCCCGGGGACCCCACTTTCTCCCGCACTTTCCACTTTCTAGCAGCTGAGATAAGGCCCAGAATGACACAGTCTTGACACAGGAACTCCAGGTTAGTGACTCTGGCAGGGAATTGGTTGAACAGGAATAGGAGCTTGGACAGGATGTGTGACCCCACCATATGATCCTCGTCCTGGTGTCACTAGGCCAGTGAATTGTTTCCTGCCTCCTTCAGGATGTGTCTGCGTGTATGGCTCTTTTTTTTTTTTTTTTGCATTGGTTCCTCTGCTCTGCGCATTCAGTCCTACAAGGGAGATCCCGTTCCACTCTCTTCGTATTTTACAACCAGGAGCCAAGCTTCCTTTGCAGAAGGAGGTCAGAGAGGGCCCTGGACTATTTCTCATTCTTCTTAATTTATAGCAGCCTGGCTCCTCCTCCCACCACTCTAGGTCTGTCCCCTCCCCACCTTGGGAGCGAGGCTTAGAAGGCTTTCAGTGTGGAAATTTCTTTTGCCCTCCTCATGCCCACACTGCAGTGGGCCGGATTCCCTGGCAGTCTCCTGTTATCTACATCAGACCAGCCCAACCCTCCTGTCTCTAACCTCTTACGGAAATGTTCCTCTTCCTTCTGAAAAACTATCTTTGTAAGATTTGTCTTCTTTATCTTTAACTGTAAGTATATGGGCGTGGGGTATGTGAATGTGAGTGCAGGTGTGGGGCCTTGACCCCCTTGGAACTGGAGATACAGGCAAGTGTGGTGCTGGGAACTGTCTTTCTGCCCTCTGCAAGAGCAGCAAGCACTACAGAGCGCCAAGCCATCTCTCCAGCTCCTTCTGAAATATCTTGCAAGCCCGAGCCCATTTAAGTACCTTTAGAGGAAACTCACAGATGTGGAATCTCTTAGCCTGATGCTATGTCCCAACCCAGAAGATGGGGGTAGGTGTAGGGAGGGTGTGTCCCAATGCCTGGGAGCCTGTGGTGGGGACCAGGGAACCATTCGAGAGGTGATGAGAAGGACTAACCATGGAATTATGGAGTAGGATGGCGAACATGAGATGGGAAGTCTGGCTCGATGCTGTCTTTTGTTGTTGTTTAATTTTAGAATAGGGTTAGACTTAACAGAAATTTGCAAGAACATCCCATAGACTTCTTGTATACCCCACAACTATTTTCTCCCTCGTTTGCACTGCTAGCCAAGGCGCTGAGGCCTCGCTGAAGGCCTGGGTGATACTCTGGCAGCACAGAACACTTCTGCAGCATGACCATGGCAGGGAGCGGCCGGGCTCTGAAGATACCTTGGGAGGGTGTCCAATGAACACAGTTTCTGTCACCTTCTAGTTCTTGTAAGTGATTCTACACGCAGATGGAACACCAAAGAAGCCCGCAAAAGAAAGGGTTTGTGTAAGTTTGAGCAAACCATATGTACTCTTTATCCTGTTTGGCATCAATATTCATGTCGGCCTCTGAGAGCGTTCATTCATTCTCTTGCCCTGCAGGGGTGTTCTCTGATGTAGGGAGAGCATCATACTTTATCATCTGCCTAAATAAGACAAAAGTCTGTATTCCACACCACATCTGGCACTTTGAGCTTCCCATCCGTGGCTGGAGTAGAAAATTCCTTGTAATACATTTAAGTAAAAAGAGCAAGCCAATTAAAAAAAAAAAACTAAGCACAACTTTTATTTTTTAAGGTTCTCTTGCTTTCCCCATTTTTTAAAAAACCCTAGGTGGAGAGTATGCATTGCCCTGTGATTCAGTTGCAACTCCTTGGCTGGTATTTCTCTGTGAGATAGACCTTCATGCTCCCTCAAGCCAGACCTGCGGTCCCTAGCACAATAGGGCTTGCTCCTGCCCGAGGTCCTCACACAGTCTGTTCTGTTTCCTTGAGGCTTCCTCTCTCTCCCTTCCCTGGTACTTCTGGGCTTCTTCTAATCTCTGCTCAAATCTATCCTTTCCAGGGAGTCTTATGTGGTCAGCTGTAAGGTTCCATGGTTTGGGGTCAGTTGTCCCCTAATTAAGCTCACGGAGCTTAGTTGGAGTGAGCAGCAGCAGGCCATTCCATCCACTCACTATTCTATGCCTCACAGCAACGCTGACAGTGTTGAGATCCCCTGGATCAAGCAATTGAGGGTCAGAAATAGAAGTTTCCTTCCCCAGGCTGCACGAGGCAGGAACTGCCAGGATTCCTTCACCCTTCCCTCTTACTCTCCACTACAAGGACTGAACACCATGTGAACATCACAGGGATTCTGGGACAACAAGATGGTTAGGCAGGGCATTTTCAGAGTGCCATCCTGGGTACAGGAGCTGACTGATCTGCTCTGTGGTTATGTCAGTCAGGTGGCCTGTAACAGGCTGTTCTCTGCCTTCCTATTCATTTTTATCTCTGCACTGGAATTCTCCTGTCTGGCCTAAGCTAGGAGAGGCTGACCTATGCTGTGCTAGACTCTGATCAGGGTTTACAGTTTGTGCCTCTTTTTATGAGCTCAGCAGAAATATGTTGCCAGCTTATGTTCTTTTATCTAGCATCCTGCACATGAACTGAACCAAGAGAATTTGATAAGCATGAGGGAAATAAATGATTGGATGGATGGATGGATGGATGGATGGATATATGGATGGATGGATAGATGGACTGGATGCATGGATGGATGGATGGATGGATATATGGATGGATGGATAGATGGATGTGTGGATGGGTGGATGGATGGATAGATGACTGGATGGATGGATGGATGGATGGATGGATGATGGATGGATGGATGGAAAATAACAAGGAATCGACACATTTTTGTCCTTAGACATTTCTAACACATTTGACACGCCGTGACTGAAAGAGAGTGAAAACTAACGCTTTCCAGATAATACTTCTCCAGCCAGATGTTCAGAGATGAAACAAAAAGGGGAAGAAGAAAAAAAAAATAACCCTTCACACTGCTTTGCATTCTGTGCCCACATCTCTAGAAGAATAATGTGGCAGTCATGTTCAACATGTATGGTCTGCACTTGGGACGAAGTTAACTGGGATAGAATAAACATAAAAATGATATAGAAATGCCAACAGCATCAAGGGAACAGCAGGTAGAAAAAGTGCCTGGCCAGGACCACACAGTCCAGATATGACAACTGCCACCTATCAGTGTTAGGGAAGTAGGCTCCTAAGGGAGAAGTGAAAAGATGGTCAAGTGCGGTCTGGGACCTTACATCTGTGCAGCTGTCCTCAGTAGCTGTGGGATCTGCATCCATGGCCGCAGTTAGTGGTAAGAAACTAGCTCTGTACTGCACATAGATGGCTTCTCCCTTGTGTGGACCCTACACAGCACAATAGTGTTTGCATAATATTAGACACTAGTAATCTAGAGATGATTTAAAATACACAGGAGGGTAAGTGCAGGGTATATGCAGATTCCTGTCATTTTATCCGAGGGGTCTGAGTACACATGGGTCTTGGTGTCCACAAGGCTCCTTAGAACCAATCCCCATCAGACATAGATAGTCTGTATTTCAGTGACTGTCATGGATATTCTGTTTATCAGAGTGTATATGGCCTTATCATTTTCTACTCTTCTAAATTCATCAGTAGACGGATAACATGTTGACTAACAAGTCTCCTTTACAGGCCAAAATGGCTAGTATGGATGAGAGGACACTATTTTGCCAGAGGGTACAGACCAGCCTAAGAATCTAAGGACTCAGGGCTGGTGAGATGGCTCAGTGGGTAAGAGCACCCGACTGCTCTTCCAAAGGTCCAGAGTTCAAATCCCAGCAACCACATGGTGGCTCACAACCATCTGTAACGAGATCTGACTCCCTCTTCTGGAGTGTCTGAAGACAGCTACAGTGCAATTACATATAATGAATAAATAAATCTTAAAAAAAAAAAAAGAATCTAAGGACTCTTAAGTACTGCCATTTAAATTATAAGCTATTTATTTGTCTCCTTATTTACAATTAGCACCTGGTAATGTGCTGATCTTATGGAGGTCCTTAGGATCTGTTACCATGGTTACCACCAATGTAAATGCTACACTATATAAAAGAAACAATTTAGAAATGGCTGGCTATTAAGCCGAGCCTATTTAACTGGTTTGGGAGATATTTTATTCTGGTGGAGTCCTTGCATTTGGGTCCCACTTCAAAGTCAACGCATTAAGTTTTTGATGGGCTTTAAGATGCTTTCAGAGCCTTGTGCTCGCACAGTAGGGAGCTGAATGTTTTTCAAAAGAGCCCCAAGAAAGTGGTGCCTGGTAGAAAACAAGTGCAATGGGTGGAGAGCCCGGCAATCTCACTTAAAAAGTGTTCAAACCGCCACCAAAAATAGCAACATCTCCTCCCACAAGCCCGCAGGCTCTCACTCCAGGCCCAGAGGTTTCCAGCAGCTGTGCCCAGGCCTTTTGTGCCCAGGCCTCCTGCGCCCATCCTCCAGTGGGGCAGATAGGAATGTGCAGACGAAAGGGTCTCCCACTGTCCTCCTTTCTGTCACCAGACTATAGGCTGTAAGGCCACCCTCTTGACATTCACCTGGCTTCTCAGTAGGCCGTTAGGAAGCCATTTGCAGAACTATTTGACTATGGACCACAAAATGATTCCGTTGGTAGGATGGGTGACTGGCATTTTCAGATGTGACCACGCCACCTCTCTCTCGGTGTGTTTCTCCACGTAAGCAAGAAGAAGCGCAGTGAGCACTGCTAGGGGCGGGAGACAAAGCAAACCCTCGCCCCTGGCTTCTGTCACCCAAACCCAAGTCCTCGGAGGAATTCAGGAAAAAGAGTTTGAGGAGGAAAGGAAAGGAGAGATGAAAGAAGGTGAGGGAAGCAGGGAAGGGGAGGGAGGGTCAGGAAGTGGGGAGGACAGGAGTGGAGGCTGTGGTTCAGCAGAGCCTCAGGCTGGCCTCTAAGGCAAATGCCAGGGAGATGGGGAAAGAGTCAGCAAGGTCACCTAGACCAGGGTTGCAATGTAAGGTCAGGCCGGATGGGTGACACTGGCCTGAGGGAGAGCAAGCAGTATGGCCTGGGTCTGGAGAGGGGGTTATTCACCCAAAGCCAGACCCCCCTTGGACTTGAATAGATTTCAAGAGGCAAGCCAGGGTCCCAGACCTGGCAAGAGTCATGGGCAGGGATTTGGGGGCATCTGATTAGTACCTATATGTGCTGAAAGGGAGAATAGGAGGGGATCCCAGAAGTTGGGCATAACCGTGGGGTAGATGAGAAAATTCTCCTTAACAAGGAGCTGCCTATGGTCTATCCCCCATTAGTCTGTTGAAAGGCACTTCCAATCAAATATTAGTTTCTCGTAGATTTCAGTCTCTGGGCAGGGATTTGCGTTCATGTCATGTTTGGGAAATGCTTATTTTAGAAAGTCGCCCAAAGTTCTTTATTGTAGGATTTCTCAGAAATTTAATATTTGAAAATATTCCATTCCGCGTCTTCAAGACAGGCGTTCAGTAGATCACTGGTGTGCTGGCAAATGATTAATAACCAACTTGAGAATTAAATCAAGGCTTAAAAGACTTGATTTATAGTGTCGCAACTCCCATGTTGTAAACCGAGAAGTCATTCCAGTTTCAGAGTGTCCCTCAGGGCTGCAGAGGACTTTGTTATTCTGTCAATCTGTGATGCCAGTCCCAGGCTGACATCCTAACAAGCAGGAATGATCCAGAGGGCTCCTCTTCAGGACAGTCAATGAGCTCACATGCTAAAATCTACCTTGGAGATGCCTGCCAGGAACGCGGCTCCACGACCCTGCGCTCACATCTACCAAACCACCCGCATCTTGGCTTACTACAGTATTTCCACAGAAGTGTTTGTTTGCTGAGAAACACTTTCACTGCATAGACACACTGGTCTTGAACTCCTGTGGTCACAGTCTCTGGAGTGATGGAATGGCAGGCATAGAACACCATGGAGTTAGGTTCTTCTAAGTGATCATACTCATTCAGACATGAATGATAAAAAATAATGAAGAAAATCCAGGCGGTGATAACACACACTTTCAATCTTAGACACTGGGAGGCAAAGGCAGGTGAATCTCTGAGTTGAAAGCCAGCCTACTCTACAGAGTGAGTTCCAAGACAGCCAGAGGTACACAGAGAAACTCTGTCAAAACAAACAAAGCAAAAGAAAACACAAGAATCCAGAAAGGACTGGGTTCCTGTGTCCAGTTGACTATGCTCTCCGAGGACCCCCACGTAATTCCTGTGTGCTGGAGGTCCTGCCTCTGCTGAGGGCTGTGCAGCCAACAAGATGGTTGGAAAAGGGTGTGCGACTTTGAGGCCTACACATCATGAAAGACAGCGTAACCTTTGCCTTGTTCTTTCTTGGGCTCTCTCAAGGCTGGTCGGGATGCGTGTCACACTTGAGTGTCTCCTGGAATAGAGCTCTGGAGCCCAGGTGGCAAGAAACTAACCAGGAGGCTCAATTTGTCTCTATGCAGACGACCCTACCCCCGCCCTAGAAGCAGAGCCTCTGGCTCGGTCGAGCCCATCCATGGCTGCAGCACAACCACGCTGGAGCTTCGGGCTCAGAGAAACTGCTAGATAATGTTGTTTTAAGATGCTAAATTTGGGGGGTAATTTGTTACGCCACATGATATAATTAATGCAGAACTCAATCTGTAGGAACGTTTTAACTTAAAAGGGAAGAAAAGATGAAACTGTAGATAGAGAAATATGTGAAACCAAGCAGTGTGTGGATAATTACGGACTGATTGTTGCCGAGTTCTGAGAAATGGGGTGGGGGAGGGACGGAGGGGAGGACGCGGAGGGGCTGTAGCATGGGGAGACATGAGGCTTATTTAGGAAGATTTCCAGAGGTTAATTTAGAAGGAAAGGGAGCCTGAAGACAGGCAAGACCACATCTCTCCTTTGAGGACAAACCAGAACTCGGGTTCATCCAAATGGTCTTTGCAAAAATGTAAACTCACTTGGAAATCAAGAGTCTATCTCAAAGTCCAGCATGGTGGCACAACCCTGTCGCTTCACTACTTGGGAAGCAGAAGAGGAGGAGGATCGTGTGAGCTCAGGTGTGGGAGTGGATGAAGTCCTGAGTCAGCAACATATGGTGTTGATGTGAGTGCAGCCGTGTCAAGGACCCTAATGCCTCAGACCCATGGGAATAGGTGAGCCCCAGGTGAGGTGCAGAGGGATGGCGAAGCCTTCCTCTGGTTCAAGTACCAGTGTTTACAAAGACTGACCCGTGGGAACAAGGACTAGCAGTTCAGTTGTCTCCTGGATGACCACCGGGGGACTGCTCCCCGAGAGACCTCCCACCCAGGTTAGCTAACCTTCTTCCTGTGCTTTGCGTAATAACTTCCAACACTACGTTTCTGGGTTGTATTGTCTGGTGCCCCCTTTGAAAATGAGCACAGCCTAGCTGTTCCCAGCTTTCCTGTGCGCGTGTCTGTCATTTCTTCAGTATCTGACATTTCTTCATTCCCAAAATGCCCAGTCAGGTTTCCGGGCACAAGCTGGGCAGGACCTAGCATTCAGAAGTTTAAAAGCAGCCCGTACACCACCGTGTGATTCTGTGTTACTAAACAAAATGTGAATAAGCAAGTGGTTGGGAGATAACAGCCAGGCCAGCATGGGCACCAGACTTCCAGGGCGCTGGCGGTGAGATGGGAGGAGAATGCCTAGAAGAAACCTGGTTGGTCTTGAATACTTGGGGCAGACAACAGAACAGTGCACCTACTGTGTGGAAGGTGAGGGCTGCACTAGGAAAAGCTTTCCTACCTCCACAAGAGAGCCAGAGGAGGGTCTCTATCTCCCTGCCTCTCTGTCTGTCTGTCTGTTTCTCTCCCTCCCTCCCTCCCTCTCTCTCTCTATCTCACACGCACACGCGCACACACACACACATACACACACACATCAGATCCAGATCTTTGGAACAAGAGATGAAGAGTCAACTTTTTTTTTTTTTTTAAATTAAGTCATCCAGACTTTAAAAATTATCTAAAATTAAAAAGCGGTTTACCAGTCTGTAATCTATCACCATTGAAGCTGGGCAGAGGAAAGCAGGGTAATTATTAGGTTGGATTAAATCACAGAATCAGAAGACTCAGGTCTTGGGGAGTTGGTTTCCACTCTGGAGAAATAGATGCTTTCTGTTCAGCTGAAAGGAACAAACAGACAAACCAAAGCCCCTCAGCCAACCAGAGGAAATCCATGGCTGTCCACAGCCTCAGCAAAATGTCCACTTTGCTTTATCAAGGAGGTTTAGACCCCTGGTAGAAGTCAGGGCGATGTGGAGGGGCTGGCTGCAACAGTGCTCCCACAACAGTGCTCCCACAAAACCTTCACTTCTCTTTACTCTTACTCAACACCGTGGGGAAGCTAAGTCGAATAGAAAATTAAAGGGCAAGGATAGGCAGCCTAAATAAAAAGTAGTTTGTAGTAAGACGTAAACTGGTTAATATGTAAAAAGCACAGCCAGTCTTACCAATAGTTACAGAAGTACAGAATAAATGCAAGGAGATTGAATTTCTAAAAACTTTCTAGATGGGCAAAGTCTAAAAGGTTGTTAGTCCTCAGCGGTGGGAGGCAGGGACTCGGGCAAGTCACAGGCAGCTGAGTTTGAGTTGGCAGAACCATTTCGGATATCCAAGAACCCTTAGTATGATGTTCCGTGCTCACGCCCTTTGTTCTAGCAATTGTGTTCCTTGTGCTTTCTCCTTGCTATGATTGTACAAGGAAGTGCAAGTTCAGGACATTTTCTTCGCCATTTGGGAAATCATATAAAAGTTAGACATGTCAATGTATACAATAGGAGGTCAGCTAGAAAAACAAATGGTAACAAATACATGTAATGTTCGCTTATTTTCTATATATTTATGAAATGGTGAGATCTCTCAGTAGCCCTTAAAGTTGATTCCATCTTGTCTTATGATGGAGCAGGCATAAAAAGAAATACCACTCAGCCAGCAAAAAGCTCAGAGGTAGGTCTACACGTGAACACACAAAGAACACTCATAACATAGGAAAGTTTCAGGCAAGGACAATCTTATAAAATAGTTTCCCATAACAATATGCAGACATATATATTTATATTTAAGTAAAAAATGTTTGCTGCAAAGATGGACTAGAAATAAACAGCTAACAGAAAAGCCACAGAGGGAGGAAGAATATTATTTCATTTATTATTTATTTGTTTATTCTTTAATAATGTTCAGAGTTAGGCCATTTATAAAGGCTGAAGTCAGAGTTTTCAAGCCTGCTTTCTTCCTACACAAATCACGTGCCTGGGGTTTTAGTCAGACCTTTCTGACGCAAATAAATTATGGGATGAAAACATGGTTTCAGAGGCTCATGGTTGCTGGGCCCATGTGCTTGAGCAGTGCAGTGTATCATAGCAACAGGAGTTTATAAAAAGGGGCCTTCTTCACCACTAAACAGGGCTAGGGAACAGGGACAGTTTTCAAAGTCATGACCCACCAATGAGGGACCTCTTTTCGTCAGCTGGACCCCATTCTTTAAAGTTTACAGAACCTTCTAAAATAGCAGGGACTAAGTGTTCAACACATGATCCTGTGGAGGATGTTTCATACACTCCATAAAGGAGTGTGTGTGTGTGTGTGTGTGTGTGTGTGTGTGTGTGTGTGTGTGTGTATGTCTGTGTGTGTAGGGACGGGCTGGAGAGATGGCTCAGGGGTTAAGAGCACTGACTGCTCTTCCAGAGGTCCCAAGTTCAATTCCCAGCAACCATGAGGTGGCTCACAGCCATCTGTAATGGGATCTGATGCCCTCTTCTGGTGTGTCTGAAGAGAGTGACAATATTCTCACATATATTAAATAAATAAATAAATCTTAAAAAAAAAAGGAGACTGTGGGAACTAACCTCATTCTCCCAGGGTTTCAGGACAGACATCATGACCACGGCAACTCCTATAAAGGGAAGCATTTAATAGAATTGTCTTGCAGTTTCAGTTTTAGCCTACTATCATCATGGTGGGAACATGGTAGCATTCAGGCAGACATTGGTGCTGGAGAAGTGGCTGAGAGTTACACATGCAGATCCTCAGACAGCAGGAAGGGAGAGAGACACTAGGCCTGGCTTGAGCATCTGAAACCGCAACATCCACCCCTAGTGACATACTTCCTCCAACAAGGCCACACCCACTTCATCAGGCCACACCTCACAATGGTGCCACTCCCTAGGAGCCATGGGGCCATTTTCATTCAAACACCACCACATCCTGGATAATTCACTAAAGAGACACACTGAGCTCATCAAGAGCTAGTACTACACACTCATACTTCTAGTTTGTTATGGGGAGAAGATAAAGATAGACATCAGAAGAGATGCATACCACAATGTCTGAGACACTGTCCTTTGTGTGTCCTGTAGGCTTGTTGTTCCAGGGTCTGGGCAAATGTTTGATTATGATTGCTTTGCTCATTTCAAAACCTCAGGGCTCTCTGAAGCTGCTTTCTTCCCCAATTACCTTAATTGTGCAGGCAGAGATGAAAACTGAAAACCCAGCAGGCCGAGAACACCCATTTGGTAGTTGATTCAGTAAACCTTCACGGTGTTGTCTGTTAAACCAACCTAGTAGTCACTAAGTTTGGCTGTGTTCCCACATTTAGAGGGACACAGTGAAAGGATGCAAATGGTCTAAAAAGAAAAAGCTAATAAAAATATTATATACAATCCTGACTGATACATCCTAAGGATCGTAGGGCAGCATGCACACGCATGTTGCATTTACTGCTGCATGCTCACAACAGCCAAGATAGGGGGCCAGCCTAGAGGTCCATCAGCAGGTGATCAACACACACACATACACACACATCGCACATCATTTTGTCCTAACTTGGCTTTCCATTGACCCTTTGCCTCCCTAACCCAACTCTTTTAGTTAAGCACACACACATCTGGGCACATGTACATGTGCATGCATGTGTGTGCACAGGAAGGCAGAAAGGGAACTTTAAGCAGGGAAGAGGTGATCTGGAGGGAAGGCGAGAGGGGACCGGAGCAGGGAATGAATGTGTATCCATGTGATATGAACAGAAGGAGGGATTACTTGAGGAGGAAGGAGCATTGAGGAAAGAAGGGTGAGAAGGACGTGGGGGGGGGCAGTAAAAGGATAAGTATGTGTGTGAAAACACTACAGTGGAAAGTATTACTTTATGTGTCACCTAAGAACTAAAAATAAAGTAATATAGAACACACTTACGCCTCTAGGTATGAAGTGGCCAACATACTAAAGCTATAGACAAGAAGAATGGAACAGGCACCATGTCTTAAAGATCAGCCATGCTCTGGTTTTGACAGTACAGATATGGTCATACAACAGTGAAGAGGAAGCCTGACTTGGGCACTAGTAGAGGTTACCACTAGTGGCTTTCTAATATTTCCCAAAGGCTGACTCAAGAACTCAAATTCCACCAGGCGTGGTGGTGCACGCCTTTAATCCCAGCACTTGGGAGGCAGAGGCAGGTGGATTTCTGAGTTCGAGGCCAGCCTGGTCTACAAAGTGAGTTCCAAGTCAGCCAGGGCTATACAGAGAAACCCTGTCTAGAAAAAAAAAAAAAAAAAAAACTCAAATTCCAGACTAGAAAGCTAAAACAAAACAAAACAAAACAAAACCAAGCCCAAAAAGCAGAAAACCAAAACACTGTAAAGTTGAGAGCTCTGAACTGTCGCTAGAGGGACACTGGTGCTCTTCTTGTGTAGGTGAGTGGTTAAGCATCATCAGTTTATGACACTCTATTTAGTCTACATGTGTGAAAAATGAAAACACCTCTCCCTTCAACAGCACTCTTGGCTATTCAATGTATTTAACAAGCAGTTAAGGAACCGGGGCTTGACAACCCAAGCGGTGGCCTGAGAATTGTTCTCAGAGAAGCAGGACGCAGAGTGATAGTTAGGAATACTCAGGGGCCCTGTAAGTTCTGTGGAGTCAGGTGTGCAAGGAGGGTTTCAACTGCAAATGACAGAGTACTCAGCTAAAAGTGGCTTCAGTAATGAGGGTGCTTAATTCTAACACAAAACAAGAAGTCTGTTGGGAGACAGCTTCATGCTGCAAACTACATACTCATAGTCTGGGGCTGCCTCTGTCCTAAGCCTGCTTTTCTTTCCCAGAACTCCAGAGAGAGTTCCTCACTTACCCATCCTCCTTCCCGCCCCCTTCTTCTTCCTTCAGTTCACAAGCCTTCCTAGCACTGACCTCCAGCCCTGTCTCCAGCCATCTATTTTCAAACAAAAGACAGAATGTCCAGAGAGTTCTAGGATTCAAGTCTTTACAGGAGGAGAAGAGAGAGTATGGGAGGGAAAGTTTTCTCCAAAGTCCTTTCGGGACCCCTCTCCAGGTCTCCCATCTCAGGCTGGAGCAGGCTCATCAACCTTGCCTGCCCCTGGCAAGGACGGGGTAGAGTTATTAGGAGCTGGGTATGCTCACTCACAGAATGAGATTCGGTGAGCAAAGAAACAGGTAATATGTAAGTGAGGTGGTTCCGGGCAAGCAATCACCAGAGTTGGTAACATTTAGAGGCATTAGCTCAAGAAAAGTGAGACACTGGTCCCAAAGCTGTGTGGGACTTTGAAAGGCAGCCTGCTTTCTGGTCGAGCTAGGTTTAAACCCTGGAGACTCAGCAGATAACTCTGCAAGAGACGGAAGGCCCATTTGCCATGCTCCCAAACATAGGCTCCTGCCTGACAGGAGGACCCGGCTTCATAATTCTGTGGTCATCAGTCATGTAGGCTGTCTAGACCCCACCCCTGCAGTTACCTGGCAACAGTCAGGTATGCTCCGCCTCACAGTTACCTGGCAACAGCCAGATAGCCCCAATCCATTATAAAAGGAACTGCTTGCCCCCCCCTTACTCCCTCTTTTACCCTCTTGTTCTTACTCTCGCCTTCCTTCTCCCCCTTCCTTCTTCCCTCTCTCCACGTGGCCATGGCTGCCCTCAGCTTTTCTACTCTCTCCCTCTCTCTGCCTTTCTACAACAAACTCCTTAAAACCATGGACTGCCTCTTATCAGACCCACCACGCTGGAGCAATGGAGCAGGTTTACCTCCTTCCTCGACATACTGCAGCATCTGGGATGTGCGAGAGTGAGAACCTGTCGTCCCTGGCCTCCGTGCAGCCCAGGGACCCCAGAACCGGCTCTTCTGCGGTGCCCAGCGGTCTGTGGTGCCCGAGAGTCGGAGCCCAACTCTGGCAGTTCCTCCGGGACCCCAGACTGTGCCCTTTCCTCAACCTCAGAGCGGAATCCTATGGCTTCTCACAGTCCAATGCCTGCGCAGAGGTTCTGTGGGGTCCGAGGCACAGTCAACCCCCCTGCATTTGCCTCGCCCAGCAGCCCTAGGTCCGAGTGGACACGGGACCCCACTTTTTTACCCCACAAAGCGGGAGCTACTCATTACTGTTCAAAGACAGAATAGGGCAAGACCTTCCATTTGTTGTATTGTTTAAAGTAGCTGAAGACCTCAGGCCTAGCACATATCCTGTGAAGCGTAGTGAGAATTTTGGTTCTTAAAAAAAGAACCCAGTTATGTCATATGAACAGGTTTTTGTTTTAATCCCAGGTGTGGGATACAGGACTGGTTTAGATTGTCCACAGCAGCTGACTATGATTTGTCTCCTGTTCTGGTGGGGGCATGATTCTGCCAGCTGAAGATAGTTTATGTTTGGAATTCTGGGGACTCTTGAGAAAGGTATATGAAAGACCAGAGCCCTGAGAGAGGCGGCGGGGGGGGGGGGGGGGGGGGGGGGGGGCAGCTGCTCCCTCTGCTGCTGCTGGTTCCCTTTGCTGCTCTTGGTTCTCACTCCTGCTGGTTCCCTCTGCTGTTGGTTCCCTCTGCTGTTGGTTCCCTCTGCTATTGGTTCCCTCTGCTGTTGGTTCCCCCTGCTGCTAGTTCCTGCTGTTACATGTACTGCTTTGGCTGTTTGCTGAGTTGCTGGTTGGATGACAAAAGATTGGACTTGCCCCTAGGAACTTGATGCCCCTCACCAGCAGGAAATGGTCTAAAGAAATCAGTGCCTTTCCTTCCCTTTAACCTTCTTTCTTGCCAACCTAGTGTTGAGTTGGAAGGGATTGGGGTGGATAAGGGTGGTAGGTCTAATAAGGTAGTCAAAATGTACAGTTACAGCGAAGGCTACATTTATGTTTTAAGTTAAAAATTACTGTGCTTAAGAGATCTATAAAACGAAAGACCTCTAACCTGTAAGTCCCACTTGCCCAAGGACAGATGACTTCCTGGAATGTTGGGGACTGCTGTTCATGGTAGACAGCAAGCCACATGCGTTCACTTCAGTAAACAAGCTCTGTTGCCTCAACTACATAGGATGTGCTTGATCACAGGCAGGCAGGAGGGACGTCAAGACATGTGCATGCCCCAGATTGGATGAGGGAGGCAAGGAAGTGGCCTTGCAGGGTTTGCCTTTATAAGCACAGGGCTAATGTAATTCAGCCATTCTCTGGAAATCCCAGGTATGGACCTGGCAGAGTCTATTGTCCTAGTCAGTATTTCATGAAGCTTGCTTCAAATTTGGCTCAAAAATTATGGTAATGATCTTACTCTCACCCATCGGGATTAACGGTAGCATATGGTTTTAGGGGAGTTAAAGAAAGATAGGCTTGGGAATCTACCTTGCAAGGTCTGCTCCTTAGAAATAGGATTCTTCATTAAATCTATTTTCAAGTTAACAAAAAAAAAAAAAAAAAAGAGGATTTCTTACATGGGGGATGGCCGGAGTTGTATGCGGCTGCCTGACACAGCTAGGAACAGTATTTTACCTGTTCTGTGCTGTGTTTCCAAGCCTGCCATTTGTGAGTCATAGATTTCTGGCTGTACCAAGCAAACAGCCAAGACTCCAAATGCTGGAAAAATCGGCTAAGTTCAGAAAATTCAGATTGTTTAGAACAAGAACTTGCTGCTGGAATTTATCTTAATTATTCACTCCTGATAAATAAATGGGACAACTGATTGGGGTCCCTGCAATGTTAGGATAATTTGCAGTGCGACTCGAGCGAATGTGCATTTCCCCAAATTAAAAGATACCCAAAAATAGTATCCAGGAGCTGGTTATGTTTTGCTGTGTATCTTGTGTTCATTGTAAAACAACTGTTCTAATGCATCTGCAATACATAAATAAATAAATGAATAATGTTCCAAAGTCCCTGAAATAGACTCTCAAATGATAGATACAATAAGCCAAATGGCTGAAAGCACTAACCCACAACTTTTGACCAAAGTAAATAAGCTTGCTCTCACCCTGTGTTCAGAGGAGGAGGAGAGGGGAGGCTTTGAAGCCATGAAAACACTGGATTCTAAATCAAGGGTTCTTAGAGCTGGAAGGGAGATATCAGTAAATAGGGTTGAGTTAATCCACCTGGGCCAGAGACTTTCCAGTTCAAGGGGTGGTCTCTTTCATCGGCGATTTCTTGAGATTTCACAGGATTGGAAGGCAAGGCTGTGGCGGCTCACACACATAATCTGTAGCCTTGATGGCAGTGGCTAGACTGTTTAGATTGTAGTAACAAGCCACTGACTTTTTTTGAATAGTGACTGGTGATTTGAAGATGCCAGGCACTAGTAGGAGGTGTGGCCTTTTTAAAGTAGGTGTGTCCTTGTTGGAGGAAGTGTGTCACCATGTGGGGGGGGGGGTGGGGAGGCTTTGAGATCTTCCTCCTGGCTGTTCATGAGCCAGACTTCTGTTCGCCTTCAGGGCAAGATGTAGAATTCTCAGCTCCTCTAGCACCATGGCTGCCTGGATGCTGCTGTTTCCTGCCATGATGCTTACAGACAAAACCTCTGAACCTGTAAGCCAGTCCCAATTAAATACTGTCCTTTATAAGAATCGCCTTGGTCATGGTATGTGCTCACAGCAGTAAAACCCTAACTAAGACAGTGATCCCCAAAGCTCTCTGATTTGAAGGGCTCTTGAGAACAAGAACACAGAGCTAGGAAGATAAGAAGTGGAACCGACTAAGAGGTCGCCTTGACCGGGAGTGTCACTGAGAGAGGCTGGTGGACGCTGGCCGCTCAGAGCTCATTTCTGGGCAGCTCATTGTCGAGGATAATGAAGTACGATCTAGCATCTCCCACCATCCAGGAACCAAAGGGTTAGTGAATGGAGGTGCGTGGGGTTCCGAGGCAGCTGTTGGACCTTAGTCAAATGGCCGAACTGGAGCTAGCTGAAGAGGCCCTCATTATGCTGCCACTGCCTCTTCAGACTCTTGTTGCCAAGGGTTTTGGCTGAAACTTCACCTAGAAACAGCAGCTACCTTCTTACCACCACCCCTCCCCCATGCCCGTCCTTCCCCAGCAGAGGAAGCACTTGAGAAAGGCCAAGGCTGCATGGCCTCTGCCCCTGCCGCTCTCAGAGGGGACAATGCAGCTCTCTCTCCGCTCTCTCTCGCTGTTGGCCCTGAGCTCTATTCTTAAAAGCAAGCTTTATCAACATTCGAATGTGCTCGGCACTCATTAGTCCATGAACTAACTCAACGGAACAACAAAACCCCTTTTGCTCCCGCAGTTCCTGGCAACTTCTCTGGTCAACCCTACCTCTGTGTGATCGACCTTCCCAAGGGTATTGGAATCTTTTCCTTGGTGAAGCAACTTGCGATGCGTGATGTCTTTCGATGGCTGGTTAGCCCAGCTTCCTTCCTGTCTCACAACGTCGCTCCAGTGGCCTGCTCACAGGCCGCCTTTTTTAGATGCCTCTGCACCAGGCAACTTGCCGCCAACTTTCCATTTGTTCTAGACCAGAGGTTCTCAACCTGCGGGCCTCAATCCCTTTCAGGGGTGGGGGAGTTGAATAACCCTTTTACAAGGGTCAGTCGCCTAAGACCATTGGAAAACACAGATATTTACATTACAATTCAAAGCAGTAGCAAATTACAGTTGTGAAATAGCAATAAAAATAAACTTATGGTTGGGGGCGGGGTCACTGCAACACGATGAACTATTTTAAAGGGTCCAAGAAAGCATTGGGCCACACTGTTCTCGACCCTGCCCTGTCCAGCCCTCAGATTGTGAATACTCTCCCTTGAGTACTGATTCTGAGAGCGTATCCCTTCATTCTCAGACCTCTGAATTTCTGATGCATGTATCTAATGGACAACGTGGTATCTACACAGGGTGTTTAGTGGCCACTCTGAGCCTACATTCAAAGCTTTTGAAAACAGGGGTGGGGGTAGGGGTGTAGTTTGTTGTTTCCTTATCAGCTTTTAAGAGTCTTTGTATATTTTGGGGGAGTAGTTCAGATACAATCTTTACAAGACACATCGCAAACATTTTCTTCCCATCTGTTGTCTTCTCAGGTTCTTGATGGTACCCTAATGTTTCTGTAGTTTCAGCTATCAATTCTTTCTCTCAGGGACCACGACTTTGGCGTTGGATCTGAAATGTCGCCTAGGCTGTCTCTTGCCCTCTGGCTCTGTTGTTTTGTGCTTTATATTTAGGACTATTATGCATTTTGAGATTTAAGTGAATTTTTGAGAAGGGTGTTTAGATCTTTTTTTAAAAAAGATTTATTTAACATATATGAGTACACTGTACACTGTCTTCAGACACACCGGAAGAGGGCATCAGATCCCATTACAAATGGTTGTGAGCCACCATTGTGGTTGCTGGGAATTGAACTCAGGACCTCTGGAAGAGCAGACAGTGCTCTTAACCGCTGAGCCATCTCTCCAGCCTGTGTTTAGATCTTTTATTTTATTTTTCCAGTCCAGTTGTTCCAGTACCATTGGTCAAAGAGTCTTGCAGTTGTTTGTTTGAGATAAGATAGCTCTGGATGTCCTGGAATTCAATCTATAGACCAGGATGGCCTCAGACTCAGAGATCCACCTGCCTCTGCCTCCTGCATGCTGGGATTAAAGGTATAAGCCACCATACCCGCTGTCCTGTAGTAGATGCTAGAAACAAACAAACAAACAACAAAAACAAACAAACAAAACCCAAAAACAGTTGACTAGTTATTGGTTGTCAACTTGAGAAGATCTAGAGTCCAGGAGAGAAATCACTGGGCACGTCAGTGAGTGAGTTTCCAGAATGGGAGCAGAAGCTGAGCTATTGGGATAGAAGAGATATCGTGACTGTGGTAGGCTGGATCAACAGGCCGAGGTCTCGGACTGAGTACAGGAGAACGTGAGCGGTGCACCAGCATCTGCCTTGGCTTGGGACTACAAATGGAACGTGAACGGCTGCTGCCTCAAGCTCCCGCAATCGTGTTTCCCTACCATGACAGACTGTAGCCCTAGCCTCACAGCAAGAGCCAAAGGAAATCTTTCCTTCAAAACAACATCTCCTCTGCTGGGGGCAGCGGTGGTGCACGCCTTTAATCTCAGCACTTGTGAGGCAGAGGCAAGCAGATCTCTGAATGTAAGGCCAGCCTGGTCTATACAGTGAGCTCTAGGACAGCCAGGGAAAAACGGAGAAACCCTATCCCAAAAAACAAAACAAATGGACAAAAATATCTTATTGTATTTTATGTGTACGGGTTTTTGCCAGGGTGTATATGTCTGTGTACTACTTGTATGCCTAAGGACTTCAGGGGCCGGAAGAGGGCGTTGTATCCCTTGGAACTGGAGTAATGGTTGGTTGTGAGCTGACATGTGGGTGCTGGAAATTGAACAAGGGTCCTCTGGAAGAACAGCCAGTGCTCTTAACTGCTGAGTCAACTCTTCAGCCCTAAACCCTTTCTTGAGCTGTCAAGGCAACCAGAAAAAGTAACTAGCTCAGGTGGATCTGTGTCTGGGTTTGATTGTAAGTCTTTCCTGCATCAATACCATACTGCCACGAACCATAAGCTTTACTGTAAGTCTTAAAAGGAAACAGCCAGTCTGGGGAATGTATTTCTGATGAGATGTGGAGGTCAAATGTGGCTGAGGGCGCAAGTTAAAGTCCTTTGGAGGGAAGGTAAAGCCCTGGCCTTACAGTCTCATATGACGGAGCTACTGAGCACTGGGAATGCACCCAGCATGGTGTGCAGTGTGGGGTGGGATTTGAAGGGCTTAGCACAGTAGCCCTTATCGGAAATACTTAGGACCACAGGTGTTTCAGATTACAGAGTTTCTCAGAGTTCGGAATATTTGCATAGACCTCACTTGATTGAACATATCTAACCCTTAAATCCCAAATGGTTCAAATCCAAATGCCTTTCACATCAGTGCTCAAAACATTTTGGATTAGGGGTGCTTACATTGTGTGAAAGGAAAACATCTAAAACATATTAGTGATTTTAAGGTTGGTCACACATTGAAATAACAGCTTGGGCATCCTTGGTTAAATAAGAGACATTATAAAGATGAATTTTGTTTCTTTAAAAATGTGGCTAGTAGCCAGGTATGGTGGAATACACCTGTAATTCCTGCACCTGTGGTTGTCAAAGACAGGAGGATTCCCAAGTTTGAAGCTAGCCTGGTCCTTAGAGTGAGTTTCAAGCCAGGCCGGGCTACACAGTGAGATCATGTCTCAAAATCCAAAATAATCAGAGCCAAAGTGGCTGTTAGAAACAGACACCAGCCCCCACTACTTCTTTTGGATAGTCAGCTGCAGTTCTGGCCTTTGGCAGCCGGCTTCCTGCTCCCTCCTCCTTCCTGTCTCTCTTCTGCACCACGACCAGCCCGCTCTGGGCTAGGAGCACAAGGCATAACAGCAGATGGGGCAGTGTGCCAGCCGACCTTTTAAAATCTACATCACAATGCATGGCTTGTTTGAAAACTAAGGGCTTTCCACTTAAGCCAGAGTGAGATCCAAAGTCCTGAATCACGTGGAGGTCCTCCTCAGTACACCCTAGCCAGCCACCCGCAGCTGCTGTTCCACAGGGCACCCGGCTCTTGTCAGAGCCTCTGCATTTGCTGTTGTGTGTCTGCCTGGTTGCTCCTGCCATTTTTTTAATTTCAATATTATTAATTTATGGTTTTAATATTATTTTAGTAAAGCACCTACATTTTTGCACTGACAGCTGCATCCTTTCTCTCTTCAGGTCTTGGCTTACACACATGCAGGTATGTCCTCAGACATACATTGCTTTCAAATGGGCCCTTCAGTGAGAAAGTCACCTGATAATATGTATGAGATGGTCTCATTTATGCAAAAATATATGTAGAATTATTCATACATGTAAACTCACGGTTACTATTCAGGAGGACACATACCACATAGTTAACTGAAGTTTCCTCTGGGGTCCTTCTCCACACATTGGTCTGTGACTTCCCTCACAAAGCAATATGAATGAGCAATTTCTCCATGCCAGCTCATATAGATGTACTTTTATTCTTTTTAATGGCTTAAGGCACCCTTTTGTATGGGTGCATTATAATTCACTTTGCCATTTTCCTAAATTGATAGATATTTTAAATTGTTTCCAATTGTTTTTGCCGTTACAATTGAATCTTATTACAGCTGACCAGATTTCAATTCTTTGGACCCCAGAAAATAATTTCGTTTCTATGGGAAGCAGTCTTTTATCATAGCTTCTGAAATGACACATACAGTTAATTCAGTTGTGAAATGTGGCTGGCTTAAGTACTGGCAAGTTTTCACAGGCAGCTTGTATATTGTTGTGATCTTTACCATAACTAACATCTTTACAGTATTAAAGCACATGACTATTTCCTGAAGACCTAATATGTATAATAATGGATGGATAATAGCTCTACCAACTGTTTGAACAATGCAGTTTTCTTTTTAAAACTGAGGTATAACATTTATGATAAAGTGCACAAATGTTGATTAATTTTGTGTGTGTGTGTGTGTGTGTGTGTGTGTGTGTGTGTGTCTGAATGCAGGTGCCCAGGGAGATCAGAAGAGAGTGTCAGATTCCCAGGAGCTAGAGGACAGGCTGGAATGAGCAGCCTGATGTGGGTGCTGAGAATTGAACGTGGGTCTTCTCCAAGATCTGACCTCAGAGCCATCTTTCCAGAATGTGTGCTGTGAAGAAATAATGTTTGGGTATACACATATGTAATATACGTATGTTTAATATATACACACACATACCCGAGTAACAGTTTCACAGATAAAAATATTTAACATTTTCCATATTATTTGAGGAGCAGTTCCTTTGTTTTTTGTTTTCTTTTTTGGAAGATGGGATCTCTGGTGTCCAGGCTGACCTTACATTCATGTGCTTAAGCCTTCAGTGTGCTGAGACAACAGCAGGTCTAGACAGGTACAGCACATTTTTAGTAGGACACTTTAAAAAGCTTACTTCCTTAAAATTTCCAGTTCATATTCTTGGGACAAATTCTTCTTTATGATTCTATGGTGCCAAGAGTTTGGAGAGTCAGGACATTCACTTTATGTCCTGATCACAGCCCCTCCCTTCTCTCCTCCCACTCTTACTGCTACAAATCCCTCCTCACTTTCTCCCTAGGGAAGGCAAGCCCCGTTGGGTACCTCCCTACCCTGTGGGATCTAGTGCTAGCAGGACTAGGCACATCCTCTCCCACTGAGACAAAACCAGGCAGTCCAAGACAGGGCACCCCACCCAATGTCAGGGAATAGACCGAGACAGCCCCCATGCCACTTGTTAGGGGAACCACAGGAACAACAAGCTGCACATTTGCTACAAATGTGTAGGGCCTAGGTCCAGCTCCTGCACGATCCTTGGTGTCTTTAACATTTAATTGGGCTTTTAGGTTCAGAGGTTTAGTCCATTATCATCAAGGGATCCACAAGGATGTTCATAATTTCTCATGTCTACGTAACTTTTTTAAAGGGCTGCTGATAGGCAGCCGAATGGGAAATCCTGTTTTGCCAAAGCCTTTCAAATCTATCCAACCCAAATCAATGGAATCCTCATTGTGGTCTCTCAGATGTGATACTTACCCTTGGAAGGGCCGTTCAGTGCAAACAGTTCCTGTTCTGCACTGGTTTTAAAATTTTTAAAATATAGCAGGAACTAGTGAGCTGTGTATGCAATTTTGGTTAGGGAATATAATTCTGTCTGTACAAGAAAGAGCCATGGAAGAGATAACAGCAGATGGCCTCCATCACTGAGCTGAGAATTTGAGAGTCTGTTTCTTGTTTGGCTGTCGAGGGCCCCTTCATTACCACAGTAGCATTAATGTTGAATAAAATTTTGGAGGTACCCTAGAAGTGCTGCCTCAATTTCAAGTGATAAAATTAACTCTAATTTTCAAATACTAAGCTATAAACTTTGGAATACAACTTATTAGCTCATAATAAACTAATTCTGGGTAGCTTCTGTAGGACAGATCTTTAGGGAAACATAGAAAAATATATTTCATACTTCTCTCCTGTGTGCACTACATACAGGTCTGTTTTGGACACTGAGTGGCTCTCTCCCCAGCCCTTCCACAGGAAGCCATTTAACCTATTAGTGCACCAGTGTTGTTTGGTTACACCTACAAAGACCCCGAGGCTGGAAGAGTAACTGGAATAGGCTGACAGCTAAGTGGAATCCAGATCTGATCAAAAGTCCACTCCATCCTATTGTACTGCATTCACAGTACAGACCAGGAGCAGCAATGCAGCCAAGGCAAGGAGCCAGACTGTTACTGCACAGATGTTAGCTCAGATACAATAGCTTACACTCATTTTTCTTGTCATGGTAAGCAGCGAGGGTAGCTGGACACCCCGGGAGATGCAGGTTCCTGCCATATTGCTCCACTGTCCGTTAGGGCAGGGGTTCTTAACCTTCCTAACCCCGTGACCCTTTAATACAGCTTCTCATGTTGTGGTGACCCCAACCATAATATTACTTCATTGCTACTTCAGAACTGTAATCTTGCTGTTAGGAATCGTATGTAAATGTGTTTTGATGGTCTTGGGCGATCCTATAGGTTGAGAACTGCTGCCTCAGGGTGTTGACCTTGTGCGTATGATTAATGAGTCCTCTCAAAGGAAGAGCAGGGAAGGAACACACATCCAAGTTGCAAATAACCGCCTTTCATCAGCAGCAGGCAGCTCTGACCCTAGAGTAGCTTTTTAATAGTACTGCACAGAGGACTAGGAAAGTATGAATAGGACATAACTTATAGATGTGACACGTTGTTGACACTCGGAGGCTACCAAGATAGCACGTCACCAGACTCACTCCCACCTCTAAAAGAAAAAAGCAATATGCACAGAAGAGCAAAAGAGTCAAAGAACACAAATATCATTGTCCTTTTCTCCCATATTTGGTGACAACAGGATGTATGACTTTCCTGGCTGGCCTTTGGACCTTCAATCACAGCTCATATACTGTCCCCAACCTAAAGGCTTCTTCCTTAGCTGCTTGCCACAGCGTGAAGGAACTTGTCCCTTCACAATATGAAAGCAAAGACGTGCACTGGAGATGGCTCTGGAATAAGACCTTCTTAGCTTGGGACATAAACACAAGAGTGAAAAAGACAGATCTGAGGACTGAGGACCCCAACTCCACAACAGACGGGGTTCCTCCTGCTTCGTTAGGAAATCTGCCTCACCCTGGAGCCATCTTCTGATGCCAAGTAGGTGGTGTTGGCTCTCTGTGCCTTTTGAAAAGATATCTGTAATTATCTGTGTACACCACTTCACTGTGACCTTCTAGTGGCGAGGCTAATAAACTGACTTACTGATCAAGACGAATGCGTCCTTACTAGAGAACACCCACTCACCTCACTTCCAGCTTTGCCCGCACCAGCAATCCCCTATTGCGTAACTTTGTTGAGTGGATGTGGACACAACAAAGTATTCTAATATGATAAAAACTGCTAATGCCAGCAAAAACGTGTTAGGTACTGAGTAGTGTGTGACATTTTACCATCTAAATTCAATACTCACAAAAGGCCTACATTGATTTAGACTGCTTAAGGAACTTGTCTAACCCAAGGTCATATCACACAAGTTGGAAGCAGAATGTATAGCCAGGATGCAAACCCAATCTGGCTTCCTTAGGCCAAGGACCAGGTCATGTTTTGGGATGTGTGTGTGTGCGTGCGTGCATGTGTGTGTGTGTGTGTGTGTGTATTTACTGTGTGCATGCGTGTGTGTGTGTGTGTGTGTGTATTTATTTTCAGTTTCCTAATTGTAACCCAGGGCTTTTCACCAAGATGCTAATTTTTAAGTGGTTCAGGGTATTTATAGATCACTTAGGTAATCCAAGAACTGCAATGACTCTTGTTTTTCAAGACAGGATCTTATTCTATAGCCCGGGCTGGTCTCACACTTGTGTACCACCCAACCCAGATGGAACTGTCAATAAAACTTTCATTTGTGTGTGTGTGTGTGTGTGTGTGTGTGAGAGAGAGAGAGAGAGAGAGAGAGAGAGAGAGAGAGAGAGAGAGAGATCATGCATGTAGGGCCCAGAGGACAACTTACAGTAAGCAGCTGGTTCTTTCTTTACATCTTATGGGTTCCAAGGACTGCACATGTTTTGCCAGATTTGGCAGCAAGTAAGCTTTCCCTCAGAGTCATCTTTCCAGCCCAGAACTGCCAGTTTTTATAAGGGGCCCCCAAGCAATTGTAAGGAGGAAAAAAAGAAAATCACTCAAAAGCCAAATCCTTCTTTTAATATATTGTGTTTCTACAAGCTTAAAAATACGTCAAGATTCTTTTTTCTAATATGAGGGATCAGTCATAAGATCCAACATGTCTGAAGGGTCAGAAAAAATGTTAAATGAGTAGACTGGTAAGAAAACATGACACATTAAGAGATTTTGCCCTGTGACGCAGGGTGTCTGAGACAGAGTCACAATCAGAACGCTGAGACCATCATAGGGCCAGCAAGAGTGGTCAGCAGGGACTGGAGAGTTGGCTCAGCAGGTAAGAGCACTGGCTACTCTTCCAGAGGTCCTGAGTTCAAACCCCAGCAACCACGTGGTGGCTCACAACCATCTATAGGGGGATCTGATGCCTTCTTCAGGCAGGCAAATGAATATGTAGCAAAGCACTCATACATTAAATAAAGTTTAAAAACAAACAGTAGAGCACATGCTTTAAAAAAAAAAAAAGTGGTCAGCAGTGTAGCATCTTAATACCAGAAGTCGATAAATCACTTGGAGGGACGCTGACTCCAGCATGATGCTGGCAGGTTATATGAGAACAGAACCTTTATTCAGAACTAGGTAAGTCAGCCACGAGCCACGAGCCATGAAGACTTGGCTTCCTCAGAAGCCCTGGTTCTGATCCAAGCCATGCTCAGCACAATGCAAAACGTCAGAAAGGCAACATGAGAAAATTCTACCGAAGGCTATCAAAACATTTCTCCAAGCTTTTGGCACATATCAGATCCCGTGAGTACAAATTTGAGATGAACCTAGAGGCGCAAAAACATTTACTTAAAATTCTAAAACCATATAACCTATAGTTTATACATATACACCAGTGAAAACATTTCAAGGGCCTTTTGATCCATAGGCAACAGTTCCTAGAAGCCTCGACTTGTGTACAACACACAATTTTGTTCATTGCACATTTTTAACATCTAATTTGAGCCTTAACAAATGCAGTTATCTTGGATGGTCTCCTTTCTCCCATAGTGTGCAGCCATCACATTAGAAGCTAGAGAGCCGAGTTTGATCATCTTCAAGCTTTTAAACACACTGATGCATGTACCTGAATGCAGACACAGTAAGTGCTTCTCAGAGCAGGTGTGGCCAACAGCACATGTGGCTCTGCTCCACTGCAGTCACCACATGCTTCCAAGTCCTATCCACTACCCCATGGTACCCCTATCTATTGCTTATTTATAATTCTCTAGCCCAGGCTGCCTGTAGTATCACTGCACAGTCTTGGCTGACTCCCTGTTTTCTACCGTCCTCCCACGTGCTGGTGGTGAGCTACCATGTCCGGCTTCACTCTGTTTTTTGAGAGAGGGTCTCGCTTAGTTGCTCAGGAGGGCCTTGAGTTTCACCATCCTCCTGCCTCAGACTCTGAGTGCTGGGACTACAGGCTTGTACTACCATGCCAGGTGATGGAGTCTGCTTTAAAATCTTTCCTCTGGGCAGCTGGATCTCCGTAAGAAATACCTTTCCTCTCCTTTTGGGTTGCACAGGACACCCTAGTACAGTAAGCGTGATGGCTGGTCCGGGCATGAACCTTCACAGATGGCAAATGGTTCTATTGCACTGTGGGGCACAGAAGGGCTCACCAGAATGTTAACATGGAGGCAAAGGGTGGTTACTCAGGAAGGAAGGAGTTGAGGATATCTCTGTCTTGGGGGGGAGTGGCATGGCAGATGACCCAGGGGTCACTGAGTGGCCAGCACTTGCTCACCTGCCATGCTATGAGTCTACAGGTTCCTGACTCATACACATGCCCGATTTTCAACTGGCTGCAAATATTTCAACAGCAAAGGAAGTTTAAAAACGATCAAAGTTGAATTATTTTTCAGTATTAGAATCAGCATACGAATCAGAATTGAAATAAAGAAGCAACCCCTTAGAAACGAAATGGTCAGTTTTTACAATTTAATAATTTTAAAGAAAAGTGAGAAAAAATGGCTTCCACTTGGTTAGAGAACTAACAACAATCAGAATTCACTGGCATTGGAGACAAAATGGTTTTTTTTCTGACCAGAGTCATCTGTTCTTCAACCTCTGCAGTATCATTGCTGTCATCTTTCAATAAATGTCCATCTACAAATTAATTAACTTTTCTGAGACAATCCCAGGCATATTCTTCTTCTAATTCCCATGAAAGACTCACTTCTAAGATACAACTGCAGCTGCCCCACACTGCCAGGTCCTGCGTCACACACGCCTTAAAATTCTGTAATCAGCAGCCAGCAGGTGCCATATCGCATTCAACACACCACAGTCAGTCAATACAGACATCCCCAAACACACCAAGGCTGGTTTTGTCAAATGTTTTATTGAGTGTAGACATCTGGAGTACTGTAAAACATGCATTATCTTTAGATTCAAAAAGGAGCAAGCCACATTGTCTTCACTGTCAAACGTGTCAGGCCTGGCATACATGATGGAGATTAATGAAGCATCAGGAGAGTAATATGGCTTGAAAAGCCTCTACAGTGTGCAGTAGGGTCTTAATCACGTGAGAAAGCAAAGCTCTTCACGCTTAGTAACTTGCATTTCATTGAAGGTACATAGTATTTTACAATTTTAAAACAAATAAAAATAATTTGTTTGTAGAAGATTCCCATTCCTAACTTTGTCTCTTTAGATTTCAGAAACTTTAATTTAAAAAACACCCATCCCCCCAAGCCCCAATATATGCATTTTAGAAGTTGTACGTCGATCTTAGCAATAACTGAATTTATTTCTTTTTTGGTTGCTGAGGTGTATTAAATTTGAAGAAGATAATATCTCCATCTTCAACAATATAATTCCTGCCTTGTTGTCTGTATTTTCCAGCAGCCTGCAAACAGGAAAAACAGGAAATGGCTTATTATTTATAACCAAATACATAGGAAAAAGAGAGGAACTGGCTTATTGCTTATATCCAAAATACACAGGACAAGCAGGAGAAATAAATGGCTTATTACTTATATCTAAACTCTCAGGAGAAACAGGAGAAATAAATGGAAGGAAAGTTCCTGGGTCATGTTAAAGGCATAATGAAAAAGAAGAGATGTGTAGGAAGGCATACAAGTCCTAAAGAAAAAAAGATAAGCAAAATCCTTCTGGTTTGGACAGGACTAGGTTTCCACATATGTGTACCAATCATACTGCATTCTCACTAACTGTTGACACACAGATGTAAATCATACCAATGTCATTAAATTTCATTACATGCTGCTCATGGTACCTTTCTAAGGTATCTGCAAACACCTAGCAAGTCACTGTAAGAGACTGATCAAATGAGGCAGAAAAAGCCACACACGCTTTGTTTGCTTAAAGAAATTCTTTGGTGACCCTAGTGATGTCTTAAAGACAGTTTGCTCTAAGAAAAACTGCTCGGGCTGGTGAGATGGCTCAGTGGGTAAGAGCACCTGACTGCTCTTCTGAGGGTCCAGAGTTCAAATCCCAGCAACCACATGGTGGCTCACAACCATCCTTAATGAGATCTGACTCCCTCTTCTGGAGTGTCTGAAGACAGCTACAATGTACTTACATATAATAAATAAATAAATCTTAAAAAAAAAAAGAAAGAAAAAGAAAAACTGCTCAACTGTGCTGCACGCGTTTGCATTTCTTGTAGCTCTATTTACTCCTGACAAGGGCACTGACATCTGTGTACCCTGAATGTTATCTTGGAAGTTTTCAGACAGTGTTGCTTCCATGCAGACTCTTACAGGTTGGAACTGCAGACAGACATTTTTCCACTTGTCAATCAGTCAACAAAGAAATGATTCCACCTGCCAGTGTGCAGATCTAGATATGCTCTTGAAAATTCCACACAAACAAAGCAGGTTCACCCATGGCATAGCACACACTTTGGGCTCCTGAGCACTCACACTTACCACGCACACGATTATCTGCCTCCTGTGACGCCGGCACCAACCATTCAACAATGGGTACCCAAATTCTCAGAAGCGTTTTTCTTGAGAACATGAAAACTTTATTCTCAAGACATTTAAGATTACTACTTCCCTTTGACAATATTGAAAGAAAGTTCAAAGTCAAGTGAAATTATATTTATCAGTAATAAAAACACTAACGAAGATCATACATCTGAAGTGTGAATCAACAAACCAGACTGAAGAATCCTCCTAAGCATATTTTTGATACTAAGGATTTTGCTTAATAGCAACATGCTATTAATAGGAAGTTTATCTTTAAAAAGACAATGTACTCCCTCATTCTAAAAGACATACTAAATAAAGAGTCACATGATATTTGTAAAGATGTAATGTACTGAAAGCCATATGGTACTTACCTCTAGGATCTAAGCCTACTATTATAAAACTATACATACAAGTTAAATGAAATACACATTGACATGACATATTAGTATAAGTTTATATACTTTATTACACTCAAGTTTATTATTAATAGTGACAGTGTTTCTTTAAATTCTCTAGAGACCATTTAATCCATTTCCACTGCTATCAGAAACACTGGTTGAAAAAAAATCAATACCCATTTGTGAATCTTGAGTATGTATTAAACAAGACACGTCTAACCAGTTCATTTGCACTTGAAAGCAGCCATCTGTAGAAGGCAGCTTTGCCTAAGCAGATATGATTGCTAATAGTGTGATATCCCTGTAGACTACAAAGCCCAAAGCTATTCAGTATATAGCTCATAGCACTGTACTGAATTAGCTATGCTGCACTGGTGGTAGAAATAAACACACACACACACACACACACACACACACACACACTCGCATGTACACATGGTCCTGTTTGCAACCTCAAACCTCCTTATCATGTACAAGTAAACACTGCTGGATAAGGAGTATAAAGCAGTTCATAAATTCTTCATTTATCCAGAGCTCAAAATTTAAACATCAGTTTTGGAAGTTAAAAATGTATGAGGTATTTAGTGGTACTCTAGAAAAAGCCAGAAGCTGATCTTTCCCAATTTATGATATAAAGTACTCAGCCTTACATATTATTATAGGCAGGAAACATTATTGTACTGTATATTATAGTTTCTGGATTGTTAAAGTATTTACAATCCATCCTCTCTTAGGATTATTGTAACAAAATAAACTAAGGTTTATAAAGTATTGACTCAGCATATATAAGTATGAAGCTTCCATCTCTGGATTCTACAAACAGAATTTCCTCATTTTAATTTTTTATATGAAAAGATATACGCTAACATGATATAACAAGTTGACAAAAGAAATCAGATATTCTCCAAGGCTAGTTAGCATTCCTGATGGTGTTCACCTTCAGTATCTGCATACCTATCTATATCAACACAGATGACACCAGTGAAATCAATGCATTTGTTTAGTTGCACACTCTAACTTTTTTTTGGCGGGGGTGGGGGGAGTCATAATGGCTCTCAATCAATATCTAACCAATTATATGGACATTTTTTCCTTTCTGGTTCTAAGGTTTCAACAGTCCCAACAAAGTCCCACTGTTCTAATAATAGTGGTAAGAATAAACCAAACTTGAAATATCTTTCACATTCCTTTCAAATTAGGAAATAGTCAAGATATGAGTTCTGTTTGAATCTCTCAACATTTTCTATGACAGTCTTTAAATTAAATTGAAGAAGCTTCCTACAAGGTCAACTTTGAGTGGGGTGAACTACCTACTTCCTGGATATTAACAAGTTTGAATTCTGCAGTGGAACTTAGATGAAATCATTTGGTAGTAAGATCTAACAATGCTTCACTGTGAGAGTCTGCAAGTCAAATTCCGTTATTAGCTAAAATAAAGCACAATTTTGGACCTGCCCTCTAGTGTTGAAAAAGCAAATCAAATTTCCAAAGATCTTTAAAAAAAAAAAAGGAACCCATAAAGTTTCAGCACCCGCAGGTCTGTCTAATCAGGCACCATTCTGTTTACCTGACTCACCTATACTGTGATTTCTAGTTCACAGATGCAAATGCGTTACTATGACTTTTCATCAGCTACTAGTGAAAAAATTGTTTGTATTTTGTGTGACTTAGAAGTTTATTTTTATTTTCAGATAGAGAGAGAAAAAAAAACCAACAAAAAAAACAAACCCTAAACAAAAACCCCTTCCACACAGCTATTGAAAACTGACTTGAGACGAGAGCACATGAACACAGATAGTTCCTCATCAGTGCACTACGTTGGTCCTACAAGCTGACCGCGTGCAGTTTAAAGACAGCTATAGTCTACCATGCGCATCTTCATGTGAGTGCTAACATTATAAAATTTGCAAGTAACAAAATATCATTCCTTACCTTGACTGCGTTTTCAGAACCCTCGTCTTTAAAGTCTTCATACTTCATTACTTCAGCCATAATGAATCCCTTTTCGAAATCTGTGTGAATCTTTCCTGCAGCCTGAGGAGCCTTCGTTCCTTTCTTTGAAAAGGACCAGAGAAAACTAATTGCATTTAGAATGACTGATCGTAAGCATTGAGTTTCTTTTCTCTGATCTGCAGTTGCCTCAACTCAAACTTAAGTTTAATGGGAGTTAGGAAGTCTGCTACACGATTAGTGCGTTTTCACCAGAGGACACTGCCTGTGTGTGCAGCAGGCTGAGCACATCAGCAGGTGTTAAGGAGCACAGCCGAGAGCTTTGTTTTTCCTAACAGTCATCTACGGTTTTATTGATTGAGATGCAGTGGTCTGGTTTGGTGTGGGTTTCACTTCGATTTTCTATTCTTCACAGTGGAGAAAAATAAAGATTTTTAAAGTAACTTTCAAGTTGAATTATCAAAGGTTTAAAAAAGATAAAAAGCCCCCCAAAATTCAGCTCATCTAAACATATAAAAATTGATATATAAAGGGACATTTCTAGCAAATCAGATGAGCTACAGTCCAGTCAGCAAGCAATTTTGAAATAATCAAGAAATATTAACAGTAAGATTTAAAAAAAACATTTTGCATAATACAGCTTGTTTCTAACAATCATGAAGGAAATTCAAGTCAAGATAGTAAGAGAAATGTCTTGTAATTACCCCATCTGTAAAATTACAGGAACACACCAGACACACACAACCACAGAAAGAAATCTGAGAAAAAATGGTAACCACTAGGCTGCTTAATAAAGCATGTTAAAGTGATAAGGACTCTGACAGCACCGAGCACAGTTTTTACAATAAAAGATGTATCGGGTCAATGTGGCTACTCCCTGATGCTCACCTGACTGAGTGTCTTACACATTAAGTCATGGCACTAACAATCAGTCTTAAGAGAAACCAGCTTCGCATTTCAAACCTAGCAGTGCTCTCCCCTGCTTTTCACACTTCAGTTTGAAGTTTTAAGACTTTCAGATACATCTTTAAAATATATAGTAACAATAAACACTGACAATTTGTTTACTGACTTAGATTTGCTTTGACACTATTTTTAAAATTTATAGGAAAGGCCGGTGTTAGAAGACAATGAAACACTTCTTACAAAGGGGGCAGATAAAAGGGAAGTGAGTCTCGCTCGGGTTCATGAGGCATATCTAATTGTGCTGACCACCTTCTTGTTCCTTTTATTGATACTAAATAAAAATAAATGTAACAGCAGCACTGAAAACACAAGTCAGGATGGACAGCACGGAGCTCAGCACAAAGCATGTATTTCAAACAGCATTCTACAAGACTCCCCGAGACACTGAATCTAAAAGTTCTGACCTTTTTATATTCTGTAATATACAATTTAGGACTACATATATTTCAAAGTATTTTTCAATAGGAACTACTATATTACTACAATATATTTACATTCAAAAGCAAACTATTGTATTTCAGTCTATTGTCTTCTGGGAATAAATTAGTTATTCTCCCTAATCACATTCAGTATACACTAATGTTTAAAATATGTCACAGTCTTGAAGAAGTTGAACACGTAACAGTAAAAAATAAACATCACTTCTATGAATTCAATAGAAAGGAATGAATTATTACACATCGAGTTTAGCTTTTTGAGCCTGTGTGTCTATGAAAAGCATAATGATGTCATATTGCTTTTATTGCTGAAAATGTAATCCGAGCAAAGCAAGGGAGGAAAGAATCACCCGCAACCCAAACAAACTTAGCGAATACGAAATGAAAAGCAACATCAATTTCACTGCAGACAAACCCAGTCACACAGATTAAGCAAGCACAATACTGGTGCGTCTTATCTCTGACCACAGGAGGAGGGCAGACAGATTCTACAGGATGAAGAAATTCAGACTATGTAATAGGCAGAATCAATTGTTACCTGCCTCAATCAATGCCGCTCCACTTTCACTGTTCAGCAGATCACAAATAATTAAAGTTATCCTGGACAAAAACCTCATCTGTAATGACTAGCTAACCGCCACCATGACAAACTTCAAAGTCAGTGATATCAATCTGAATTCAATAGTGTGGAACTGGGTAGAGCTGATGAATAAGTATGAATCTTACCCTGATGGTCCACGCACGCACTTCATCTGGGCCTGCAGTGAAAAAGTATTCTAGTTGGAGTGCTGCAAATCCAGCCTTAATGATCTTTGGCAAAGCACTGAAATAAAATGAAACAAATTCACTCAACATTTAAGTTGACTCTGCCAGGGATCCATCTAGAACTAAAATTATTCATCTCAAGCAGATAATGGTGAAGATATTAGTAAATGACCATTCATCTTTCACAGCACACTGGAAGAGGTCAGGCAGCAGGGGCTATTTCTTAAAAGACCCCTTCTAAAATCGGTTTTAATTGTATTAGCCTGAAGCATTTTCAACTGTTTACTACTAAAAAAGAGAATTTATATCTTCCGGGCCTATGACTATTTTCAACCGATATTAATTATTTCCAGAACTTGAGCCGTGAAAGCAAAATTATTTGATTGAAACCCAATCTTCTAACAATATATTATTGTTACTCAGAAAAAAATTATGGCAAGTGATTCACCCTCTCCCCTCCCCCACTGAACATGACGAAAGAGTTTTGGCGATCATCCCTCCTCAAAAATATACATAACTAATACCTATGTTATAATTAAAACACTGTACGGAGATGACAGATGACAGTTAAAAACTTAATTTAAAATAAATCTTTTCACTCTGTCTCATGGTAAAGAAAGGAGAAGATTCCCTCTTTATAATGGTAATTACTCTGTCATTTATTATTCTATCAGCGCAAGCAATTAAATTACTGCAAGGAAATAGTTGATAATAAAGTGTAGGGAAAATGAATGCTAATTAACCTTTGTGTCATGTTCGCTTCCAGATACTTCTGTCTCTCCTCAGCACTCAATTCTTGCAACTTGAGTTCCAAGGCCCCACTAAAAGGAATGACCAAGGCGCCTGGGTCATACTTGTCCACCCACTCTTTAATTTTTATCAACCTGTAGACAAAAAAGGGCACAACATTATCTTGTAGTGCATGCATGACTGTACCACATTCATTATTATCAAGTAGCACATACATATTCATAAGAACTGCACGGTTTTATGATGCCATCTTTTTGTGTATAGCTTTCCAAGGTCAAGGCATTAGCAGGCAGCAATTTCTTCAGGTACATGCTGGAATTTTCTATTACAGTCTAGTTTTAGTTTAGCATATTACCTATAGGAACTGTATTACAAATATTATCAACTTTTAAAAGTTAAATTGAATTTGTTCAGTATGAAAACCTGGACCGCTGAATAATATTATTTTATAATGTTAATGTCCTTTACAAAATAAGTTTTAGAAAAGAGAACTCATAAGGTTGCTTACACGGGAATCACAATTAGAAATTCCAACTAGTTTCTGAAGCATCTCTGAAACATACATAATTTGTCCCATCCAGATATCTACTGACGGGGCCAGCTCCTTCCTGAATGAACAGAACCAACAGTTGCCATTGGTTTCAAGGGAAGCTTCTGCTCACATTAGCAACAGCAACAGCAACAAAAATGCAATTCTTCCAGATTTATAAATATAGTCAATTGGGTACATGCTGTTCTTATAAATCCAAATTATTATAGGATCATGAATAGAAATGCAGAGGAAATAAATTCCTTTAATCATAAAAGTTATGGGAAGCCAAATCCACTAAGAAACATCCTAGATGCTGCCTAGAAAGGCGCTATTGAGATATTCCCCCTCTTCTAAGGGGAGGGCTTGGAAAGCAGTCATTAGAATGTAAGTGACACAAAGGCAGGAAATATAATTAAAAGGCTCTGCTCATAGTTTCTTATTGCTGGATAGGTACCTGTTTCTAAGCCTGCTTCCCATTTGTAGGAATGGAAATAATAACAGTACATATTATAAGGAACCTAGGGAAACAATACAGACAGTAAACAGGTAACACCCGCCTTCCTCTCAGATCGTCACAGCATGTTCCCTCTGGTCGTGGTTTACCCTGGTCTGTTACAGGTCTGGATAGTGACATAAGTAACTGGGGTCTAACAGCATCCTATTAATACGCGTGTTTTACATTGGTTTTTATTTGTGCGCAGACTTGTACCCACAAGCCATGGAGGTCAGAGGACAACATGAAGGAGTCAGGACTCTCCTTCCACCATGTAGGCTCCAGGAACTGAACTCAGGCCATCAGGTTGTCAATACCCACTTTTTCCTACTGGGCCATCTCACTGGCCCTAGACTCTTGTAATCTGACTGAAGTTTAATAGGCATTATGGCAAAATACTGCAGGAGAAATCTGTTAAATCAACAATGTTACAAGTTACTTTTAAAAGTAAAGAAAAGGAAAAATTAAAGACGAAATTCATCAAAACTCAAATGTCAAACAAAATAACGAGAATTCAAATAGCTATTAGAAAATTAAGAATATAGCCCAATGATGGTGGCACATGCCTTGATCCCAGCATACTTGGGAGGCAGAGGCAGGTAGATCTCTGTGGTTGAGGCCAGCCTGGTCTAAAGAGTGAGTTCCTGGACAGCCAGGGCTACACAGAGAAACCCTGTCTTGAAAAAAACCATTAAACAAATTAAAAGACTGATCAGTTGTACAGGATTCAAGATAGAAAAAGAAACAGAAATTCACCTAGCCGTTTGCACACGTTTCCATGCAAAGGTAAGCATCTATTTAATATATTAGTGACTTCTTTTTTAATAAAAGATTTATTTATTTATTTATTTATTTATTTATTTATTTAATGTATATGAGTACACCATTGCTCTCTTCAGACCCACCAGAGGGCATCAGATCCCATTACAGATGGTTGTGAGTCACCATGTGGTTGCTGGGAATTGAACTTAGGACTTCTGGAAGAGCAGTCAGTGCTCTTAACTGCTGAGCACTCTAGCCCCTTATTAGTGACTTCTGATCATAATATTTATATCCTTTTATTTATATTCTAAAAAATATACTAAGCCCTAAGATTTAGTTTAGAATAAAGTATATGGCCTTAAATTATGATTAAAACTTGGTGTTTTCTTGTAGAAAAATTATGAAGGATATAATAAGTTTTTGCCTATAGTAACATCATGGAATTTTAAGTTACTTTATAGACATTATTCAAATCTCTATATTAAAATGTTATCATTAATGGCTTTTATAATACATGTTAGAGTCAAATATATCATCTAACAAAGCACAGTAAATACAGTTTCAGTGAAATAGAACAAACCCATGTGCTAGGATAATGAAAAATGTCATACGTCTATCTTGTAAGTATGATCAATATAACCAATAAAGCTAAAACTGTTAGGAAACAAGATAAGAAATAATTACTTTGGTTAAAACCTCTGTTCAGAATAACATTAGTTTTACCCTGCCATTTCGCAGCCTTTCCTGCAGAGCCTTTCCTCAGAGGGGTTATTTGCATTCCTCAGGTGTTCTATTGTACAATTCAGATGAATAAAGACTTACAAATCATTCCTCTACCACCAAAGTAAGGCTTTGATCTGGTGAATACACCATTGTACCTTAACTATAATTGGCAAAAAACCTGACAGTGCAGAGCATCACACGCATAATAAGAAAGGGGATCTCAGAGTGTTGACAGATGATCTTCATAATGCAGAAGCAGAGCGGGCACATTTTAGCGGTAAATGAGCACTGAGGTCTAAAGGTCTCTAAAGTGACTGACATCAGACCTGCTACAGCCTCACTGAAGAAAAAGGTACCGTCACACTCTCCGTAAAGTGAGTTCCGCTCTTTTCCTGCCAGCTTCACTTTTGTGACTTTCACTGTCACAGACAACACAGGGAAGATGAAAAGTGACTTCGGTTCTTTGGCTGCCTGCTTTACTTTTGTGACTTTCACTGTCAAACAAAAGTGAGAAATGTCCCAAAGTGATTTTTAATTGCATATTTGAAATAAGCCTTGGGTAATTAAAAAATTAAACTTAATTTAAGATTACAGATGAAATACATATAACATGCCTATTAGGTCTGATGGTTTCAAAAGTGTCATAATGAGGCTAAGATCACAAGTTTGAGCCCCATAGAAACCTTCTGCAGAAAGAAATGTCTATTCTCTTGCTGCAATCTAGGCCCCAAGCTATAGCCAGCCGTCTAGAAAATGCATGCTATTGGCACCTGATGGACCAAGAAAATCCAAAGTGGAGTTCAGTTGTCACCACTCAAACACATTTCCAAAGCGCCTAAACAATAAAATGTCCCAGGAAAGCCATCCCATTGCTGCTGACCTAAACAATGATACTGAGACTGTCACAGAATGTCAAATGGGGGGCTGGCGGGGGAGAGCAGCAAGCACCAGTAAGGACAAGAGGCTCTCAGGGTCCACTGTAAGCAGTCACAGCACCTGAGCCATCAAAGTCCCTGTGCAGATTACCGCATGGGATCTAAGCTCTGATAAAGAATCCAATGGCTTAGCTTCTTCCAAATCCTGACTGGCACGGGAAGAGATGCAGTTACAGGCACTGTGCCCTGGCAGCCATCACACAGCAATTGGACAAGGATGGGGCCACAAGAGTTGAGCCTACAAGGGTAAGGCCTTGACACACACCATCAGGCTGCCACCTGTCAGAGTAAGCTTTCCAGATTTAAATTAGCATTTAGTCTAAAATCTACCTCCTATATTATAACTTTAATCTTCTTATTTCCATGCTGAAATTCTAGGTTCCAAAATTTGAATTTCCCCCTGGGTTACTTTGTACTACTTAAACGTCTTTTCCTAGATATTAGTTTTATTCTTTTGTAATGGTTGGTGGTGCTGGGCACTGAACCTAGGGCCCTTGTGCAGTAAGGCAGATATTCCACCACTGTGCTACAATATCTGTTTTAATTTGGGGGTGGGAGGAAGATATTGTTGTTTACTAAATTAATTGTTCCTTTCAAAATAAAAATTCCTCCAAATTCCTATTTACATCTAGCAGTCAAGCTCTAAGGGAGTATGGTGGTTGGTCCCTGGAGTGAGAGGCATCTACGGTATAATAGTTTCGTTTTTTTTTTTTTTTTAAGAAGAGACTCCTTGAGCTAGAGAGATGGCTCAGTTAAGAGCACCAGATGATCTTCCAGAGGTTCTGAGTCCAAATCCCAGAAACTACATGGAGACTGACAGCCATTTGTAATGGAATCTTATACCTTCTTCTAGTGTGCATGAAGACAGAGAACTCATATACATAAAGTAAACAAACAAACAAATCTTCAAAAGAAAAAAGAAAAGACCCCTTGGAAGTCCCAGGCTTGAGGTCAGGTTGGGCATTTTTTTAAAGGTTTATTTCATTTTATTAGGTGCATGAGTACTTTGCCATGTATGTATGTATGTATGTATGTATGTATGTATGTATGTATGCATGCATGCATGCATGCAACCATGTGCATGCCTGGGGAAGTCAGAAGGTGTTGGATCCTCTAGAAGTATGGAGTTACAAATGGTTGTGAGCCATGTAATAAGGACACATGCTCCACTATGTTTATAGCAGCCATATTTATAATAACCAGAAGCTGGAAGCAACCCAGATGGCCCTAAACAGAGGAATGGATACAGAAAATGTGGTACATTTACACAATGGAGTACTAGTCAGCTATTAAGAACGACTTCATGAAATTCGCAGGCAAATGGGTGGAACTTGAGAATATCATCCTGATTGTGAGGTGACTCAGTCACAAAGGAACAAACACGGTATGTACTCACTGATAAGTGGATATTAGCCCAAAAGTTCAGAATACCCAAGATTCAATTCACAGACCATATGAAGCCTAAGAAGAAGGAAGACCAAAATGTGGATGCTTCAGTGCTTTTTAGAAGGGTGAACAAAATATTCACAGGAGGAAATATGGAGACAAAGTGTGGAGCAGAGACTGAAGGAAAGGCCATCCAGAGACTGCCCCACCTAGGGATCTACCCCATATACAGCCACCAAACCCAGACATTATGATAGAGGGAAGTGCTTGCTGATGGAAGCCTGATATGGCTGTCTCCTGAAAGGCTCTGCCAGAGCCTGACAAATACAGACGCAGAAGCTTGCAGCCAACCATTAGACTGAGCTGAGGGGGACGGGGGGTGTCCTCAATAGAGGGGTTGGAGAAGGGACTGGAGAGCCTAGGGGGTTTGCAGCCCCATGGAGGGAGCAACAGTATTAACAGACCAGACACCCTAGAGCTTCCTGGGACTGGACCACCAACCCAAAAATACACATGGAGGGACCCATGGCACTGGTTGCATATGTGGCAGAGGATGGCCTTGCTGGACATCAGTGGGAGGAGAAGCACTTGGAACTGAGGGTGTTCCATGCCCCAGTGTAGGGGAATGCCAGTATGGGAGGGCGGGAGTGGGTAGGTGGGTGAGCACCCTCAGAGAGGCAGGGGAAGGGGGGATAGAATAGGGGGACTCTGAAAGGGAAACCTGGAAAGGGGAAAACATTTGAAGTGTAAATGGTGGGTGCTGGGAACTAAACCCAGGTCCTCTGCAATAACAAGTGCTCTTTACCACTTTACTATCTCCCTAGCCCCGGCTTTTCATTTTAAAGCTTAGTGTTTCTGTACTTGGCTACGGGCAATGTCTCTTTGGGTACAGGCCAAGTGTCAAGCTATTGAGCTCTTGTTTAGAAGAGGTGAGGTTACCTCCTAGTGTCTGACTGTCGAAGGTCACCATCTTCCAGCTCTGTATGTGAGCTAACTGATCCAGTGAGGACTGTGCACTGTTACTTGTGCCCCTATTGTCACTGAGCTGCTTTTTTGGTATTGGTTCCTAGAGTCCCAGTTTTCATCTTCAAGTTCTTCTGTGTACTCTAAACCCAATAACACATTACTACTCCTCCCTTTATTTTACACAGGATGAAAGTATATATATATATATATATATATATATATATATATATATATATATATGTATATATATATATACACACATACATACTTAGGGCCGGCCTTAAACTTGAGATTCTCCTTCCTCAACTTCCTGAGTACTAGTGTTGTGAGCACACGCCACTCTGTGTGGCTCAGACTCTTAACTGAAAACTCTAGACTACACACTCACTTCACAGTGCTCTAACACCATAGCCTCAGGCTTGGCCGTGCTGAAACTTGCTATCTAGACTAGGCTGGCCTTGAACTCACAAGAGGTCTTTGCCTCCTAAGCTGGAATTAAAGGCATGTACCACTGTACCTGGCTCAAGCTATTCTTTTTTTTTCTTTTTTCTTTATTTTTTTTTATTACATATTTTCCTCAATTACATTTCCAATGCTATCCGAAAAGTCCCCCATACCCTCCCCCCCACTTCCCTATCCACCCATTCCCATTTTTTTGGCCCTGGCGTTCCCCTGTACTGGGGCATATACAGTTTGCGGATTCTTAATGCCAACATTAAGAAACTTATTTAAACATGGAGTACTGAGATATACATATAAAGATATGTCCAAATGGAGGACTCACAAACAATGCTTTTCCTTAAAACAGAGAAATAGGAGGATCTCAATCATATTATTTGATAGTTTCCATTAAAGTAAAATTCTTGCAACTTGAAACGTTCCTGAGATAGTCTTCTCTAGCATATTTTAATAAGGATTTTATCTTCTTTTCTAGAACTCAGATCCCTGTAGCTTTTCAACTCCCTCCAGCCCATTCAAATTCAGATTGTATTTTCTGAAAATACCTGAGATCAGCCCAGCCAAATTATATTACAAATTATCACATCTTTGCTGAACACCAGAACTTTCTAAATTTCTTATTATACTTCACAATACCAAAGTTTATTTAATTTTTTTAAAAAAATGTAACAATCACTCATACAAGTGCCTCAACCTATGGGTTCTCAACCTACAGGGACAACATATCAGATATTTACATTATGGTTCATTATAGTTATGAAGTAGCAACAACAGTAATTTCATGGTGTGGGGGTCACCATGACATGAGGAACTGTATTAAGGGTTGCAGCATTAGGAAGGTTGAAAACCACTGCCTCATGTAGTTTGTTTATGAACTTATGTCTTTTAAAAAAAGATAACACCCTGCTTCTGACAGAAGATAATGGTAGTGAGAACCCAGGCCAACACTCAGAAAACGCTGCTGTTAGAAAGGAGAGTGCAGTGACTCGTGTGGCCAGGACTCTGCCAACTCCATGTACCCTCAGCACAGAGGTGCTGCTGACGCAGGCACTGGCAAACACGGAGGTCATCCCGGCCCCCACCTGCACCTTCTATTACTGCTCTCACTCATCTCAGAGTCCCAAAACATGCCTTCACACAAGACTGTCCCTTCCACAGCTCAGACAGGACCACTGCAAAAAGGCTCTTTACTGGTGTTCTAAAGCCAGAAAAAGACAAGGGCCATTATTAAAAGGTGAAGTTATTTTCCTAAGCAATATTTTTTAAACAAAAGACAACTATTACTGGGTCTGCAATCTGATTTGTACAAGCAATATATAAATTTGAAATGTGTCATGTATTTATGACATGTGACTTTTAAAGTTAAAGACTTAGCTCTAGAGATTCAGACATTAGCTTTTCCAAAACTTCTTTCTAAGTAAAATTACTAAAGTATGACTTGGGTAAGCAAATGGAGGCTGCCAAGGAAGTCTGTAACTGAGTCTGGTGACTCGGGTCTGTAACTCATGGTACTCGGGAGGCTGAAGCAGGAGTTCAAGGCCAACTTGGGCAACAGAGTGAATGCCTAGCTCAAAAGAAAAGTATGAAAATTAGTGGTAGAATGCTTGCCTAGCATGTGTGACTCTTTGGGTTTGAGTTTTAGCATTGAAAACTACGACGACGATGACGACAACATAATGGAAGTCTTTAGTTTAAAAAATGGTGGGGAGGAAGAAAGAAGAAATAGAAAGTAAATTCTAGTTTTGACTAGTGTGTAGAAAATGTCTACATAGTGCCTGAAAACTCACATCCTCTTCTTAAAGAGGGTCTCATGTTGTCATAGGAAGTTTTGATGTTGTGGCCTGACTTTATGGGGTTGTAAGGGTAACAATGACAATTGTGACTCCATCACTTAAGTGGCACGTTGAGAAGGCAGAATCTGCATTTTAATATGACATCCATGTCATACTACATTTTCAGTAGCACTGAAACTAATGATTTGAAAATAAGAGCATTTAACCCAATGTATGAGACGATGCAGAGCAACAAACAAGGCAGCCAGGCCAACAGCCATCCCAGCACAGCACAGGAATGACAGGTGACTTCCTGCTGATCTGTCTCCTGGGTTCAAAACCAAAACAGAAAAAGTCACTGGTACTTCAAGAAGTCTAAGAAAAATGTCTGTCTGAGGCCCATGGCATGTCAAGCACGTTTCAGATTCACAGTTAAAATGATGGCCCCATTCAGACACAGGGATGGTTAGCAGTGTGTCCTCTGTTGAGACACAATTATATGCCTTTCGTCTCCTAAAAGCCTCAATACCTGGAACAACAACTGCAGTATATTAGCTTTTGGGTCCAGATTCTACTAGTAGTGATTTCAGCCAAAGCAATTTCATTTGGTGAAACAAAAGGAATACTGCTACAAATTGTTTCCTAAGACTTCATGTGTGTATGCTTGTGCATGTTAATTTAAATCAACAAATTCTAGAGAAATGGGTGTTCATTTTGCAGCAAATAAAAGTCTATTTTGATTCCCTTTTCAAGGATAATAGGCCCTTTGACTCTACGAACAACTAGAAGGCTATCACAATAATCAAATAAATGAAAGGTGTTAGGATCAGCAGGCAACTATAAAAAGCAAGCAGAAAAAATTAGAATATGATTATCCTAACCCTTTGACTTCACTATGACTCCAGGATTCAGCTATCCCTCAATAAACTTAAAAAGTTTGTGATGGCCTTGTAACTGATGTTTGAAAGTAGTTTCTTAGTTTAGCAAACAGGCTACATTAAAAAAAGTTCTTCGATGGTTAATAGACTTGCTGCTCTTCTGGAGAACTGGAGTTTGGCTCCTAGTACCCACACCATGCAGCCCACAACTCTCTGTAACATCAGCTCTGGGGATCCAAAGCCACTGGCTTCCAAGGGCACTTGCACACACCGGCACATAACCACAGGTAGGCATATATACCTACACATAATTTTACAAAGTTCCTAGCAGTTAGTAAGCAAACAGAAAATATCACAGTAAATTCAAATCAACTCTAGCCAATCAAAGCTCTGATTTCTGAGTACACTCTCTCTCTCTCTCTCTCTCTCTCTCTCTCTCTCTCAAAAAAGCCAACCAGAGAGCTTCAAGACAAGGTTTCAAAATATTCCTGAAGCTCTTGAAAACAGAAAAGTAGTTCTCTGGGGGGGGGGGGTGTCCACTGTTTGGGATCTCACCACTTAGGTACACTAGAAACAATCATGTGAAGGGGGACAACTTGATGCTTGTTCTTGACAGCACAAGACCACTGAAGTAACTCTCTCAAGATACAAACTATGTTTGGTCTTCCTCTATCAGGATAGGACCTATGTGTGCTGGGCAGTGCCTTGATACTGCTGCTTCCTGAGGAATCCCCTCATTCAAGTGACTACAGTACTCTGAAGTAGAGTAATTTTAATGTATTCTTTAAGAGATATTCCTCCTTTCAACAAGTTTCCATGTGAGTAAGAGCTAGCACACCATTCTACCCTACATCGTAACTGCTTATTTTGCCCCTTTCCTTGTCTCCCACTATAGAAAAACAATTGAGGAGAGGGGCAAGGTCTTGTTATGCAGCCCAGGTTGGCATCAAACTTGTGATCCTCCTTTCCCAAGTGCTGGGATTACAGGTGTATGCCATTAAACTTGGCTTTAGATGCCACCACACCCTTAGGAGGAATTGAACAAAAGGCTTCATTGCACTAAATAAACAGACAATTTACCATTGAGTTATATTATAAGCCCTTTCTTTTTGAGACCTGGTCCTACTAAGTTTCCCAAGCAGCACTTGAACTTCTTGAGTAGCTGAGATCAGACATGTACCATAGGCAAGGCTAGGAAACACTTAAGGTGAGAATTGAGTCTTTGTGTCTTGCCACCTCTACAGAGCACTCCTAAGCACAGTACCTGGCACACAGTGGATATTCAAATAGTCATATCAGCCTCTGATATCCAAACCTTCTGAGTTCCATGATGCTCAGAAAGTTTCAGGATGACAAGCACTTTAGATTTTGGATTCGGGATGTTTAATCAGTTTCTACAAATATAACAAATCTGAAAAACTCTGAAATCTAAAAGCACTTTGAGAGTTTGGGTCTCAAGCATTTTCATTAAGGGCTACTCACCTTCTAAACAGTTGAGTGACTCCAGGGCTATCTAATATTTAACATCTCAGTTCACTCATCTATAAAATGGTCTAGGTTAGCAACTATTAATCTGCTCTGAGTTTCTTGGGAATAGGTGCTAGGAGGATAAAGAAAGGGAGAGATGGCAGAAAGGACTCTGAGGTCTGGACCTCCCCTCCCCACCCCCACCACTCCTGCACAGTCAACCAGATCTGCTGAACTTCTGAATAAGGTTTCATTTGAAGACAGAACTCTGTTGTTTTCAACCATTCTGAAGTTCACTGATGAATGACCTCCTTTAGATGGAAACCTCTGTTGAGCCAGGCCTGAGCCTGGGGTACGGAGGAGCCAGCACTGCCGTCTTCAAGCACTTCTTTCCCATTTCTGCTCGAGTGCGCCTTTCCAGCATCTTTTAAAATAGCCTCTTTCCCCTTTCTGCCACCCTCTACACCCACACCTTGACTTATTTCTCTTTACTGCACTTACACTGTGCCCTTGTTAATTTATTCTTATACCCAGCATTGTTGGATCCATTTGTACAGTTATTAAAGCCAGGAAAATTTTGAATATTTCATTAGTCATCCCCAACATCACCTGGAAAAGTGCCTATCACAAGATCTTCAATAAATGAGGGTGAACCAATCAATAGAAATTAATTAAATTTTTTTCTAAAAAAAAAAAAAAAAACAACTTAAGAGCTGAGGAGATGCTCTGTAGATGAAAGTACTCTGTGTTCAGGAGTGGGGAGTGGAGTGGGGGCCTGAGTCTGGATCCCTAGCACCATCTAAAAAGCCATGGAATGTTAGCACCAGCCAGGGTGGCGGTGGTATTGTACACAAGAAGATCACAGGAGCCAAAATACAGTGAGTTCCAGGTTCAATGAAGAGACCCTTTCTCAAGGCAGGAGAGAAGCTGCACAAGATATATCTTCCTCTGACTTTCATAGTCATACACTGATACAGTCAACTGCATATACATACATGTGTAAACACATGCACATGCACACACATGAACAACAAAAATAATATTTTGAAGGATACATAATTCCTACAGATTTTATTTAGCTATCTTCTGAAAAATTAATGCTTAGAAAATATTAAGCTATAATTGGAGGTAGGTTTGTTTTCCAGCTAGAATGATAAGTGAAAATCACAGCAGAACAGGTTAACTAATTGCTTGAGGCTCTATCAACAAAACCAGATCCTTAGGGCCACTTTGTGAAGAGATGAAGACTAAACAGTTGTCTATGTTGTCAACTTCCTGAAGTTTGTCCACAGAGAGCCTTTAAGTAGGAGAGTTAGAAACACAATCTCTTTTCTCTCTCTCCCCTTATCTAAGGTGATCAAAACAATACTACCGATAAGACAGATGCTCACTTGTGAATTCCTGTGTATGTTACTGGAATCCCAACACTTTCGAGGTGGCAATCTTCTAGAAGTATGCTCAACTAGAGGTTTCTTCTTTGCTCATGAGAGCTTTGACCTTTAGTGAGTATGTTTATGAGCTATGCCCAGGCTGGTCAAACAGGAAGGACAGCCTTTTAAATACCTGTCTATAGAGACAAATGTGAACCAAGGAAAAGCAGTTGTGAAAAAAATCCATAGCAGAGAAGTACCAATCTCTGTAAGATCGAGCCTGACTTTTAGTGAGATTATTATGTAAAACTGTATAGTTATGCTACACAGGCTCTTCCTCTTCCTGCTCCTATGGCTTACACAGTGTGCCCTCTAAATGCCACTGTATATCGGGAAACCTTGTGAAGAGCCAGAGTGCTCCAATTTTAAGAAGACAATCTTCTTCCAAGTCTGGAAAGTTGAAAGCAATAACCTTTAGACCATTTAGACTGAGCTGGTCCAGACAAAACAAAAAAGTAGATTCTCCACTGGAAAGCCTAGAAGAAATGAAAACTCATGTAGAGAAACAAACAAGACGTGCCATCCTCATCTCTACTGAGATGAAGAACAAAACCATCAGAAGAGAGCAGAGCGGTACCTCTGTGAAGACAAGATGAACGTGGAGCTGGAAAGGATGGCGATGAAGACAGAAGAAGAGCAAAGAGCTGTCGTGGTTCAAGGATGAGGAAGAGGCCGAGCAAGGCGAGGATGAAGACACGGTGTGGTGCTAATGGCGATGTGCCTCTCAAGCTTAGGGTTCAGAAAGCTTATGCCACTATTTCTGTACCTTGCTCCCAGTCCCTCCATGGGCTCACTGATTTATAAGTGTCCTGCACCTAATTCCTCTTTACTTCTTTTCATTTTGTTAGTAGTTTTGTTAAGTCTTACCCTGTAATTTTTGCCTTGTTATGACTTAATAAAAAAAGACGTTGGCCTTTATTTTATACTAGAATAGGCCAGACAGTGCATGCCTTTAATCCTGGCACTCAGTAGGAAGAGACAGGCAGATTTCTGAGTTCAAGGGCAGCCTGGTCTACAAAGCAAGCTCCAGGACAGTCAGGGGTACAGAGAAACTCTGTCTCAAAAACAAACATAACCCCCCAAACAACAACAACAAAAGTAGAACAGCAGGGTCAAATCCATTCCTAGTCTATGTCTGCAGTTGGAATCATCATCAAGTCACTAACCATATTCTTTCACTGCGCATGTATCAGAAGGAACAGTTCAAACCTAGGATGCTTCTTAACCTCCTTCATGGTTACCAGCTGTGTGCTTTGCATGGACTTCAGTGATGGCTGACTGGGGCACTGTACAGAAAAACTGGGTTCATGTGGACCGGGCTCGTGGACTGAGAAACCTCAGCACACCAGAGGGCTTAGCATGATTATTATATACTGTCAATGTATATATAATAGGAGTGGGGTTATTGCATACAGCTGAAGAAAGAGGTCGGATTATTACATATAGATCAATAGCGAGGAGGGTTTATGGGATAAAGCTGGATCAAGTAGCTAGGCTTAGCTAGTCTTGTAGGAGCAGTCTTGGTCAATACTCAGAGAGAAAACTAAGGTGGGCATTTTCTGTACAAACTATCAACAGCCACACTCAGACCTTGTACAATGGCTTTGCCATGTCACTAAGCCTTGTGCGGCATGCTGATGCTCTGCCACTTTTCCTGCAGTCCTTGGTGGCCACGCCCATCCCAACAGCACGCACTTTCTCAGGGCTTCCTCCACTCTACAGTCCCAAAGTTACGATCTGTGTTGATCGTTAGTGACCCTCAGAAAAGCACATTTTGAGACTTAGGAGTGTTTCTCAAAATAGTTTGTTCACAACCTGTGAAATAGTGGGATTTAAAGATTATCTAAAGTTATAATCTATCGAAGTAAGAATTTTTAAAACTTTGTTCTGTGGTGTGTGAGAGGCAGTACTGAGTCTGTATGTTGTTTGCAATATTATACTCTAATTTTCAATATTACCTATAGATCAGTTCTACAATCACAGTTGTCATGAGTTATGAAACCCATATTTATACAATGAAACTAAAATACCCTGTTAGCTATAAGAAAATTTCCAACTATGGTATAACCTTATATAGGATAAAACTATTTTCAGCTCTGTTGCCCCTGATTAAACCCCCTCCAACCTTTCAAAAAAGTACAGTGCTAGGATATACAAAAAACTTTTATTGTTATAATTCAACAATAAAAGACAGAACCTGAACAAATACAGGCAAGAGACTGAACAGACATTTCTCCAAGGAGCACGCATACACAACAACTAGCAATGCAAATACCATCAACACGAGTTATTACAGAACATAGACTGAAGTCTTCAGGAGCCACGACCTCACAGCTAGGAGGAGAGCACAAACAAAAGCTTGGAGAACAACAAGGAGCACGCCCAGAAGAAACAGCATTACTAGACAACAAGAGAAATGAATTATTTTAATGCATGCCACAACACAGATGGATACTGACTGAAACAGTATACTAAGTAAAATGAGCCACATAATGTAAATTCCAATAACATGAACTAGGCTTACTAGCTGAGTTCAAATAGGCAGAGAGTAGGTGAGTGGCTGCAGGCAACACTGGAAAAGGTGATGGGAATCCCTTGCTAATGGGCATGGCCTTCTTTTCAGGGTTATCAAACTGTCTGGATGGCGAAACATCCCGAGAACACCAAAAATCCAATAAAGCATGTACTTTAAGAGAGAATTTTGAGTCTGTAGATTATATGTGTATAGTTTACATACATACATATACACATACATATATACATACACACATACACACACATACATACACACATACATAGAGATGCATACATACATACATACATAGAGATTTTTAAAAATCCTAAAAGTAGACAAAACTGCTCCAAAGATTTAAAAAAAGTTATAGGAGCTCCATATTACGATTCTATGTTGGACTTCACGTGGAAACACTACAGTCCAACAAGAATACCACAGATCTGAAGGAAGGCAAATGGCAGTTCAAGTTATAGTTCAACTACATAGTAACTGTGGGATCCTGGGAACATCATTTAAGGTTTCTGACCCTCAGTTTAGTTGCCTACTACAAAAATAACATCTACCTTTGTAGGCCAAATTAGTGATAAAGTGTACTTAAAAAACTTAGCCTCCAGTATCAGTGGAGTGGGTCACTCTAGTTACTGGAGAGTTAAAAATACTGTTAGATTGCCCACAGGTAAAGAGTCGGAACTGTTTTTAACCAGGTTCACACTTCTAAGAGAGCTTGCCTAATGAATCTGTATAGAAAGAAAGGTGGCTAGTTGACAATAGAAATATATGTTGAACAATTATGTATAATAAACAAACATTATGCCAGAGCTTGGTGAATATAAGTTTGAGAAACAAATGTAGGGAACATGGACAAAAAATATGCAAGAAACTGCAAAAAAGCATGCTAAGTTTAGGACAGGGGCAGTAAGGTACCTGAGGTATAGAGACGGGAAGCAGCACACAGAGAATTGAACCAACAAATATAGTGATCCTCTCAATTACATACTTAAAACATTGAGGTTAGACACGAAAAGCAGCAGCAGCAGTAATAATGATAACAAATTAAACAAAAACAAGCTAGAATTTTATGGGGCCAGGAATAAAGTAAGGAATGCTAAAGGAAAAATAACTGAGTGTTCTTTCCCTGAGATTCCCTAAGTCAACCACTAAGATGGTTCCTCACTCTGACCCGCACATCCACACCCTCTACTGACAATGGGTCATCTAGGAGCTCCATAAACAGTAGACACAACAGTGCAGCTTGTGATACAATATTCAGTTGCTTCTGAAAGATGAGTTAGTCTCAAATAGGAAGTTTTGTCTTCATTTAGTACATATGTACATGTACAGTACCAACTGGTATGTAAAGAAAAATTTTGACAAAAGAAAAAAACCATTGGGAAATACATAGAAGAATCCTAGTTAGCAAAGGTCTTAGTTTATAGTTTAGGAGATACTAAATAAAAAATAAGAATTTATAAATAAAATGAAATTTTATTTTTTTCCCTAAAATTTTATTTTATTTGTACTGGAGTTCTGCCCGCATTTAAGTCTATGCACCATGTGCATGCCTGGTGCTAGGGAGGTCAGAAGAAGTGTGGCCTTGTTGGTGGAAGTGTGCCACTTGGGGAGGAATTTTGAAACTCAAGCCAGGCCCAATGGTGGGTGCCTCTCTCCTCCCCACAACCTACCTGCTGTCTGAGGATCCCAATGTAGAACTCTCAGCTACTCTATATCATCATGTCTGCCTATGTATCACCATGTTCCCCACCAAGACAATAATGCACTAAACTTCTAAGACTGTAAGTACGCCCTAATTAAATGCTTTCTTTTATAAGAGTTGCTGTGATCATGGAGTCTCTTCACAGCAACAAAACAGTAAGAGTCAGTCTGCAGAGGAGAAGTATACAATATGTAGCTGCAGAGCAGAGGCTAGACAGAGAAGTCATGCAGGTTACCTCGGGGAGCCTTCTGAAGCCTCAGCTCATGTAGATAGACAGACATCTGCTTCACAGAACAGATGCCAAGATTAAATGAGAAAGTACATACAATCTGACAAAATGGAAATCCTTAACACATAGTAGGCATTAATTCTTATAAAGAAAGGATGGCTTTGTTTTTTCTAGACTCTCCAATGTTCAGAACACAATTTCTTGCATATCTGTCTCATATCTACTTGTGACCTGATAATAATCAGGTTTATTTGAGAAGGCAAGTCACAGCACTATCAACTTCAAAAGCATTTTTCTTACTCCTTTGGTTTTTTCTGCTGCATAGACAAATGCAGAATTAAGCTATTTCTTTAAAAAATGCAGGTCACTCTCTCTTCCTGTAAGCAGCCAGAGGTGACCTGTGAAGATGGTTCGCTATTTGGTTTCACAAAATCATACAAATCAAGAGGTTCAAACCTTTGGGTTCACTTTTAGAACTGCCCAGGCCATCAAGGGTATGCATATCCGCAAAGCCACCAAGTATCTGAAGGATGTCACTTTAAAGAAGCAATGTGTGCCATTCCAGCAGTATAATGGTGGAGTCGGTAGGTGCGCCCAGGCCAAACAGTGGGGCTGGACACAGGGACGGTGGCCAAAAAAAAGGGCTGAATTTTTGCTGCACATGCTTAAAAATGCAGAGGGTAATGGTGACCTTAATGGTTTAGATGTAGATTCTCTAGTCATTGAACACATTCAGGTGAACAAGGCACCTAAGATGCGCCGACGAACCTACAGAGCTCATGGCTGGATTAATCCATACGTGAGCTCCCCCTGCCACAGTGAGATGATCCTCACTGAGAAGGAACAGATCGTTCCAAAGCCAGAAGAGGAGGCTGCACAGAAGAAAAAGATATCCCAGAAACTGAAGAAACAAAAACTCATGGCATGGGGATAAATTCAACATAAAATAAATGCAGATAAAGTAAAAAAAAAAAAAAAAAAAAAAAAAAAAAAGCAGGTCAAGTGTGTTGGACAACACTTGGGGGTTGTACCATCTTCAGTTACATAATGCTTGAGGTTAGTCTGAGCTACATGAGACCCTGTCTCAAAAGACCCAAAATCATAAAAATAACACCTTTTTTTCTAAATATACCAATAATGAACTTTTAAAAAGGTTTTATGATTTATTTATTTATATTTCTTATTTTATGTGTATTGGTGTTTGTCTGCATGTATGTCTGTGTGAGGGTGTCACATGCCCTGGAACTGGAATTATAGGCAGCTGTGAGCAGCCATGTACGTGCTGGAATTGAACCCAGGCCATTTGGAAGAACAGCCAGTGTTCTTAGCCACTGAGCCCTCTCTCTAATCCCCCAAATAATGAATTATTAAAAAAGGAAATTAGGAAAGAAATTCCACTCACAACAGTTTCAAAACAGAAGAAACAAAATGCCTCAGTACTCATTTAAGAAGCCAGGCGTCTGTGATGGTGCGCTCTTGTAACCCCAGTGTTGAGAGGTACAGATGGGTCCCAGGGCTTCTTGGCTAACTGGCCGGGCTCACCAGCAAGCCCAGGTTCCAGTGGGTAGCTGGTTCCTACACAACCCCACTCACTCAACCACATCAAAAATCCCAGCTGGGGAGAAGACTCGGTAATTAAGAATATTTGTTTTTCTAGTATGGGACTCAATTTTGTTTCCCAGAACCCAGAAGGCAGCGCTGAGTAACTGTCCATATTGTTCCAGTTCCAGGGGGTCAGTGCCCTTTCCTGACCGCTGTGGATGTCAGGCATGCCCCCAGCCCTGCTTCAGCTCGAAAGCGTGCACGCACTTGAGGGTTACAAGTGATCTTGATTCAAATGTGTATGTACCTAGAAGCAGGCATGTGTGTGGGGAGTGGAAAGGGTACTATGGGAGGGAGAGGACATCTTCAAAGAGTTCTGAAGGGGAGAAGATGATACTGGAATCTATGTGACATGGAAGCAGAAGGGAAATGAGGAGGTGAAGGGGAGGAAGCAGGAAGGATAGGTGTATCTTGCTCTAGTTAATGTTCTATTACTGTGAAGAGATACCACGACTAAGGCAATTCTCATAAAAGAAAGCTTTAATTGGAGGTTTGCTTAGAGTTTCAGAGGTTTGTCCATTATCACCATGGTAGGGAGCAGACAGGCATGGTGCTGGAGCAGCAGCCAAGAGCGTCACATTCTCATCCCTGCAGCAGACACTGGGCCCGGGGTGGGGTTTTTAAAGCACAAAGCTCAACCCCAGTGTCACACCTCTTCCAACAAGCTACAATTCTTAATCCTTTCTAAACAGTGCATCCCCTGTGGACTAATACATAAGCCCCTGGGGGGGGGGGCATTTTCATTCAAACCGCCACAGTGGGGAAAGGGTGAATAAGAAGAAATATAACAACACATGTATGAAAATGTCAGGAAGCCTTCACTTTATATGTGAGCACAGAAGATAATTAAAATAAAAATATTTCTAAAAATACTCTTGAAGCTTCTAAAAAGACGCTTTAAGAAATAGCCTGGAGTTACAAATACCATACAAGAAAGAGTTGGGACAAATACATAGGAAGTTCACTTGATTTTGTTCCATGTCCTGATACAGCATCACTCAGTACCATCTGCTACTGATTCTGTGCACCAAGAGTGGTTTCCTACATCCTATTTATTCTGTTTCCATTCCTGGTGCAAAGATTTCACTCTACACACTCCTAGGGTTTCTACTGCTGTGATAAAAACACTACAACCTAAAAGCAACTTAAGGTTTATTTTACCTTAAAGTTCTACATCATAGTTCATCCTTGAGGAAAGTCAGAGCAGGAGCTCAAAGCAGGCCACGGAGGAATGCTGCATCCTGACTTGCTCTGGAGAGCCTGTTCAGACTGCTGTCGCCTAGCACCCAGGACCACCTTCCCAGGGTGACACCACTCACAGTGAGCAGGTTCCTCCTACACCAATCCAAGAAAACGCACCAGAAGCTTAGTACAGGTTCCCTCTTCCCAAATGACTCTAGCTTGTGACAAGTTGACATAAAAGTAGCCAGCACAACTATCCTGTTACACTGTCTCTTACTAACTCAATTGAAAAGCAACTGCCAAAAAAAGTTGTATTGAGATATATTATAATGAAATGAATATTCTTAAGTGATTTCTTTCTGTAACATTTCCACTTAAAGTGATAACAAAATAATAACAAATGAGAAATGCTATGCAATTAACTTAAATTCATTTAAAACTTTTTTCTCCCCAGTAGAGGCACAGAACAGATTTCCATCTTTTAATAATTTATATTACAGTTATTAAACATACCACCTCTCCTTTGTGGTCCAATAAACAATAACAAAGCAACATATGATTGCATGTCTACTTGGTAAAGATAAAAACAGCAACAGTTCTCAGTACTACATGGGGCTGGGGCCAAAGCATTTTCTTGAACAGCCACACAACATTATTTAGTACACTTTGTTTTTAAGGGGAAAAGTAAGAAAGAAAAGCATGGGAAGACTTGAATAAAGACAGTACCTTAGTGTACTACCACACAGCACAGTACCTTAGTGTACTACCTACCACACAGCAGTCATACACAGTACTGCCAACTAGTCACGGCCTACTGAGAATATTCAGCCTCATTGTCATTTACTGTTAATTCTATATGTCAGACATTATGCTAACCAAAGACAGTGTCTTTTCTCCATGAAGGTTACCCATCTACCCATAGGACTATACCTCATACACTCTCAGTTTGTAGAAATCCATTCTGTGTTTGCACGCAATGAAATTGCCTAGCTACACTTTCCTCAAAATGTCTCCATTGCTATGCCATGCATGACTGTGTATTTACACAGATGTGACAGAAACATTTCTTTTTAAAATTATTTTAATTTGAGGCAGAATTAACAAAGATTTAAAATGCAAATATCCTAGATCTTCAGTTTGAATAATTATATACATATATACACATACACACACACACAAAACTTGTCCCATAAAAAATGACAGAGACCATTTCTCTTTCCAGTATGTTTTCCTAAGGCCCACCTTCAGTTCCCACCACTCTCTATGCTCTCAGAACCATGCTGTGTAAGGAGAAAATCATCTCCTGCAAGTTGTTCACACACATGTTATACTGCCCTTCCACAGAACACAAATACATACATAGATAAGTACATGTATAAATGTTTTTGTTTTTAACATGAAAAAAAAAATCCCACAATCTTTTTGTTTGTTTTTGCTTTATTTTTTTCTCAACTGGGTTTCTCTGTGTAGCCCCAGCTGACATGGAACTCACTCTGCAGAGCAGGCTGGCCTTGAACTTACAGAGGTTCACCTGCCTTGTGAGTGCTGAGGTTAAAGGCCGGTGCCATCATTGCCCAGCTAAGACCCCGGAGCTTACCTACTGTACTGATGAGTACACATGTTGTTCTTAGTTTGGGGATTACAATGAAGTTGTTGTTCATAGTCTCAGACAATAAAAACATCCATTTTGTATACGTACATACCGAAAGTGCAAAGTTGGAGTCACTGCCTCACAGGGTAGGCTGATGCTTAATTTGAAAGAAACTGTACACTTTCTAAGGTGCCTGTGCTCTTATTTATTCCCAACAACTTGTGACCCTTCTCCCTGTCCTCAAAGCCAAACAGAACAAGCTGCCATGAAGTTTGAGTTTGATTCATTCTGAGAAAGAGACAAGTATCAGAAGTACTCCTTTATCCACTAGCCCCAAGTGAGAGTGACCTGAGAAATTTTAACCACAATGTACTTTGCATACTAGCACTAATTATACAAATATACAGTGATGTGATAACATTGATTTGAAAGAGAAGAGCTGATAGTTTTTTTTTTAAGATTTATTTGTTTATTATATGTAAGTACAATGTAGCTGTCTTCAGACACCCGAGAAGAGAGTGTCAGATCTCATTAAGGATGGTTGTGAGCCACCATGTGGTTTCTGGGATTTGAACTCAGGACCTTTGGAAGAGCAGTCAGTGCTCTTATCCGCTGAATATCTTTCCAGCCTGAACTGATAGTTTCTTATCTTTGTAATTTAATATAAATATTATATTACTAATTATATTGTTTAGATAATAATGGTGGGGGAAAAGGTTTATACATGTTTGCTAGAGATGCAATTTAAATATATATATGTATTTTTTTTTTTTTGAGACAGGGTTTCTTGTGTAGCCTTGGCTATTTTAGAACTAGCTCTGTAGATTATTCCAGCCTTGAACTCACAGATCCATCTACCTGCCTCTGCCTCCCTCCCAAATGCTGAGATTAAAGGCATGAACCACCACTGCCTAGCTTAAAAAATAGATTTTTAATAATCTATTTTACCTAATTCATAGGTAGAAAATACAGATAGGGAAAGGAACTGTAGTGTAAAAGACAAGAGAGGTTACAACAAGTTTTTCCAAAAAAACTGGCAAAGTAAGATCATGGCTACATGTTTCATGAGAATGTCTAAGGAAGGAGCTGATGATTCTGAAAGCAATTCAGTAGATGAATGAGTTGGGTCACAGCATCCCAGGCATGGCAGAAAGGCTAGGTATGGCTGGGAGTAACTTGGAGCTAGCAAATCACTGCAATGTTTTGTTTTGTTTTGAACACATTATTAAATGGCTTCTTAAAGAAAACAATAATTTATGCCAGTAATTACATGATCTTCACTCAAATTTCAGGACCTATAAATGTAATTTTGTTGGAACAACGGTATGCTTGCTGGTTCCATGCTGTCTATTACTGCTTTCACTTTACAATGACAATGCTGAGAAGCTGCAGTGGACACAACATGGTCCTCAAAGCTGAGAAGATTACTCTCTGACTCACTGGAGAGAATAGACTTTCCCTTGTGTTTTAAGCCTTAGATCTATCTGAACAGAACAGACTAACTCCAAGTCATCTAGACGGTATATTAATGAAGGCTGAGAATGAGTGTTGATATGTCTACATCATATCCCTCCCCTCAAGGCTCAGAGGATCTACGCAAAAGGTGGGGCACAAAGAGCCAGAGGTGGTGGCTGCCTTCAAGGACACAGCAGGGCAGATGCACATGCGAGCGCAGAGATCATGACAGCATGCACAAGACCTACACAAGCTCAAGACAGACAAAGTCGAAGCATGGAGGAAGGGAGGTGGGTAGGAGGCCCTCGGCCTAGCTGGGGAGCTTCTGGCAGCTGATTACCACCTGGGAGAGGGCAAGTGGAGTTCTCTTCAATGGAGAATATGATGTTAGGTAGTCAGGAAGATGAAGGAGGATCTGGGAGGAATTGGGAAAAGGAGGTGAATATGACCAAAATTCATTGTATGAAATTCTCAAACAGCAAATAAAATATTCCTCTTAAAAAAGTGTTGATTTGGGATAGCATTGAAAATGTAAACGAGGAAAATACCTAATTAAAAAAAAAATTAAAAAAAAAAGTGTTGAAATAAAGGAAGAAACAATGGATTTTTGGCTGAGTATGGTGGTGCGTACCTTTAATTCTAGCACTTGAGACAGAGACAGAGGCAGGGGCAGGGGCAAGGGTAGGGGCAGGAAGGTATAATAGTGAATTCCAGGCTTACAGTCATGGTTACATAGCCAAGACCTTGTCTCAAACAAACAAACAAACAAACAAACAAACAAACAAACAAACAAACTACCAAAGTCAATGGGGTTTCAGTCATTTTTCATTCACTCCTTACTTACTGAGTTCACTGCCAAGCACCAGAAATACAAAACAAACAAGCAATCTCCCCCTATTCAGAGACAGACACAAGAGAACTAAGCAAGATCATATTGCTGTGATAAAGGTTCCAAAGAAAACACACATGAAACCATGATGGACAGGGAGCTTAGAGGGACTCTAAATACCTCTTTTGAGGAAGCACTGGGAACCAGCCTACGGCTTTGCTAAAGCTACAATTCAGTATTCTTAGACTTCCACAGACACAGAAGCAGCCCAAAAGAAATGACACTGTAAGGAGCACAAGTTCAGACTACCTCCCCTTACTTTTTCAGTGGTATTTCCTACTACAAAGTGCACATGAGTGTAATTTTGTGATAGGCTCAAATGGTTCAGAAACAAAATAAAAATAATAAAAAGTGCAGCATCATATCATCACTTTATTACTGAGCAACAGGCTTGGTTCCAGAATGCCATTTGCATTCACTGTGTTCTATGGCAACAGTTAGTTTTTTCCTACAGTGGGAAAAACACTCTGCTCAGTGTAAAATGTAGGATCCTGGTAAACCAAACACGTCAAATGAAATTTAAGTAGAAAGTATTGCTTAAAGTAAAATTAGGCTTTCCTTCTTTTACACTATAAACACAACAATTAAATAAAAAAATAACCATAAAAGGTAAATAATTCTAGAAACAGTAGGACATTCTTTCGTTGTACTCAGTACAGCCTAACGCACAGCTGATGCAGGTTAATGTACCAGTTGAAGCTTGAAAAAAATGATAAGCTATAAACTCTGGAACATGAGCTGCTGTCATTTGGTCATATTCCAATATAACTTGAAAATAGAATCCATACATTTTCTAAGTTGCCTCTGCAGTCTGTTTTATGCCTAAAAATAATTTTAGAGTACAAATAACTTTCTATTTAAAATTTAAACAAGTTCAAGTAACATGAAAATCAACTGTTCAGTAATCTCTTAGACATTTTTAAAATAATCAGGCAATTCTAGTTGATTTTTCCTTATGAAATGTGAGAAAACATGATTAGCAACCCATTGAAAAGCCAGATACAGGTCTATCAAAATGTAAGGTAGAGTCCAATGTAATGATTCATAGTGTCTCTAATAGAAAGATTCAGCAGTTCTCAATCGCGGCCTTTATTTCTTCTCTGAATAAATGATGCCTGAAATTTTTATTCTTGTTCTAATGGAATTTCAATGGCCTTCACTGCAAATCTACTGGAAATTTTTGCATATTAAGTGGAAAAAATTAAATGATGTTAACCACATTTTAATGTGATTAAGGCTGACAGGGTCATTATTTCTGCTAATCACTCAGTTTAAAAAGCTCAAACAAAACTTTATAACAGACAAGGTTTTTAATTTTATGTATATCTTGTTGAAATAAAAAAAAAACTGTAGAAGAAGAGGAAAAAAAACCCATAGAAAACACAGTCTTAGAAGAAAGGAAAACCAATGAGCAGCTCTCTGTTTGCAGATGGGTTTCATTATACTTAATCTGGTGATGTAAAAACAAAAATGCAAAACAATCTCATGCCGCACATGCCCCTCTGGTCTCTTTCCTTTTAAACACGGAGTGGGTAAGAAATGTACTTTGTAGAATTTTGAGTTCTGTGTTTCCTATTTGCTGCTAAATGGAAACAAATATCATTTTTTCCCTTAGATCTTATAGCAAACTAAAAACAGAATTAATGCATAATACCGCCTCAAACAATTCTTCATGTTCTGTATTTTATTTTAATCTACTCCATACATCATGACTATTTCAGATATATAAAGATAACCTAAAAACCACTGATACAAATCCCCAGGAGGAGTGGCACTAATTGCTATCAGCAGAACAGCAGGGATTTTAATGACCAACAGTGTGCACAGATAATTTGTCTTTTCTATTTTCTGGTACAAAATTTACCTTTCTTACTGGTCATTCTATACTAGAAGCCAAATACTAAACTAATCCTTAAAGTTCATGGGCATATGGAGTAACTTTGGGGCTCCATTTACAAAAGGACACTGTTATGATGTGACAGCACATCATAATATTCCCAAGAAAAGTGAGTAGGAGCCAAGCTCAAGTAACTTTCCAAGCATTTCAGTATTCTCCATAAGAAGTAACCTGTAGCTAGGTACGTAACACACCCAACTACACAGGCTGCACTGATACGCACTTCCTCTTTTGTTGGCTGTAAACTGCTTAACCAATACTGGTTGCTGAAGATTACCTTTCAATTACTTACATGGTAATCTCAACGAACGGTCTGGGGACTATAACTCATCTTGAGATATGAATGCAACGTGAGCAGCCTTAACCTAGCAGTTACAATTCTTACTGAAATAGATTTAGCTCTTAGAAGACTGTGATGAGAAAGTGGTTTTTGAAGAGAAACCCACACCTGGAGTTCAAGCAGTCTCATTCTTTTGACTCATCTCAATCGAGTAAACTCACATCAAATTAATTAAACTAAAAACAAACATCTCACGCACAAAAAGATTAGATACATTTTGCATTGTAGTTTCTTAAAGCACTATTGAAACTATGATCATATCCAGTAACAAAGCAGTAATTATAAAACTTCAGCTACAGGTGCAGTACCTTATCAAACATCGACTGTCCTTTTCAAGGCAAATTACTCAATTGCATGCAAATAGAAAACTGAGTTTACCTCACTGATCACACTAGCAAAAGCAGAGCACCTGGCCATACGTTAGTCCTCTGAAGGTAATTTATGCTAATGTCTGAAAAACTGCTCTTCTACTCTCATATTAAAAGCCAGGAACAGCTACTGCTCAGTAAGAAGCTCAGACTTCTGCCCACAGAAAGTGATTAAAGTCTGAGTAGATTATATAAATATCGAGAAAAAAATCCAACTTGAGTGCTGCACTGTGCCGTAATCCTTCTTGTCCACAGAAAGAATTAATATCGTTGAACTTTTCTGGAGTGATGCGATGCACTGGTGCATCAACTAATAACCCTCCAGCCTGTCTCTGCTCATCTAAGGAGAGTCCCTGCTGAATGTTCTAATGCATCTTATTGTGAGTCTTCAGCAAATAAAACTTCATGTATGAGCTCATGATGTGCTCTGCTGCCGCAAAGTCGCAGGCTCTGTGGGAAGCTCTTTATCTTCCCAGCAGTCAGTTCTCCGAGAACATCAGTGCAGCGACTGTAGTTACCTGTAGATTACTTGTATTTTCTCACATCTGTGTCCAGCAATCTAAACCATGATGATAAAGGGTCATTAGGTGTTGAGTGAGGAAGGGGGTGGACTAGACAATTTGCTCTGATAAGCTCCTTGTTGGGAGCTCCCGTTTAGAATGTGAAATGTCGGAGATACACAGTTTTACACGAAAAGGGAAAAGAATTTCACTTTTCTGCACAAACAATTAAAAACAGAGCAGTTTAATGCCTCATTATAGTCTGCTGACTTTCATTTTACTTAGGTGTTTCCCAATTAAAAGCATTTAAGACAAATAATTTTCTGCTTTTAAAATAGAAATTCACACTCTATTAGCCACAAAGAATTCGGGTACAATTACTAAGATAACTGCTGTTTGGTGCACAGCAAAGCAATTTCCCACAGTGGGACTTACAGTTCAATTTACCAGTTGGGCAAATATTTTGTGCTCTGTAGTGGCCTAGAGAGTTAAAAGCCATAGGTAACGTCAAGAAGTGTTATACTTGGAGAAAAGTTTCTTCAATACAAATAGATGCTTTAGATTTCAAGGTATCAAGGATATTCTAAAAAAAAGAAAAAAATCCCCCAAATTAATAGTATAAATTTAAAAAGTACCACAAGACACCACTGTTACATATACTACCTATAACAAAGGCTGCAAATGTAAAACTCACTGAGGATAATGCTATTTTCCTGTTTGCAGTGGGCTCTAAATCATTCTATACTTAATCATATTTTCGGAGTAATCAGCTCATAGAATGTTACAGTCTTGATTAGATTATGAAATAAGAATGCTAATTACTTAATTTTAAATGGTTTAGAATAATTGTGTCAAATTATAGGAATACGTGTTTAAAAGTTTGTTCTGCCAGCGTCCTTTAGATAACTATGCACAGAGAGAGATGAAACGGAGATACATATTGCTTGATGAAGATATAGTCCCCTGGAGCACTAACTTACTACTGCTAGGTCTGGTTACTCCAAGGCACTGTTATGTCTCCTTCTGAAAGGCTATTGTAAGAGAAAACAGTGACTGGTATAAATAAAGTGCTGCCAGCCTCAAGGAACTACACTAGAATAACAAAAGTATGGGAATAAAAGCATACAATTTCTTTTTTAAATGAAACATCAAGTAGTGACTTGAGGCTTTGGGGGGGTTAGTCTAAAAATGGTATTTATTTGGATTGTTTGAAGGTTTTCCAATGTTGCTGGAGAAAAAAATAAAAATACTATTTTCAAGGTCACTTGCTAGCATTAAACACAAGCAAGCAATGTTTTCTAAGATTAAAAACAAACACAAACATTTAAAAACTCTCATTCTGTCTTTAAATACACAAATTACCAAAAAACCCTCTCACCAAAGCTGAAGTACAGGATACTATCACCAGTGTAGAGACATTTCCTAAAATAAAAATGGTCAGAAAATGTAACATTCTGGGAAGAAATACTAACACCCTAAGGCACTGTGAGAACACAAATCCATGATAATTATTCATGCACCAAGCCACTGTAAACCTACATCACTTCTCAGACCTGGATGTGTCAGGAACTTTGACAATTATGACTGGAGCCAGGAAGCTGTAGCACTGCAGAATTTCTTATGAATTTCTCCAGTTACTTTTTATAAATGCTGTCTTGGATGACAGCTTAATGTGTACCACATGCAATATTTATTCTTCTTCAGTGTCAGACTGTCTAGCCATCCCAGCGAATACAAAGAATGTCACTTATTAGGATAAAAGCACAAGGAAGGTAATCAAGGACACATGTAACATCAGCCAATCATGCCCCATTTCCACATCCTCCTCCATTCATAACAGTTCAACAATTATTTGCTTGCTGATAACTTGCTTTCAGGCTGTTTGTGTTCACCATAATGGTGGTTTGCATTTATTTTGCTCTTTAGAATTGGACACTTGCTGTGCCATACGTATTTGTCAAAACTTTATATCTTCTGTCAGAAATGGATTAGAATATAAAATAATTTCTGTTTGTCAGGAACCACTAATACAACAATCAGTAACCCTTGATGTCAAAAGGCCACTAAAATAAACTATAAAACTGCAAACCACAACTATTAAATATTTCATAGGGAAGACAGTCCCTAAGCGATAGCCTGTGAGAAGGCACACCCAGCCGAGCCGCGCACACCTCCGGCACAGGGCGAAGGACGCAGACTAGCCTTGCTTTTCCTTTTGTTTCACTTTCCACAGCTTATGAAGCTTACAGAACCTGCCAATCTAATTCGGTGATCTTGAAGCTATATATTCTAAATGTCCAAGTAATAAGTCACAGTGAAATATAAATATTTGACAGTCCATACCTATTTTAATTAATAACATTTGAAATAAAATATCCTAGCACTACAATAATCATGCTTTGTATAATTAAAAAAACACACAATTCCTAAACCATATTTAGTTCAAAAGCTGTATTTACTCAGATATGGTTTTGCAGCTGCTATAATAGCCTTTAAAAGCTCTTGCTGCAGACAACCACATGTTATCTCTGAATATAGAAAGAAAACAAATGGTTGCTATCACTGTATTCTCTTGTTTTGTTCTCTTTTGTCTCTGTTATAGATCTGGCCTGAATTAGCTTAAAGCTCTATGATATAAGAAATTGTTATGCAAACTGTTCTATATAACTCCTTAAAATATAATTGGGGGGAGCACCCATTTCCAAATAATAACGTATTCTTACAGATTTCTCTTTTGCAGTCTCTATTTAAGAACTGTCTTGTAACATAACTTAGTTATTTAATGTATTAGGCGATTTACTTATGGTTCTACAGTCATACAACATAGCTACTGACTAGAAAAGAAAATATACAGGACAGAGTCTCAAAACTCCACTTGGTTAGAAATGTATAGGGACAAATCTTAATTAGTGAAAATGGAGACAGAGCAAGATTTTCTAAAGGCTGCCATTCTGGGTAAGTCCTGAACATCTATAGGACAGTAAGAGTCAGCTTAGTAGTCTGTCTAAGCAAGGACTGGCTCAGGAGAATTTACTACGAAATGACAAGGGTCAGGCACTGAGTAATTAGTTTACTTATGTTCATACACACGTGTGTGCTTTTCTTACAGAATTAGAAAAATTGCATAAAATCACACTTAAAATGAACCTTTTCTATCACTGAACAGTTCAACTTAGTACGCTGTACATAGTATTACACTAGTATTACACTTACTTTTGACAGATCTTTAAGAAAAGCACTCTGACAGGTGAAGGGCTGTAAGGAAGCTAACTAAACTGTGTTGTCATTCTTTCTAAATTTCACAATTACATGTGTTCTCTGGCAGATATGAGTTTTTTGTATAATTTTCAGTAGGATTTAAGCAACATAGAAAATTCTTTGCATGCTTTTTGCATTAAAATGTGCTATAATGCAAAAACATTTTATACTTTATTTCCTGAGATCAAACTAAAAGAAATGTTGCAAATATTTAACTAGGTTTCTTATTTTACTTCTCTTAAGTCTTAAGTTGTCCTAACTAACAGGATGTATTTTGTCTTATGAGGCTGTTAGAAAGATGAAACACAACAAAGTACATATGTAAATGCCCCTAAGCCAGGTACATAATAAGCTTTTAATTAATGTTAGTTATTTCTCCCAGTCTCTCCTATTCATTCATATGTATGTATGTGTATATATATATATGCATATATACACACATACACACAACACACACAATGCTCTTTCCAATATACTGCTATGTAGTAAAATAGAAATTACCCAGAGCAATATACAAATCATCCACTTGTACTTAAGAGACACACAAAGTCAGGCAGACTTGAATCGCTATTTTTAAAGTAGTTCTCTAAAGCAAACCCTTACTAATGCTGAGAATGGAAAAAGATGGTCTTTGCCAGGGAGTAGGTTGGTTAATACCAAGTAATCAGCCCAGAAAACATACACTGAAACAAACTGCACGGTCTGTATTATGTACTAAGGAATGTGTGTGTGTGTGTGTGTATGCACACACACACACACACACACACACACACACACACACACACACACGTATGTAACAATTAATGGCAGATGAGAAGACGATGCCATGATTTGAAAGCAAGCAAGGAGGAGTAATGGCAACCTCTGAAGGAAGGAAAAGGAAGGGGTAAACAATGTCATTATATTATAATCTCAGAAATAAATGAACTAAAAATAAAATAGAAAAATCCTTATTGAGAATGTAATGAATATAGTGAATTAGCATGTAGTTACAAGCACGGGCTGGGGGGCAGTTTGATGGTAGAGCAGTCCCGTGGCCTGGGTTTGATTCCAGCACTAGAAATCAAACAAACAACCCAGTGGTTGGAAAAGCAGTTTTTTAGTTTAGTTTTGTTTTTTTAAAGATCTATTTATTTGCATTTCACATGTGATTGTGCTTGCCTGTATGTCTGTACACCATGGTCCTGTCTGGTGTCCACAGGGATCAGTGGAGAGCACTGGATGCCCTGGGCCTGGAGCTACAGATGGTTTTTATGCTGCCATGCCAATTAGGTGCTGGGAATTGAACCCGGGTCCCTGCATGTGTAACAAATACTCTTAACCACTGAGTCGACAGTCTAGCCTGAAAGCAGATGTCTCAAAAAGTGAGTAAATACATATTTTCCACATAGAAACAGATAAACTATTTTAATGTTTGTCTCTGTAAAGGCTGTTAAACTGGAAAAGTTTCAGAGGTAAGTCCATAAATATACATTTTTTATGTTCTTTTCAGCTGCACTTTCTAATTGTGTTATGGTAAATATCTTAATCTCAAATTTTGTTTAAATCTCTGTGTGTGTATAGCTTGTATGTGCAGATGCCCACAGGAGCCAGAGGAAGGCGTTGGAGCCCCTGAATCTGGAGTGGAAGCTGTTGGAAGCCAGGAGATATGGGAGTTAGGAACTGAGCTTGGGTTCTCGGGAGAAGAACAGATGCTCTAGCTGCTAACTCACTTCCCCAACTGTGTGTATAATGTGAGTTGTCTAACAATAATACAGCTTGACTGACATAAAAGGGGCAGTACAGGAACAGGCTGGCATGTTACATATTTTCAGGTCCTGTTACCTCGGCAGCACTTCTGACGGTCTGCCGCTGTCACTGGATGTCACGGCTGTAAGAGCATGAGTGGGCTCTGCGGACGAGCGTCCTGGGTTTCAATCCTAACGCTGCCCGGTGCTAGAAACTCTGGTCATCTTCCCTATGTAACTCCCTATGTATGTGTTTTCTTCTATCAAAGGGAGTGATAGCAGTATCTACTGTATAAGGTTGTTGGAGCTCAAATACAAGTGGAATGGAATTAGTGTAGACTGGCATGATGTCCACTCCCAGATCAACATTAGGCATACAAATTATTTGCTATAACTTTAGTTGGTAGTATTTTCTCCTGTCCTACAACTTGCTCAATCTGGTAGTAAAGCACTGCTTTTAGCAGACAATAGCTTGCTATTTTTAAAAAAGGGTCAAGTACTTGTTTTTTTAAAACTGATTTAGGAAACATTTCCTTATCAAAAACATTAGTCTACAAGAATAACTACAGAACCTCTCTCCAGCAGCCGAGCAAGATGCCCAAAGGGAAGAAGGTCAAGGGGAAGAAGGTGGCCCTGGCCCCCACCGTCATCAAGAAGCAGGAGGCCAAGAAGGTGATCAACCCTCTGTTCGAGAAGAGGCCCAAGAACTTCAGCATTGGACAGGACATCCAGCCCAAAAGAGATTTAACGCGCTTCGTCAAATGGCCCCGCTACATCAGGCTGCAGCGGCAAAGAGCCATCCTCTACAAGTGGCTCAAAGTCCCTCCTGCCATTAACCAGTTCACCCAGGCGCTGGACAGGCAGATAGCTACTCAGTTGCTTAAGCTTGCCCACAAGTACAAGCCAGAGACAAAGCAAGAGAAGAAGCAAAGGCTACTGGCCCATGCTGAGAAGAAAGCTGCTAGCAAAGGCAACGTCCCAACTAAGAGACGGCCTGTCCTCCGAACATGAGTCAATACAGTCACCACCTTGGTGGAGAACAAGAATGTTCAGCTGGTGCTGATTGCCCATGACGTAGACCCCATTGAGCTGGTGGTTTTCCTACCTGCCCTGTGCTGAAAGATGGGGGTGCCCTACTGCATCATCAAGGGAAAGGCCAGGCTGGGGCACCTGGTCCACAGGAACATGCACCACTGTTGTCTTCACACAGGTTAACTCGGAAGACCAGGTTGCTCTGGCTAAGCTGGTGGAAGCTATTAGGACCAATTATAAAGACAGATATGACGAGATCCATCGCCACTGGGGAGGCAACGTCCTGGGTCCTAAGTCTGTAGCTCGCATTGCCAAGCTGGAAAAGGCAAAGGCTAAAGAACTCGCCACTAAATTGGGTTAAATGTACACTAAGTTTTCTGTACCTAAATATAACTACAAAATTAAAAAAAAGAATAACTACAGAAGCTTTGTTAACTTACATTGTAGTAGAAATAATACAGTTAGCGCAGACATACTTTCATATCTGTGCTCATTGCTGTTACTAGTTTTTACTTCTGTTGGAAGATAGGTTCATCTCAATATATAAAAACTAGCCTGTTATATTTTGGGGAAGTCTATACTGTGACAACACCAATTCTTTTAGATTTAGCAATTTTATACAATTTTTAGTTTTTGGTAGTATCCACAGAGTTTTCTCTACCTGAACTTTATATTTATAGCACATGCCTACGAATGGATGCTAAAATATACTGCTTTTGCTTCTTAGCAGTAAGGTATTGGATAATTAATAAATGTACAAGGCAAAGGCAAACCCAGCAGCCACAGAAACATCCTAGGAGGGGCACACAGTTCTCAGGTTGATGGGAATTTGTAATGCATACTGTACATGCCACCTGGCTTGCAGCTATCACACATGAAACAGGCATAAATATTCAAATCAGCTGGACTTATTTTATCACACACACACACACACACTCAAGTATATAGGCATATTCTGTTATCTTTCCAACTGTCCTATCTATAAAATGTGCATGATATAATTTATATAAGCTTCACGGTTTTTTATTAACATCTTAGCAATTTCTGAGCTTCAATTGCCTGTCACACAGCAGGAACTTAAACAAATGATGATCTACCGTGTGTTTTTTGGTTTGGCATAGGAAAAGCTAACCAATGACAGTAAATGTAGGAAAAAAATAAAGAATTAAATTTTAGAATGCATATATTTAAGGTTTATTGAATTGTGGTATCTTTAAATAAGAACCCCTAAGTTGGGCTGGAGAGATGTCTCTGCAGTCAAGAGCACTGACTACTCTTCCAGAGGTCCTGAGTTCAATTCCCAGCAACTACATGGTGGCTCACAATAATCTGTAATGGGGTCTGATGCCCCCTTCTGGTGTGTCTGAAGACAGCTACAGTGTACTCATATATATTAAACTAACACACAAATAAACAAAACCCCTAAGTTCTTTTAAGTAGTTTCTTGAAGCTCTGTAAGATAATAAAATCTAGTCTCACACTGCCTCCTAGTTAACTTGCCCCATGCTGCCCCTCACATTCTCTGTCCCTGTTCAGATCCTCGGTGCACCCTTTCTTCCTGAGCCTGAGGCCTTCCTACCTATGTTAGCTAAGATAGCATCACCATCTGCTTTGCTTTTATTCAGTGTTCTAATCACTTCTTGACATTATGTCTAATGTTTTGTTGAAGTCTATTTCCATAAGACAATAGCCTTATGGAAACAAGGGCCTTCTCTATTCATAACCTACACAGCTATAAGAATCACAGAAGGCATCAATAATTGCTTAGAAAAGGAGTTGGAGCTACATTTGGGTCTGAGCCTTCCCCATTAGGGACTCATCTCTGATTTTCTGGAAGAACACCAAGCACTCTTAGCCCTTAGTCATCTTTCCCCTTCACTAAATATCCCTTTTTTGTTGTTTTTGTTTTTTTATTTTTTTGTTTTTTCTCGAGACAGGGTTTCTCTGTGTAGCCCTGGCTGTCCTGGAACTCACTCTGTAGACCAGGCTGACCTCGAACTCAGAAATCTACCTGCCTCTGCCTTCCGAGTGCTGGGATTAAAGGCGTGCGCCACCACTGACCGGCTCACTAAACATTCTTAATGATACTTTTTATGAAATTAATGTTCTCATTGCTATATTAAAGTATTTTTTAAAAGACAGAATGGATACCTATACAAAGTCCCAATCTTATAAAACTTTGAGAGTGAACTCAAAGTTTTTATGTCAACTATCTCAGAATATATTTTTGAGCAGAAAAACTGGTAATAAAAATGGACACAGACACCAAAAAGCACGTCTCACTTAAACTGAACGGTCTGCACAACGTAAATTAAAACAAGCTCTTATGGTGTATATCACGGCATTAATGTTTCTGATAGACAGATCCTTTCTTGGAAACTTAAGAGAACACAGTAGGTAGTATTACTAGTCTTGACTATTGATATGCCAATTCTACATGTGTATTTTATTTTCACATACACACGTTTCTCCAAATATAGCCAAATCAACCACTGCCCACCTTCAGGGGAGATGGTAGGACTCAGGACAACAGGAATAGGGGAAAGTCAGGGCTTCTCTCCAGCCTTGCAGAAAAGGTGCCCCTAAGCTGGGTGCTCGGCCTGCAAAACACTCCATGAAATGCCAGCCAGGGAAATTTCGACAAACCAGAATGTGAAGATGCAGAACCATTGGATATCTGCACAAACACTATATTTTTTTTGTAAATTTATAGTATTTCATTTAAAAATTGTAAAATTTAGAGGCCATATAGCTTAGTAATAGAGCACATGCTTTGCACACGCTAAGCAAAAGTGAAAGAAAGCAGAATATTCTAGTATGGGAAGGCATGGCCCTTCAGGGAATCCCCTCCACGCAGCGTCCAGGGATTGCATCCTTCATCCTTAGCCTTCACTGCAAACACAACCATACACACGCAGAGAAACAGAGAGATGTTTTAAAAGGGCTTTTAATAGAACAAATTCCTAATTTAGTTTTAAAACAATTTTAATGCAATGACGATTTTTAAAATTATACTAAAGGAAGCTAAGCAGCAACAATAAGGTCGTTTACAAACAGTGAAGCTGTAGGGCCACAGAGATGACTGTGATACTTGGGAGTCTCACTGAGCTCATGAACACCAATGACATGGGATGCAGTTTGCTTCCTTACTCATGCAACAGAAGAAAAACTAAGGAACACATCTAGTATCCAGAAGACATCTCAGGACAAACAAGTCCCTTTTCCTGTTACTAGATTACTTTTGAGCTATGATAATTAAGTCTGGAGAATTTTGTTTATATGGAATACATTTTATATGAACAATAGAACGAACTGCTCTCTATCAGATGGCTTATGTAATCTGCATAAGTAAAAGCCAAACCAAACCAAACCAAACAACAAAATACTGAGTAGCAGAGTCCACAATATTAGTACTTCAAATTGTACTTTCCTTTTGTTTTTCTTCCTGGAGACAGTCTTCCCATGTTTCTCTGGCTGGCTTTCACAGAGATCTACCTCTGGCTCTGTCTCTCTAGTTCTGGGATTAAAGGTGTTTGCCACACTTAGCAAAGCAATGTTTTTCTTAATAAATCACATTTCTTGTAAAAGCTATTCCCTCATTTAGAACTAAAGCATATTCTCAGACTTTCTTAGAGTCCATTTTCCTGCTAGATATGTTACTCATGGTGTATAGCCATTTGGGCTAGCCTTCTAAAAGTCTGGTGAACTACAACTTTTTTTTTTCTTTTCCATTTTTTATTAGGTATTTAGCTCATTTACATTTCCAATGCTATACCAAAAGTCCCCCATAGCCACCCACCCCCACTCCCCTACCCACCCATTCCCCCTTTTTGGCCCTGGCGTTCCCCTGTACTGGGGCATATAAAGTTTGCGTGTCCAATGGGCCTCTCTTTCCAGTGATGGCCGACTAGGCCATCTTTTGATACATATGCAGCTAGAGTCAAAAGCTCCGGGGTACTGGTTAGTTCATAATGTTGTTCCACCTATAGGGTTGCAGATCCCTTTAGCTCCTTGGGTACTTTCTCTAGCTCCTCCATTGAGAGCCCTGTGATCCATCCATTAGCTGACTGTGAGCATCCACTTCTGTGAACTACAACTTTAAATGAGAGTTTTATACCTAGAGAATATGCAGCACCGAGGGCAAAGGTCAGAGAAAGTAACTCTTTCTCTTTTCCTGCACAGATAGGGCAAAATGAACAAAATAGTCCAAAGTAGCGTTCTCCTTTGTGTTGCCCCAGGCAAACGTGTACACTGTCTAAGATGTCATGCTAGTCACACAAGGCTGTGTCAATTCCAACAGTCTTAAATTTTCTGAACTTCAAAATTCTCCTCCACTTCTACCAACCACTAGTCAGATTCCATTTTTTATTATTGTTACTATTTTTTAATGTACATGGGATTTTCCCTATATGCATGTCTGTGTACCGTGTGCATGCCTGATGCCAACAGAGACCAAAAGAGTGTTGGATATCCTGGGACTGGACTTACAGATGGTTTTGAGCTACCACCATGTGGGAGCTGGGAACAGAATCCAGGGCCTCTGGAAAAGCAGCCAGTGCTCTTCACCTCTGAATCATCTCTGCTGTCCCTAGAATTCCCACTCTTGATTATAGCTTATCTTAAGTCATTGTTTTGGAAACAAAATCAGATCTGAGGCCATTATTCTCTAATATATGGGTTTTAAAGGAATTTACCTTGAATTACTCTCTAGTGAGTAGGGACAGGCATCAGGGGGTTCTTCATGAACCAGTGGTAATTTGAAGAGCACTGCAGAATTATAAACAAAATTCTTTCATATTTTTAGATCACATGTGTACGTCTGTGTATGACAGTGGTTCTCAGCCTGTAGGTCACAACCCCTTGGGGGTCAAATGACCCTTTTACAGGAGTCACCTAAGGCCATCAGAGTACACAGATATTTACATTATGATTCATAAGAGTAGCAAAATTTCAGTTAGGAAGTAGCAATGAAAATAATTTTATGGTTATGCCTCACCACAACATGAGGAACTGTATTAAAGGGTCACAGCATTAGGAAGGTTGAGAACAACTAGTATATGAGGAAATGCATAAATAAATCATTTGAGAGAATTCTATAAAATACCTGCTGTCTTTAAATAGGGCTTAAACTGTTTATTCTCTTGAAGCTAGAAAAAATTATTTAGTGCTTGTTGTTTATAGAGAAAAACAATCCTATACATTTGATGAATTATATCACTCAGGAATCACTCTCAGGAGATGATGCTCACGGAAATGACAACGGATGCTCCTAACATAGTATTTTTTAATTTACTCTACAAAGAGAGATAATGAGCCATAAATCACATTGAACAAAACACGCAACCAGGCTTTCACATATGCATTTATTGTGGGGCAATAGTCTTTTCCTTACAAAGAAAGATACACTTCTATGATCATCGTCCTCATGATGTGCACTAGTATACCATCGCCACTTGATAAGAACTTGAAATTGCTGAAAGAGTAACCAAAAACCAATTAATGAAAACCAAACGGAAGTCTGGCTCACTCCTACATAATCCCTGGGCCTTGATGAGGCAAGAGGATTGCTTCAAGTTCAAGGCCAATCTTGGTTTCATCAAAAAACAACCACCACAAACAAAACAAACCCAGAAATTCACAAATATTATTACATGAAAACACACACATACATGTGAAATATGATTCAGAGGCTGGTGAGGTGGCTCCCTGGGTAAGGACACTTGCCACCAGCCTTGATTACCCGAATCCCATCCCAGGATTCATAGGGTGCGAGGCGAGAAATTAAGCTGTTCTCTGATGGCCACAAGCATGCTCTGGCATGTACCATGTACATATATATGCAAATCAATCAATTACATTTATATTAAAAATAATTTGGTAAAGTAGGAAAAGAATAAATCTATTCCATGATTTTCCCCTACACCAGGTTACATAATATATATCATTTTGAACTTATTATTGGTTTTGTAACAAATATCAAAAACTAACAAAAGCAGAAAGTTGGGCGGAAAACAACCTGAATCAATGACTGATGTGGTGGAGCACACCTTTAATCCTAGTGCTAGGGAGCCAGAGGCAGGCGGATCTCTAAGTTTGAGGCCAGCCTGGTCTACAAGTAAGTTCCAAGAAAGTCTGGATTATACAAAGAAACAATGTCATGAAAAGCTAAAAATCAAAACACAAAATGAAACAAAAATAAAAAACTGAATCATAATATGTATACAGTTTAATAATAATGTTTTTGTGAATTTAAAATTTTGTGACCTTGACATAGTCTGATTGTTCTAAAGCTTGAAAAGATTCCCAAATATTTTTCTATGAATCTCGAAGCAATTTCATTATTTAAAATGATTTACTTATTAACCAAGATCTATGTAAAAAGTGTGCCTGTTTTAAATTTTATTTGTATTTCTAGATAAACATCTATGTGTACAAATAGACAAGACCTAACTGTCCTTATCAGTAGTTTAAAGAACGGTAAGGACAGGGAAACACATGAGCGAAACATAATTGGTAGCTCTTAGGTGTAAAAATATCTAAAATTAGTTTGTTCTACTGATTCCATAATTGGACAGCATATATTACTAACAGAGCCACAAGGGTACAAAGATTGAAATTTAAACCTCCAATTAAGCAGTGGTTTGACAGTTTGAATGTCCCATACCTGCTTGACACCATGACTCACTAAGCAACCTAAAGTGAAAGTTAACACTGGGAATAATCCTGCTTGTAACAACTGAGCATGCTTAGAAAATGAAGTGCTCAAAAATCACTAGCAACTACCAAAATCAACAAAAATTTCCACATAGTTTTATTCATTCATTCATTTGTAATAATAACATTAACGTTTTCCCTAGAGTCTTTTCCAGTACCTTGATTACTGTCATCTGATCATAACGCAGCTACTGCCAACCTAGCTGCCACACCAGCTTCTCTTCAGGACTTAGGTCTTACTCACCCATCAATGAACTAATGAATTCAGCACTGTTAGCAGTGGACAGTCAGACCCAGTCTAGCTTTTCCCTTTCAAAAGGTCAGTTCGTATACAATAGCCTTATCTACCAAAATGCTTCTTTTAAAAACAAAACTTAGAATTAAAAATATAACACTCTACCATTTAAAGTGGATTTTAGCCAGTAACCAAAAATGTTTATCGCTCTAGAAATGTGACCTGAAATATAGTCTTCCTCTTGGGGTCAAAGTCACAGACCTATCTTGATCTTTTCTAACCACCAAAAATAGTTTTCTACATGTAAAATACAAGTGTGTGTGTGTGTGTGTGTGTGTGTGTGTGTGTGCACGCGTGCACGTGTATGACTTCTTTTCCCTTTGGTGCTGGAGACAACCCAGGACCCTATACAAGTTAGGCAAGTGCTTTACTCCCTACCACCTTTATTACTGCTCCTGTGAGTACACGTATTACTGCTTCCCACATCAGTCCTATTTGCTACAGTAATATTACATGCTAACCTTAAAACAAGTTTGTTTGTTTTCTTGTTTGCAGGGCATGTAAGGGAGCAACTGATGCAATTGGGGCTTAGATACAAACATTACCAAAAAGCAAGATGCTAACAGAAGCAAATGGATTTAGGAATTAAAATGAATTTTAACTATTTATATTTGCTTGCAGTATTATACACGATGAAAACCTAGTGTGTTTATCTTTCATAATAAAAACTCCTTCTGTGCTTTAATATGAAGGCTATGTTACATAAACAGAGGATTTAAAGCTGCAGCCGAGTGGCTGGATGGAAGGAGAGTGGCAATCTTTCTGGCTCCAGTAGATGCCATTCCCTATCACACAGTGTTTCCCACTCATAAATACATGACAAATACTTCCTCAATCATGTTTTACGAGCAGGGATGCACAGGGGGTAGTCAATGGCTAGCTTGAGGGAAAATAGGAACAGCAGGCGGCAGAAACTGTACAGAAAATGGCTATGTGGTAAATTCTCTTCTGGAACATCACTCAGTTACCCAGTCTTTGATCTTTCAGCTACAATTACACTAACTTCCACAAGATCTGGACACCTCCCCCCACCACACATATCCCAACGTCAGACCAGATCATTAGCTATACATAAAACCTACAAAAATTTGGTTTTATAAATAGAACCATTCATACGTCGATGTTGTTACAAATTAAAATTTGTTCTTTAGACAAGAGCAGTTTCAATGGTTATAACCATCTCATCATCACAACTGGTCTCACAAGAAACATGGGGTGTCTGGCGACAGCTAAATCACAGACTGGCGTCTCCTAAGCAGTCTGTCTACCATTAGGGTCTGGGAAATGGTATTTACTATACAATTAGAGCCAGGGAGTTCTACCTGTAATCATCGAAATACAGGTGTGAGAAGCCCCTTTGGGCAAGGAAACCGACTCATCCCTTTTCATGTAAACTTTGATGTCTGTATTGTTCTACCCAGCCTCAGGAGAAGTTACCATTCAGACTTCTATGACAAGATTTATTAACTTAAGTCAAATAATAAATTTAAAAATTCTTTCTTAAAGCAAACAATTTTTAACACATTAATCATCAAATTTATTAGAGTTTGCAACAGGATGGAACTGATTATGTTTTAAAGTTAGTTACTTTTTAGAGGACAATGACCAGCCTGAACAACATTTTTACGCTAAAGTATTCTTTCCAGAACATTGCCAATAAAGAGGTTAAACTCAGCTTCCTATCAGGGACACGGAATGTCTTACAGTAATATCAACAGGGCATTTTTAGTTGCAGTAATTTCACAGAATTTATTCTAATGATTTATTGGAGTTAACCATCTGACATTAATTATTGTTTTGGCTTCCAGTCTATGAATGTTTATTTTTCAGTTTAAAGCCTTCTCACTCTTTGATATCATATGGAAATGAGAATTTTTAATGGAAAATTGAAACCATGTGCATCTAAGTACTTAATGAAGTACAGGGAGAAACCGACAATATATTTTAGGAGAATTCAGATCTTTTTCTTTGTATAGTTTTGATTTGTTTCTATGACTTAATACTATAAAATGCTGAGGGTCTAGTGAGGCAAGTCAAAGCGAGCACTATGCCACATGCCTCCATGTCCACGCCAGCACAAGAGCGGTCTCTGAACTGTAGGCAAGGGTGACAAGTCTCGCACACTTTAGTTACATATTAGAATGGCAACACACAAATGCAGCTTTTACCTTGATACACTTTGGAAGTTTCAAGCCAGTATCTCAACCTTTTCTACACCTAGGTTTTGTGTCTGTCTGTCTGTCTGTCTATCTGTCTGTCTCTCTCAAACTATTCAATTTGGGTTTTAAAATGTTATGTCCAGCTGCAATCCCTAGTAGTGGTCTTAAGGTCACCTGCAGTATTAATGAGGCTACAAGATCTCAGTTTCAAACACTTTATTGCACCAAATACATTTACTCTCATTTTGTAACAAAACTAAACAAAATATTTTAAAAAGTTAAATTTGATAAGCAAATATGTATGATTCAAAATTTCCCAATTTAATTCAGTTTGTAATGTTCTCTTAGTGTAAATCATTTAGGAGACTTACCTTTTAAATGTAACACAAGACAAAACTTTCTAATTTTAACATTTTCTGAGGAAAAGATATTAAAATCAAACACATTATTCACACATACACACATACCTATATGCTTATGTTAGTGATACGTATGTGGGTATATCCAGAGATACGTATGTGGGAGTATCCAGGGAAAAAACACTTACCATTTGTTTTTCTTTCTTATATAGTCTTTTTCAGAAAGATTCACCAAGTAGACCATTGGTTTTGAAGTCAAAAATAAGTGTTTATTCAACACTTCAATCTAGAGTAGGAGACAGAGAAAGAACCCTTTTTAAAAGCTTAGTAAATACGGAGTAAAACATTGAATAATTTGAACATGAAAACTCTTTGAGTAAACATTTTCATTTTTATAATACTTTTGTTTATAAAGGGTTAGATGTTATGAAATATTTAAAGTGGGAGATTGGAAAAGGGAAAAAAAAGCTTAGGAATTTACACCGGCTGACAGAAATAAAAGTAACTATATATTACTAAGTATAAGATACTGAGCAGCCCAATTTGCTCTCTAAGCAATCAGAGCTCAGGCAGTAACAGACACAGTATTTACACGTACCTCTTTGTCATTCCAGTCATGATAGAAGCGAACAGGTTTCTTTTGATCTATAACCCAAGACTTGACTTTGCACATTATGTCCTGCACACAATCAAGAAAAAAGTAAATACAAAATGAGCAGTAAGTGTTGGACACTAAGAGCTAAAAGTTTTAAGTCCTCAAAATAAAGATAACTCTTGTAATGAACAGAAATACATTTTTTGTATCTCAAACGAAAACTGATGAAATACTGATGAAACATTAAATTTTGAGTGTACAAAGTCAGCAAAATTAGTTAACATAACAATATGAAAAACTGCAAGACAACTCAATCACATCAAAGATAAAATTTCAGAGTCAATGTTATCTAGTGATGTTACATGCTAGTATGAAATGGGGCGTATCCTAAAGAGAGACTAAAGTACAGCTTTTCCTTAAAAATATAAACAAAATAACTAATTGAACCTATGACTGACTATTTACTACAAAATATTAAATGAACTGACCCAAACCTTTTTTCTTCTGAATTAATTTTTTTGCCAACCCCTTCTCCCTGTCACTTCTTCACTGCTCCCCCCACCCCAACCTGCCAAAGCCTCCATTACACAATGGCAAGAGCCCTGCACTGGTGACCTCCAACCAGCTGCATTCACTTTCAGAACATCTCTCTCTGCTGGAAATCTAAAGGCCTTTTAGTTAGCAAGCTAGTGTGCATTCAGAAGGAGGAACTGCGGGAAGAGGCTGGCGGGCTTTGTTTCTCTGGCCTTTCTTCACAGAAAGATTAATCATCTGTGAAATGGAAACGCCAAACAGCAAGTGACACAAACTGAGCCCTTCCAGCCTTTCCTCATCAGTTCTGTGGGCCCGAGTCTAAGAGCTGCGTGTGGCCAGGGCTCCTTACAGCCTGGCAGGTGTTAATAAAAGGCTCTCGGGGCTGAAAGGTCAAACCGGGCTCTTCCACAAGAGGCATATTTGAGAATCATCTGGGCCTTCTGTTTTGAGGACATTTTTTTGTTTTGTTTTTGTAAAGATAATTTATGGACCTGCTTTAAATATTCATTTCTTAAAATTTGTTGCAACACAATTATTAGTAATAGATTTCCTGAGAGTATTTTTATATTACTATGACCAGTTATTGTGTTGTAAATGTCCATTTGTATAAATTATCTCTATATTTAGTATACCTTCTTTGCAAATCTTACTGTTACCAACAAGAAAAATAAAGAAAAGGCCCTATATCCTTCGATCCTGATTTGAAGTCCCCCAGGGAAAGGACTTCCCATGGATTTTAACAAGGAAGGGGCAAGACGAAAACTTTTAATGAAATTGAACATGTTCTGCTTAAGAATAATCACTTTTACTCTTCTATAACTGAATTTCACTCATAAATGTTTAAAAGTGGCTAATGTAACACCATTTCCTACAAGGAGAAGATCAAAGTGCTATATTACAAATGCATTATGATTAAAAAAGCCCTGTGCAGCCTTGCTATTAACTGTTCTTTAAACCCTAAAAGGCTTCCCATAGATCTCACTTGGCACTGCATATACAACCTTTGACAAGTAATGTAGACCATTTTTATTCATTGCCTAAAATTGTAGGCAATTATGTGCGTCACACTGGCCACCTGCAAATCCTGAATGCCTGCTGCAGTTGTCAGTGCAAAAAAACTAATGTCGGAGGGGATTAATCTAGGGGGAGAGAGTCCTCTTTAATGGCTCCAGCAGGTGAAATGGCCCAGCTGGTTACTATGATGAGTGGCCAGAACAGCTTATGTAGAGACATGCAACAAGATTATACAAAAGAAGGAAACAGAGGTACCATCTTATACTTCCTTCCATTCATCCTTTTCATTAAAAAAAGAAAGTAGACAAAAGAAAGCCAATTCAAAATAAGAAAGGGAATTAAATTTTAATCATATAAAAAGTATAAAATACTTTTGTGACAATAAACATTTTCACAAAGCCACAGGGCCTCAATGAGTGCTGATCACTAGTGAAGGAATTTCAGGTTCTCTTCATTTAAAAGTAACTCAATCTTGCCTCAAGCACAGAGGCTGTATCACAGAGGTATTCTGGCATCCGTTTTGGTGTTTTTTCTTTCACACTATAAACTAGGAACCAAGTCCACTGCAGTCCACCAACAGTGTTCTCCTCAGAAGCTACTGTTGTATTAGATTACTGAACGATGCCAGTTTTAGCTGAGACAAACCAGAAGTAGGTTGCACTCAGATAAGATTATCTCACGTAAATAATCAGTAGGTGCTATATTTTCAGTATGTCCTTTTCTTACATAAAAGAAAAATTAATTTTAGTAAAAAATTAAAATCCTACAGTTGATCTGAAAAACATCTAATTGGAGCAAAAGGGGGTTATCTAGATAAAATAAATTATAGGCTAAGTAAATGTTTCTCTTATGGTTACATATATAAGCATACATATTAATAGATATAATATATTAATAATACATATAAAAACGAGCAGTCAAAATTTCCACTTAAATAAATTTAGTTAGTTGAAAAATATATACTTTACTCACTTTCGGCACAAATGAGTAAAGACATTACTAATCCCTTTGCGTTAATCTTTAATGCATTTTAGCCATTTGAGATTTTATATTTCTTTTTAAAGATTTCTATTCATGCGTGTCGGCTATGTCTGCCATATGTGTGCAGCTGCCTACAGAGGGCAGAAGAGGGCATTGGATCTCCGGGACCCAGCAGTTGTGAGCCTCCTGATGATTGAGCTGGGGCTGCATTCAAGTAGTCTGGGAGAGCAGCAAATAACCACTGAGCCATCTCTCTAGCCCCTGAGATGTTCTTACTTATGAGTACTTTGCCTGCATGTATGTCTGTGTGATATGTGTGTGTGGTGCCCATGGAGGTCAGAAGAGGACGTCAGACCCTTTGGAACTAGAGTTACAGATAGTTATGAGTCACCACAGTGGGTGCTAAGATCTGAACTCAGTCCTCTGTAAGAGCAGTAGTGCTCTTCACCACTGAGCCATCTCTCCTACTCAAGATCTCATACATTATAAAGAAATGCAGATTTTGGAACATGAACCTGGACTGCTTATGTAACCATCTAACATTACTAACTCAGAACCCCTAGATCTCTCAGACACTAAGGCACCAACCAGGCAGCATACAAAAGCTGGTCTGAGGCTCCTGCCACATATATAGCCAAGGACTGCCTGGTCTGGCCTCAGTAGAAGATGCACCTAACCCTTGAGAGACTTGAGGCCCCAGGGAGTCGGGAGACCTGGTGGGGTTGGGGGGACATCCTCTTGGAGATGGGGGCTGGAGGGGAGGAGGAATGGGATGAGGAACTGTGGGAGAGGGGACCAAGAGGGGCCAACACCTGGACTGTAAAAACATAAAAGTAATAAAAATATGAAAAATATATTCTCTGTATTATAAAGGATAAACCTGTCTGAATTTTATATTAGCTTGTAGTTTTATGGGCATACTAATCATAGATCTAACAATCTAATGCTTAAGTATGGAAACAAATCCTAGGTGTAGTGTTTATGATGGAAGGAAAAGGATTAAGGATTACCAGGAGAAGCAGGGATGGAGCTCAGAGGTAATGACTGGTTAGTGTACACAGGACCCTGGATTTGAGCTGGCACATTCACTAGGAAATAATGGAGAAGGTTGGGTTGAGGCAGTGCTCTTGCACTTGGATTTGGATACACTACCATGATATGTCTGAAAATCCAAGGGGAATCAGCCAGGAATTAAATATACTCATTTGGAGCTCAAAGGCTAGATCAAGGCTAGGGATACAAACTTAGAATTTACCTATATTTAGACAATTAATTCTAGTCATGGTTAGGGATTCTACCACATAGGGAAAGCTGTTATGATTTAAATGTGAAACATCTCCCACAGGTTCTCGTCTTTAAACACCTGGTTCCTAGCCCACCAGTGTTGCTATCTGAGACTGTGAACTATCAGAAGGTGGAGCCTCCCGGGGGGAAGTGGGTCATCAGGAGAAGGTCTTACAGTTTTATAGCCCAGATGTGCTTCCTGTCCTCTGTTTCCTTCCTGCTGCACAAAGCTGTAAGTAAGTAGCTGCCACTCCTGCCAGTGTGGCCTGGAGCTGGTCCTACTGCCACACTGCCCCCATTACCACAGAACTAAAATAAATTCTTAAAGTTGTTTCTTCTCAGGGTTTTGGCTAAAGCTTTAACAAAAGTAATCAGTACACAAAATTGCCTCATCATGTGATCTGTAAGTATTTGGAACCAGTTTACAGAAGAAATGAGGAAGAGTTCAGAGCTGCAGGCTAAAGCAGGGTTCCTAAGACTTCTCCCATTAATAACCTCGTTATACCTGAGCAAATTTTAATGGCCCTGTGTATAGAGGTATATGAAATATGCAAATGAACCAAGTATTTACTGATAATAAATTATACAGATTTTATTTTAAAACCATTTTTGAATGCATATATTACCATTTATTAGAAACTGGAGCAACTTGCATACTATGAGATGGGGGTTTACATAAAGAATTAAATGCCGGCTGAATCTTTGATACTGCCGCATGTACAGCACCTTCAGTGTTTCAGAGTTGACTGCCAATGCTGAGAAGACCCTTCACAAAAATACAAGTACAAGATGGCAGAAGTCACTTTAGGGCCATTTCTTTCTTTCTTTTTTTTTTTTTTTTCCCCCGAGACAGGGTTTCTCTGTGTAGCCCTGGCTGTTCTGGAACTCACTCTGTAAATCAGGCTGGCCTCAAACTCTGAAATCCGCCTGCCTCTGCCTCCCAAATGCTGGGATTAAAGGTGTGTGCCACCACCACCTGGCTGGGCCATTTCAAAAACTGTTAAAAATTCTGTCTTAATTCCAAGCCCAAACTCTTCATTTGATAAAAAACAAAAACAAACAAAAAACTACAAAAAACCCTTTCAGCCAGCAAGCTGAACAATCTAAAATCAAACAGGCGAATGCTGTCAGAAACACCTTGTATTCGTTACATGTTTAATCATGAATAAATTTTTGGCTGCCACACACTTAGAAACCTTTTTAATGTTGCCACGTTTTCCACAATTCTCTATGTTCAGTTATGAGGGTTGTGTTTAGTCAGGCATGGTGCGTGCCTTTATTCCCTGCACTAGGGAGGCAGAGGCTGATGGACCTTTTTGAGTTTGAGAGCAGCCCAGTCTACAGAGCAAGTTACAGAACAGCAAAGGCAAATAGAATCCCTAACTCAAAAACACAAAAGTCATCACCATCGTCATCCTCACAGTCACTCATCATCTGTGAGGTACATAATCCTACCGTAGACCTTAATGGGCCATTCTGGTGGGAGTCAGGCTGATAAATGTGGACCACAATGATTATGCTAATCAGACTGGACAAAGAAACCAAAGTCTATCGGAAACTAGACTTTACTGGTTAAAGGTCAGGTCTCTTAATATCTTCCTCCTAGCTCTTAAAAACTTGAGTTCGGCTGAATTCAAGTCATAGACAGTAAGCAACCGTGCAGGTTGTGGCAGTAGTGCAACCATGAAGACTGTAGCAATAGTGCAACCATGCAGGCTGTGGCAGTAGTGCAGCCATGCAGGCTGTGGCAGTAGTTTCTGCTCACGGCTTTTAGTCAGGGTTACGGAAAAGAAGGCAACAAATAGAAGAGACATATATATTAAAAACAAAAAACTAAACAAAAACAAAAACAAAGCCCTCCAGTTTCATGCCAGGCGAGGAAGAACATGGATATAAAGTTGCTGTGAAGTAGGGTGCAGAAGCATTTGTAAATGTTAAAGAAATTACTACCATTAAAGACTGTAAATAGGACTAACTTTCTCAGAAGTATTTAATGATCGTAAAGAAAAGGCAATTGTGTCATCAAGATGGTTTGAAGCCTTGAGAGCTGAATCCCACCTCCAGATGCACTTAGAGGTGGATGAGAGAACTGACTTCACAAAGGGGTCTCCTGACCTTCACATGCAACCCTGTAGCATGAACATCCTCACAAACACAGTGACAATGAGTAAAAAGTTAAAATATACATGTAATTGAACGGAGTATTTAGAAAGTTGTAGCACCAAACTTTTTATTTGACAATGAAAAATCTGAAAACTGCTGAAAAAAATCTAGTTTGATAGAGACAAGTATTATATAAAACTGAGAATTCTGTGCTAGGCATAGTGGCACACACCTTTAATCCCAGACAGAGGCAGGAAAATCTCTGAATTCCAGGCCAGCCTGGTCTACAGAGAACATTCCAAGACAGCCAGGGCTACACAGAGAAACCCTGTGTACGGGGACGGGGGTAAGGGTGTGGGAAGTTGGGGGATGGGAGGCATAAAACAAACAAAATCATTGAAAATTCCCAATTTCAAAAACCTGGAGACCTCCACAACCTCCATCTTTCTGAAGAATGACATAAGTCCACAAGTGAGAAACCCCACATGTGATCTCATGGGACTAGTGGCAGTCAGAATGAAGGAATTCTAATGAAGGACTGCATTAGACTGTCATTACACCACAAGCATATACGCATATACACTGTATAGGAAACATAAATGGGTCTGTGTTTAGAATTTGGATCCTATGCTCAAAATATAACAAAAGGCATGTGCAAATAATGAAGAATATGAAAAAACAATCCACATCAGAAACACTTCTGCTCCCAGTAATTTTAGATACAATGTAAGCAATCTATACAGGGAAGGAGGGAGGGAGGGACAGATGGGGGGAGGCAGGGACAGACAGAGGGAAGGAAGGGGTATTGCTGGACAAAACATAATTTTACAAATATACTAAAAGTCCATTGAAATGTATACTTTTAAAGTGCCAATATTCTAGTATATAGTTGAACTGTCTAAAAAATGGTTTAAAAGCAACAGAAAAAAAAAGTGTATGGCAGATAAGAAGAGTAAATCAGGTTTGGTTAGTGGAAAATAAAATTATTTCTGTCTGCAGATTTTTGGTCTTTGGAGTTGGGGGCAAGGTCATCTGGTAGAGGTAAAGAATGCATAGAATTACACAGTAATAAGCACAGTAACAGCTTTGGGGAGCATAGGGAAACAGCTACAACAGAGCAGAACAGAGAAGCTAGGTACTGCTGAGGGCCATGGAGATCATATGCACAGGAATGTCTTCTTAATAGTCTTTTCTGTGTTTGGCAGGTTATTGGAAAAGAAAAGGTGAATAGATAGACAGACAGACAGATTGATAGATATTGTGTGTGTGTGTGTATGTATGTATGTATGTGTGTATGTATAGTGTGTGTGTGTGTGTGTGTGTGTGTGTGTGTGTGTGTGAACATCTATGCGTGGAGGTCAGAGATCAATGATGGGTATGTTCCTTGATTGTTCTCCATCACCAAACACAGCTGTCATATTGGTGCTGGGGATCCAAACTCAAGTCCTCAAGTTGCCAGTAGGCATTTTACAAGCCAGGTTATTTTCCCAGCCACAATCTAACTCTCAGCTATCATTTATTGTTTGTTTATGTTTAATAAGTTCCCATGCTGTAGAATAGACGAGCCTAAGCTTGTGATTACCCTGCCCCTATTGCCCGTGCACTGGAAGCACAGGTGTGAGCTACCATGCCTCTGGTTTTTATTTTTAATTTTTCCTCCTGTTTTGGAGACAGGGTCTCACTATGTGCTCCTACATGGCCTTGAACTACAGGCATATACCACCAAGCCCAGCTCTGGATGGAGCTGCTGTTTTTGATGCCTATACATCCTAGACAAGTGTTCTACCACTGGTGTGTGTGTGTGTGTGTGTATGTATATGTACATGTATGTATGTGTGTGTGTATGTATGCATATGTACATGTATGTATATACCAGTGACATGCCTAGCCTTTTCTATCAGTGCTTAGATGAACTTACTTCTCTCTTACGTGCTATACAAACTGACGACCCCAAATCAGTCTCACCTTTGCTTTATCTTGAGAGGAGTCAAATACCTTTGCACTTCCCAACTTCTATCCTCAAATTGAGAACAGGGTGCACTAAGACTCATACCATTTATGCAGTATACTGAACACACTATCTACCATGCTACTGGACTCTTAATCCTTTTCCAAAGTAATGTGGCTCAGTCCACAACTTCTGTTGAGATTAATCCTTCCCAAGATAGTCTCTAGTGGGCGTCTGACCCAATGCAGTGGTGTCCTGTAAGAGCTCTACCAAAATGGGGGTAAAGGCAATGGGATGCTCATGCTCATGGATTTGGATCATAAAATATACAGAGGAAACATAGAAACCATGTGAAAAAATACAGAAAGAACACAAATCAACCTCCTGAAATTGAGCAAGCTTAATTAAGTAGGCATAAATTGTAAAAAAAAAAAAAAAGCAAAAGTCAGAAATAAAAATAATACATAAGGCAAGATGTAAATCCTAGCAGCAATAGAAGGAAGGTAGGTTCTTTGTGGTGACAGAGAAACAGCGCATCTGGTCTATGATTGGCAGAGTGCCAGAGAGAGGCGCACGGTGCTAAGTTCTGGAGCTGCTCTGGCATGACTTACAATCCAACTCCAAAAGGCATGTGACTATACAGCAAACCATTCTCAAATATTTTCTTTATTTCATTGCATTTACTGCCTTGTATTTTAAGAATAAAATCCCATTTCTTAAAATAATATTGAGCTGAACCTGACCCTTACAAATAAAAGCTTCAATTTAAAAGTAAAAGAAAATTTCTGAGAGTAAATGACATAGAAGTTTTTCTTCTCTAGCAATTTTTAGTTTTATATGCTTATATGCTTATATGACCAAATATGAAGTCACCTTATTCTCTAAAAACCTAGCAATAGATCTTTCCTAAATATGACTGTAAATTAAGTAAAATATAGTGTTAAAGAAGATTATTTGATTAATTGTAGTCGTAGTCAGTTATGCAGAGGTTCTCACGCATAAAGCAAAAAGGGAAAGAAAACTAGCTCAACCCTCACCCTTGTCCACTGCTGCTTAAAAGCATCACTGTTCAAAGCCCTCGTCAGTATTAGAACAATTACTGCTGGACCCAGGACGTAGTTCAACCTACCATAGTGTGCTGGTCTAGATGAGAATGGCCATAAGCTCATGTATTTGAATGCTCAGTTCAGGGTTGGTGGAATGGTCTTGGGAAGGATTAGGAGGTGTGGCCTTGTTGGCTTTTAAAAACCCACACCATTTCTAGTTAGTCTCTCTGCCTTGAAGTTGTGGATAAGATGTAAGCTATCAGCTACAGCTCCTGCACCATGCCTGCCTACAAACCTATTCTGCCATGATGATCATGAATTAACTCTCTGAAACTGTGAACAAGCCCCTCCAATTAAATGTTTTCTTTTATAAGTTGCCTTAGTCATGGTGTCTCTTCATGGCAATAGAAAAGTAGGACACAAAGTTTCAGCCCTACATTAATATTATCACATCAAATTAAGAATTTTATCATCCTCATTTTAAAAATTTTATCTTTTAAAACCTTTTGAATATATTATATACTTTTGAATTTATATATTATTTGAATGTATGTGTTATATACACTCAAATAATAAACCATAATAACCTAGGTACATTCCTGATTAATACACATTTTTTCAAAAAAAGGTGTGTGTGTGTATCCATGTATGTAAGTGCCTGCAGAAGTTAGAAGAAGGCACTGGGTCCCCACAAGGTGGCTGCTGGGAACTGAACTTAGGTCTTCTCAAAGAGCAGTAGGCTCTTTTTTTTTTTTTTTGGTTTTTCAAGACAGGGTTTCTCTGTGTAGCCCTGGCTGTCCTGGAACTCACTTTGTAGACCAGGCTGGCCTCGAACTCAGAAATCCGCCTGCCTCTGCCTCCCAAGTGCTGTGATTAAAGGCGTGCGCCACCACACCCGGCTAACAGTAGGCATTCTTAATGACTGAGCCATCTCTCCAGCTCTCATCACTCTTCTCTGTGTGTGTTTCTGCTCATGTAAGTGTTCATGTGATGGCCAGAGGACAAATTCAGTGTCATTCTTCAGGAGCCTGGGAGTGTCATTCTCATTGGCCTGGAGCTCACCAGGCTGGGCTGGTTGGCCGGTAAGTCAGAAGAATTCTGCTGCCTCTGTCTCTGTAGTACAGGGAATATAAATGTGCTAAAGCACCCTGCTTTTATATGTAGCTTCTGGAGATCAAACTTAGGACCTCTTACAAGCATTTTGCCAATTGAGCTATCTTCCTAGTCTATGCATTGTGAAGTTTTAAACTGATTGATCTACTGAAGTGTTTATTTAACTTTAGGGTTTGATTTCTATAAACTTACTTTATAGTAGCTATAAAGGGTCTAGAGCAGTGGCTCAGAGGTTAACAGTACTTGCTGCTCTTACAGAGAGTTCCGTTCCTACTCATATGCTGCTCATGTCTAGTTACAGGCAGTTCTGAGACTTTCTTCAGGCCTTTATAGGTACCAGGCACTCACATAATACACATACACATAAGCAGGCACTCACACATACACATAAAAATAAATACATAAATAAAAGGATAAAAAAGTAGAAGTTTACCTAAGCATTTGACATTCTTAATGTATTATTTTAATGTAATAAGCCAAATAGAAAAGAATAAATACCATTTAATTATATTTTATAAGACATCTAGGCTAGAGAGGGCTCAAAGGTTAAGAGCACTTGACTGCTCTTCCAGAGGTCCTGAGTTCAATTCCCAGCAACAACATGGTGGATCACAACCATCTGTAAGAGGTTCTGATGCCCTCTTCTTGTGTGCCATATATTATAAATATAATATATAATATAATATATCATATATATTAAATGAATAAATAAATCTTTAAAAACAACAACAAAAAAAGACATCTAGAATAGGCAAATCTTTGGAGACAGAAAGGAAAACAAAAGCTACCAGTAGAAAGTAAGAAATCACTGCCATTTGTTTGAAGACAGGGTTTTCTATGTAGCCCAGGCTGTCCTGGAGCTCACTTAACAGACCATGCTGGTCTACAACTCACATGCATCTTCCTGCCTCTGCCTCCCAAATCTCTGGGCAAAGGCATGCATCACTAATGCTACCCCACGGAAAGTCGTTGTTTAAAGTCCACAGAATTTCTCTATGAAAAATTCAAGTGAGGACTACTCAACACCACTGAATTATATACTTAAAATGAATGTTATACTATGTATAATTTACCATGATAAATACCATTTTTAGAGCAGGAATCTTCTACTTCAGCACTTATCTTAATGGATAACTAAGACATCGACTGTGGGGCAAGAGATGGCTCAGTCATTAAGAATGCCTACTAGCCGGGTGTGGTGGCGAACGCCTTTAATCACAGCACTCGGGAGGCAGAGGCAGGCGGATTTCTGAGTTCCGAGGCCAGCCTGGTCTATAGAGTGAGTTCCAGGACAGCCAGGGCTACACAGAGAAACCCTGTCTTGAAAAACCAAAGGAAAAAAAAGAGAGAGAGATGGATACAGGAGGTTACTGCATTCAAGGGCAGCCTGGCCAGTACAGAGGAGTGGGGAGAAGAACAAGAAAAATGGAGTATGGTGGGCTTACACCTGTAATTTTAGCACCCAGAAGGCTGAGGTGGAAAAATTACCATGAGTGTGAAACCAGATACATTGTGAGTTCCAGGCCAGCCTGGGCTACAGGAACAGACATGGGTTTCATTTTAAACAGCTTGCCTTCGTTAACTGGAGATTGTACAGGAAAATGAAAGGACACTCTTCAGCATCAATAACTACTTCTCTTCATACCTTTGCCTTTAGAAATGATGTTTTTAGAGGCTGAAGAGCTAAGTCAGATGGCAACATGATAGCCTAGCATGAGCAGAATGGTGGGTTCTATGCCAAGCAGAACATGCAGAGGCACACCTCTGAAATCCCCAAACTTGGAAGATGGAAATAGGAGGATCAAGAATTAAGTGCATCCTTGGCTCAGAGTTTGAGATACATAATCATTTAAGACTATGCCTAGCTTAAGCCAGGTATGTTTTCACATACCCAAAATCCCAGCACTTGGAAGGCCAAGAGCAGGATGATCATAGTTCAAAGCCAGCCTGGGCTTCACGTTTCAGGAATGTCTCTAATTCATCCTTCAAGAAATTCTATTTTGGGCCTGGAGAGATGGCTCAGCGGTTAAGAGCACTGACTGCTCTTCCAGAGGTCTTGAGTTTAATTCCCAGCAACCACATGGTGGCTCACGGCCATCTGTAATGAGATCTGATGCCCTCTTCTGGTGTGTCTGAAGACAGCTACAGTGTACTCACATATATAAAATAAATAAATCAATCAAATAAATAAATAAGAAATTCTATTTTTCCCCCTTGAGACTTAGTTAAAATGAGGCCATAGTAGAGTAGAGTGGGTCTTTAGTATGACTGGCAACATTTTAGCAAGCGTGCTGTTAGGACAGAGGGGACAGAGGGGACACAACTACGTAAAGGCTATGATAAACGGGAGCACCACTGTTGCTTCATGTGATGGTTTGTATTTGCTTGGCCTAGGGAGTGGCACTGTTAGGAGGTGTGCGCTTGTGAGGATAAGTGTGTCACTGTGGGCATGGGCTTTAAGACCCTCATCCTAGCTGCCTGGAAGCCAGTATTCTGCTAGCAGCCTTCAGATGAAGATGTAGAACTCTCAGTTTCTCCTGTACCAAGCCTCCCTGGATGCTGCTATGTTCCCACCTTGATGATACTGGACTGAACCTCTGAACCTGTAAGCCAGCCCCAATTAAATGTTGTCCTTAGAAGAGTTGCCTTGGTCATGGTGTCTGTTCACCATGACCAAGGCAACTCACTCTTCTATGGACAACAGTAAAACTCCTGTACACTGTGCTATCATCTGCTAATCCTCAGCAAAGAGCTGAGATACCACAGAGCTCTTTGAGTTATGACCAAGGGAACATTCATTGAAGTAGGAAGAGAATTATTTTAGAGAGTGTTGACATTCCAAATGAGGGACAGAATCTAACTGAATGACTACCTGAACACTACTAAAAACAATATAAATCTCAGACAGATTGCAAACTTAAATGTGAAAGGTTAACAATAAAGCTTGTATAAGACAAGATAGGAGATATTTCAAACATATATTTGTGCACATAATGGGGTGTGTGCCACTTTCTACAGAGCACATGTGGTCAGAAGACAACTATGTTAGTCAGGTTTCTTTCTCTCACCAAGCGGATTCTGGGGAATCAAGCTCAGACTGCCAGACTTGGGTGGCAAGTGCCTTTGTCTAATGAGCCACCTCACCACCCCATTTTATTTATGAGACAGTTTCTCGTGCAATGAGTGAGGCTGGTCTTTAACTCCTTATCTTCCTGCCTTGGCCTCTCAAGTACAGGCATCTGCCACCATGCCTGGCATCTGTGCATGTGTGTGCCAGGGGTATACATTCATGTGTGAGGGTGTTCATATATGTGTGTACATGTGCTAAGCAAGCACTCTACTATTAAGAACTATCCCTATCCACAGGAATGCTATTTTTGTGTCCTTCGTAGTGTTTTTCAACATATTTTATTAATTCTTTGATAACTCATACATTGTATTTTGATCATAGTTACCTTAACTGCTTTCAGATCAACCCCCAAAATTTTGTGTCTTTTTTTTTTTTTAATATAAATAACCCACCAAGTCACTTTGTATCATCAGTTTGGATCATCCACCAGAGCACAGTCAACCCGACAAGAGATAGACCATTAACTATAACCGGACTCTTCCTTCCCCAGAAGCTGTGAAATGTCAACATCACTTCACCTGGGGTGGGGGCTTGCGAGCCCTTCCATGCTCCATGCTGGAACACAGACTGGCTTCATCACGTGCGGGTCTTGTGCCACAGCTGCTGTGAGCTAATGAGTACAGCTTTCCTGTCATGTCCAGAAGACACTGCCTCACACCAGTCCTCTCTCCCAACCCAAGGAATATTTTATACCCATTTTCCATTTTCTTCTCTATCCTAACCCTCATGTACCTCATTAGCTACCTCTCCACTCTCTACCATGTATAAGTAGGAAATGAGCACAGGAAATAGGAGGTAAAGCACACCAAGGAAACTGGCAGTGCACATATCTTCCAGTCCCAAGTCAAACTGTTTTTACTCTTACTTGTTGATTGTGTCCCCAAATTCAGAAGGCAAGTGTAGGATCTTTCTTTCCTTCCTTCTCAAGAAAAGTCAAAGTTTATTAAAAGAAGACAATTGTATTAGAGTTTAAAAGAATACCCCTAAGGTAGGCAGCTGTGAATCTCAGCAGCTGCCTGGAGGAAGAGAACACAGGAGAGAAACAAAGACGTCACAGAAATCAGCTGCATGGCATAAAGAGGGGAGCGTCAGAGGAAGTAAGAAAGCCCAGAGTTTCAGTAAAGGCCTGCTTACAACAGAAATACAAAAAAGAAACATGCTCTTTTGATTTTTTATTTTATTCTAAAGTTCAGTAACAATATAAAATAGTTCATGTGCTTATTTTTAAACTGAGAACAGCATACTTAAGTGTTTCCTGAGAGCTATAAATGCTTACTTACATACTCGGGCTTCAGTTTCTTGTCGCCTCCCCTCACGGCCACCTTCTCTAGTTTGTCTAGAATGGGCCCAATCATCTCCTCGTCCTTCAGCTGGAGCTCCTCGTGAATTATCTCTATGTCTCGGATGGGATCTACACTTCCTTCAACATGCGTGATATCATCGTCTTCAAAAGCACCTACAATGAATGAAAAATGGATTCAATTAACAGATGATATAGAAGGTGATCGTAATCACAGTAACAGAGTGGAGGACTTTCAGACATTGCGCAAACTGCTACCGAGTTCTTAACTCTTCTCAAGCAGGCCATAGCACTTCTCTCCATCGGGTAATACTTAACAAATAACCACAGACATAGTAGTTCAAGAGCGTCAACATTTAAAAAACTGACAAGTAAAATAGGAAAACAAAATTTTATTCCAGAACTACTGGTTGCTCTCAAGTTTGGCATATAAGAGATACTGAATGCAAGGCACGAAAGCCTCAAGTTTTAAACTGCACTATTAGGGTTTCCAAGGGAAACCAGATTTGGGGGGGTGGGGGGCTCAAATCATCTGGCAGACCTCTTCTCTGCTTCAATCTACTTTATCACTGTGGTTCTGACGGTGATTAGATAATGAACCACTCAGACACACAATTTACACAGCAGCTAATTTCATCGGCCTGATTTGAGGGTATGGTTTTTAGGGGGCTATCAAAGAAGCAGATGAAGGTGCATTTGTCATATATGAGTGACAACCATTCACACTATCTGAACAAAATGGTACTGGCCCTTATTAGAAACACATGCTATTATCACATATTTAAAGTGCAGTTGAAGCCATAATTTCAAATTGCCAACTAGAAACATAAGGGTAAAACAACCAGATATTACTGAAGCATGTGTACTGACTTTATGCCCTTCTGAAGACATAATGTGGCAACATAATTCTATTGGGATTTACTCAAATTACCAGATAAAGAACAGTATCACATAAAAAAATGAATAAATGCTATGAAATATTATAAACAGAAAGCAGTGATACAGGTACAAAACAATAAACACTTATAAACAAATTAATTTCATAAAAATCATCTACTTGATTATATGACCTAAGAGGTATTTTAGACAGAAGCATTATAGAAATCATGAGTTAGTATAAATTTGATAAAGAAACAACAGCAAATATAGTTAATTTTTATGCAACATAGTCTAGGATATTCTTGTTATGAGTTATAAAGAGTTCTAAATTGCAACTGCCTAGTATTTTTAAAAGTCATTTTTAATACTAATGTCCACTGTTCAGTAGTAAGCCATAAAATATAGGTATTTAAATATTTAAGTGCTTTAAGTATTGAACTGGTATATTAGATGATGTCAAGTTCATATGAACAAAATAATCAAAAAACAAAAACAAAAACTAAGTCTCCTAAGTTGGTGTATTTCTTACTAAACACAACCGACACATAAGCCCCGCCCGCCCGCCCACCCACCCGCCCGAGGGAACAATGCTCTTTCTTGCCATGATTGACTTTACAAAGAGACAAGAGGGCAGCACATGCAGCACCCAGCTCAGAGACAGACGGCCCAGGCACACAGGAAGCCCTGGTTTGCTCTCCAAGAGTGCTTAAACTAGGTGTATTGGGACACACCAGCAACCTTAGTACTCATGGGGCAGAAATAAGAACATCAAAGGTTCAAGGTCATGTCTAAGGACACAGTAAAGAAGAACAAACTGTATCGTCCCGCAGAGTGAGAAGTACCCTGAACAGCTGTCTTTCTATAGAGGCTGACGGCTGCACTGACTCAACAGCACCCCAGAAAGCTGAGCACCCAGTATCGACAGCACGGGGGTGCAATAGGCACATGAGAGCATTTCCTACTTTACTGCAGGAAGAAGGAAATATTGGATGAAAACTAAAGCGGTAGCTGGACCTTCACAAATGCCAAGTGTGTTTACCAGAGTGGGGTGGGATGAGATGCACGCAAGCAGGGGAAACAGGCTTGAAATGAAGATGTTATTAAAGCAAACATGACAGGATTGCTGGGTAAGAAATCCTTGTGGTGGAATCCAATTTAGACCTAGTTTTAAAAATGGAGATTTGTTGTATTTAACACACACACACACACACACACACACACACACACACACACACACGGTTGGGCACAACATACAGATATTATGATTTTTCTTGTTCTGGCTAATTACTGTAAGATCAAAATTGTAACTAAGCTTAAGATACTATTTTGAAAATTAAACTTCTTTATTGTGTTTTAGAAAAGAGTAGCTTGTTTTTATAAAAACTGTTCTTTGTGGAAAGTTTAAGTGAGACAAACTGATAAAGCAGCTTAAATTAACATTGATCCTATGCTTCTAACAGAATTTCAAACACCAGGTTCCTCTCCAGTATCTGCTTGGATAAAATTGAGGGTTGTAATTAAGAAACTACCACTTAAATTTTCCTAATGCATTTACTGGAGGGATGTTGTTAAATAATCACTATAGTTACTGGCCTCTATATAAATAGACAATTGTATAAGATATTTTTCACTGAGTGTCATAAAAGTTATTTCTTTTCAGTCCCTCCCTCTCTTCCTATCAATGTTTGCTCCCAGACTTCCTTTTACTTATCAAGACCATAAGCTATTATGTCTCTCTCCTGTATTAGTACTTCTACCATTTCAAGAATTCTTTCCCTTAAACATTTCAGTAAATTTAAAATTCTCTATTAAATCAAATATGTCACTCATTCCAGGACATTAATCTCATTCTAGTTACAGCTCTCCTTCCCCTAGTTCAAAGCCGAACATTCTGAAAGCACTGTCTATGACTGCCAATCCTCCACGTCTTACTTAACCTTCTTGTCATTCAGACCATGTGCCTCCATTACAGCAAGGATCACAGGCACTGGCCAGGAACAGCAGCAACCCATGGATTCCTAGTATTTGAGAAGTGGAAACAGAAGGTATGAGTTTGAGGTTCTGACTGCTCTGTCAGAGGACCCAGGTTCAATTCTCGGCACCCACATGGCAGCTCACACCTGTCTGTAACTCCAGTGCCAGAGCTTCTGACACCTCACACAGACATACATGCAGGCAAAATGCCAATGCACATGAAATAAAAATAAATTATTTTATAAATGAAAGTTGAAATGAACAATGCTTAGTGACAAGAAGTTACTCTGAAGAATAGAAGATAAGCATTTGCTTCTCAGATAGAGGGAGATGATAGGAGTTATAGATAGATATCAGAGTTAAGCGTGGACTTCCTTGTCAGTCAGCAGGAAGTCAGCATGGCTCTTATGCCAGTGAGTGATGAGTCTGAAGAGCACTGTTAAAGACTAAGCAGGAATAGGAACTGCACTCCAAACACTGTAAGAATCTCAATGGATATTAAGAAGAGATGTAAAGTGACAGATACAGAAAACAACTTCATCTGGACATGAACAGTAATGGAGTCAGTGGAAGGCAGAAAGAAGAGAGATCACCATGAAGTTTCAAGCCAAAGGATTTTTATGTGAATTACTGTAAAGCCAATATATATAAATTTAAATGCTTAAACCAGGTACAAAGCCAAAGGTATTATATAACCAAAATGCATACGTGCAAGGACAGCAGTTCTCAACCTGTGGGTCACAACTCCTTTGGCAATCCTCAGTCTTCAAAACTATTTACAATTCATGGCAGTAGCAAAATTATAGTTCTGAAGTAGCAATGAAAATAATGTGACGGTTGGGGTCAGCACACCATGAGGAACTGTATGAAAGGGTGCAGCACTGGAAGGTTGAGAAGCAAAAAGATAAGAAACACCACACAGCATATAGTCCTATTAATTCAGCATCAAGACATTTGTACAGTGGACTGTTTCACTTTACATTCCAGGTTCTTTCAAAGTAATTAGCAAGTGTCCTAAAAAATCTACATTCTGATTCATTCCTAATAAAACCACTAGAAAGTTAGGAAGCCACACCTTGAAAGGTTAAGAAGACATATTACAAAAATGCTTTCATTTTTAAGTCAACATATAAAGTGGTGAGCTCATTATGGTCCTGTGGTCCCCTGCCTGCTTACCGTTTTCTCTGCTTTCATTTATTATTTGTATATGAGTGAGGGCACATAGATGCCACAGTACACATGTGGCAGTAAGGGAGAAATCTGTGGAGCAAGTCCTCTCTTTCCACCATCACATGCTACATTAGTTAATTTCCTATAGCTGTAAGGAAACACCACAACCACAGCAACCCACAGGAGGAAGGGGTTATTTGCTTACAGTTTCAGAAAGATGAGAGTTCGTTAACTTGCTAGCAGGGAAGTGTGGCAATAGGCAGGCATGATGACTAGAGCAGCAAGCTCAGAGCTCACATCTTAAACCACAGTCACAATGCAGAAAGAGTGACCCAGGAATGGCATCTGGCCTTTTAACTCTCAAAGCCTGCCTTTAGTGAGACACTTTCTCCAACAAGACCACACCTCTTAATCTTCCCCAAACTGCATTACCAACTTAGAACAAGTACTCAAATGTCAGGGACTATGGGGGACATTTCTCCTTTAAATTATCACACATGGGTTCTGGAGATCAAAGTTATGTTATCAGGCTTACCAACAAGTGATTTTACCCATTGAGCCATCTCACTGGCCATAGCTTTGTAACTGTTTTGATCAGTTTTAGGAATCAAACCCAGGGCCTCTGCATGCTGGGCAAGAGCCCCACTACTGTATTACTAGCCGTTCAGCTTAACTTTAATCTTGGGATCTTGAGCATACTAGGCAAGTATCTATCATTGAGCTACAGCGCCAGCCTTTTAAAGCAGATTTCTCATTAAATATAAAGTTGGAAATCAAGACAAGAATATAATATTTAAATTTTATCTTTTCAAAGTTCTAATCACATCTTCAAAATTCCATGTATGTCAAACCTCCATTTACAACTTCTTTATACTCTTCATTCTTTCTATCCTGGAACTCACTGCTGCCGAAGTTGGACTCAAACGCTTGCATTCCAGAAACACCCCCTCCTTAGCCTTCTGAGTAGCATAGTTAATAAATACTACAAGGCAGCGGCTTTTGTTCTTGTTTGATGGTACTAGGATCGAACCCAGAGAGACTCACATATTCCAAGAGGGCAAGTGCTTGGAGAGAGGTAAGCTTGCATGGGCAATTCTCTCACTATCTTTATGGCTTTATTCACAAACACTGGGAAATGCAAGGTACCATTTACTTTTCATAAATAACACAACAAAAGTGCTTCATTGAATAGAAGAGGAGAGGTAGTTGGGGGTAGGAGCAGTGAGCTATTTAGTGCATACTCTAAATGTTCTGACTTTAGAAGTGCAGTTTAAACCCCAGCTTAGAGGTCCACTGAAATTCTAGCCATGATCTATGAAAAAGACCTACCTTGACAAGAAAGCAGATTGTAATTCACAGCTAGACCTCAGAATTTGTAATTCTTAACTATGGATTATATAAAATAACTATTTTAAATTACAAAAGGAAAGACAAGCACTTTAATGTGTTCTGTTTACTTTTAAAAGTCCATTCATGGGGCTGGAAAGAGCCCAGCACATAAAGTGCTTGCTGCTTGAGTGTGAGAACTTGAGTTCAGATTCCCGGCACTTAGGTGAAAACGGGGCATAGCTGCACCTGCCTGTGACTATGTGCAAGCCAGGAGGAAAAGGGAGAGGAGATGGACCCCATAGTCTTGCTGGCTAACTAGTCTAACCAAACACTACAAGCTCCAAGTTCAGTGAGAGATCATACCTCAAAAAATAAGGTGGAGAATGATCAGGAAGGAAACCTGACAGCAGTCTTTAACCTCCACATTGGAAACACACGCATACACTCACATGTGAATATGTACACATACATACTAATAAATAAGTACTTCATTTGTCTTATTTAAGAATATCAGGGAACAAAGCTCATTGAAGAAAACAAAGAAATAAAGAAGATTAACAAAATTCTCTTTTAAATGCAATTTTAAGTCTTAATCTTCAAGGTCTAAAATACTTGAAAAGTTGTGTCACTCAAATTATAATTACTTTGGATAGCTATATTTATAATCTTTGAAAACGAAAATATTTTATAACCAGAAATATAAAGTCAGGTAATAAACTGCTAATCACTTAACACAAAAGCATGCACGGAGCAGCATAACTGGGTTGGATGGGTTGTCCTTAGGCAAAATAACTAACAAAGGACGGGAGATGAGACTCCAGCCTGCCTGCTCTGCAAAAAAGCCCTGGGTTTGAGCCCCAGCACCTCATAACTCTTTCACTTTCCGGGGGAAAACCTATTATTTGAGATCCTGCAAAAAGTTTGTGCACATAAGACATGTACGCAAGCACAAACGTCTGCTGTCTACTCTACAGGCTAACCACTCTCTGGTGGAACAGGAATCCCACTGTGGGTAGCTGGAGTAAGCTGCATTTGCCTTAGTTCTTTCTTCTTACTCTTGTTTCTCTTCCAGCATAGGGAAAAGATCTAAAACCAAATGTTGGCAAGGAGGAAGAAAATTATCACTCCACTTATATATTCAAGAACTGATATGAGTTCTCAAAACCCTTTGTGATGGAGCTGGAGAGATGGCTCAGTGTAAAGAGCACTGGCTGCTCTTGCAGATGACACATTTGGTTCCCAGCACCCACATGGCTTACAACTGTCTGTAAACCCAGTTCCAGGGGATTTGATGCCCTCTTCTGACTTCTGAAGGTACCAGGCACTCACATGGTACACATACACACATGCAGGCAAAACACTCAAACACATAAAGTAAAACATTTTAAATGTAGTAAAACAAAATGAACACGTCACTGATTTTGAGAGGCCAATCTAAAACTAAACAAATCAACTGATTCACATAGGGCTTTGGCACCAAACAGTTAATTAACTTATAAGGAAGCAATCAAAACTGCTGTATTAAAATAATCCACATCTTAAGACAAATAGGTATTTAATATAAGACAGAATAATAAAGTGGGTCAGTTGAGTTCCAAGAGCTAAAAAAAACAAAAATCTTTATTATTTTCTCCTAACTCTAAGAATTCATTAAAATTAAAAACAACATACTTTTAATCAATGAATCAAAGCATTGGGTAAGAGAGATGAGACAAAAAGAAACAGATATAAAAATATAAACTCTGTTTAAAATGGAAGCTTCTCCTGGTATAGCCATAAGCAAATAGTGCCTTTGATTTTGAGTAACACCACTTAACTGCCACGAAGGAAGACATTACAATCCATAACACAAGTTTTCAAATGTACAGAACACCAGAAAATTCTGCCTAACAGTTAAATTAGTACTATACTTATACTGTAGATAATTATACAATCATACTATTTAAGAAATCCTTAAAGTTGCTTAAAAGTTATGAATCATAATTCAGAGTCAACACCTGTAGTTAATTATGCTCAAGGATTTTACATGTTTAGTTGCTGTAACACAGCAACTCTTTCCAAAAAAGAAAAGAAGTTCCTTAATGAGGACAGGACTCGCTCCTCAGCAAGACTCCCTGCCTGCTCTACAACATATTACTAGATACTTTACATGTACAGCAGTAGACTCGGTATTTTACTGAGGTCACCTGACTTCCAATGCTGGGCTACTTTTGCTCTACTGAACCATTCCACTCGCTACCTAACTTCTAAAACACATGTGTCTTCTCTCTGTAGAAAAAGCCTCTCTAACTTTATCTTCACCATCTTCAAATCCTCAGCTGAAGCCAAACTCTTGGATCAGACAGAATCCTTAATCCTGAGAGTCCCTCAGGTTTGTCCCTATGTCTCCCTCCTCCTGCTCCTCCTGCTCCTCCTGAGCAGCTTACTGTCTTCTAGTCACATTCTGCTAAAAATCAGATATTTTTAACTGTTACACATTTCCCCCTCAATTTAATATCATTTTTCTTACCCACTAACCAAAGTCTTTGTAAACTTGACTTTATTTAACACCTGACTATTCATCTAGTTTCATGTCATGTTTATAATGAGAGCCTAAGTGCTCGATTGTGATCATTAAGTCTCCCAAGCTACAAGTCAGGGTTGATAGAGAGCTCCCAGGTAGAGGAACATGGAGCTACTTAATTTAAGAATGGGTGTAGCCTTGTTTTGATGCAAGCTGGCATGGATCATTCAGACAGAGTGTAAGTGAGCAAGTGAGAAAAATCACAAGAGCACTTCTGTGGAAGTGTACACAGGTGTTTCATAACCTAAGAGATTGTAACCCAGCACTACCAGTCACAAAATTCAGAGGTGAAGAGAAATTACAAGGACTTTGGTGAATCTACTAATTTATGTGTTTGGTATGCTTAGCAATTGGCTTCCTTGTAATATTTGTTAAATATTTTAATGTGTGCTACAAATTTTATCTTTTGCTGTTTTAGCTTCTAACATTTATAGTTCTGCTTTGGGATTATTTATTTATTCTCAACACGAATAACTGCATTAAGAATTTGTTCATTCATTGATTCTCTAATTCATTATTTTACCTTTTACCAAAGTGTCTGTATGTCAGCTCTGAGCAAGACACAGGTGAAAAGTGGAAAGACAGTCAACATGCAGTCTTCAAAATCAGGTAGCTAGGAACAGAACCATATGCTTCAATGTTTAATGTGCATGTTACAAGTCATAGGAATAGAGTGGGCATATTATTATAGTGATTTAAATAAAGGGTATGGCCAGAGAAAGCACTGTTGAGGAGATTTCATTTCAGTGAGACTAAGGCTATGAAAAATCCTGTGTGGATTTGCTGTGGCATGTTAGAAGAGAAAGAATATTCTCAGCAGAAACATGAATTAGAGTGTAGAAAATGAAGGATGGGAAGGCTGAGTTTCAAAGTGGGCTACTATGGCACCAACGCTAGAAAATGTAACACTCAGATTTGCTGCTCAGTCTATTTACAGAATGGCAGGCAGTTCCTGTGGCCACTTTATTCAATGCACACAGCAATGGCAGTAAAAACCTATTTCCACTTTCACTGCTTTTTTTCTCCACCTTAGAATATTACTCATCAGAAGTATTTAAAACTGATTTTCTCAGAAGCCATACTTAGAATATGGCTTAGGACAGTTTACTCAAAAATTATCTTATTGCATTTTATTCCAAGTAAATCTCCATTATTCTCTTATGAGTCAGAGATGGCAGAGAATTCTTAGATCTTAATTCAACAAGGGTTGCCTTGTTGCTGAGGGAGATCAAGCTATGCATTTTAAGGATGAATGTGACTTTTTTGTTTTGTTTTGATTCTCATGTGTACAGCCTGCGTGCTGGGATGGAATATGTATACCATCATAAAAATACACATCTTAAAAGATATTTTTTTCTACAAGTGCCTATTGGATATTGGGTAAAAAGAGTACCAGAAGCTAAAGGCACTTCTCCAAGACAAGGACTGGAGTAGGCACTGCCAAGCAGCTTCCGTGACTCTGAGCTAAGTCATTTCAAAAGTGTAGACCCCAAAAAAGCACATAAGGTAACCAAGAGCACAGGGTAAGATGAGGCACAGAGCCTGGACAATGAGAAATTCCATGAGAAACGATCCAATCCGAACCACCCCAACTATGAAACTAAACTACACGAGTGTTTAAGAATGAATGGCCCCTCAAGTTCACCAAAAAAGGGCAGGAACACACAATGGAAAAGAAGCTGAGAAATGTCCAAGCTACCATGAAGAAAACAGCTTCCAAGAAGAGCTCAGCCCCTTTGTTCTCCTTTGCATAATAAAACCTTTATAGAAAGGAGGAAAAAACTGATAACAATTTCTGCTCTTCAAGATATTTACAATTTTATAGGAAAAACAGACCAGCACATAAATGTAAGATAATAAATTTAGGATCAAGGATAACAAGGAAGAATCAGTATGTACTACAAGTTGATAGAGAAAAACAACCTCAAGGTTTCAAACTGGAAAACAAGTGTTATATGGATGCAATATAAAATTTAGATTCAGATTCTTAAACTGGTTTTGAAGGAAGTACAAATTATTTTTAGTGCCACATTTAAATGTATTGATGCTGTGAGAAGAGAGAAAATAGTGTTGCTATTGAAATTTGAAGCCGGTGTTTAAATGCTTGTAAACATGTAATAGCTAGAAATAAAAAAATGGCTATTAATTTTTAAAACAGGTATTTTACAGCATTTATTCAAAATATCAATTACTTTAAACTCAGTTTTCTAGTATTTGGCAGGGGGAATAGAGGAAAGAAACACACCGTTGACTTGGTATTGGAATAGGAGGATGACCACCATATCTACCTTACTTGGGTCCAAACAAAAAAAGCACCATGAAAGTAGTAGAAATCCCCAAACCAGGCAACATATATCGAAAAATGATTGTAGTCTGGGATACATGACTCACAGTTAGAAACTGGTAAATGAAACACGGGAGGAAGAGTAAAGACTAGAGAGACTAGGGACAATAAAGCAAGTGTGTCTTTTGGAAGCCAACTGTGTAAGTTGACATTCCCAATAGTCTTCCAACATAACCCACTCAAATTGGCCCAACAAGTAGGTACTGACCTTGAGAGACTTCTAGAAGCCTACTCTGTGAGATCTCACAAAAAACCATTACCACTGATTGTTAAGCCAAAGCAAGTACTCACCACCAGGTGGTGCCAAATCAAAGCCAGTACCAGAGCAACTCAGAAGGTCTGTACCTTGTGACATCATCCCCTCTAGCTAGTTCTACAGGTCTGCCTCTGCTATTTCATTCATTCACACAGCAAAAAAATGGCTCCATATTTTATGCAACTGGCACTTGTGGGCCCATATAGCACATCAAAGCACAGAAGGGGCAATTAGTGTATTATACTTTTGGAGGATAATAGTACAACTGGGTTTACTGAAGAGTAGTTATATGAATACATAGTTTAAAAAAATTGTACTCTATTCTACTTCATATGCAGCCTTTAACATAATTAGGGAGCTATAAATAAGACCATCGGGTACAAACATTCTGGAATAACCAAGACTTCCATCAGTTAGATATGAATACAACGAAGACTTCAAGCTTTCCCCAATGGCTGCAGTAAAAACTATGATCTTCATTCACTTTAGGGTCTTCAAAAATGAGAGGACACAACAGTGACCCAATTGAAAAGGGTTAAATACCCAAATTTCTACAGCACCAAACAGGGAGCTCTAGTGATAAGATAAAAGATTGTTCCACTTGCCCCCGAAGTGGGGGAATACAAATGTTTTTTTCTGAATTCCTTCAAAAGTTAGCTCAAATTTTCCAACGAAAGACTCTATGGCAAACGTGCTGACCTCCATGTCCATCCTATCCGCCCACCGTGAGATTTTTAGCACTGTCTGTAAGTTATACCTGTCAAGATCTGATGACTGTATGTTATGTATTCATCTGAACAGAACCACTACACTTAGTTACAGGCTATCATCAACCAATTCATTCTCTTGCTAAAATCAAGTCATCCAATTACTCCTTGACTAATCAAGGCTGTTTTGGCTTTTTCTTCTTTCAAAAGGTACTCAACAGCATAAACAGTTCACTTACAAGAGATGGAAAGGGACTAATCAGCAGAATTATTGTTTTGCTGCTACAATTTGCAGTATTTAAATTTAGTTGCTGATTGGACTGAAAGTTTTATGATATAGCATATGAAACTAGTTTAAAACAACTGATGCTGTGTGGCTATATTGTCTTGCCGTGTCCATACTGGTCTACTCTGTAGGAAACATTACCTAGTGTCGTTAAAATAAGGATATTTAAGCTAGGTTTCAGTGCACTTTCCCACATAGACTGGTTTTAAAAATAAAGGTGCCTGAAGAATTAATTCCTGAGCGTTATTCTAAAGTTAGCAACTATGTCTATCTACTCTTATAAACGTGTTTGTTACAGTGAATAAAAAACCCCAATCACAAGGAATATCCAATTACATTTATTTGACTTTACAAACTAAGATGACATCATTTGGTTATCATTTAAGAAAATAAGGTATCTAAAGTAAGTATATATTTTAAATAACTATGCTATCTACGTAAAAGTGAACACAGCATTTATAAAATGAAGAGTACTTTGTTGAAACTCTAGATGCACAGAAATTATAAAAAGACAAACATTAATACTGCTATACTTATCAGTATAAAAATTCTGAGAGAGTACCTAACAAGATGATTAAAGCAGAACTCTAACACATAATTTTAAATAGTTTTATATTATGGTTATACTCATTGTAAGTTATTTTCAGAAAAAGTATTTTTACACCTCGAATTTCGAAAGAAATAGCAAAAAGATTTTATGAGATGTAATGAGATACATTAACCAAAATAACAAATTTTCCTTTGTCATTTTACTATGTTATGCATTACTTTAACTATAAAATAATTGTATTTTCCAAAATGCTGTTACTTAAAAATGACTAGTTTATTTTTTAAAAATCTCAACAGTGAAAAAATTCTCTATACATTAAAACAATATTTATACTAATCATCAACTAGAACATAAACCACAGAAAGGGGAGGGAAAGCAACTGACAGAATTAAAACAAGTTCTGAGTTTTCTCTGTGTGTGCACATATAAAAAAAAAAAACCATCGCATACACAATCCTAGCTAGGAAATAATTCCATATGGAATTACAAAAGCTGTAATTCCAGCACATGTACTAGGGTTAGCTAACTCAGATATAAAGATTTCAGAAAAGTCTTCATTTCACAAATGTGCTGACAAGGTCTGTAAGTACTAGCACATTTCAAATGAACTATTTATATATTTTTTAAATGCTACAATTTTAATATATTTTTAATTAAATCTGATTATGTTGAAATTCAAGGGAGCAAATAAATTTAAAAGCAGAGTAAATTAACAACAGAGCACTAATATTTTTTAACGATGAACAATTCTCAGAGCGGGCACACCTGCCAATACATTAAGAAAAGTAAAACCAACTACCAAGTGTAAATCAAATGCACAGCAGCCCTGACTTCTCAGGCCGCATTTCCAGAGTCCTTTGTGCTTTGTTTGGCGCCACAGCCCTTTAAGTTTTGTCTTCATAAAGCCCTAACTAGTTGTAATCATTTGCAGCCTAATTGTGGACATTTATCTGCTTTTCTTATGCATAGAACATAGCTATTAAAGCTGAATGGTGATGGTGTGAAGTATAGGTTAAATTGGGTGAAATTAAAGCAAATTACTCCGGGATGTGGAAATCTGAAAATAGAAACCACCAATGATTTGCAACCCTCTTGATGATCAGCTTCACAGAACCCTAAACGACAAGAAAACTTACATATTTTAAAGTTAACTAGGTTTTTAAAAATAATATGTATAAATGTATTTTTAACTGCATGTACTACTTATAATGGTGAAAAGATTATTTGTTTAACTCAGCTGCAATGTGAAAAAGATCTCAGACTCCTATTTTAAATAGCGCAGTTCATCTTTCAAATAAGGTTTCCTTTCCTTTATATAAATCTGTACTTATAAAATATGCTTAATTATATCAAATATGATACCATATTATTGTCAGCTAGGGATTAGCCCTAGATAAAAGTATTAATACTGGAGACAATATAAAATTGAAGTCATAATAACAAATGCAAATTAACAATGTAAGTACAAATGTATCTATATCCTGCTTGCACATATGCCAAATATAAATCGGCATGTGACTAGCATGAAGCCCTGCATGTGGAAGCCCAACAATGCCTGTAAAAGGTTAAAATATAAAAATTACATTTTCACTTATCTAAAATTGACTTGCAATGCTCTCTTCAGCAGCAAAGTAAAGCAGTACAAAAATTCTACCATGTCACAATTTATACCAGCTTACTTTAAAGCAGAAACAAATATGAGCAATGAAACTGATAATCATCTGATACTGAAGCTCAATAAGAAGCACACTGTAGGCATCTGGAGAGAGAAGTAAACAGCATGATGCACACTTTCAAGATGCTAACAGTCTAGGCAGGGAAATCAGAATAGGTACACATGGAACAGAGACACAGCTGCAAGAATGAACCTTCCTAAAGAGGGATTCTGAACTCCCAGATAGGAAGGAGAGGGCAAAAGCGGGCCAGAGAAAGCAGTTCACAGAACACATGGCCCCTGCAGGAGAAAATGGTGCTGCAGCTAAGCCAAGACAAGGGTGGAATGGACAAGGTACATTCAAGACACAAAAGTTCTGTCTCAGGAAATCCAGAACTGAAAGAGTATGCGAGAAAAAAAACATTCATTCTTAACAAGAAAGAGCCTTAAAAACTAGGGAGAAATAGGAACTCCAGGAAGGTGTGAGGCAGTAGCATAACCAAGTGCAATGACTTCAAATGGTGATCCCTCTAATTTCTCAACGCTCTAGGCAATTAAAGGTGATTAACACAAAAATTCTGGTGTCCTGGAATATTAGCTATATTCCCAGATGAGGTCTTTCCTTTTCTCTGTCTCATACCAAGTATGAAATTACTGCTCTCTATTTAATACATGTATGCTCATGTACTCATTATCTTTGTCTTACAGTCAGCATAGTTAAGCTCAATAGTCATTATAATAATAGTCAGCTACTGCTAGATTTTCATTTGTGTATATTTTAAAGCATACAACAATATATCCTTCTAAAGATTATTAGAAACACATAATTTCCTTTCTGAAAAACAGGGTTCTCCCCAACCCTACCAGAGTCTGGGACCAAACTTCCTGGACAGAATTCATTATGATGTGACATAAAAACTGTTGAGAACTGAGGCTAAAGAGCTGTCTTGGTGGTTAAGAGCTGTGTCTGAAGCCATGTTAGTGTTTGTGGGAGGGGTGTGGGGATGGGAGCTGTCCCTGCCCCTTAATGACAAGGGAGAGCTGCCCCAGCCTCTCTCCAGCCACTGCACAGCTCTCTTCAGTTGATGGCTTCTGGAGTGGATGCAGGTGGAGACTTATCCTGCCTGGGGGGCTGGCCTCTAGGAATTTGATCATGCTCCAGAGAGTACATGAGCAACATAAAATGAACTTATTTTTCTTTCTTCATATTTTTGGAGGGAGGGTGTGTGTGAAATCTCAGGGGGTGGGGAGCATACATGGAAAGCCTGGGAGGTTAGCACAAGCACACTGCACGATGTGAGACTCTGCAAATAATCCATTTAAAAAACAAAACAAAACAAAACAAAAAAACCGCACTGACTGCTCTTTCAGAGGTCCCAGGTTCAATTCCTAATTCCCACAAGGTACTCACAACCATCTGTAACTCCAGTCCCAAGGGATCTAAAACCCTTTTTTGGCTTCCAAGGGCACTGTACATGCACAGTGCACAGACATACATGCTTATAAAACACGTACACACACAAAATAACAAAATAAAAACAAAGTTTGAAAAGAATGGCCGAGCTCTTGCTCCTGAGTCTGAGTCCTCCCATCAGCCGACAGCTTGCCTGTCAGCCCTCCTCCTGCTTTAGGACTGCTAGGCTGTCCCGTGAGATTGTGTATTAGAAAGTGTGTCTGTGAGACAGACAATTCTGGATCACACTGATTAGAGAGAGAACTCAGTAACACTGTATCACTAAATCAGTTAAGTGGTGGTAGAAAAACAATAATAAAAAGACTAACAGAATGAGATGACCCACCACCATAGCAGTCACACACAAGAACACATGAAGTCTTGTGTGAAAGGCTATCACTAGGCTTTTCTCCCTCTTAGAGTGCAAAACTACTTCATTTAACCAAATAAAGACTAAAAATAATTAGATTTGCACTATGTCATCCTTTAATGATATAGACAGCTCAGAACCAGAACCAACTAATTCTGAGACCAGGGAGCCTTGAATACTACTCTGTTTTATGTTTGGTTGTCCCACAAAAGGATGTCTCTCAGCCATTTTCATGAACAATGAACTTTACTACATAGTTAATGAAGAGGAAATATTTTTATTACAATTCTAACAATGAAATTTCATCAGAATTATTCTGCTTCAATTTTCATAATATCTTTTAAACCAGTATTATGTAGTATTACCATGACAAGAAAGATATTTTCCATTTATTTATTTATTTATTTATTTATTTATTTATTTATTTATTTTGGTTTTTTTGAGAAAGGGTCTTTTTACATTGTCCTGGTTTTCACTCTGTAGACCAGGCTTGTCTTGAACTCAGAGATCTACCTAATTCTGCTTCCTGAGTGCTAGAATTAATAGTGCAACATTACACCTGGCTTTAATTTCTAAACTTTAAGTCAAAATGTAAAGGTACAGTTTGCTTTCTAAGTCAGCACACCACTCAAGTTTGGCAATGGCATGTACTGATGGGCTGTTAACTCCCCAGCTTATCCTCTTCCAGGCACTCAAGCGGTTCTTACAAAGTGAAGGTTGCACATTAGATTATCCTCTCTTCCTACAGTGACTACTCAAGGACCAGGCCTGTGACTTGGCCTATCCATAGAGGTGTAAGTTTACTAGGATGGAAGAGACAAAGTCATTCTTCCAAGATAGAGATGTGAACTAAAAACTCTGTGGCTAACGAGAAGCCATTGTGTATTTGTTTTATTTTGGTTTTTTTAATTAGATATTTTCTTCATTTATATTTCAAATGCTATCCCAAAAGTCCCCTATCCTCCCCACCCCCCACCGTGCCCTGTTCCCCTACTCACTCACTCCCACTTCTTGGTCCTGGCGTTCCCCTGTACTGGGGCGTATAAAGTTTGCAATACCAAGGGGCCTCTCTCCCCAATGATGGCCGACTAGGCCATCTTCTGCTACATATGCAGCTAGAGACACGAGCTCTGGGGGTACTGGTTAGTTCATATTGTTGTTCCACCTATAGGGTTGCAGACCCCTTCAGCTCCTTGGGTACTTTCTCTAGCTCCTCCATTGGGGGCCCTGTGTTCCATCCTATAGATGACTGTTAGCATCCACTTCTGTATTTGCCAGGCACTGGCATAGTCTCACAGAAGACAGCTATATCAGGGTCCTTTTAGCAAAATCTTGCTGGCATATGCAATAGTGTCTGCATTTGGTGGCTGATTATGGGATGGACCCCCGGGTGGGGCAATCTCTGGATGGTCCATCCTTTCGTCTTAGCTCTAAACTTTGTCTCTGCAACTCCTTCCATTTTATTCCCTATTCTAGGGAGGAATGAAGTAACCATGCGTTGGTCTTCCTTCTTGATTTTCTTGTGTTTTGGAAATTGTACCTTGGGTATTCTAGGTTTCTGGGCTAATATCCACTTATCAGTGAGTGCATATCATGTGTGTTCTTTTGTGATTGGGTTACCTCACTCAGGATGATATCCTCCAGATACATCCATTTGCCTAAGAATTTCATAAATTCATTATTTTTAATAGCTGAGTAGTACTCCATTGTGTAAATGTACCACATTTTTTGTATCCATTCCTCTGTTGAGGGACATCTGGGTTCTTTCCAGCTTGTACAACCACTCTGGAAATCAGTCTGGCAGATCCTCAGAAAACTGGACATAGTACTACTGGCAGATCCAGCAATACCTCTCCTGGGCATATACCCAGAAGATGTTCCAACTGGTAATAAGGACACATTGTGTATTTGTTGAGTGTACCCACTCAGAGTCTGGTTCATGACTTTGAGCAGGGGGCCAATGTTGGCAGCACAGTTCAACAAGGAGGTTGACAAACTTTTCCTGTCTTTGGAAGGAACATAACTAAAGCCAGGAACTTATGCCAATGAAAAGTTAAAGGAAAAGGAAAGAGCCAGAAAAAAAATAGAAGGAAACCCCTAAAGTTAGTGTCTTTGATTCCTATTAGAACCAGGGATAAGAAAGGCAGACTCAGTGCAGATCAGTGACAGAGAGTATGAAGTGAGGCTGGAGCCACCTCCTAAGATGAGAAACTGACAATCTAAGACCAATTTCTAACCTACACAAGAAAGCATCACATACTGGAGAGAAACAATAGGGAATTATAATAATCAAAACAGCCAGGTACAGTCCAAAACTGCCTGTGGGAGGCCAGGGTTGTTTTTTTTAAATATTTTTTATTAGATATTTTTTCCATTTACATTTCAAATGTTATCCCCTTTCCTAGTTTCCTCTCCAAAAATCCCCTATACCCTCCCCCCTCCCCCTGCTCCCCAACCCACCCACTCCCACTTCCTGGCCCTCGCATTCCCCTATACTGGCATGTTATTAAAAGAAAATGAATGAGATTGAATTTGGAGATGATCTAAATACTGGTAGCTTAATTTTTTTAAAATGTCCCTTGAATTTCAATGTATCTTCAATAAATTACGTACAGAACGAGCAAAAATATTCACATCCCCATTAGACAATGAGAGAGAGAGGCAGAGGAAAGAGGGAAAGAAATCACAGATAAAATGTCTTTAAGGAAAGATCAACATTAATAGACAGAATGATGACTGCAGAGTGACTGTTCACTCAAATGAGCAGAAGTGATGGTTTGATACAGATGAATAAAAGTGAATAAAAATGAACAGAGTTCCAGGAACTACAAGACGATGACCTAATGCAACCAAATGGAGACCTAGGAGAGGAAAAAAGCATGGTGAAAAAAGTTTTAAGAATTAATAAATAAAAATTGGCCCAATTTATTCCACGAACATAATTATATAATGAAGTGCAGTAACTATTAAGAAGAATAAACTCAAAAAACAAAGTTACAAATACAAAGAGTGAAAACAGTAATAAAAAAATACCAATTCATAGCTGACATCTCATCAGAAACTAAGGTGGCAAAGACAGTAAATTTTTAAGTGCAGAAAGAAAAAAAAACCCATTAACCAAAAATATTTTGTTGTTAAAGTATGTTTCTGAATGATTGGAAATGAATACATTTCAGATGAAAGCTGACTGAGGACCCATTGCTAACAGCCTTCTGCTAAAGGCTGTCAGGGTTAAGAGAATGATGGTAGAGCAGACTTGTAATGCAAATACAAAAATAGTATGACAGAGTTAGGAAAGCTGCTTATGGGATGCACTAAATGTCACCAAACGAGCACCCTTTTGAAATATGAATGGCCATGAGTTTCATCTCAATGCTTTAAATTGTAAAGCTTGGGATATATATATATACTTAGCATAACTACATCATAAAGGACAGACAGAAAATGGGCTTAAGGCAACGTTCAAGTGTTCTACATTTTATATGAAGTGATACAATATAAGTTATAAAAATAAAACAAATTAAGAAGTTGAGATAGATTATAACACTGGTGGAACTTCTAAAAACGGATGTACAAATACAGTCAATTACCAAAATTAATATTAAGATCATAAGATATTTAAATAACCAAAAGGTACCAGACAGACAGAGAAAAAAACCCTTAAGAATAAAGCATGGTAACAAAGCAAAACACCCACATATCAAAACTATAAATAAGACTATTAAACAACAGGCCACAGTTGAGGTTATAAGCATATATTAGGCCAGGGACTTAATCTTCAGAATTGGTAAGGGGGAGGGGAGGAGGAATATCGATGGAGAGAACTCATATAACTATATACTGTGTACAAGATACAATCTTGGGGCTGGAGAGATGGCTCAGTGGTTAACAACACCAACTGGTCCTGAGTTCAATTCCCAGCAACCACATGGTGGCTCACGACAATCTATATAGGGATCTGATGCCTTCTTCTGGAATGTAGGTGGACATGCAGACAGAGCACTCTTACATTAAAAAAATTCACCAATAAAAAATTTTTAAAAAGATACAATCTAAGCATAAAAGATATGCATAGACAGGGATAAGCAGATAGAAGACAGTAAGCATGAGACTACAACAGCTCTGTTAATCAGATAAAAACGATTTCAAAATAAAAATACTGCCATAATAAGCATGATAAATAGAGGGATTGCTAATGCCCATACTTTTAGGCACTCATAAGGGTTCTGGAAAGCATTCCTATTAGATAAGGACTGCTACGGAACATCAGCAAGAGGGGCTGCCATTGCTCTCCAAGTTTTTGTCAAACCAACTGCTTAAGAACATCAAGAAGAAATGCTAGAAACTAGGCCAACAAAGTGAAAGACCCAATAACGAAGTCTGGGAACAAGGCCGAAGAGAAGTGGTCCAAGGGCAATGGATGTTTAGGACAAGCTCAACAACCAAGTCCTGTTTCATAAAGCAATATATGACAAACCCTGTGGTAAGCTCTCAGATGCCTCCATTCACTGGGCCCTCTGAAAATGTGCTGCTCCCTGGCCAGGCCAGCCCTTCAGGAGCTCTTCAGTAGAGGATTCACTAAACTGGTTTCTGAGCACAGAGTTCAAGTAATTTACACCAGAAATACATGAGTGGAGACATCCCAGCTGCTGGCAAAGATGCACAATCAGGTCCAATGGATAGTTGTAGTTTACTTGGGGGGTGGGAGGGGTGGGGAGGAACAAAAGTAAACTGACTGGGAATATACAAAGGCATAACATGTATAGGTACCTAAGCATACTTTCAAAATATAGGACACTTGTAGTATATTTGATTGATTGTGAACCCCAAGACTATGAACTGGAAAAACCTGTTTCTTGTTGTGGTGTGGTTCAGCCCTAACACACACCTTTAATGCAAATGCTTTCTGTTTACTGTTAACAAGTAGCTGTGGTGTGGCTCAGTCCTAGCACACACAAGAGCTTTCTGCAAACAAGAGCTAAAGTCAACAATAGGACAAGAGGCAAGCAAACCAGTTGACAGGGTCTCTCAAAAAGATCAGTAAAGCTGGGTGGTGGTGATGAACTTAGTCCTAGCACTCTGGAGGCAGAGGCAGGCAGATCTCTGAGTTCAAGGCCAACCTGGGCTATAGAGTGAGTTCTAGAACAGCCAGAGCTACACAGAGAAACCCTGCCTCGAAAAAACAAAAAGAAAAAAATTAATTAATTAATTAGGCTGCAGATACATTAATCAAGAAAGGACAAAAGATGGGCTGGAGAGATGGCTCAGCAGTTAAGTCACTGGCCACTCTTCCACAGGTCCTGAGTTCAATTCCCAGAAACCACATGGGGGCTTACAACCACCTGTTATGAAATCTAATACTCTCTTCTGGTGTGTCTGAAGACAGCTACAATGTACTCATATACGTAAGATGAATAATAAATAACTTTAAGAAAAGAAAGGGCAAAAGGTAAAAATTATGTCTTGCTCCAACGTCAGGACTGAAAGAGGATACATTACTGTAAGCTATAATATAACAAATAATAGATTAATAACTTTATACTAATAAATTCAACAATCTAGCTAAAACAATAAAAATTCTAGAAACAAATGAACAGTGAACAAAAAATATAAATTTATCTTGTATCAATTCAAACTGAATTTGAAATAGAAACTTCACCACAAATAAAGAAACAAACATAAAAAAATAAACAAAGGTAGGCCTTGAAATGGCTCATCTGGTAAATTCTTTCTATCATTTAAGAGGGAATGAACAAAGACCTCCAGCAAACCCATCAGAAAATCACCTACTAATTCACAAGGCTAGTATTATCCTAGTGTGAAATTATCTACAAGAAAAGAATACAAGAAAACCAAACAACTGACATGCCTTCAAGAACACTCATGAAAAACAAAGTCTTTAACATTTTAGCAAACCAAAGTGCGATGCTCTAAAGGTATGCTATCCCAATGAAAATCATCTAAAGGTAGGGACGCTATCACAACAAAACTCGTTATTCTGCAGACTAAAACATTAGGAAGAAACACATCTGCAACAAAAATGAAAGTACAAATTTAACTAGTCTGTATATTAACCCCAAAATATAATGATGGCTAGTTACCCATGACTACCAGAAATTCTAATGGTATATGCTTAAATTTCATGAAACAAAGGTCAATGAAAATAGCAATCTTGTAAAAATCAAAAATAACTTAAGCCAGCAAATTTGTAACTTGTATATGAACAAACAAAAAACTAGGGAAGTCTAAAATTCTGTAAAGAAGGTCATCCTGACAGAGTTTATATTAGAAGCACAGTGACTTCCCATCCAAACCTGTCCTATACAGTCCTCAGCAGGTGTCAGACAAGATACGGAGGGCCTGGAACTCGCATGCCCCGTGAAGCTTGTTACAGCCACTTTGAAAACCAGTGTGGTAATGTTTTGGAGCTAAACACACATTTTCCACACTCTTCCAACAACCTTATTTCTATGTATTAGCCCCACCAAAACCCAGAAATTTATGTTCACATAAACACTTGTACACAGATTTCTATAAGAGTAAAGCCTGGAGCAGGGCGTGGTGGCACACGCCTTTAATCCCAGCACTTGGGAGGCAGAGGCAGGCGAATTTCTGAGTTCGAGACCAGCCTGGCCTACAGAGTGAGTTCCAGGACAGCCAGGACTACACAGAGAAACCCTGTCTCGAAAAAAAAACAAAAAACAAAAACAAAAGAGTAAAGCCTGGGAACAAATCACAAGTCATCAACTCATAAATGGATGGGCAAATTGTGATGTTGTATGTTAAAGGCTCTCTGGCAATAAAACATCAACAGGGAAACAAACTATGCACAAACTGCAAAGCGTGCTTGCTGGTGAGTGAAACACATACAACACTGTATGCCATGTGACATTACATGAAATTCTAAAGTGATAAAACTGCATTGAGGGACAGTGGAAGGGATCAACAGCGACTAAACATGAAACGCACTACAGAACATGAAAACCCTGAGTATCTTGATCCATGACAGTGGGTACATAAAACTGCACACCATATTATCTGGCGTTAATGGTGTTTGGAGAAAACACCCCACAAAGAAACTTGATATACAAATGTCTTTCAGGAGGTTTAATATGTTTACCTAAGCTTAACATTACTGACTCTTATCAAGCAGTCGATGTAATTTATTTTAAAAATTTACCAAGACAGTATTGCAGTATACTAAGTGATCATATAAATTTCAAAACCTGTTCCATTAAGTTTCTAGAAGTAAAAGTTGATTCTGAATAATTAATTTAGTAAAAACATAAAAATCAATTTGAAGCGCTGCTACAAATACATATGAGAAACAATCTGCTATGGACAAGAAATCACATTCATTGGAAAGCGTCCTAAACTTGTTCTCAATGGTGTGTAGTCTTTCTACATGCCCCAGGTGCTCCTCCGTTCTGAAAAGGCTACTGACAATGTGCAGCATGGCAAGGTGACCCTCACCATGGTGGGAAGCCTTGGACCTTAAGAGATACAGAGCATTCTACCACCAACATGTACAGGGGATTAACAAAACAAACCAAGAAATCATACTTCTATAACATTTTTATTTCCGAAAGAGACCATTTTATTTTGACACTAAACTCACTGGTGCAAAATCTTGTTTTCAAAAGGTTTCCTCAACAAAGCAGTTTGTTCTGAGCTGCACAGTTCACTGTATTACAAGCACCAGGCTGAACAAACCAGGACTGAGAGAGTCGCCTTATGCACATTGCTGTTGTCCCACATCACTCAGAACAAACCTTTTTAGATCGCTAACTACCACAGGAGTGCTGATTACACAGGCACCAGCAATTTCCTAACCAATGACCACCTGAACAATGATGTGTTCAGCTTCTCAGACCCTGCAGCCTTTCAAAGGTGAATCATTTCACAGTTTGGAACAAGATCTCCATAGCAACTTCCCTTTGAGGGTTTTAGAATCACCATCCAGTAATTCTATGATCATCAAGCTCAACCATTCCCAATGGTTCTTTTCACAGCAGATGGGAAAGGATGCCTTGAAATTTTACAGTCTATTTCAAGCAATTCATCTGGCAGCCTATTAGAATTCAAAATATTTCGACCTTCAATCACAAAGCATGTTATCTGAGGCTGTGGTGATCTCAAGTCAAGACAAGCAGACGTTTTAGTCTAATCATCCATGATGAGAAGAGACTGACAAAAACTCTTAATTCAACCACCATCAAAATGCTTATTTTAACTGCATGAAAGTCTTTCAACAGGCAATGAAAACACACCATGCACCATTTTATCACAACCTCTGTGCAAGAAAAATATGAATTCTGAATATTGACATGGATCTCAGCACTTCTTAGACTACTTAGAACAAGGGCATTCTTTAAAAGTTAGCCTACATCCAACTGAAGAGCACTATTATTCTCTGCCAGAAATCACAGACAAATTGGTAGTGCACCTTAGGTCAGTCAGCCTAATAAAATCAAGAATATTTGCATTTTTTGTTTTTTTAAGTACACTTCATCACAAACAATAAAAGATTAATGTCAACAGAAAATTAATTTTGATTTATAAAAAGGCATATTCTAAAAAAATCATAATTTATAAAATGTTAGTAACCTTGTAAGTTTCCCCAATTACATCAATTCCCAAATAATTCCAAAATAACTAACTTGCCTATTTTTAAATACTAGATTTAACCACTTGCTACTAAGCTGAACTTAATTATTTATCTAGACCTTCTGGAAATTGGAAGTTCAACTATAAAGTAATAGGTTCATTAATTAATTTTTTTTTCTGTATCTGTCTGCTCAGGTGCCTTTATTTGTAATGGCCCCTAATCAGAAACAATACCAGCCAACAAGTGAATCGATAAATCCCATTATATGAATAAAAACAGTACTTAGCAATTTCCAGAAATGTAGCATTACTACCTATAATAAATTTCCAATTATGCCAAGTGAAAACAAACACACAAACAAATAAAAGTATATATGATTCCAATCAAATTATAAAAAATGTGAACTAGCCTACAGCGATTAGTACTTCCCTGGGAGTACAACATCAGGGTGCTTATCTTAGGAAGGGTGCACAAAGGTTCATGAACCATCCTTTGGGGAGATAAGCATACATATGTTGACTACATACGATTTGACAGGTAAATACATCAGTTGGTACATATCAGATGTTTACTTTCCTAATTTTACTTTAATAAAGCTGTTAATAGTTGAGTGAAGATCTTTGAGAACATACTTAAGTTTCATCACAGGGATTTATCAATAAGATGTATGCATTATCTTATGTCTCTGAGCCTTGGTTTATTTTATACTTTGATGTTAACCTATGATTTCTGATTGGTTTTGAGACAGTTTCACTGCATTGCCATGGGTGGCCTCAAACTGCCTCACATATGAGATTAAAGGTGTGTACCACCTCACCTGACCTAATAATTTAGGATTTAGGCTGGGAAAAAATGTTTTATTTAAAATGGTGGCCTCATTAATTAATTTGCAGCATTTACAAGTACCAATTATAGGTATTTATTTCCAATATTTGGTTTGTTTGGCTCTTTTTTTCATTTTGTTTTGTTTTATGAGACATGTTCTCCTTGGGGGCCCCAAAACAGCCTCTCAAATGGTGGGATATTAGGCACACACCACCACGCCTGGAGGTGTATTTATTATAGATATTCAATGGGTCTTCGAAGCCTATCTAAGCAGAAACAAGTTATTCTCTCGTTACGCTGAATCACAATTCCTGCTGACTAAGTCGACTTTAAGAAGATAAGAACTCATAAACAGGACAATTGGTCTGCCTTCCATATAGGTGCACAGTAAACCGGCACCACTCAAGTTCCAATGATTTAGAAACCACACATGAGCAAAAATAAAACATTGTACCTCCTTAAGCATACTCATACCTCACACAATCAAATCATGAAGTTTATTTTCCAAGCAAAGCGTGACACTAACTTCAACTTGTAATTGGACTCAGTCTCCAGGGTAAATGTATAAGTGAGCTGTTTACAATTTTCCATACGAGCTTTGCATTTGGTTTAAATGATCACAACACAAGACGACAGCAAAATTATCTAATGCTATAAAACTGAGAACAATAAGAAAAATACAAAATCTAGATATACTGATTTCTGAAAACTAAGTAAAAACTCTGAATGAGAACAAAACTGATAATTATGTCAATGAGGTCAACCTTAAAATTTGCTTCTTCATACTTTTTGTTTTCAAAAGTTAACTCCCACCAGAATGAATGCAGCAATAAAGACAGGCTGAGGGAAGCGAGGCAAGTCTGCACAATAATTCTGTGGCAGCCGATGCAGGAGGACTGCTGCGGTCAAGGCCACCCTGGCTTACATAAGAAGAGACACTTGGAAAGCAAAGGGAGAAACAGGGAAGAAAAGGGAAAGGAGCGGGCAGAAGAGAGGAAAAGGGTCAATCATAGCATGTTTTACTTCGAATTGGCTTATGATCTGAGCTATGTAACTTAGATTAAAATCAATTTATATATAAAGAACAAAGTAATGCTAAGTAGAAATTTAAACAAAGGATAATGTTTATATTAAGATAAAAAGCAAAAACTTGCATACCAGTACGTATTTTACTTTACGTTTAGGGATATAATATAACTAAGGAAGCAAAAATTAAAAATAATTTTAAAAAATAGCTCACTTGTGAAATTCTAATTCCCAAGTTTTATGATTATGTCAGTGTGAATAATTTCTATTACTATCATAAATCAAAGTTTAAATAAACAGAAACTTCTTAAAATAGTTACACACAGCTTTCTTTTTCCTTGAGTCTAGTTTATTAAACCACACCATGTCCATACACTGACTATTCAAATATATTGCCCTAAAGGTTCACTTGTGGGAACTCTATATTAACTTTGGAATACTCTAAAACATTTCTTTATCAATAATGAAACCTATCAATTATTTTGCTTAGTTATTTGTCAAAAACTAAAATAAAATACCAAAATAAAACAACACATACCTTAGACTAACTTGTATAACTTATCGTATTCTCCTCCTTTTGAACTTTTAAGGAGAGGTATTATTAGTTTTACTAACCTGGAGCTCCCATATGACATCAGTTACTCAATAAATGCTGCTCTCAATTATTAGACAATAATACTAGCTACCTCATGTTTCTGAAACATTCTGCACAGGCAATTACATTTATAATTAATCTCTTGTTATACAATAAGAATAAGAAATACAAACAGATTAATTTAATGAGATAATAGACAATGTTTTAGTATTATCTTCATTTTTTACTTATACTTTCCCCTCCCTCAAAAAATATGCACGGAATCTGCCCCTAACAGTGAGTTAACCCACAAAGTACTTTATCTAAGTGCCTAGAATAACCTTAAATTTACTTTGTAACATATAATCAAGTAACATACTGTAATTGAAGCATACTGAAAACAGCAGTTACTAGCTAATTATCATTAATGGAAACATTTCCCTCAATGAAGATTTTTATACTCCATAATAAAATAGTTTGTTATGAAAATATTTAAGTTATTAAAAACAATTTTGTACTTGATATATCACTAGTACAATTTTTAATAATACATTCATTTTTATTTTTATTAACAGTTTCTACATTTGACCACCAACTGCTGGAAACATCAGACTTCTCAGATTTAAATATACATCAGAAATCCAGCCATAGAACCAGACTACAAGAGGCTGTATGCATGTGTGCTTATGCTGTGTTTCTTCAATCAATACATAGGGTAGCTACCACAGTGTATGGCCAGACTAGCACAAAAATCTAAAGCTAGTGAGGTGGGGAGTGGAAAGGGACAACTAACATGAAAATACCTTTGAGAAAGTCATGTGGGAAGCCTACTATTGCAGAAGCATGCATATGCATATACATATTTTGCTTAGTTATTTGTCAATAACTAAATATAAATGTATATAAAACATATACATCATGGTGTTTTAGATATGCTCGGTCCATAACAAGTGCTACTACCATTGGAAGGTGTGGCCTTGTTGGAGGAAGTACATCAGTGTGCATGCGGTAGGCTTTGAAGGCCTCTGGTGCTCAAGCTCCACCCCCTGGGAGATACTGTCTCCTGGTTGCACTCAGATCAAGATGAGTTCCTTCTCCAGCACAGTGCCTGCCTGGACACTGCCATGCTTCCTGCCATAATGAAAATGAACTGAACCTCCTACACTGTAGGATATCCTCAATTAAATGTCGTCTTTATAAGAGCTGCCTTGGTCATGGCATCTCTTCACGGCATAGAAACCCTGCCTAAGACATACACCGCATACATATACATATAATGATGGAGACAGAGAAGGAAAGGGGGAAGAGAGGGAGGGAGGTAAGAACCTATTGAAGAATCATGGACAATGGAGAAATCAAGTGATAATGACCTGGAAGTTTCACCCCTACTGGTAGTCAACTTTCACAGTGCTAGAAGATGCTGTCCACACCAGCAGAGAAAAAAAAATCAATAATAAATCTTATACAGCTGTGAATCCTGCAAGCTACAATAATCGCTGACCTAGCAGGATATGCCCACTGTGTAATAGTGGCACAATTGTTATGAGAGTAATCAAATGACTTTCTGACCAGACTTAAAGCCCATTTCATAAGACATGACTATATGTCTGACCATAACCAGCGGCAAAAAGCTCTGGCTACACAGACACCTTGGAGAGAACCTCTTACTGCCATTCTGCTAAACGGACACAATATTAAACCAATTCCTAACGACTTGTCATTACACCCAAAGATTAGTGAACCTCATTATCAAAGCTTTTGTGTATGCAGTACATAGCATGTAATGCAGTGACCCACAACTGGTAACATGAGAAAAGACTGCAGGAGTGCTCAGCCCTAAACAACATCTACTACTACCTCCTCTCGAGGCACAGAGATCCTTATAGAAAAGGGAACAAAGATTTTAAGAACCTGAAAGAGTGAACTACTATAATAGAATCGTGTTTTCAGGACCCAACAGAACAACTGCACATATGAACTTACAGTGATTGTGAATATTATGCACAAGATTTGTGCAAAATCAAGCCAGATAAAATCCCAGCATTGGAGGAAGAGAAGTTGGCTATGAGGTCCAACACCCAGATAAGAAGCTAATGGCAACTGATAACAGCTAGGAGAGGGACGCCAGTTTTTCTCTAGCAGGGGATGGGAGGAGAGGGGAAGGAAGGAAAGAGAGACAGAAACAAAGAGAAAGACAGAGAATCAACAGAGACACATAGAGAGAGATAGACACAGAGAGGGATCCACAGATGGACAGAGAGAGAGAGAACACAAACAAATGAACACATAAAGTTAGAAGGAGGAAGGAGGAACTGGGATGAATAGAGGTTGGACTTAATTTTAAAGAATTTTTCATTAAATTTAAAACTTTTTTTTAAAATTGGACAGGCAGTGCAGGGAAACCCCTCGCACACACAAAATGAAAATAATAAACTTAAAAAAAAATTAGACAGGCAGAATAGCACACACCTTTAATCCCAGGAGACAAAGGCGAGCAAGCAGGATCTCTGTGAGTTTGAAACCAACCTGGTCTACAGGACAAACTACCTACTAAGACTCAAGAAAGAGACAAAAAACAAATTATTTCAGGATTTGGTAGCACATGCCTTTAATCCCAGTAACCAGAAGACAGAGGCAGGTGGATCTCTATGAGCCCTTGGTCCACACAGTGAGTTCCAGGCTAGCCAAGACTTCGTAAGACCACCTCAAAACAAAACATTATTTTTATGCATCTGGGTGTTTTGCCTTCATTTATATATGTGCACTATGTGTGTGCTGTGCCTGTGAGAGCCAGTAAAAGGCTTCTATTAGTATGTTTTCCCTGGTCTCATATGCCTCATAATTTTTTACTGGAAAAAATACCCTGTAGGGAACAGAACAAACTGAAACGCTTTTCATATGCCTTACACAGAGTAAATGTATTTTTTATAATTTTTACTCTATATTTATGATGTATGTGTGTATTCACATGTGTGTGTACCACTGCACACATGCAGAGTCAGAGGACAGCCTGTAGAAGCTAGATCACTCCTTGAAATTTTAGGTGGGTTCTAGAGATTGAACTCAGGTAATCAGGCTTTGGTGGCAAGTGGCTTTACCCACTAAGCCACCTTATAAGGCCTGAATCTTTTATTTTCCTGGGAGTTTAGGAAGGGTTGAAGTCATTGAGTAGATGCGGAACTGGAGAATGTGTGTGTGACTCGGTAGCAGAGCACTTAGCACTCACAAGAGCCTCTGTACTGGAAACAAGAGAGGAGTAAAAGGGCTAGATTTGAGATCAGCACTGTGAACTTCAAATTCCTATAGAGGACTTGGTTAGGATGCAGTTTGGTTTATTAGTACTGTCCATCCTATTGTGCACTGACATCTTTCCTTCTCACTGTGACTACTCTTTTTCCCCTCTACGTAACTCATTAGAAACATGTTACTTTGATGGTAAACAGCAGTTGGAAGGTGAACTACGCTGTTATTCTCGCCAAGTTTCTACCTTGGCCATGGAACTCTGGGCTGAGAATGCAGCTTTTTGAACTATCTTCCTATCACTAAAGACACAGCTGTGAACCTAACAAACTCCTTAGAAAGTGTATTCCACCCACCCCAACTTTCAGGAGCTGCAATGAATTTTTATCACTGTCCTAAAGCCTTAGGTATTCCTTTAATAACAAGAGGCAGAAGGATCCTGACTCTGCCATCTTCTCTTTGGTGAACAACACACACTTGAGGGACGCTTCCCACCCTCCATCCCATGGGTTCTCACCCTACTGCTGGAGCTGAAGAAGAAGGTGACACAGAACCCTGACTTTGCCACTTTCACAGACTTCACTGCAGCCAGCCAATACTCAGCTTCACGACTCTGTCGGAAGCGCAGACAGAGTAGTCTTACCCTCTTACCTCACCTAGCTACTTCTAGCCAGGAGAGCACCTCCACTCTCTGCACCGGTGTTCATACCCTCACATTCTGGAGTCAGTCAGGCCTTTATATACTCCTACCAGCTGTCTATACCCCATGATATAAACTCAAAGTCCTTATAACTTTTTTAAGTTTGTTTTCTTTACAGCAAAGTATACTTACTCAACAACAGTGATACATTTTAGAATTATAACGTATAGTAGGGGAAATGTTTTCAAACCCATAGCAAAAATTGATTTTTGAAATTTAGAATAATATTTCCATAAATTAATTTTTTATTATTTTAAACATACTTATAACAATATTCATACTACTATTTAAATAACTAAACTTACTTTTTTAAAGAATAAAATATAGGGCTAGAGAGATAGCTCAGCAGTTAAAGAGTACTGACTGCTCTTCTATAAGTCCTGAGTTCAATTCCCAGCAACCACATGGTTATCTGTAATGTGGTCTGATGCTCTCTTCTGGTGGGTAGGAAGACAGCTTCAGTGTACTCATAAATAAGATAAAAAATCTTAACAACAACAACAAACCTTAAGTAAATATTTTTTTTAAAGAATAAAATATACTGTTTGGTAAATTTACAAAGAACTGCAGCCTAGAGAATATTGAAATAATGAAAACTATAAAATTCAGATCTCAGTCAAGTAGTGTAGGTGGTGGCACACGCCTTTAATCCGAGCACTCAGGAGACAGAGGCAGGCGGATTTCTGAGTTGGAGGCCAGCCTGGTGAGTGAGTTTCAGGACAGCCAGGGCTTCACAGAGAAACTCTTTCTTAAAAAACAAAAATAAAATAAAATAAAATAAAATAAAATGAAAAAATTAAATATGACTCAGATCTCCCAGTAAGGTAATATCTCCTCGTAGAAGTCCATGTGGACATTGCCCATTTAATGACTGGTTGAGAAGTGAAATTAAGGGTGATTTTAAAACACAAAATGCATACTAATGAGTTCACACATGTATGTAACTCAACTTTCTCTGTGTCTGCTCTCCCTTACCCCACTCCATCTAGGTTCCGGAGGCACCTAGCTATACTCTTGTTCTTCTTAGATATCCTATCTGCATCTAGGCGTCTGGCCTCCATCTACATTTCCCTTGTTCTAAAGCCTGTATTTTATAAGACATTAACACCTATGTGTCTGCAATGTAAAACTCTTACCATAAACAACCAGTCGAAGACAAGAAGTAGTTGAAGTTAACTTACATATTGCCATTTTCCTGTATTTCTAGTCTCAAAAGTGTCATTACTGTAACTCTACTATTTAGATATCGCCAGCACAAATATTCCAGTTCCATGAATAAAAAAAATTTCATATGCTGTCTTCATACAGTGAGTGTGCCAAAATAGAGAACTATCCTTGTAGCAACTCAAGTCTCAGGAACAGATGCACTGATTGGAGATCTCAGAGCATAATTCGGGCTGTCTCTGGGGCCTTCTAAGCAGATGTTGTTCCTATGACTCATTTAGCCATTCTGAACCAATGTCCACTATATTACACCACTCACATCACAGCAGCCAAGGAGCCAAAAGCAAATCTTACATTTTGCTCATATAAATAATAAAGCTTCCATTTGAATTTAGCTTGCTTCTAAAAAGGATAAGAAGTCTTAGCTGCAAGTACTTTTCTGTCTTTTAATCATTGACGGCATGTGGTTTCTATATAGCGACCAGTGTTGCAGCTTACAAAGTCTAATACATCATAAGGACACAACACTAACTATTATTCACAATGCCCTTATTCTGAATTAACCTTTCACAATTTGTTACAATAAAAGCTAAATACTGGGGGCTGGAGAGATGGCTCAGTCATTAAGAGCACTGACTGCTCTTCCAGAGGTCCTGAGTTCAATTCCCAGTAACCACACAGTGGCTCACAACCATCTGTAATGGGATCCAATGCCCTCTTCTAGTGTGTCTGAAGACAGGGACAGTGTACTCATATACATAAAATAAGTAATTCTTTTTTTAAAAAAAGCTAAATACTGACATTCTTAAGGTTTTTTTAAACAAAGTACAAGCAATCAATTAGTATAAAATTAACTAAGCAATTTTCAATTATTTCTAAAACCTGTTCACTGAAATAATTATCTGAAGAAAATACTTGTAAATTTAAATAATGTTAATATTCTAAGGTTCTTAACAATGCAAATAAATTAAAACCAGAATTATTTAACAAATCAAGAGAGAAATTCAGATTCAAAAAAAAAAACATTGGTAAAGTCTCTAACCATGTAGACTGCAATGCAGAGTTAATGTTGGTGCAAGTAAAAGTATAAAAGAAGGTGGCTAACAGTCTAAGTATTACTCCAACACCAATCTTAAGCCTTAATTGAATAGTTATACTACTCTCTTTTTCCCACCAGGGAAAAAGGAATAAAAATCACTGCAGCACATTTCAGCAGACGTTTGAAAATTAGAACAATACCATTAAAATGATAGTGAATGTTTGTTTAAAGCAGTAAACCCATCAGAAATCAAACTGTACAATTGAAGAATATTTCACATATGCATGTTTATAATCTGAATGAAGATCAACTTTAAAATTAGAAAAATATAAATACAATAAATGTAAATATATAATATATATAAATATAAACCATGTTTTTACTTGCTACCAAACTTAGAGAATTGTTTAATAAAACTATCATGTTAAATAGCAGTCAACAGCTACATACATTTAGTCAACAAATTTAGTGGTTGCAACTGATATTATTCTAGTGTGTAGTACTTTAATTGTATAAAACAGAGCTGGTGTCACAAACACAAAGGAACACCTTTCAAAGCAAGCACAAGCCACTTGTGTCCTCGCCCCAGTGACTGACAAGGGACGAGCGCTTTGCTCGAATGTATGCACTGTGCACATAACACAACAGGTGCCTATAGAAATAAACATAAAGAGAAGCCTTTATCACTTCATAATCAACATTTTTATAGTATCATTTCTTAGAATATTTGCTGTAATCTTTACACAATGAAACATCTCATGAACAGAGAAATACAGTATTCTCAACCTACAAAAGAAAAGGCAAACCAGACCAACCAGAGTTAACTTCTGGGATAAAAGTACTTGTATGAGATAGTGTATTGACATATTGCCAAATATTCTATAATAATTCAAGCTGCATATACAAATGTTTAAAAACCACATCCTTATAAGACAGGAAAAGTAGCCATGTAGAGAAGTTCGAGGCAAGCTTCAACTGTAAACTCACAGGCAAACTGGGCTACATAAGATATTGTCTCAAGCCAAGTACGCTGGTGCACGCCTTTAATCCCAGCAGTCAGGAAGCAGAAGCGGGTGGATCTCAGTGAGATCAAGGCCAGCCTGGTCTACATAGCAAGTTTCAGAACAGCCAGAGATATTACACAGGAAAACAACCCTGGAGAGAGAAGGGAGGAAGAGAGGGAGGGACGGAGGGAGGAAGGACAGACAGACAGACAGACTCTGACTGTCTCATAAAACCAAAAATGTTGATTAACTAGTATCTGCATACTGTTACTGGTGCTGGACAAAACCTTCCTTTTAAAGCAAGGAACTGGGGAGGTGGAGTAGGGTAAAGTGCTTGCTGTACAATCCTAAGGACCTGAGTTCAGATGCTCAGCAACCACATAAATTCTAGAGGACATGAAGACCCAGCTATATCCCAGCCTCCTGTAGACAGGGATGGGATTCCCAGAGCAACTTCTAGTGGAACTACATGAGTAGGTAAGCTGTGGGTTCAAGTAAGAGACCCTGCCTCAACAAGCAAGATAAAGAACAATCAAAGAAGACATCGATGTCAACCTGTAGCCCCAACACAGATGTGGGGATATATGCACGCCCTTCTGCACACACCCATGGGCTCATATACATAGGACCATGAATTCACATATGAGTGTACACACACAGACACAATAACAAGCAAAACAAACAAACAAGACAATCATAAGCATGGCCCAGCTAAAGAGCAGCCCAAGGTAGAGCAGCAGACTTTGAAAGGGAAAGAGGTGCTATTCATCACATTAGGGACCAGGGGGACCAGAAGAGAGTAGGGTTGCCCAGAGAAATATCACGAAAGGATTTACAACCTCCCCCACACTCCCTTGTGCCAGAACCCCAAGAACACTGAGACTATAAGGACCCCTTCCCCCAACAAAAGCACCTGCAGCCTGTTAGCGACAGAGGGATCTGAGAACTTCACATTTTTCAGCTCAGTGAAGGAATGCCAGCAACTCAGTCTGTAAGTGTTCTGCATCTTGTTTTCTCTATTTTATTTCCACTCTTATATACATCTCATGGTGCTCGCTCCTGTTTGTATGCTGCTCAATTAGGTTTTAAGACTGTTGCTTATGGTTTCCACACCTTGTTTACTAGAAGGCCTTTTCAGCTACCTCTTTCCTGTCTTCCTCATCTTTATCCACTGTTTTTACTTCTTAATTACAACATTATGCAACTTTAGCAACCTCTAAACCAAGTTTCCTAAAAGTACCCAGCATTCCCCTCCCAGCTACTTTACCCATCTGAAATACTTTTTCTTTTCAGAGTCAATCTAATAGTTAATCCTTATTTTACCCACCATACTTCCCTTTCATACCTCATCTTACTAACTAAAATCTTAATCTACTCCACCATTGGTAATCTGTTACTGCCAGTTACTTGAATCAAGGGACCACTCTAATTACTTACTACTAGAGACATCTGCAAAATGGTAATGCCAAGCACTGTAGTTGGTCTTGAAGTTAGTGTCACCACTGCTGTAGGAAAATCACACTTAGCCCGCAAAGGAGAGCTGAACGCACCCATGGGAAGTTTACAAAAGTACAGGTTACAGAGATGGGTTCCATTCACTCAAGTATAACAGCGACAGCCGGCACTGAATACCAAAACCAAGCCTGTTCCTGACCTAACAAATGACAGAGTTCTGACAAGTAAGAAAAATGTTCAAAACTTGATGCTTGAGGATCAAGAGATTCTCCTGGACGTTAGAAGCTGTTCCCACATCCCTGATGAATTTAAACTCATTACTGATACAAGAGTTACAAAGTGACCCCTACAGTTGGCTATTTTGGGCAGAGGACAGGAAATGAAACCTCCAAGTTATGTCAGAAAAAATATTCAAGAAAAATAAGAACGTTCCAATCACCTAAAATATAAGATAAGACCACCAGGGATATAAAAATATATCCAATTAAACTGCAAATCACTAGTAGACTAAACAGTTTCATACAGCATTGCAATTTAAAGCAGAAGAAACTATTTCTGCTATAGTATAGTATCTAGTATAGTATCCCATAGTAAACAGAGGCTTGGTTACTAGAACTCCTTGTAGATGTAGATGAGAACTACTGCAGAATTATTGATTCCATTGAATTGTTCTGAAGAAACAAAGAAAACATATGGGGTTTTGTCAAATTATTTGCTGAAGTCTAATACTAGATTAATTTAATAAATACTGCTGAAAAAGATAATTACAGAACCCAAGGGGGAAAACTCCATTATTTTAGAATACAATCAAAGACAACTTTATATTGGCAATTTGTGTCTAGGCAAAAATGTGTGATTCATTTAAAACTTCTAAATGACAAGCTTATGAAGGGGAGAAGGTGGGCTCTTGAAAACAGAAATTTATGTTCATGGTAATTAAAGGTGATTTACTAACATATAAACACCTAACTTAACCTAAGGGGGTAGGGCAATTGAATGAAGGCAGTTTTACCTTCTCATTTAGCAGTTCAATAAAGCAGAAGTGCCTTGAGGGCTGTAACGCCAAATAAACTAAAAAGGCAACTTAAATCTGGAGTCCCACCTTCAGCTTTGTTTAGCCAAGTGCCCACAACAAAACTAAAGGAGTTCTCTGGAACTGTGTTGCTAAAGCTCTAACTAAACAATTGTGACATATGAAATTCAAACAGATATAGGGAACAGTAACATAAAACAGAAAGAAGACACATCTGCCATTAATAATTCAGGAGAAAGGATAAGGGCCTTTATTTCCCCTTGCCAAAAATTCTAACCATTTGCACAGAAACCATCTTTACACGATCTGATCTTAGCTCTGTGACCATAAGAACTGGGCTGACCAGCTTAAGAGGGGGAAAAAACCAAGAGAGAAGTATACTTAGCAAATGCTTACAATCCTATTTGGAGAGGAAAGAGGAAAGTGTTTTCTAAGGATTAAGACTGCATATTCAGAAACATAAAGAAACAGCAACGAAAGCCCAAGGCACAGGCAGGTAGTGGCAGGGCACACCTTTAATCTGGGAACATTTGGGAGGCAGAAGCAGGTGGATCTAGTCTAGATAAGGAGTTCCGGGAAAGTACCTAATAGGGAGAGCCTGTCATTAACTAAATAACTAACTAATTAATTAAAGTTACATGGCTAAACTGGCAGTTATTCTAAAATCTGAAATGCTAAATTTCCTAAAATAGACTCTTACTTTATGAAATAAGCACTGAAAATAAAATTAAAAAGAATAAATTACTGGTCAAAAAGAAGTCTCGAGCTTAGTATTATAATGATTATGATATAATAAAAGCATTTCTATGTTCCAAAACTGGCACACTTTACATTTGCAAGGGACATCTAGCATCATACTGACCCCCAGCCCTCTGTGATCTGTGTTAACACTGGGGAGAGTGGAGAGGAGCTTGCTATTGAGAGGAAGAACAGAAAGCACTCAAATGGCCATCTCTGAGCTTAACACTTCTATCATCCCACCACCACCATCTTCCTTCTCCCACAAGGGGAATCTGAATTTTCTTTGTTGGCTTTCAAACCTGTGTAATGCAGCTCTCTCCAATTAGCTACAACACACTACACAGCAAATGTCTGCCGTCCATGGCTTTCATGCCCCCTCGCCCACTGCATGCACATTCAGAGATCAGAAGCTGATAGACACCCTGTGCTTCTCCTCTCACTCTCTACTGTGTGAGTGAGTGCGTGTGTGTGTGTGTGTGTGAGTGTGTGCGTGTGTGTGCGTGCGTGTGTGTGTGTGTGTGTGTGTGTGTTGCTGTAGGTATGTGTATATGTGTATGCTGGTTCACATGTGTGTACATGCGAGGACAGAGGCTACGGTGGGTATTTTTCCTCAATTACTCTCGACTTTTTACTTTTTAGAAAGGGACCTTGAAGCTCACTGACTCCTCGAGATTAGCCAGAAGGCAAATGAGCTTCAGGGGTCTGCTTCAAGACACTGAAAAAGGAAATGAAAAAAGATGGAAAGACATCCCATGTTCCTGGATTCACAGAATCCTTGGGGGGCGGGGGGGGGGGGGGGGGGGGCTATACTACCAGAGTCAATTTACTTATTTAAACTCTAATGTCACATTTCACAGATTTAAGAAAAACAACTCAGTAATTCCTATGGAACCACAAAAAAAAAAACCATGAATAACCAAAGGTAGGAACACTGCTAAGGCATTTTAATACCTGGCCTCTAATTAGACTACAGAGCTACAGTGACAAAGACAACCTGGTACTGGTATAAAAATGAATGGTAGGCAAATGGATCACACTAGAGCTGAAACAACCAAGAAAGTTATGCCCACATAATTTTGACAAAGGAGACAAAAACATATGCTGGATAAAGCCAGCCTGTTCAATAGTACTGGCAAAGAATGAGTTCTTTCACCTTGTACAATCAATTCAAAATTAATCAAGGACCTTAATGTAAAACCTGAAATGCTGAAACTTCTAGAAATCCAAAGAAGTTTCTTCAAGACACAGAAGGAGGCAAGAAATTCCTAAGCAGAAGATGTAGCCCAGGAGCCAGCCTAAACTATAAACAGATGAGACTGCAGTGGGAACTGGAAAACGGCACAGGAGTCAAGAGCCTGTACTGCATGAAGGAACTCTAGAGCAGAGGTCAGCACACTAACAGTTTTAGATTATGACCCTAAAGCTAGCATGACATTTGTACCTTTCAAGCAAAACAAACACACATAGCATACACACACTCTCTAGTACACATAAACACAATATACAATGGAACAATGTATTTACTAACTAAGCATTACAGAAAGTTTCCCAATAAATGCTCTACTGAGAAGCAGGAGAGGCTACACATGGCTCAACTGCCAGGATGCTTGTCTAGCACGCACAGAATCCCACCTCTGATCCCCAGCATAGCACACACTAGGAGTCTAGAATCCCATGCACTCACAAAGTCAAAAGGATCAGAAGTTCAGGGTCATCTTTGGCTATAGATTGAGTTCAAAGCCAGCTTGGAGCTATATGACTGTCTACCTTGAAAAAACACAAAATCAAAAAAACAAAACCCCAGGAAGCTATTGAGAAGCATTAATAGGGGAGAGGATAGGGGATTTTCAGAGGGAAAAGTAGAAAAGAAGATAACATTTGAAATGTAAGTAAAGAAAATTTCTAATTAAAAAAAAAAGCATTAGGTATAAAAGTTAAAAAACAAAAATCATAAAGTAAATTAGAACAATATTTACTTTCAATTTGTAATCAATGTATATCTATATACCCTACTATTATAGATTTTAACCCTTTTATGTATTTTACAAAAATTTGTATTAGAAAATTAAAACTCTCATAGGAGTAGAAAAAGAGCCTAGATATGCCTATCAGAACTTTAAATGTGTATTATATCCCTCACTAATCTTTCTGCTTGCTAAGTCTCTCTTTGAGAAATATCAAAGATATACAAAGAAGGCAGCCATGATAACAATATTCATTAGCAACAACATTTGCAATTTTTAAAAGTTATACATAATAAATAGGAAGCTATTCAGCAACCCATGAACAATGATATAGTAGTTAAATAATAATGAAATAAGTCAGTCTCAAAAGGAGGAAATACTGGATGATCCATTGACTTGCGATACTTAAGTCAAATTCAGCCTGGCAATGGTGGTACTTGCCTTTAATGCCAGCAGAGGCAGGTGAATCTCTGAGTTTGAGGCCAGTCTGATCTACAGATTGAGTTCCAAGACAGCCAGGACTACAAAGGGAAACCCCATGTCAGAAAAAAACAAAAAACAAAAAAAACCAAAAGGCAATCAAATTGAGAGACAGCAGGGCAGTGAGGCTGGAGCTGGAGCGAGTAAGTACACTGTGGAGTGCTGTTGAAAAGGTGCTTAGCTTCAGGCTGAGAAGATTAAGAAGTCCCAGTGAGGCTGGGCTGGAGAGGTGGCTCTTTGCTCAAGAGCATTTACTGCTCTTGCAGAGGACAGGGTTGGCTCCTAACACTCATATGGAGGTCAAAAGCATCTGTACTCCAGGTCTAGAAGAGCTGCCACCCTCTTGTGACCTCTGTGGTCAACACATGATACACATACATATATGAAGGTCAAACACCTATAGAGATAAAAGATAAAGTTTGGGGGTTGGAGAAATGGCTCATCGAGTAGAAGCACTGTTGCTCCTGCAGAGAACCTGAGTCTGACCCCTAATGCTGGCCACATGGCAGCACATAACCACATATACCTGAGGTCCAGGGGCTCTAATGCTGGCCTCTGACCTCCATGAACCAGGCAACCATACAGTGCACAGACATACAATGTAAGCAAAATATGCATCTAAAAAAAATCTAGAAGCATAATTAGCATGAATATTTTCTTAAAGTCTCTAAAAATGGATGGTGATACTGGTTATCTAACAATTGGAACACACTTAATACATTGAACTTCACTCATAACAGTGATTAAAAATAGCAAATATTATGCGTATTAGCACAATTTTTAATACTAGGAAAAGAGAAAATATATGTCATTTAAAACCTACATTTACGCATGAGCATGATGGCATATGCCTTTAATCCCAGCATCCAGAAGACAAGACCTCCATTCAAGACCAGCCTGGTCTACATGGCGAGTTTCAAACCAGTTAGAGCTACATGGTTAAGACCATATCTCAAAAAATAACAAAATAAAACCTATACTCACAAAAAAGCAGCATTATAAACAATAGTTTCTATGTGCTAACATAAGACACCTCATATTTCAACTACGAAATGATTATGTAGATAGTGTAGCACTGCTACACTTATTTTACATGGAAAATTATGGTTCAGAAATGCAGATTTTATTTTCAGTTTTATAACTATTAGTGGGAGCCAATAGTAACAATCAGTTTGATTCTAAAACACATACTTAAGCTGAGAGGATCAGGGTACAGGCCAGCGGTAGGACTAGCATGCACTGGCCTAGGATCAATCAGATCCCTTGAGATCTATCTCTCTCTCTCTCTCTCTCTCTTACATACACACTGTTCATTCAAACTATTTTATCCTCAAATGTAACTAACACGAACTTCATCATCATTTCCTTTTCATGGTATGTTTAACCGACCTTTCTTGGAGCTGGAGCAGGCCTCACTAAGCCCCTAAACAGTTATCTTACGGAACTACTTCAAAAACTACTCTGAATCACTTGTATTTCTGCTTCAAAGTAAATGAAGGATTTGGCAATTTATTTTACTTTAAAAAGCTGCTTCAGTTCATGTAAATGACTAACCTAAAAAGGCATTTTGGATAATTAGCTTCAAAAGATTTAAAAATAAACAAGCTGGTACAAACAGATGTTCCCAACAATAAAATCTTCCACAAAAGTAATATACACTAAGCATAAGAGACACTTATTTTATTTTCAAAAGCAGTTTAATCTACTAAATAATTCTTTGGAATAAGAATTTCAAGTGTTTTTTATAAATACCAGACACTTTTCTTTGGGGGTAGGGCATTGCTGGGGACAAAACATAGTTTTGGGACATTCTAGGCAAATTCCCTACCACCAAGCTATATACCCATCCCTAATAAGAATTATTTTGATTTGGTTTTGGTTTTGTGTGTGTTTTTAAGATTTACCCTATTTTTAATTATGTGCATATATGCACGTATCTGTGTATGAGATCAGAGGTGTCAGATCACCTGGAACTAGAGTTGCAGGTGGCTGTAAGCAACCTGATGTGGGTTCTAGGAACCATATGAGGTCCTCTGAAGATCAGTACATGTCCTGAACTGCTGAGCCATCTCTCCAGACCCCCAATACGAGTGTTTAATAAACCAGCACCTCCTTTAATGATTGCACGTAAACTAAACAGGCAGTCTGAATGTTTATGTGTGTATACTGATATGTGTGCACACTTGTGCTAAGTGTTCATGTGTGTGAGGGGCCTATATAAGGCCAGTGTGTGTAAAAGCCGGAAGCTGACATCAGACAGCCTCTTCAGTCATGCTCTACCTTCTTTCTTGGATAAGGTCTCTCACTGAACCTAAAGCTCACTGGCTGCAGTGGCTGTCATCCAAAAATTATGTCTGTCACCATAGTGACAGCACAGGACATAGGCTCACACCATAATCCTAAACCCATAAAATTATTAAATCTCATGGGTTTTTTGGTTTTTTTTTTTTTTTTAGATTTTTAAGATGTGTGTATGTTTATATGTGTGTATGCCACATGTGTGAAGGTGCCTGTGGACGCCAGATGAAGGCCCCAGATGCTCTAGAGCTAGACAGCAGGAAGTTCTTAGGCACCCGATACGAGTGCTGTGAACCAATCTCAGGTCCTCTGAGAGAACAGAAGCACACTTAAGCTCTGAGCCTCTCTCAGCCTAAATCCTACAGGTTTCATTCAGCAACACAAATGACATAAGACAGTAAATGACATAACACCTAACAGGACTTAAAGACTCAAAGCATTGTACTCTAGCCCAAATCTCCAAACTTTGTGTGCCATGGACCTGGCACAGACACTGAATGAAGGTGTAGTACCAAGGATTATGCTGGTGTCTAGGACGCTATCTTCAACATCTCAACCTCAGAGCATAACAGCAAACCCCTCGCAAGAGCCCCTGCCACTATTGAACTGAAATGTTATGGAAAACCTTGTACAGAGCTCTTCTTACCCAAGCATGCACAGTTCTGGGCTCAACCCAGCACAATTTTTAAAAAGTCAAAATGCCTTGATAATCCCCAAGTCAGTTCACACAGAAACACACCTCAGTTCTCTAATTCAGAACAAGGGATAACCTTCAACCAGACTGTATCATGCACTTGCTATTCAGGAACCTTATGGAGAAATGACAGGGATATTAAGTTAGAAACAGTAAACGAATTTATGATTCAATTTGCAAAACAAAGCTATCTTCTATAAACCACTCACTTCTATTTGTGCAATATAGAAAAAAATATTATCTTAATAAACTGCTGTACTTACGTGTTAGATGAAAAATCCCATCACAGGCACTAATATGAGATAAAAAGGCATTCCCCAAGCCCTGCCCATTGTGAGCTCCTTTTACAAGGCCAGCAATATCCACTACATTTAGGAAAGCAGGAATCTTGCTGAAATACAAAAGATAATTTTATTATAAAGAACCTGCTTATCAATTAACTGAATTCTCCAAACATTTCACATAGATTAACTATTTGCTTCTTGAAACAAAGTTTGGAACGTACATAATAATAACAACAAATTAATAGCCCCCCATATAAAAAAAAACTTTCTTTAAGCTGTGTCTTCTTTTACTTACTACATTATTACTTGTGTGGGGGTACGGTGGGGGTGTGCATGTGTCACAGCTCACTCTGGAGGTCAGAGAACAAACTGCAGAAGTCAGTCCTCTCCCCCCACTATGTGGGTCCTGGGGATGGAATTTAGGTTAGGCCTCATGGCAGCCTCCTTTACCTACTGAGTCATCTCACTGGTCCTCTAGATTATGTGTGTGTGTGTGTGTGTGTGTGTGTGTGTGTGTGTGTGTGTGTGTGTGCGCGCGCGCGCGTGTGCTACACACACACAGGAGCACCCACAGGTGCCTTCAAATGCATGTAGTAGCTCAAAGTTTACATAGGCAGTCTTCCTCAATCATTGTCTATCACTGTGTACCTTACTCATTCAGAAAGGTCACTCAAAAAACAAACAAAAATCAAAAAACAAAACAAAACCAAAAACACAGAACTCATAGACATGGCCAGCTTCCTTGAGGGATTCCCAGTCTCTGCCTTCAATGTGCTGTTTGCATGAGTACTAGAGATCCAACTCCAGTCCTTACACCTGAGTGACTAACTTTACTCACTGAGCCATCTCCTGTGACCCTTCCTTTTTTGTACATTTGTGAACATGAGTATGCATGTGTGTGTGTGAGTGTCCACATGTGTATGTAACCCCTGAAAGCCAGAGGTCATATTTCGGTATTATTCTTCAGCTATCATCCACCTTTCCTTCGTTCCTTCTTTCTTTTTTTAAGATTTATTTATTAAATGTAAGTACACTTCAGACACCCAAGAAGAGGGCATCAGATCTCATTACAGATGGTTGTGAGCCACCATGTGGTTGCTGGAATTTGAATTCAGGACCTTCAAAAGAGCAGTCAGCACTCTTAACCGCTAAGCCATCTCTCCAGCCAATCCACCTTGTTTCTTGAGACAGGGTTTTCTTTTATATGATCTGGGGCTTGCCTACTAGGCTAGGCTAGTGACCAGCAAGACCCAGAAATCCCCGTCTCTGCCACCGACTGCTGGGATTACAATTGCACCCTGTAGTGCCCAGCTTTTGCTTTGTTTTGTTTTTTTGAGACAGGGTTTCTCTGTGCAACTCTGCCTGTCCTGGAACTTGCTCTGTAGACCAGAATGTCCTCGAACTCAGAGATCCACATGCCTCTGCCTCCTGGGTGCTGGGATCAAAGGTGTGCATCACCACTGCCCAGCTGTGTCCAGCTTTTTTTTAATGTAGGTTCAGGAGACTGAACTTGGGTGTTCACGCTTGCATGGCAAGCATCTTACCCACTGGCCATTTCCATGGCCCACAATAAGAATGTCTTACCTAGGGAAATGAGGGAGGAAACTATTTTATTTCTGAAATTGAAACTCCCATCAATAATATCGCTAAAAATTCCATTGGCACATGCACATATCAAGTACCAAAATCAAGATGTACTTAGGATTCAGCAGAAGCTAAGGTTAAAAACAGAAACCTGGTATTTATCAGCAGTTCAAAATAGTGAATAAAAATGTTTTATGAGTCAATACAATAGTGAATGAAGAGTTAGGGAAAAGTTAGAAAACTAAATTCTCAGTAGCAATAATAAACCATATAATAAACCATATAAGACACAGTACTAAAAAGGTAACAAAAATGATAGTTTTGATTTGTATTGTTAATCTAGGAAATCATTTTTTAAGTATGCCTTTTATCTTTAATTAGAAAAAAAGGAAACCTTATGAAGGAGAAAATAACATAATGCATTATAGGACATGGGGACAAAAAAGCAGATAACATGATGAGAAGTGAAAGCTATCTCTTCTCCCTATACTGTGACAAAACAGGAATATCTACATCAAGAGGTATACTCTTCTCTACTGTATGCTGACTGTGTACACAGAAGCATGGGATATGTGCTTTTGCTAGAGTATGAATAAGTTCCTCTATTTATTTCTGAGCATATACACAGGACACCAGCTCTCTCTAACCCTGCCCAGCACTGTACAGTTGAAGCTGCCTCTCTCCTTATCGTATTTGCCCCTCTCTCCTCTGACACTGAGACTCCTGGCTCCTGTGATCCTCAATACATCCCAGTGTGTGCTGAATCCCTCTTTATAGTCCTCCTCTTGACTCCATCAGATTACCATCTAATTTGCAGACCTCATTTGTCTCTGGCTATTGTAAGGCTGTGCTTCTGACAACAGGCAGTCCTTGTAGGCCCAGCAGCCGCCATGCTGCCATCTTGCCCCACTGTATTCCCTCCTAGTATAGACCCTTGTCTCACCACTAGACTATATGGCTATGTGACACTGCTGAAAATTTCAAAGATATGGAGATATAATAAATCTTCTGAATTTCAAATCTGTTGAAAATTTAGGTATTAAAGGTATGAATTCCTAAAATAAAAAAAAATTTTTTTTAAAAAATCCTTATGCCGGGCGTGGTGGCGCACGCCTTTAATCCCAGCACTCGGGAGGCAGAGGCAGGCGGATTTCTGAGTTCGAGGCCAGCCTGGTCTACAAAGTGAGGTCCAGGACAGCCAGAGCTATACAGAGAAACCCTGTCTCGAAAAACCAAAAAAAAAAAATAAATAAATAAAAAAATAAAAAAATCCTTGTTTTCCTTTACAAAAAAAAAAAAAAAAATTGATCAATGGCCCTGTGGAAATAAAGAAATTGAACAGAAGCCTATCTTCTGAAGTTACAAGGTCAAATTGTATGAAAACACAATAGTAGAACTAAGAATACAGTTAGAACCAGGTGTAGTGGTACACACATTTAATCCTAGCACTCAGAAGGCAGAGCCAAGCTGACCTCTGTAAATGTGAGGCCAACCTGGTCTATCTACACAGTGAGTTCTAGGCCAGCCAAGGCTGTATAGTGAGACCCTGTCTCAAAACCAAAACCAAACAAAATCAGCATTATACAAGTTCACATTAGACCAAGCACAGATCAAAAAGTATCCACAAGAAAGAAACCACAACTATAATGAGTATGCAAGTTGATTTCTTATCATTATTCCCTAAACAATAAATTGTACCTATTTATATAACAGTTAAATTACCTGTATAAGTAAACTAGAGAGGACATGAAATATATAGGAGATGGTGCAAAGGCTATAAGTATGAAATAATTACAGCACTTTAGGTCTCTAGAGTCTAAGAACCAATTTCCCATTCATGGACACCAAGGAATAACTGATTAGTAAAAATCACCTTCAACAGTTATAAATTCCAGGCTAAGGCAAGAAGAGTACAGGTTCAAGGCCAGCCTGGGCTACATAGGCAAACCTTGTGTTAAATAAAAAACCAAAAGAAACAAAACTCATCTAAAAAATTCCACTACCCAGAAATTACTGCCAATAAATTAGAGATTTTCTTTACACACCTCTTCCTATGTATAATGCATGTGTGTCCTTACAATATTACATGATGAAATCATATAACATAAGCTAACTTCTCCCCCTACTTCACAATCTCAGAAAAAAATAACTGCATTGACAAAGAAGATCCTTCCTTCTTCCTTTTCTATTGTACGTTGCTTTTATAATCATCCAAAGTAATGCTACACTAAGTTTGGAAGAAACTTGATTCTGAACATATCAAATATACATATTTCCCCATCTATGAGCAAATAAGTAATTGTGTAATATATTCCTTACCTTGCTGGTTTATGGTACTGGCAAAGAAAGTCGAACCTCTCATCTGGCACAGGCACTCTGCTCTCATTAGGATCAATAGTGCAGAATGGGAAGTTTTCTGCTGAAGCCTGACTATTGGTTAATACATTGAAGAAGGTAGACTTCCTAAAATAAAGGAAAGCACTTTCAGTCAATTCTTAAATTGCTTAAAAAAAAACAAAAAACTACACACACACACACACACACACACACACACCTGAGGCTAAATTCAGAGTGCAGTATTTATAAGAACAAATCTGGGAAAGCAGAAGAAACATTTTTACTAACATAAAATATGAGATTTGATAATTTAATTTTATTGGTTATATTCCCTATTTTAGTCTATTTGGGAATTGAAAAGAATGTTCTCAAAGAACCTTTGAAATAGAAGATATCTGGAGTTCCATATACTGTCACAAAACATATTCTTCCACAATGTACTATTATCATAATGCCAGTATCATTTCACCCATATCTAACATGACTTCCCTAATGTGACATACTGAAAGCTAGCACGACTGTTCCCAAAGCATTACAAATTGAGGAGCGGATACTATTTGTCTCTGAAGAAATAGGTCAGAGCTCACACTAACTTCTAATTTGAGGATTACTGGTAATCCTCAAATATGAATTATAAAAGTAAATATAAGACTTTTTTTGCTATATGATTTAAATCGAGGTAAAGGTGCATTCATGTGGATAATTTTTCAATTATCTGATACATATCATGATATGTACGCAGAAGATGCCAACCCATAGAACACCAGTCATGCAGAGTTTTTACAAAGTGGAGTAAAGTCTGAAACAAAATGGGGCTTTTAAGGATTTTGCTGGTTTGCTTTGGACTACTGTAGAGACCTCACCACAGTACCTTTCCCTTGCTTTAAAGAGAGGGCACAAGAAATTTAAAGTGAGAATCACTGCTCTACAATGTTTTTTAGAACTGAGGAAGTGGCTAAGGATCAGTCAGTGATTATAAAGCCAGCACTTACAAACTCTGGCTAGACGTGATTATGTACAAATGTTTGCATATGGACTAAATTTCATAAAACAATACTCAAAAAGTATAATCGTTGCGTTACTATGTGAATTAAGATGATGATTCTCCCTACCCTTCCCCCACAAATGTTAAAGTGAAACTGTCTCTTCAAATGAGGTCTAATTATCTTATATTCATCAGGGAAAAACCATCTCAACCACAGCACATCAGATTGAACTTTTAAATCAAGGAACCAGTCTTTTTTTATTTAATTCTGAGAGCCCTATATAAACAGGATGAAAAGAAAGTAACAATCGAAGCTCATCTTGGTGCTACTAGTAAGAAGTGTGTTTTAACAACAAGATACTGAACGATACCTACCTATCAGTCTTTAAATACCGAGCTTACATCACATTCAGACTAAACATTTCAGAGTCAAGTAGAAACGTGTGCCAAAATAGACACAAATTACTGCTGCTAGCAACACCACTAGTCAAATCAGTGGCTTTCAAATGCCTTGCTGTATTGCATTACAGAGGGTAAAGGTGGGCACTGTCAGGCCTATTATGAGATCTACTGGTATTCAAGCCCATGTTTTAAATATGTTCAGATACATGGTATAAAGTCAAGTTTTAGAGATATGGGGCTAGATTCATGTTCAGCTAAACAACTACAAATTAGTGGTGACTTCTGAAGGATTTATAGTGGCAACCTATAACAACCTAGCAGAAGATACCCTGAATGAATGTGTATTGTTGACACCCACAAAGCCACAGTAAGATCAAGGCTTGAACCCACAGGTAAACCGACAAGCCTGTCCCTACATGGGCCAGGCTCTGTAGGATGGGAAAGCTTTCCTTGGGGGTCCAAGTGCAGAAGGACCACTGTGTACAAAAACTAGCCACTATAGCTTCCTCTTCCTGAATGCTTACAGCCTGAGACCCCTGCCCCTGTGCTGAGGTTCCAGGTTTCTGAAGTAGTAGGTGTGACTCCATCAAAACACACGCCCCACTTGACCCCAGCTTCTCCTATCCACATGTGTTGCTTCTTTATTGTTCCTGTCCTTTCTTCATTCCCTTGTCACCCCTACTCAGAGTTCCAGGGCCCAGGCCTCATGAGACACAGTGCTAGGAACAACTTCAAAGCTCTAGGAATAAAATGAATCAGAGAAAAAAAACACTGGCCTCTTTTATAGAAGTGTCCTTTAAGATCAGTCTTATAAAGACAGATGTCATACTACTTAATTTAAAAAGGTATGTATATTTATAAATATATAATCCATTTACATCCAAAAAAGATGGTAAGGCTTGAGCCAGGGAGAAGGCTCAACAAGTAGAGTGGCCTGCCACAGAACCCTGGCAACCTGACTAATTCTGGCACCATTTGTTAAGATGGATGTCAAGAACTTACTCCATAAAGTTGTTCTCTGACATCTACTCACTCACCAGGGCATGCACACACTCCCACACACATACCATATACATATATGTACAATAATACATATTTTAATTTTTAAGCGTATAAAAGAACATAATTTAAAATATTAATATAAAAACACAGAGAGCAGATACTTTCTAAGAGAATTTGCATTATGGCCTTTAAATGTCATGCCTATTAAAAATGGTCAAGACTTCTCAGAAAAAAAGCCAGTTTCAGATCTGGCACCTAAAAACAAACAAACAAATAAACAAACAAAATGTAAGATGAGCTGAGTACAGCCTATCAGCCTGCTAACACCTTCCAGGTTAAGGCAGGAGGATCTTGAGTTTGTTTGCTGTCTCAAACAAACAAGAAACAACAAAAAATAACCCGGAACCTCAACTTTTCCCACAAAACAGGAAGAAGCTATTAATAGTCGTGTAGCCCTATCAAAATAAATGTATGTCTGCTGTCTCAACTATTTCAGGAAGCTGAGGCAGGAGGATAGCTGATGCCCAGGAGTTAGAAACCAACCTTGGTAATACAACATAATCAAGATTAAAAGAGAAAAAGAGAGAAAGGAAAAGCTATTCTGGAGCAATTGAAATGGCTGAGCAGGCAAAGGCCCATCAAGCCAATCAAAATAGCTAACCCATTTTTTTAACAAGTCAAATAATGTTAATATTCATATACTATATATAAACCTCAAAAATATATTCTCATTGTCCACATATTAAAGATGCTACGAGAGACTCTGATATTGCTCAGTGGCATGTACCATGACAAGACTCTGAATTCAATTCTCAGCATCACAAAAAGAAAAAAATGTAAACTTTATCATTTAAGCCATATACCAAAACATACACCAGAAGAAACTATTAGTAACACATTCACACTCAACTTGAAAGACAATTCCCCATTTCTATAGACCATCTCATCTTACATAGGTTTCAAATTTAGAAACCCCAGTAATTCTACAGGCACAAAATAGGAAATACAGAAGTAGAAGACAGATGTCTGAAGATTACTGCTGCAGACTTGAGAAAGCCTAAAAAATAAGTGTCTTCCAATATCTTTGTATGCACAAAACAGAAGAAAGGGGGGCGGGGAGAGAAAGGAGGGAATGAGGAAGGGAGGGAAATGAGGAGGAACTAGAAAGTAACTTAAGATCAGTACTATGGACTTCAGTGGCAACTTAAGACATTTTTGATCTATTTAAATCTATTCAACCAATGCCTTTTAGAAGCAAAGAATTTAGTTTTAGCCTAAGATTGATGTGTTAAAAACCCATAGGTTTTTATACATGCATATACATTTAAATCCCATAAGGTTATTATTAAGGCTTAAAACAAGAGAAAGACTCAAAATTATAGCAAGTTCAAACAAGAATGAGCATGAAGGGCTGGAGAACTGGCTTAGGAGTTAATGGCACCTGTTGCTGTTGCAGAAGACCTGGGTTTGATTCCCAGTACTCACACGTTGGCTCGTGGCATCCAACTATGTGTAACTCCAGTACCAGGGGCTCCTTTCTCTGTCCTCAATGAGCACAGTGAGCGCAGGTATATTTGTACTGCACACACACATACACTCACACACACACATAAAAATAGATAACCTAAACAAAAAATCGGTTTGTACAAAGGACTCTGTCAGTAATAATGAGACTTGAAGAAACACTGTCTAGTGACATATGCCTGTAATCTACAACTCAGGGGGATTTACAAACTAGCCTGAGCTACACAGTGATTTTAAGGCCTGCGTATGCTAGAAAGAAAACACTATCTTAGAACAAAACCACAAACAGAAGACAATAACTAGACAATGTGTAGGCCTCTACTTAAGACATACAAATTTCAATTTGGAAAAAACATCTTAGTACATCAAAAAAAAATCTAATTGAATAGGTTTTAACTAAAATCTTTATGAAAATTTCAGTAGGTAAGAGAAAATATGAACACTAATGCAAGTTTCCACAGCATACTGAATTAACCATTTATACCACACACTCTCGCACAGATAAAGCAGCAGACTCTTCAAACTTTTCTTTCCATAACTATGGAAAGCCTGCACATGTGGAGGTTAGGGACAATGCCTCCCACCGTGTGGGTCCTGGGTCTGACTTCAGGCGCATTTACCTGCTGGGTTACCTCATCAGCCCTACTTCTTTGAATTTAGATATTAATTGTTAAAAGCATCTATCCAGCAGAAAAATACAAAAGACAAGTGACTGCCAATGTATGTGTGTGTATATATATCTATATCTCCCCTACCTATTCTGTAAAGGAACCTAAATTCAGTAACACTCGCAGGAACAATGATGATACCTAGAGGTCAGATCACTAGTCTCTTAATACCATTCTTGAATTTCAAAGAAGGGGGCAGTCTTCTGGACACAAGACCAGGACAAAAAAGAAAATGGCCTAAAAGTAATTTTCTCCTTTTGTTTTTACATCTTTCTTTATTCTGAAAACAGGTGAGAGGCTGGGCCAAAGCTTCACTTGGTAAAGTCCTTGCCATACAAGCAGCGGACCTGAGTTTAGATCTCCTGAACCCATGTGAAGAGTGGGGTGTCCCCTTGGCTGTAATCCCAGTGCAGGAGAGGTGGGAACAGCCCTCCTAGCTAGTTCCCCTACACAGTTAAGGGAAGCGAACACAAAACAGACTCAATGGTATTTTTGGAGAATTTTGTCTCATAGTATTTATGTGGTCATTTTTTTTTTTTTTACCTTAGGGTCTCTTGCTAATATATGGTTTCCAATTTTGTGTTTTTATGGTGTGCCTGTGTATGTGTGTGTGTGTGTGTGTGTGTATGTGTCTCAGTATGTATTCATGTATATGAACACAAAGTGTTTTCTTTGACTTTTTTTTGTTTTGTTTTATTCTGGCTTGTTTGTTTTGCCTGTTGGACCTCTAAAGAGAGAGAGAGAGAAGGCATGGAGTTGGATGGGTGGAGGAGGTTGGGAGAAGATAGGAGGAGATAAGGAAGGAGAAACCAGGATCAGGATATATCGTATGAAAAAAATGTATTTTCAAATTTAAAGAAAAAAGGTAGAAATCAACTAAGGCAGACACTCTCCCTACATTAACTTCTGGCCTGTGTGTGTGTGTGCGTGTGTGTATGTGTTCGTTCTAACCTTCCTTGCAACTAAATGCTGCAGTTTAAAGGAAAATGCTGCTAGACTATTTGACACTTTGGGTAACCAACTGTCGGGAATTCATAGCAACCGAGGCCATAGGAAAAGGTCACAATTCTACGGACTGCTGAGCTATAAGCTGAGAAGAATCTGGGTTCCCTAAGACTATCATATAAAGGTCCACTATGACTAAAGAACCCATTTTTGACTACAAAATGCACTTTTATTTTATTGTGTGCAAAACAAACAAACCAAGGTTATATGGAATATTCTAACCTCCATAACTCAGTCTAATGCTACACAAGAAGATCGATCCTTGATACAAGTCTAAAACTCTAAGTAGTTTCCCCCAAGAGCTTCTAAACCTTACATTAACAATAACACACTGGTCTAACTAAAGGCAATTTACAAAGGACCACTGAGGTAAGAAACAGAAGTAGAAACCAAGTTGCCATACTCTTATCATGATACTCTCTTTTCTGCATTAAACATGTTTCTTTGTCACTAAGCCTACATACAGTTATCAAAGAGGAAAGATTATCCTATTCACAAAGAATTACTACCTTACATAAATAATTATTGGGTTTTCACTATTTATTAACACCAGTCTAGGCACTAGAAATATGTCAATAAACAGGAACAACACAATCACTTCCTTTTTGGACTGAAAGTCTAACCGGGGATACTAAACAGCTAATTCAATGTATAACACTCAGAACAGAGACTTGCATATAGTACTGTTCAGTAAGGACAGATTAGCTTTCTGGGCAAAGGGATTTACTCCTGTAGTCCTAGCATTCGGTAGGCTCAGGCAGTAAGATCCCTGGGAACTCAAGGTCAGCTTGGGCTACCTAGTAAATTCTACATCAGCATGGGCTACAGAACAAGACTGTCACAAATGACACATGACATCAGATAATAACACATGCCTTTAATCCCAGCATTCAAGAGGTAGAGGCAGGAAATCTCTGTGGGTTTGAGGCTAGCCTGGTCTACAGAGTGAATTCCAGAACAGCCAGAGCTACACACTGAGACCCCGCCTCAAAAAACAAACAAAAATACAAAAAAATAGCTTAGCTATGAATATGACCATTTAGTTTCTAGTAATTAGCAGATACATACTAAAAAAGCAAGTTTACTTAACTCTCTAATATTACAAGGTTCTTCAGATGGTTTCTGCCTGGTTAGTTTTATGCCAACTTGACACAAGCTGGAGCCACCTGAGAGGAAGGGACTTCAATTGAAAAACTGCCTCTATAACTGTAAGCAAGACTGCACAGTATTTTCTTAATTAGTGTTTGACAGGGGTGGGCCCAGCTCACATGCCTGGGTAGGTGGTCCTTGGTTCTACAAAAAAGCAAGCTGAGCAAAGCCATCTGAAGCAGGCCAGTAAGCAGCACCCCTGCATGGTCCCTGCATCAGCTCCCGCCTCCAGGTTCCCATCTAGTTTGTGTTCACACTGGCTTCTTTCAGTGGACTGCGATTCAGAATACATAACCCAAGTTAACCCTTTCCTCCACAAGTTGCTTTTGGTTGTGGGTGTTCATCAGAACAGCAGCAACTCTAACTAGAACAATTTCTAAATTGACTGCCCTTATTGCAACCAGTGGACTATCCTTAAGAAAACTACCCCAACCTCCAATCTACTTCTTGTAAACCCATTCAAAGCTAGACAGATCTAATTGGCCTTTCTTGCCCAGGAATCTGTGCAACAGAATAAGTATCCCAGCTAAGAATCAGGCAGGTCAAGAGCTGGTGTAGCTGAGTTCCACGTGGACTGACTGATCCACGCCTGCCTCACCTGAGCTCTTAGCCTTCTGATGTCTAGCTGTCCGCTCCTTCAATTCTTACAGTAAGCCTCTTTTTTCTTGTTTAAAAGATCTGTGTTTCATACAGTCAACTCTACCTGATACAGTTTAAAGAAAGATCATTCTATAAAAAATGAATTTTACAACCAAACACAATTGCCAAAGTTGAGTAAACTACTGCATTAAAATAAATGAATTTTCACATAAGCCCTGAATTAAATCTTCAGGACCTCCTTATCAAAAATGAGAGAATTCAAGCCAGCAGGACGGCTGAGCAGGTAAAGATAGCACCCACCAAGCCTGATGGCTGCATTCAATCCCTAACCTAAGCCCACAGGATGGGAGAGCTGCCTTCCACAAGTGTCCTCTAATCTCCAACATCTGTGTCATCACCCACAAACACAGTAAATAAAATGTAAGTCAAGGGGCTGGAGAAATAGTTCAGTGGTTGAGAGCACTGGCTGCTTTCCTAGAGAATTGGGGTTCAGTCCCCAGCACCCACATGACGGCTCACAACTGCCCGGGACCTGACACCCTCATACAGACATGAATGCAGACAAAACAATGACAGCAACAAAAACAAAAACAAAAACCAAGGCATATAAAAATGTAATTCAAAATATTTTTCAATTTTATTGTGTTTAACATACATACCTCAATAAAACTGACGAGGAGGACTATTTTGAAGCTGAAACTACTAATCACTATATTCTATTCTGTAACCCCCAAAAGACTTACATTAAAATAACACTTAAGATTTTAGATAGCCCTTTTCAATTAGTCCCATTTGAAGTAGAAATGGTGTGAATACACTGATTCCAAAGATACGAATGCTAATATCTAAAATCCTTCTACTAGGGCAGAAAAACTCCCTGCAAACATTATGATCAGTTCTTTGCTCCCAACTTACTGGCAGTACCCTACAATACTTGGCTTGATTATTTGTTTTGCTATATTTATATTTCCACTCCTTATTATTACTCTACAAGTAGACTCTAGCACAGAAGGAAACCCCTTCAAACTGTAACCCACTCTAGAAGAGGCTGAAATTTGGACAATCACACTTGCTCATGTTTTATACTTCAAGAATCCCAGACCTGGGAAGCTTGAGCACACCGTGCTGCAGTCGCTGAGGACTTTGTAACAGGAGCTCCAGCAGGCACACAGACCACCACAGCGTTTTATATACCCCTGATGTACACATCTAAAAGTACATCCCAAAATGCCCCAGTGAGCGTCATAAACCCATGCTGTGTCTATTACCTTAATCACTGAGAAAGAGAGAGAGAGATTGACTGATTGATTGATTGATTGATTGATTGACTGATTCTTGGTTCTGAGAAGAGGTTTTTCTGTAGCCCAAGCTAGCCTCAATCTCACAGGACTGCTCTTGCATTAGCCCCCAAAGTGCTAGGATAAAGATGTGAAGTGCCATGCCTGGCTAAGATAGTTTTTAAAAAATGAAAAGAACCAGGCGTGTTGGCGCACACCTTTAATCCCAGCACTTGGGAGGGAGAGGCAGGTGGATTTCTGACTTCAAGGCCAGCCTGGTGAGTGAGTTCCAGGACAGCCAGGGCTATACAGAGAAACCCTGTCTTGAAAAACCAAAAAACAAACAAACAAACAAACAAACAAAAAGGAAGGAAGGAACCGACACTGAACATTTAAGTTACACAGTTGTAAGATTAACCCCACATAATATCTTCTATCATTGTCTTCTGTGCAACTATATGGTAGGTATGGTTAACTTTAAAGACATGATAAAATACAGTACTTTGTTTTCAGAATTCCCAAGTTTAAACACCTTTTGTGTGCACACATGCGTGGCATCCATGTGCCTGTTCAGATGTGTGCAGACACGGGTGCATGCGTGTGTGCTCATGGCAGCCCAATGCTGGGGTGAAGTGTTTTCCTCAGCTGCACACCACCTTACATATAAAGCAGGGTCTGCTGCTGAACTCGGAGCTCACCACTGTGGCTAGACTGGCTTGCCAGCTTGTTCTGTGGATTCCGTTTTGGCTTTTAAATCTGCAGAAACAGGAGCCTTTTACCTACCTTCTAACAGTATATTCAAAGCAGTTACTTCTTTCTCCAATAAAATCTTGTGAGTTTCTATTTCTATAACAGGACACAAAGTTTACAAAATCAAAATAAGAAAAGTCCCAATTTTTACTTACCCAACATTTGGCAATCCAACGATACCAATTTTCAGTGAGGTTCCAAATCTTCCAATAATTGGAGGCGGTTTAATTCCATCTCCTCCCTTTTTCGGGGGCATCTAAAATATCAAAATGAACTTTTAAGACTCCCCTATAAACAAAACACATGTCTGTATACAGAATATATTACTGGGTAGTAGACAAGAAAACCTACTGTCTGTACCAATCCACAACTAAAATATGAGCAAAACCCATACTTTTTTTGAGGGGAGGGTCTCTGTAAACAGATCTGATTCTAAAATGTGTACATGTATCACTTCTGAGTAGTCCCAGAAACACTGCAGCAGCGGGAATCAAAGATAAACTTAAAACTTAGTTCCAATCCTCCGTGCTGGCTGCCGACAACCGCCTTCTTAACCTGTCATAGTATTTGAAGGAAAGCATTTGGAAGGAGAAGAGACACAAGTCTAAGGAAGCCCATTACAGAAACACCAGCAACCATGTCACCTCTCGCCAATCATTCCTCCACCGCTTGGAACCCGCCTCTCTCCACAACTCAGCGTTCACCACACTGATGGTCACTACTAGGCCTGGAGGTCCTTCGAAGCCAGACCTTTTTGCCTTTGACACTGTAGGTAAGCTTACCGTCAGTCCTTATTAAACAGTTTTTGAAACCCACACTCTACACTGGATACTTTGAAGGCACTCACCTTGTCGTTCCTTTTCAAGATCCAACCTAGAGCTTTCATGTATGCTAAAAGCAAGCGCTCTACCAGTAGGCTATATACAGCCCTATTTCAAATACCTTTTGATTGACAAGTCCAAACTTTCTGTCTTTTCTTGTCCTGGCTCCAAGGTCCACTGTGCAAAATTGATCTCACTTTTAACACTGCAACAGGAACCTACGAGGAACTGCAACCTTGCGCGTCTTAGAACCTGGAAACTAAAACTGTCCCTGCCTTCTGGCTGGTTGGACCTCCTAGAGCCACGCTGCTCCTCCCTCCTTCTCCCCACTCCGCCTGCTCCAGAAGTGATACTCCAACCTGTAATCCCAGACCGGGAGGCCAAGGATCTCCCATTTTGGGGATCCTGACACCTGTTCCGGGCCTCCAATGAACAGCTGCATGGGGAGAGCCCGTCCAGTCCTGGAGCCTACAAGGGGTGACCTACAAGGGGTGCCCCCGCAGTCCAGCCAAGCAGGACCTCCGCACACCACCCTTCCCCTCCTGACCCGGCATTGGCGTCCCGCCCTGAGGCAAGACTTTCCCCCAGACTGCGGCGAGAGCCAATCTCGTGGCCGCGCGGCCTAGTCCGAGGGCGCCTCATTCATCCACATGCCCCAAGCTGTCCGCTGCCCTCAGCCCGTCCCGGCGGCCGGTCTCCGGCCTAGCGCCAGCCTCGGAACCACTGGCCCGGGAGCCCACGGGCTCCTTCGGGGACTCACCGTGCACCGGGCTAACGATCGCACGGGGTCCCGGACTGCAAAGACCGGTGTCGCCGGCAGCCGGAGGTGGGGAAGAAGGCGGAGAGAGCGCAAGCCCGGCCCTCCGCCGAGCCGCACGCACGACGGCAGAGGCGACGGAACGGGCGGGCCGGGGCGGCACCTGTGCGCAGGCCACGCCCCCACAGGGTCACGCCCATTGGCCCGGATGCCCGGGCCCGGATGGGCGGGGCCTACGAGGAGGAGGGCGCTCAGCAGCACCGGGTTTCTGCGTCTCTCTACACGTGGGCTTCCACCGAGCCTCCAGGTTTCTTTCAGCTCCACTGCTCCGGTTCCGGGCTCCTGCTTCGTCTGGGATCTATCTTGTCCCTGACTGATCGTGCCCAGATCAGCCTTTGCTACCTGCACGGAGCCGCCCTTCTCCCCTTTCCAGTAACTTCTTTCAGATGGGTTAACGATGAGAAGCCATTAAACTTTCTTCAAGGGAAAAATGGACCAAGGAAAATTTCGGATCCAAGACGCACTTAACAGCCACAGAAGTGCATAAAACATTTAAAGAGTCACCATCTTCTTCCTCGTCGCCGCACATACATCCCTTTCCTCTGCGAGGTTAAGAACTATGAGAAGGAAACATGATTTCTTCCTGGTTCTAAAATGAGACTACTGCGATCCATCTCATAAGGCTATTGGTAGGATTAAATCAAATAATATGTATAAAGTCACCTTCTAACTACACTATGAGCTCCACTGGGACAAAAAGGTGTTTATTAGGTTTTCTCCAATGACTTTCAAGTATTTGTTACAGTGAATGTCCAGAAATTATAATTTTTTTTCAAACATACCAGTTGCAAATAAAAGAAAAGAGTGTGAATTGGTTGCTAATCCCCAATTTGCAGATGACAGAATAGTATCAGAAAAGTATCAGGTAAAGTTTCACAACTAAACTAGTGACAGAAGACACATGTCAAACCCTGATCTCTCTGCAAAAATCTGAGTTTTTTTTTTTAATTATGTTTATTGCCTATTGTATGTGTGCTTGTGTGGATTCGCTCTTGTATACAACAGTTCTGGTGAGGTCAAAGAACAGCTTGGAGTCAGTTCTCTCGTACTTTGCAGGTTCTGAGAATGAAACTCAGATTCGTAAGGCTTAGCAGCAAGCACCTCTCCATACTGAGCCATCTCACAGATCTAGAACTCTTCACTTTCTGTCAGAAACTTTTTGAATGGTGTGACTGACAAGCAGCAGCTGAGCCACTGTTTGTAATAAAATTGCATTAAGGTTTTTCTGTCACCCCGTGAGAGTGATCTTAGGAAAGCCTTAGAGCTCTTTTGATACATTTTAAAGACAGGGTCTTTGTCTTTAGTTTTGCTATTGGTTAAAGATTGTTACTGTCAAAGCAGTCACGTAAGTCCTTACTTTCTACAGTTACTAATGCACTACACACTCAGCCTAGTATCCTTGTCATCATTGTATGTGTAAAATAGACCCCAGGGATAAGCAGTACACAGCTTGTAACCGCCATCGAGCTAACGCACATGAACAGCACAGAGGTCTGAGACATTAAAAAATAACGCTATTTTCAATTACTCTGATCCCCCCCCACACACACACACACACACATATCATGGCTTTATTATGTAGCTGTGCCTTCCTCTGCTCTCATCCCCTAGCTAACAACCAAAAGCCAACTGCAGCTCTAGACACTACTAAAATGTCAGGAGTAGAAGAGGAGGAAACATGTCATCTAGTGGACCCCTAGGAAAAACAGGCAGTGTGTCTCAGAAGCCTCTAGCTGACATCTTCTGTTTCACTGGGCAAAACTAGGTGGATCCTTCATGAGTCACAGGTGAGGGGTGTTTGGAGTGTGGCGGTGCTAGGCAACAAGATAAATGAGTTACGTGCAAGGCAGGATAGAATAAGACAACACAAGATTGTATAATTTTCTTCAGAATGACATGATTTAAAACTTGGCAATTAAGCCGGGCGTGGTGGTGCACACCTTTAATCCCAGCACTCGAGAGGCAGAGGCATTCGGATTTCTCAGTTCAAGGACAGCCAGGTCTACAAAGTGAGTTCCAGGACAGCCAGGGCTATACAGAGAAACCCTGTCTCGAAAAACCACAAAAAACAAAAAACAAACAAACAAAAAAAAACCCGTGGCAATTAGTTATTTCTGGAATTTTCCGTCTAATACTCTAATGTTGCAATTGGGCATGATATAATAAAACCATGGAAAGTAAAACCACAGGTAAGGGCATGGGGCTATAGTACTAGAATCACCATGGCCCATTTTGGGGTGTAATGGCTCAGTGGACCCAGGTTTGATTCCCAGCACCCACATGGTAGCTCAAAACTGTAACTCTGGTCCCATAGAATCCAATGCCTTCTTCTAGCCTCTGAGGGCATCAGACAGCCATATGGTGCACAGACATCAAGACATAACACCCATTTATATCAAAACAAAACTTAGGGGGGAAAATTCTTCCCTTTAAAAAATATGTATATGTTATGTATATGTTTAGGTAGGTGTGTGTATGTGTACATGTGTCTATGAAGGCCAAAGATTAGCCTCTAATGTCAGGAGTCAGCCACCTTTTTTTTTTTTTTGGACAGACTATCTTACTGGGACCTGGGGCTCACTCATCAGGCAGGGCTGGCTAACCAGTGAGCCCTGGTCTTCCTGACTCCACATTCCCACCACAGGGATTATGAACACATAACCTCCATACCTGGCTTTTTATATGGGTACTGAGGATCAGCCTCAGCCTCAGCCTTGCACATCGCATACTTCACCCAGTAAGCCACCTCCCAGCCCTTTTCTTTTAAAGACATAGTCTCACTGTTTAGACCAGGCTGGCCTCAAACTCATAGTCTACCTGCCTCGGCTACCTGAGTGTTGGGATTACAGATATGCAACACCATATTTACATACACTGCCCTCAAGCCTTGCTGTTTGTAGCACATGAACTTTCTGGCCGGAACATATCGGACCTGGGATATCAAATCCAAGCTGAAGAAATCAAGATTCTTTTCCTTTCTGGAAGTTGGAGTCAAGCCATAATAACAAATGCTGTTGGTTGCTTAAAGGGGAACATAAAATCAGGGCTAAGGACTATGTTAGGCACTTTTTTTTTTTTCAACAGGAGGCTATTCTAAAGAAAAAAAAATAAGGAGGAAAAGGGTCAAGCAATCATCAGATGGTCCTGGAGAAACTGAAAGAGGAGAGAGCAATCACAAGTTCTAAGTGTCCAATTCCAAATGTCTAATCCATCGAATGGCCTGTTTACTTTTTAACCCCAGGCTCTCTGATAACCTTGCTTTCTACCGAGAACTTCCATTTTCTGTTTAAATTGGTTTACAGTGGATTTCTAATAGCCAAGCAATATTTGCAGTGGCCAAGGCAGACAAGAACTTATAGCCTCCTAAGAACTATCATAATGCACGTGGGAGGCACATCATCCCTCTTACCTGCAGTCTTAGACAACAGTTTCCCAGAGTGTGCTCGGTGTAACTGGGATTCTCCAAGAAGCTCTGTTGAGTAAGGGATGCAGGATCAGATGAGTTCCAGAAGCACTACAGAATCTTTTGGGAGACTGATATAATACTTGAGACAATGATTGGTTTTGTTGTTTTAGGATTGGTATAAAAATACCTCCATTTTTATTTTACTTATTGTATGTGTTTGAGTGTTTTGCCTGTATGTATGTTGTCTTAGTTAGGGTTTTACTGCTGTGGACAGACACCATGGCCAAGGCAACTCTTATAAGGAACAACATTAAATTGGGGCTGGCTTACAGGTCCAGAGGTTCAGTCCATTATAATCAAGTCATGGCAGCATCCAGGCAGACTATGGTGACAGAAGGAGCTGAGAGTTCTACATCTTCATCTGAAGACTGCTAGTGGAAGACTGACTTCCAGGCAGCTAGGATGAGAGTCTTAAAGCCCACACCCACAGTGGCACACCTACTCTAACAGGGCCACACCTTTTTAATAGTGTACTCCCTGGGCCGAGCATATATAGATCATTATGTATGTCTATGTACCACATGTATGTCTGCAGCCCACAGAGGCCAGGAGACAGTGTCAGACCCATCTTCTGGGACTGGAGTTTATGGATGGTTGTGGGCTGGCATGTCGATACTAAAAATTGAACCCCTGCCCACTGGAAGAGCAGCCGGTACATGCTTTTAACTGCTGAGACATATGCCCAGACCCATAAACAAACAAACCCAAAAAACAAAACTCACCTATTAAATCTCAAAAGCTGGCTCAGCAAGTAAAGACACCATCAAGCCGGACCACTTGAGTTTGATCCTCAGAATCCACAGGGTCAAAGCAGAGAACCAGCTTCCATAAGTTATCTTGTGCCCACTACACACATGTGCACACACATGCTCACATGTGGACATAACACATGAGAATAATAAGCATCAAGGTGTGGTAGCACATGACTTTAATTCCAGCACTCAAGAGGCAGAGGGATCCCTATAAACTCATGATCAGCTTGATCTATTCAGCCAGTTCCTGGCCAGGCATGGATTCATAGTGAGAGCCTGCCTCAGAAAAAGAGAGAAAGAAGAAAGAAGCTGTCAGGAAGAAACAATATTCAGGGAACTTGAGTCAGAAGAGCCATTCCAAAAGCACTGTGTAAGTCCAAGTCTATAACATTGTGGAAAGGCACAAAGGAGAAAGAACGGAGGGACCCGTGGGTGCTAAGGGTTGGACAGAGAGCGGGAGGGGTAACTGAACACACAGGGCATTCGAGCAATGAGATGACCTTGCATAACGCTATAAAATAGCTGCTATACATCTATCCTAAGCCAAGGATTTACAGCCCCAAAGTAAACTCTAGAGCATGGGCTTTGGAGGGTAGGTGTCAAAGTTCACCAGCTGTAATAAGTATACTGTGCCAACAGGGAGAGTGGTAATGGGAACCCATGAATTGTAGGGAAAGGTGGGGCATGAAAAATCTCTGTACCTTCCTCTCCACTTTGCTATGAACCTAAGACCACTCTTGAAAAAAAAAAAAAGCTATTGAAAAAGAACTGTGGAGCAGAGCAGTGGTAATGCACGCCTTTAATCCCAGCACTCTGGAGGGAGGCAGCTGGATCTCTGAGTTTGAGGCCAGCCTGGTCTAAGGAGTAGTTTTAGGACAGCAAGGGCTATTCAGAGAAACCCTGTCTCAAAACAAACAACAACCCCCCCCAAAAAAAACAAGAAATAAATAAACAAACAAAGATGTGTATGGGTGTTCTTACAGAATCAAAAATTATTTTAAATATTTTATGTATAGACATCAACTTCAAAGAGGATGTTTGGCTAGAATTTCTTTTCTTTAATCATGACCGTTTTAGTTTTGTGAATGTGATTATTAACTGTTGAAAGACATATCCACCCCCAGTGGTATACTTCCTCCAATAAGGCCACACCTACCCCAACAAGGCCACACCTGCTAGTTCTTTCAAATAGTGCCACTTCCTAGTGGCCAAGAATTCAATTCTATGAACCTGTGAGGACCATTCTCATTCAAACCACCACACTGAGATAAGACACCATGCCGAAGGCAACTTATAGAAACGAGTTTATTTGGAGCTTATAGTTTCAGAGGGTTAGAGTCCATGAGCATCATGGTGGGAAAAATGGCAACAGCCAGGCAGGCAACATGCTAGAGAAGTAGCTCAGAGCTTACATCCTGAGACACCACTACAAGACAGAGAAAATTATTTAGGCTCGGAAACCTCAAAGCCTGCTCCCAGTGACACACCTCATCCAGCAAGGCCAGACCTCCTAATCCTTCCCAAGCAGTTAGTTCCACCAACTGGGTACCAAACAACAACTATATAAGCCTTTGGGGGCATAATCAGTCAAACCACCAAACCTCCTGTTGTGACAGCAATATAATTCTGTAGTGCCAATGAGATATTCCTGTTAAAGAAGTTAAAACTGAATCTAGAACCATTGGCTCTAACTCCCAGTTTACAAGAAATAGAGTGAATTAGAAGGATGAGTTAATGACTCTCAAAAAGCAATCATCCCTTTGCCCCTTCTTAGAATTGGGAACAAAACACCCATAGAAGGAGTTACAGAGACAAGATTTGGAGCTGTCACGAAAGGATGGACCATCTAGAGACTGCCATATCTGGGGACCCATCCCATAGTCAGCCTCCAAACGCTGACACCATTGCATACACTAGCAAGATTTTGCTGAAAGGACCCAGATAGAGCTGTCTCTTGCGAGACTCTATGCCGGGGCCTAGCAAACACAGAAGTGGATGCTCACAGTCAGCTATTGGATGGATCACAGGGCCCCCAATGGAGGAGCTAGAGAAAGTACCCAAGGAGCTAAAGGAATCTGCAATCCTATAGGTGGAATACCAATATGAACTATCCAGTAACCCCCTGGAGCTCATGTCTCTAGCTGCATATGAATCAGAAAATGGCCTAGTCGGCCATCAGTGGAAAGAGAGGTCCATTAGTTGTACAAACTTTATATGCCTCAGTACAGGGGAACGACAGGGCCAAGAAGTGGGAGTGGGTGGGTGGAAGAGTGGGTGGGGGAGCATGTGGGGGACTTTTGGGATAGCATTGGAAATGTAAATGAAATAAATACCCAATAAAAAAAAGAATAAATAAATAAATAAATAAAAAGCAATCATCCTTAGCCAACAAAAGACTCACATGATTTTGTCAACATATCAATGGCATTAAAAAAAAGAAGGGGCAGCAGCCAGATAAGGTGAAGGTCCTTGCTGCCAAAGTTGAGTTGGATCCCAGGAGTCTACAGGTAAAAGACTGAACCAACTGCTAAAAATTGGCTCTGACCTCCACAAATGGGGAACAACTTCTACACAAGGGGCCCCTAAGAATTTTAAGGACTTTGAAACAAAAACAAAGTCTAAGAGCAGTAGTCCACACGTGTAGTGCCAGGGTTCAGGAGGCAGATGCAGGTGGATCTCTGTGAGTTTGAGACGAATCTGCTCTACATAGAGAGTTCCAGGACAATCAGAGCCACAGAACAGAGAGACTGTCTCAAAGGAAAGAAATGCTTGTCCTAGCACCTACATGGGTGGCTTACAACCATCTTTCACTCTAGTTCCAGGGCTTCCTATGCCCTCTTCTGACCTCTTAGGGCACAAATAAATGTGATACACCAACATACACACAGATAAAACAAACATATACATAAAATAAATACAAAAAGTATTAAGTTCAATTTCTAGTAATAAAAAATACACACACACTGAAAGTGTGGGCATACAATGTTCCCAGCACTGGGGAGGCAGAGGCAGAGAGACTACTGTGTATTCAAAGCCTGCCTGATCTTCACAGTGAGTTTTAGGCCAGGCAAGCTATGACTACATTGTGAGACAGACCCTATCTAAAGATAATGATAAATAAATCATGTGTGGTATATGATAACCTGAAAGAATATAGATTTTTAACTACCTCCAAGAGTTCATCATAACAGCATAAATGTCTCTGAGTCTTTGTAAGTCATTCAATAAACCTTATTGGTTGATTTATTTATTTATAGACAGGGTCTCTCTACATAGCTCTGACTGCTCTGGAACTCACTCTGTAGACCAGTCTGGCAAACTCTCAGAGCTCCACCTGCCTCTGCTTCCTGATGGCTGGGATGAAAGGCGTGCACCACACTACTTGCTCACTAGAACTTCTTAAAAGAAGACATAAAATCATGTTTTCTTGTTGTGCCCCCTGAAGGTGCCTTTCTACAACTTGACTTACCCCTCCTCTAAGATGAGCAGTCTTCCCTTTAACCATATTCTGCTCTGACAAGAGAGATGAAGTTGAATAATATGTAATTCATCACTCAACAGTTCCTTAAACCACCATGGGAGAGAGACAGGAACCAGTGTGTGAATGAGCCTTACAGTATCGACAAGTAGGTCTCCTAGTACCAGACTGAGAAGAACTATATCCTGAAGTGGGGGGCAATGGTAAGATGGGATTCACTGAGATGGCTGGGGGGAGTCTTTGAGAAACAGAAGCATTCTGTCTCCTCACTGTGAATAGCTGCATGCAGCCAGGGGGTGTCTCCTGCCTATGGACAGATGTGAGGTCCTAAAAGGACTTTCCTACCTGAATCTTCCCTCTGCTGTTGTCCCTACAACTCCTGCTAACAAATTCAATTAAGGCATAATAAAGCCCTGACCAACTGGAAAAAATAACCATAAAGCAGGCCAAAGTGTGTGACGGCTCCGAGAAGATGGATAAAAAGACCTGATTTGCTTCCAATCCATTGTTCACATTTATATGAAACTATCCTTCTAAGACAGGCTACGAGGTCTTTATATAGAATTCTCAGCTAAATATAACTACCTACTAATCTGTGAATAAACTGGAATGAGCTATCTATGGAGAGTATAGAATTTTCACTATTCTTTAACCATAGCTTTCATCTTCGGTGTGAGGCTTTGAAGGTGTTTCACGAAGCTTGTTTTTGTTTGTTTGTTTGTTTGTTTGTTTGTTTGTTTGTTTTTTATGTTCATCATCCATATTTTTTCCTTAAAAGTCAAACTTTCAGAAATGTGCCTGTCATGTGCATTTGTCTTCTGCTGCACTTAGAGAAACTTCAAAGAAAGTCTAATTCTGTGAATCGTTTCTTCACTTTATCCAACAGCATAAAGCCAGCCGAAGACTCTCCCGAGTAACAAGATTTTCTCTTAGAAATAACGATAACAATTTGATACTGAAATAAGCAACAAAACAAATGTCCTGTTTGTCTTAGGGTTTCTATTGCTGTGATGAAACACCATAACTGAAAACACCTTGGGGAGGAAAGGATTTATTTTGCTTACACTTCCACCTCACAGACATCATGGAAGGAAGTCGAGGCAGGAAGCTGGAGGCACAAACTCCTGCAGAGGCTGTGGAGGAGGTTGTTTACTGCCTTACTCCTTGGGACTTGCTCAGCTGGCTTTCTTAGAGAACCTATGACCAGTAGCCCAGGATGTCACTGTCCACAGGGAGCTTGGCCCTCCCATCTGAATCATCAATCAAAAAAAAGGCCCTGCGGACTTGCCTATAGATCAGTCCTATGGAGGCACTAATAAAGATTTCTTCTTTATAGATGACCTTAGTTTCTGTCAGGTTGACATATAAACTCGCCAAGACACTATTATCAGATTATTCACACAAAATGAAGAAATTAAGACCAATGAAAGTCTCGACACTTGAGAAAGTAAAGATTTGGAGAGATATATCCAAATAAAGCATATATATAATACCAACATACACCTTACATAGTAGTATATGCTAAATAAGGATTTATTTCTACTTAAGAATATATAAGATTTTTAGAATAGGGCTCTTTAAAATTATAGATTGTGTTTTTCTCTCTGTTAAACTTTAAATTTTTTCTGTTGATGTATTGGTGAATATTCTGTTGCCTTAGAAAGAATAAAAGCTTTGGACCCAGACTGAAGTCAAGAATTACCAATTACTGCATTACTATACAGAGTGCCCCAGGGAACTCTAAGAGATAGATGCAAAAGTGTTACCTATTTGGCTAGCATTTAGAGTTTGCCATCTGGGGTCATTAATGAAGGCACCTAATTGTCTACCCATGTATCTCACACTCTGGTGACTAAAAGCATTTCGACAACAAGAGAAAGTAGAGGCTGTCCGTTTTCTTGGGTCACAGTCTAGAAAACCTGGACTCTAATATTGTCTACATTCTTTTGGTCAGCCAAGTAGAAGCAAGGAAGGGAAGTAAGTTTGATCTCTTGAGATGAGCAGGAGGAAATATATCCCACTAGAAGAAATTTTGGGGGATGAGAGCAGAGGGTGGTTAATCTTTAGAAACTAGCTAGTAGAGTCCACCCTCTGTCCACAGCAGTTTGCATCTCTCCATGTGAAAAATATACACTCATCCCTTCTCAGACCCTGGATTCCAGAGTGATCTAAGTAAGAGTGCGAGTGAATTGGCCTCTTCTAGCAATCTCCGTGGTGCAAGACCTGTGATCTAAAAGGTCTAAGTACCTGATACATCCTGCAATGAGAAATATCATGATGGAATAGAAACAAAATATCCACAACTGATACTTTTAAAGGGGAGACAATAATGAAAAGCATTGGACTCTAATCCACAGACCCTGTCCTTGTGTCCTGTTCATCCTCTCCTAAGGCCTTTCTCACCTCCGCCTTCCTGCTGGTCCCCAAACCAGTGCCATGAGACTTAGATTTGTGTTACAGTGACCCCTGAGGTGAACCTAGTTTCCATGCTGTTATCTATTGCTATGTAAAAGCCCGAACTTTTAGTGACATAAAAACAACAGCAACTTTTTTCACTTCCCTTGAGTCTATGGATTGTTGGAGTGAAGTGGTTCTTGTTTGGAGTCTCTTATGTAGCTGCAATCATAGCAACTAACTGAGTTTTGTTATGGACTAAATATTTATGTCTGCCCAAATGCAGATGTCTTAGTCCTACCACTCAAAATGTTGGTATTATAAGGTGTGACCTTTGGAAAGTTATTACATCGTGAAGGTTAGAGACCTTATGAGTAGAATTAGAGCTTTTATAAAATCTCTAACCCGGGCCTCAGTCAGTAAAGTGCTTGCTGCAGAACCGTAGAGACCTGAATAAGATACCCAGAACCCATGAAAACGATATGCTCACCTATAATCATAGGCGGAGGAGACAGACAGGAGGAGTCCTGGGGCTGGTCAACCAGGTTAGCTGAATCCAGGGAATGCAGAATTCAGTGAGAGACCCTGTCTCAAAAAGGACAGAAGCCAGGTGGTAAGGGCACACATCTTTAATCCTAGCACTGGGGAGAGAAAGGCAGCCTGGTCTACAGTACCAGAGTGAGTTCCAGGACAGGCAGAGCTACACAGAGAAACCCTGTCTCGAAAAAGCGAAAAACAACAAAACAAAAACAAACAAACAAAAAGAGGAAGGAGAGTGATTGAGGAAATAACACGACCTGCATATGCTCAGATGTGTGTTATGTTGAGCATGTATGTGTGAGGAAATAACACGACCTGCATATGCTCAGATGTGTGTTATGTTGAGCATGTATGTGTGAACCAGGAACATAAAGAATCTGAAAGGCCAATATAAGAGCCTAGCTGTTGCAACAAATAAGTCTAGAGCCACTCAGCTTGGGGTAAGTTTGAAGCGAGACTTCTGGGCCCTTTTCATATGGCTGAGATTCATATGAAGACTTGGCTCTCAGGATTTATGGAAACGGAAAAGTCCCATAGTCTAACTCCTGCAATTTGGAGACTCAGAGAAGCTGCTGCTGAAGTCCTGATGACCAGAGAGATGATGGTATAACTCTCAGAGGGCCGATGTCGCAGCCGGAGAACTCTGTCTGAGGAGTTCTGTCCTGCACCTTTTAGTTCCACATCTGGCGATACCTCTGTTCATTTTCAACCATTCATCAATCGCCAGATAACTGGATTGTTTCTTCCCTTTGAGTCATTGTAATACCACGGACATTTATTTACAGCTTTATTCAATTTAAAGGAAGGGTTCTGTGGGATGTCTTCAATAAAGTGAATGTGTGTGTGCCTGGTGGGGGTGTGGTTTGTGTGTTGTCTTCTTTCAGTTTTTAAGATTGGAATCCATATTTCAGCAGAGAAAGCCAGCTAGAAGAAAACTGATTTCTGGAGTGGGAAATTGGGGCAATAATGAATATTCAGATGGTGTGAAGTGAGGACAATGATGAATACTCAGGCAGTGTGAAGTGAAGCAATGATGAATACTCAGATGGTGTGAAGTGAGGACAATGATGTATACTCAGATGGTGTGAAGTGAGGACAATGATGTATACTCAGATGGTGTGAAGTGAGGCAATGATGAATACTCAGATGGTGTGAAGTGAGGACAATGATGTATACTCAGATGGTATGAAGTAAGGACAATGATGTATACTCAGATGGTGTGAAGTGAGGCAATGATGAATATTCAGATAGTGTGAAGTGAGGACAATGATGAATACTCAGATGGTATGAAGTGAGGACAATGATGTATACTCAGATGGTATGAAGTGAGGCAATGATGTATACTCAGATGGTGTGAAGTGAGGCAATGATGAATACTCAGGCAGTGTGAAGTGAAGCAATGATGAATACTCAGATAGTGTGAAGTGAGGACAATGAGGAATACTCAGATAGTGTGAAGTGAAGCAATGATGAATACTCAGATGGTGTGAAGTGAGGACAATGATGTATACTCAGATGGTATGAAGTGAGGACAATGATGTATACTCAGATGGTGTGAAGTGAGGCAATGATGAATATTCAGATGGTGTGAAGTGAGGCAATGATGAATACTCAGGCAGTGTGAAGTGAAGCAATGATGAATACTCAGATGGTGTGAAGTGAGGACAATGATGAATACTCAGTGTGAAGTGAGGACAATGATGAATACTCAGATAGTGTGAAGTGAGGACAATGAGGAATACTCAAATGGTGTGAAGTTAGAAATCACAGGTCCACTGTGTTACTCCCACTTACAACCCCAGGAGGAGAACAAGAACATACAAGGGAGCCCATGATATTTTTCAGGGCCGGGGGAATTTATATAAGAAAGCTTAAGTAAAAGGTCTCCTATTTCAAGATTTATAGGATATATGAGCCAAATAAAATCGCCTTGTTCTGGAGCTTGGTGTATAGAGCGCTTTCCTAGCCGGTTATTACTATGGTGAGAGGTAGGCGCTCACCTCCCCATCCTGCTCTTGCTCTAAGAGTGTTTTTGTTTTTACATATAATTAATGGTCCCCAGATGTACTTGCTCTACAGAACCCATCTTCTCACTTTCATCTTCCTCAGCAAGCAGAGGTTTTCAATATTTCCCCACACTTAAAAAGGCCCAAACAATAAAGCCGTGTTGACAGAGCTTTTAGGAAATGCTTCCTCTGGCCATAACACAAATAAATCTCTTCTGTGTCACTCGGCACATGTCTCCTCTCCTCCTTTAGCAGTGACTTTAAGATGTGTCACTACTTCAGATGGCCCTTCCTCTGACATCTGCCACCAGCAACCTCATTTTTCTAGCCACTGAGCCATGTGGCCATTCATTCAGTACATTCTCCCTTTGGATAGACCCTTAGTGCCTTAGGATTTTAGACGAAAACCTCCTGGCTCCTTTCCTTCTTCCTATGCCTGGTCCCAAATAGTCAGCCACCCTTTCACCCTCTCACCCTCAGCAGCTTCAGCATTGGACTCAGACCTCTTAGTCTCTGTGCAAACAAAATTCAACTGTCCTGAACCGTAATTCCCCCAGGGCTACAGGGTAGGTCAGGAATTGCTTTCTTTCCTTCTTTCCTTTCTATTCATAGTGTCTGCCTTAAAGCTTTGTTGCTTTTCTCCAGTCTCCAGCACCAGTCCCTCAAGTAGAAGGAAAGACGGAAAGAAGGAAGGAAGAAAGAAGGGAGGGAGGGGAGAGAGGGAGGGAGGAAGGAGGAAGGAGGAAGGAGGAAGGAGGAAGGAGGAAGGAGGAAGGAGGAAGGAGGACGGAAGGCAGGCACTCCTTTCTCTACTGTACACTTACCCACTAGACCCAGCACCGCAGACTATTCAAAAACACGCCTTTGATTAAGACATTTCATGATTTCAATTTTTCCAAGGCCTACACCCCCAGGAGGCTGGTTATCTTGGTGGGTAAGAACCTTAAACTTCTGAGCCCAGCCCATGTTACACTTTTGCTACAATAAGCAATGATCTCATCATGCCCTTTCATGTCTTCAGGCCCCTGCAGACAATGCTATTTAGTATGTACTTAATGGTGTCTCCATCCAAATTCATGTGTTAAAGTCTTAAAGCCCTGGTATCTGAGGATGTGCCTAGAGAGAGAGAGGAAGCATTTAAAGAGATAATTAAGGTGAATTGAGGTCATATAATGACTCACTCCATTTTGTGTTGCTACAACACAATATTTAATGTTGGGTCTTTTATAAAGTAAAAGAGGCTTATTTGGCTCACAATTCTGGTGGCTGGAAAGTCCAAACAGCATGGCAGTCGTGGAGATGATCCTTGGCGTTGCCATGACGTCAGAGAAGTAGAAAGGGACCTGGCCACATGCACAAAGGGCCAAGCTGGAGGGCACTGCTCTTTAGAAAAGATGTTCCTCTGGGTGGTGGTAGCATATGCCTGTAATCCCAGCACACAGGAGGCAGAGGCAGGTGGATCTCTGTGAGTTCCAGTCCAGCTTAGTCTACAGAGTGAGTTCCAGGGCAGACAGGACTACACAGAGAAACCCTATATTGAAAATCCAAAAAACAAAAAACAAAACAAAACACCCCCCAAATATATATACATATATATGTATATATAAATATATTCATAATCCAAGGGCTAAAGTGGAACACAATCATTCTGTGCTAACACAATTGCCTAGCATGTAGCATGTGCAAGGTCATGGGCTTGATTCCAAGGTCTGAAAGAAGACCCTAACATAAAGATTTACAACCATTGCCAGGCCACTTAGAGTTATTTCGCGATTCCCAAAGCCATTTCTTCTAAGAGAGCAGTTTCTGCAATAACAATGGAAACAGAATTCTGCTGCAAGAGGTCCTGCTGCATGCCACGTGAGGTCAGAGGAGTAAGAACGAGGGATACGAGCCTGCAGCCACACTCCTTACAGCTGGAAAGAGCATCATAGGTAACACACCACAGAAGAGACTAGAGCGGGGAGGGTCAGTTCTAGCTTGAGGAAAGCTGGAGAGAGCAGGCTCTTGCTGTACAGCTTGAGGTTGGCATCACTCGCTGACATGCTCCAAGCATGCTTTTAGGGCAACTGGATGCCTGTTGCTATCTTGTGGTTCGGTTCTTATGTTTTAAAAGATACAAGAGTTTGGCAGACTTCAGTGGTAGAATGGAAGGGATGGCATACATTTTGCAAGTAGAAGATAATACCCACAAAATCTCACCTGTAAAATCAAGGACGGAGAAGAGAACTATGGAATAAGAGGGGCCACAGGCTGCAGTCTGTGGGAGGATAAGCAGACCCAGGGTCATTTCTGCAGCAGTTAAGGAAAATGGCCCCCTTTCTTTGCCTGTGGTTACTGCTTTTAGTAACTCTCCTCTAGCCCTGAATGATGGTATACGCCTTTAAACCTAGAACTCAGGAGGCAGAGGCAGGTAGATAGCTGAGTTTGAGAGACCAGGGTTCCAGGAGAGGCTATGCAGAGAAATCTTGTATCTTATAACAAGGAGTAAATAAATGGTTTTGGTAGAAAAGCTTCACCAAGCTGGCTAAGCATCTCCGTCCTTGCTTTTCTACCCTCCTCACTAGTAATATGTTGTCCAACTTTGAAGCTCAGTACTGTTTTTCAGGTAAGTGAAAATATGCCCAGTTTTCCTACAGTTCTGGAAAGTATTTAGCAACATTTACAGAAGTGGATTGCTAGTCTTTGGGGGTAGAGAGTCCTCTAGGAAGAGGCTTTCTGTAACTGGAGGAGCCAGGAACTTTGTCAAGCTCTAACTGGGCTTTAACTGCACCCGCTACTTATATCTGAAAGAGTGTCTCACCATGAGAGGTGCTAGAAGATGCTTGGATGCCGATGGGATGAGCCAGTAGAAAAAAAACTGATGAGAGGATACAATAGGAAAAACTTGGCAACAGCAGAAGAGTCCCACAGAAGGGTAAGGGCAACTCCACAGCCAAGTAGAAGAAACAGTGTTCATAGAGATAAGGGAGGGCTGCTGGCCTACTGCTGAGACACATTGACTTCCTTTCAGAATGAGGGATGAGATGGGATGTAGGAACACAGGGCAACCAGCAGAGAAAGGCAACATCACGCTCTGGATGCCTCCTGTTAGTTGACAAATACTTGCCTTGGCTATAGAATTATCATTTTCTTCTTCCCACACCATGGACCTGAAGAGATGCCATCATCCGAAGCTTGACTGGGGCTAATGCATTGCTTGTTTACATGGTCCTTGGCAGAAGGCCTCAGTTACCATGGTGGTGGCTCCAGGCTTTAATCCCAAAATTCCAGAGGCAGAGGAAGGTGGGTCTCCAAGTTTGAGGTCACCCTGGTCTACAGAATGAGTTCTGGGACAGCCAGGGCTACACAGTGGAACCTTGCCTTGAAAAACCAAAAGAGGGGGGGAGGGGAAGAAGAAGGAGAAGGAAGAAGAAGAGGAGAAGGAAGAAGAGGAAGAGGATGAGGAAGAGGAGGAGGAGGAAGAGGAAGAGAAGAAGAAAAGGTAGCCTCAGTTACTTGTATTGCTGTTCTTAGGGTTTTGGTTCCTTGCTGGTGGGCCTTTCCACAGAACTCCTGTGTCCCTGAGGAAATGCTGCCTTCCTCACAGTGAATACTTCAAGAGAGCAAAGAAGAAACCTCAGAATCTTTTATAACTGATCATTTTCTTCATTATAATCTACTTCTCATTAAATCTAGCCAACATTCAAAGGGAGGATAATACAAATGCATGCTCTCTCTCGCTCTCACTCTCTCTCTCTTTCTCTCTTGCTCTCTCTCTCTCACCCCCCCCCTTTCCATTTTGAGACAAAGTCTTGCTGTATAACCCACTGTAACCCAATGTTGCTTTCCCATTGCTGTGATGAAACACCGTAACCAAGGCAACTTACAAAAGAAAGCATTTCATTGGACTTAGTATTTCAGAGGGTTAGTGTCCACAATGGTGGAGAAAAGGCATGGCAGAAGGAAGAGCTGAGAGCTCACGTCTGGCTCTACAAGCAGGAGACAGACACTGAAACCTCAAAGCCTGCTCACAATGACACACATCCTCCAATGAAGTGGCTAATCCTCTCCAAGCAGGTCCACTGCAGAGTACTCAAACATGGGAGTCGGGGGAGGGGGTGCATTCTTAATCCAACCACCGTCTCAACACTAAAAGCTGTCTTAGTTTAACTTCTCCAGAGAGACCCTGCCTTTCCACCAGTCTTCTGGAGGGTACTTGCAAAAAGCATGGCCTAACAGGCATTGCTGTCCCAGGCCTGCTTTGCCTTTCTATCCGTGGGCTGGAAACAAGCCCCACCCTGTGCCTCTTCCCCTCCATGCAGACTTTGCTTTGCCTTGGCAGCTTGTGAAATAGCTCAGTCCCTTGCAATCTCACATGTTGTAGAGCTGTGGGAAGAGGGAAGGGACTTAGGGTGGGTGTCCCTTTTCCTCTGGGTTATACAGAGCTGTAGAAATGGTCATGATACGTTGCTCCCCAGACTTGTAAAACTAGAGGTCAGAACTCCATAAGACCAACAAATAAAGGATCATTTGCCTTTTAAAGGCAAGACTGTCATAAAACTTTTGCACTATAACGTTGGACTAAGTAGTACACGTTATCACACACTTAAACTGTTTATTTGAAAATTTTGAGTTATACAGGTACAGAAAAGATACATCTACAGATTAGTAGGAACCCATGACACTTACACAGCTTCCAGAAATCTCTACACCCAGCAACAGGAAGCAAGGCTGACACCCAGGCTGCCTGAGCTGACAGTCCAAAGGGGAGTGAGTGAGTGAGTGTAATTCAGGAATGAATCAAATCCTCATTTTTCTTCAAATGCCTATTGTCCATTTTATCAAAGGTAGTTGATACAGACACAGGGCAAGCAATTGAGTCTCAATAAAATCCTTTCTTCACTTTCTTCTACCTCATCTGCAGCCTGTTGACATTTTCTTTCATTTCCGCACTGATGTTTCTCTTTTAAGCTGGGGGTCTCAGCACTGATGTTGTAATTGCCTATCACACTCAGCTGGCCCTGTTATGATGTCCTCATAGATGTCCCTTCATTTTCCTGATGGTCCTGTGATCCAATCTACAAACCATTTAAGAACAAAAACATTTCGCATGCCGTTTTATGCTGTGGCTGTTTCCAAGCATTCCATTCCGGCATCATTAATATTGATGTGGCCTATACCCCTGCTTATTTTAGAAGATTTGTTGAAATTAATCTCCAGAATGTGCTGTGATTTGTTGCTGTTTTGTATGTCAGCCCTAGTACAACTTGTCTCGTTAATTTTGTTTTCCTTTATTTTTATGCGTCTGCTACAGTCATTTCCCTACTTGTACAACTGGTGTGTGTCTGGTCCTTTATGGAAACCCAGTTTCATCTCTGCCTTTCACTGTGATTTTCCATCATTAGGGACCTCTTGAATAAAAATGTCACCCTTGTTGCTGACAGAGTCTACGTTACCTCTCTTTTCTTTCTGTGTGATTTTTCCATCATTATGGTTCTTAAATTCCTTGAGTAATGACGTATACGATGAACAGATGGACAGAGCAGGAATGGCTTCTCCCGTGTTTCTGGTGTATCTGTTGGCTTTGAGGGTACACCGTGGCACTGCAGAATCTACTGTGTATGTAAGAGAATTTTTAAAATAGATTTCGTGGTCTGCTAGTGTCCGTACTATGGTGCATCAATAATTCACATTCATGCTCATAGTATCTGCTTGTTAGAAGGCCGTTTTCACAGTGGCAGGTTGGCGAGTGGCTTTAGTCTGAATGTCTTTGAGAAATAGAAGGGCAAGGTTCTATGTGCTTTTCTTCTTTCCTGTAACATTTTCAAAGGTAACCAAGATTTTTCTTGCCTAAGAGTGCAGAATTGGAAATTGCATTCATTTTAAAAAGTGAGGCAGAAGGCCAAACTTTCCTCATTTGAGATTCTTTATGGTTTTTTTTTCTGTTTGTTGTTTGTTTCTTTTTTGGTTTTTGTTTGGGGGGAGGTTGGTTTTGTTTTGTTTTGTTTTGTTTTGTGTTGTATTGTGTTGTATTGTTTAGATAAGGTCTTACTATGCAGATTGTGTTGTGTTGTGTTGTGTTGTTTAGATAAGGTCTTACTATGCAGCCATGGCTGGACTGGAACTTGCTATTTAGACCAGGCTAGCCTCAAATGCACAGAGTTTCTGCCTCTTGTGTGCTGGGTTAGCCTGTGCCATCACACTCAGCTTTTATTGGGATTATTTTGTCTGTCGGGATGAATAACTTCACTGGTCGCTTCTGAATGATTCTAGTCACAAGCAGGCAAGGAGGCCTTATGGTCAACAGATCAGTGTTCTTACTAATGACTACAATTGACTGAAGTTAAGCCAGTAAAAGCTATGAAAATAGGAGTGTAAAATTGAAGATACTGGCCATACAATCATTGCTGGAAAAGAAGAGAAACCAATATTAAATTCATGCTAAAATAAGACATATAGAAATGACTGCTCACCATTGGTTAAATATTACATCTACTTCTGGTTCCAAATACCAACTACCAACTGATATGGGCTCAAGCAGCTTGCTCTTTGAAAATGCTTTACATAGATGACCAGCAACTATAGAAAGGTAGCATTCTAAAGACCTGGGAAGTTGAGACAATTGTATCTAGAATGCAAGTTCAGATTGCAGGTATATTTATATTGTCCTATATAGAAAAAAATCTCTGATATTTCATCTGAGTGTATATATACATACATGCACACACATATATGTGTACACACACATACATACATATATACATACATACACACTACACATATACGTACATACATACATACTTATATATACATACTTTAAAAGCCTTCTCAATGGGGTCTTACTATAAAGCTCTTCCTGGCCTGGAACTCAGTATTTAGCTCAGGCTAGCCCCCATCTCATAGCAATCTTCCTATCTGAGCTTCAACCTGCTTTTCGGCTATGTACAATAAATGTCTGTATTGTTAATACAAGCATAGGTATACCATAGGCCTATCTATATAATATTGAGTGCCAGCTATCAGCCAAAGCAGGAAAGAAACACCATCTGGGGCTGGGAGATGGCTTGGTGGTGGGTCAAGTGCTTGCTCTGTGAACATGAGTTCATTCCCTAGAACCCACTTGTGATGGTTTGTATATTCTTGCACCAGGGAGTGGCACCATTTGGAGGTGTGACCTGGTTGGAGTGGGAGTGTCACTGTGGGTCTGGGCTTAATACTCTCACCCTAGCTACCTGGAAGTCAGTCTTCCACTAGCAGTCTTTGGATGAAGATGTAGAACTCTCAGCTCCTCCTGTACCATGCCTGCCTGAATGCTGCCATGCTCCCACCTTGATGGTAATGGACTAAACCTCTGAATCTGTAAGCCAGCCCCAATTAAATGTTGCTTTTATAAGACTTCCTTTGGTCATGGTATCTATTCACAGCAGTAAAACCCTAAGACAGAAGTTGGTACCAGGAGTGGGGTATTGCTGTGATAGGCCTGACCATGCTTTTATTTGAAAGAATGTGGATTTTGGGACTTTGGATTTGGAACACAGTAGAATGCTTTAAATGTGGTTTAATGTGTCATCCTAGTAGGAATATGGAAGACTTTGTTGCTGGGAGTAATTTGAACTGTGTTGACCTGGCCCAAGAGATTTCAAAGGAGAAGAATTTCAGTATGTGGCATAAAGACTGTTTTTGTGGTATTTTAGAGAAGAATGTGGCTACTTTTTACCCTTGTCTGAAAAGTCTGCCTGAGGCTAAGGTGAAGAGACTTGGATTAATTGCATTAATTGCATTGACAAAGGAAGTTTCAAAACAGCCCAGCAGAGACTTTGTTCTCTGGTTAAGTCTCACAAAGAGAAGTTTGAACAAGCATAGCAAGCTTAGAAAGGAAAAATATAAAATATGTGGTTTGAATATTAAAGGTGTACCAGGAAATGAAATGGAGCAAAATCCTTTGTTCTAGGAGATAACAGATTAAGGGAGTGGGACCTTGGGGCAAGATCCTACCCAGCTAAATTTAGATCCAGGCATAGTGGTACACACTTTTAATCCCAGGAGACAGGCATGCAGATCTCTGCATTCAAGGCCAATCTACAGAGCAAGACCCAGGATTGCCAAGCTTAGGCAGTGAAGGATTTGGAAAACAGAAAGCCAGTGACAATGAAATAGTATAAGCGGGTCATGTTTTAATTCCTGCAAGCAGCAGAACTTGGCAGCTTCAGCCATGTGGCTCTGGCTCTAGAGTTAAGAATGGAAGGAACTACTGGACACTTGATGCTGGTTAGCTGGAGCAAGAAATTAGCAGTGATTATGAAGAGACCAGCATCACTGAAGTGAAATCTTCTGGGAAGTGTTTTCTGGGAGCACAAAGAAGCTGTGTTCCAGAGATAGCCAAGGTTGTACCTCCTGCTGCAGCTGGACTTGGTAATGTGTAAGAATCACTAAGGTGGTTTGAAAGCATGAAGGGGTTATGAAGAGCAGCTAAGGCTTGGGACTGTAAGAAGCCATGGAAGGCCATTGGTGAAGGTGCAGCCTCAGTTGTAGTTGATGGCCCAGGACTGAAGGGGTCATGCAAAGGATTTGAGGCTTGGCACCATGAAGAGTGCCTATGAGAGGCTATTGGTGAAGCCTAGTTGGATTGGAACACCCCAGTATATTGAAGATGCCAGTACCATTGGATGATCACCAAGAACAGCAGCCATAGTGGAGTGAATCAACCTGAGCTTAGAGTGCTATGGAGGGCAGAACTGGAGAAGTGATGCCAGCCCTTAGGAGGAGTCCAAAAGATCAAGTGGAATCCCACACTGAAACAAGAAGCTGTAACATTGAAATTGCCTTGAAGACTCAAAGATGTTAAAGATGCCAGAGCCATGGGATACATGCTGAGGAAAGCTGCTAACAGGGAGTGGAACCAGCCCAGGAGAAAGAACTTTGTTGCAGTCAACAAAGATGAAAAAGGAGTGGAGATCTGAAGACTGCTTTGACATCAGCCATGGAGATGCAGAGTTTGGAATTTGCCCAGCTGTTTTCCTGTCTTTCTTTGGGGATTACAGTTAAGTGATTGGATGAATCTCAGAAGAGGCCTTGAACTTTGGATTTTTAACATTGTTGAGACTGCTATAGACTATGAAGACTTTGAAAGTTGGACTAAATGCATTTTGCATTATGCTATGTTTAAGTATGCCCCCCCATAGACTCATGTGTTTGAACAAGTCTATGGGGGCCAGGGAGTGGAATGTGATGGTTTGTATATTCTTGCATCAGGGAATGATACCATTTGGAGGTATGACCTGGTTGGAGTAGGTGTGTCACTGTAGGTGTGGGCTCAATACTCTCATCCTAGTTACCTGGAAGTCAGTCTTCCACTAGCACCCTTTGGATGAAGATGTAGAACTCTCAGCTCCTCCTGCACCATGCCTGCCTGGATGCTGCCATGCTCCCACCTTTATGGTAATAGACTAAACCTCTGAATCTGTAAGCCAGCCTCCAATTAAATGTTGTTTTTTATAAGACTTGCCTTGGTCATGGTGTCTGTTCACAGCAATGGAAACCCTAAGATGAAAGGAGAGAATGGATATCACAAAGTTGTTCTCTGGTCTTCACATGCTCTCCCTGTGGCATACATGTACCTGCACTCCCACCTACACACACACACACACACACACACACACACACTAATAACAATAAATAAAAAATTTTGACAACAAAAGAAATGCCATACCTGACTCAAAGAGATCACTAAATTCTGATCAAATATAAGCAAAGTTTGCAACTTCTGTCTTGGTCTTGAGAATTCTTGGATCTAAGCTATGTCATAAACCGGACAGAAGGAACCAGGACGTAGCGAGCCTGCCTAGCTCACCATCCTTTGAAGTTCAGGAATGCTCTCCACTCAATGTTGCATTCCTTTCTTCCTACTTCCAGCAGGCATGGTCATCAAATGAGCAAAGTCAATTCTGCTGAGCAGCTGCATTCTAGGGCTACCATCTGGGCCCATGCCTCTTGTCACAAGGTGGCAGATTCCCCATGGACACACACCCAGATACCAGAGCAGTTAGCTTCCCATCAACACACTCTCCTTCCGCTGTGTTCCGCCAAGTCGGAAGGCTTTCCGGCTCATTCCAGGCAGTCCTAGGAGCCGTCCACACTTTTCATTCCACCGAGGGCGAACGGGTCACCTTCCCACCAACGCAAATTTGTCCCTTGAGGGAACAATGTATGCAGAAAGTCTGAACACTGTAGTGATTTACATGACGTCGGTCCTTTCATCTACCACAAAAAGAGACTGCAGAGAGCCAGCAGCCGTCAAATTGCCATCTTATGTGGCACTTCAAAGGGGACAGGATAGTTGGGCGCAACTTCCAGAAATCCGGCCAAATCAATCCGTGGTCCTCACCCATCATCAAATGGATCTCCTGGACTCGCGTGCCTCCTGGATACAATCTTTGTGACAGCAGAAATAGAGAATGTGCAGGGAGCAATATATATTCATTATTCTTTAAAGAAAAGGCCTGCTGGGAAAGCAAGGGCTGCGGAACAGCTGTTTTCTCCCCAGTTTTACACATAAAAGAATCCTATATGTAAAACACCTGTAGAATGTGGATGGTCTAATATGTTTACTGTAGGCCCACTACCCAGCGTGCTACTTATCCTATTTTGAGTCCACTCAAACATCATAACAAATGTAATTCTGCTATTTGTAGACCTGCAGCCTAACCACTGCTGATGACCACATTCTCCAGTCTGGAAAGTCCCCACCATCATTCCTTTGACGTTGCCCATGGGAGAAGGGATTAGTTCTCTCCAGCCAGTAGAAAGAAGCCCAATTGGAAACAGGTTGGAGCTGGTGTTTACTGTTCCTCCTGGAGATGTTTAGGATACAGGAAACATTGTCGTCGCAACTGGTTAGGAAGATAGGTAGTTTTATCTAGACGAAGCAAATCTCCTCTTCCTGCAAGGGACTTAACTTGAGGACTAAAGCATATCATTTTGGAGAGAGGACACACAGAAAGATGACGCAGCCATCCTCAAGGAGGCAGGCTTGGCTCATTTGATTTTTTTTTTCCCCTGTCCAAATGATTCCTTGCAGGATGCCACCGTGTAAACAAAAGAAGAAAATCTATCTTTAATCACAGTGACCCTGCTCTAATCAGTGCCTTTAAGTCCCCCACCTTCTTGGGGCAAGACATGTCTGTCCTTCCCAGAATCTCCAGATCATAATTCCTTATCTAAAACACTAGCATTCAGCTCCACTTCACCTTCAACCGTTGTAGACCTCTTCTATGTCCAGTCTGAGTTAAACACGTGGTGAGGGTTAGGTTACTAGCTAAGGCAAGACCTAGGTAGACCCTACAACACCGAAACTCGCTATTCATCTCACCCAGAATCTGTTTGCCAGCCTTCAACGAAGGAGGAGAGCCCACCCTCTTGCTGGGGCTGCCAGCCACCTTGTCTCATGGGTTCTGGTTTCTTGGAGTTTGATATTTAAGTCTTTTATCAAGTTAAATTTTGTGTGTAATATATGCTAAAGGTCCAAATTAAGGCTTTTTCATTCAAAAGCGTAGTTTTCAAAACACTGTTGGCATAACCGTCCTTTGTTCTGTCACTGGGAGCCCTTGGCATTCTGGTTAAAGGTCCATAGGCTGCCGCAGGGGGTTGTTTCCAAGCCCCTGTTCTGTCCCATTACTCTGTTTATCCCAGGCAGTGTCACACTGCTTTGATTACTGCAGCTTTATTTTTTTTTTCCATTTTTTATTAGGTATTTAACTCATTTACATTTCCAATGCTATACCAAAAGTCCCCCATATCCACCCACCCCCACTCCCCTGCCCACCCACTCCCCCTTTTTGGCCCTGGAATTCCCCTGTACTGGGGCATATAAAGTTTGCAAGTCCAATGGGCCTCTCTTTCCAGTGATGGCCGACTAGGCCATCTTTTGATATATATGCAGCTAGAGTCAAGAGCTCCGGGGTACTGGTTAGCTCATAATGTTGTTCCACCTATAGGGTTGCAGATCCCTTTAGCTCCTTGGCTACTTTCTCTAGCTCCTCCATTGGGAGCCCTATGATCCATCCATTAGCTGACTGTGAGCATCCACTTCTGTGTTTGCTGGGCCCCGGCATAGTCTCACAAGAGACAGCTACATCTGCGTCCTTTCAATAAAATCTTGCTAGTGTATTACTGCAGCTTTATAATGTGATACCTTCAAGTTCATTCCTCTTTCCTGGGACACTTTGGTTGTTTGGAGTCTTTGATGGATTGATATAAACTTGAAGGTGTTTTTCTATATCTACAAAGTATTTTAATGGGCTGCATTAAATTTGTAAATTACTTCAGGCAACATAGACACTGTAGCAAAATTAACTCTTCCCAAAACATGTCTTTCCATTATTATTAGTATTAATTACTATTATTATTTATCTTCCTTAAGTTCCCTCGTGCAGGCTCTACAGTTTTCAGTGTATACGTTTTGTCCCCTTGGTTCATTCCTAAGTATTTCATTGCCATTGCTATTGTCAATGGGGTTGTTTCTTTAACTTCTCTCTGAATTGTTTGTTGCTCTACAGAAAGGATGCTGCTTTTGAAAAGGTAAAGTCTTACTATATAGCCTAGAATAGCATGGAAGTATGTAGCCAAGACTGGCCTTCAACCCACAGTCTCCCTGCCTCAGCAGTCTATGTGTTAGCACAGGTGTGCACTAGCACACACGGGTGCAAGTCATTTGATTGGTTGATTTTGTCTCTTGTAACTTTACTGAATTCATTTATTCTAACTTTTTTTTTTTTTTTTTTTTTTGGTGTGGAGCCTTTAAGATTTTGTGTTTTATATAAAATCGTAGCATCTGCGGAGATAATTTTTCTTTCTGATTTGAATGCCTTTTATTAATTTCTTGCCTAGCAGCTCTGGCTGTTACTATATTGAATGCATGTGATCGTAATGAGTAATAACAAATGGACTTATCAACACATAGCACTCGTAGAGGAATCACCAGAGGAGTCCTCTTGATGTTTCCTGGTCTTGGAGGCACTACACTGCCCACGACATGCAAAGCACAGACAACAAAAGCAAAAGTGAGCAGCTAAGGTTATGTATGGCAAGCTGGAAAGCTTTTGAATAGCAGAGGAGGCATTTTAAAAACTGGAAACATAATCTATACCATTTGTAAGCCATCTATTTGACAGGAGACTAATATCTAAAATACCCAAGAAATTCTTGCAACTTGATAGCAAAAAATATAAAATTAAATAAAAGATAGATTTTAAAGTGGACTATAGCCAAAAAGATATCACTCTGTATCCATATCTATATCTACACCATCTATATCTATATCTATGTAGATGTACACCTATAGACAGAGATAAATATATGAACAGCCAACAGGCTTATGAAAAAGAGATTAACAGTTGACTACCAGAGATATGTAAACAAATGAGATGCTGCTTCACATCTATGAGCCATTATGAAAATTTAAAAAGTGAGGCTAGAGAGATAGCTCAGTAGTTAAGAGCACTGACTGCTCTTCCAGAGGACTTGGGTTCAATTCCCAGCACCCACATGGCAGCTCACACCTGTCTGTAACTCCAAGACCTGATATGCTCACATAGACATAATACATGCAGAGAAAACACCAATGCACATAAAATACAATAAATAATTTTAAAACATTTTTAAAGTAGCAAAGGTTGGTGACTTGTAGAGAGGGAACCCTCACAAATGGTTAGGGGGGAATGTAAACTGTCATGGTCCCCATTAAAAACAAAGCTAAACAACCACATGGATGTCTATTCCCATCCTGGGGATTAATGTCCAAAGGAATAAAATAAATATCTCAAAATAATGTGTGTGCTTCTAGCAATAACCATTCAAATATATGCAGAAGCAATCTAAATCTCAATCAAGAGAAGAAAGGGTACTACATGAAACAGAACGTTCCTCAGCTTATAAAAACCGAGATGGCATTGTGCTAGTGAAATAAGTCACAGAAGGTCAAATACTTCATTCTTGGGGCTCTATGAAGAATTCTGAGTAGCAAACTCGTAAGAACAGAGAGTAGAGTGACAGGGACTGGAAGAAAGAAGAGATGGGAAGGTGTTTGCCAAAGTACACCAATTCCAAGCTGGACACCATGACAGTACTGGGGGCCTAATACTGTATAGTGCCTATAGTTAACAGTACTGTGCCTCAAGAAAGTACATTTACGTTCCTTACTCTTTAAATAGATAAATAAACGAGGTGGAAAAAAGCTTATACAAGTCACAGCTATGTTTGAGTCATTGATTACGTTGGTGACTTCACCGGTATACACTTATCAAATCTATCAAGATATAGATGTTTAAAATTATGCATCACATATCTTTAAAACTTTTCTAGCTGGTAAGGATGAGGGAGGGATACCCGTCTCCTCCTGGCCCCTTACTACCTATGGCTGTTGGGAGACCTGGCCTTCGGGTCATGAGAAAGGAGAGCTAACTCTGAACCTCATCAGCTGGAGCACTCGGGAGACAGTAGCCCCTGCTCCTTGCCTGGGCAGCACAGTAGAGGTGGCCCTAGTGGCTGGAGCACAGGTGAACTGGCTCTGAGGGTGAGAGTGTAGGAGAGCTGGCCCCGACATTACCTGCCATGCAGTGACATGGGCAAAGGAGAGATGCACCTCTTAACCTTTGTCACCTATGGCTGGAAGGAGAGCTGGCCCTGAGGTCATCAGAGCTGGAGAGCCAGCCCTGCCCCTCACCTGGGCAGCACTGGGGAAGCAGTCCCTGCACCTCACCTGGGCAACACAGAAGAGCTGACCCTGGATGGGTGTGAGAGGACCCTAGGGTGTGAGCTTGGGAGAGCCAGACCCACAACTTGTCTGTGATGTGGTGCAGCAGTGTGGGCGAGGACATGATTGTATATATCTCTAATTTCATCACTTGGGAGGCTGAGGTAGGCCAGCCTGGAATTATATAGTGATGCCTTGTCTCAAGAGAAGAGATAAACTTCTTTGGAGAAATCCTGTATGAACTGACTAGTTGTTTCTGTTACATTGATAAAGATGACCCTACACTTTTCTTCTTGGTTCCTTTGGAGTTTCTGAAGTTCCTTCAGTGGTGAGATTTGAAGGCTTTTAAGGGACATTTGCTTCTTCAGCAACTTCATGCATCCCAGCTTTTACACTGGGTGTTCACACCAGTCCAGGAAGAACTCAGGACCTTTCAAGTTCAAGGTTCACGCCTCTGGGTTGGATCGTACATTCAGTTACTAGATGCTGACCCTTGGGAATTTCAAACTCTCCCTCATGTCCCTGGCAAAGATGAGAGACGAGTTTAGTTTTGTTTTGCTTTGCTTTGTTTTAGTATAGAATAGAGTTTATTCAAGACATGGGGAGGGGAGTTCAGAGGGTAGTAGAGACAGAGAAAAGCAGTGGGTGGGGAGAGAGAGCAAGAGGGTACAGAGCAGGAGCAGGAGAGCAATCGAGAGATGAGTTTTAAGCCTTCACTTTTGCATCTGTGCACTGCTCTGTTTCTCTAAAGATCATCTCACCAGGGGACACCGGCAAATTGCTTCTCTGAAGACATTAGGATCAAAGATTGATTCTTCCACATGCCCTAATAAAAATTAAGCAATGATACCAAGAAGATAGTCATATCATAAAGGATACCTGAAAAATAGGATGGCAGCAAGCAACAGATGAGTATTAAGGGCCTTGAAACTATGGTGGAAAACGTATATACAGGCTGACAAGATGGCTCAGAGGGTAAGAGCACTGACTGCTTTCCGAAGGTCCTGAGTTCAAATCCCACAATCACATGGTGGCTCACAACCACCTGTAATGAGATCTGACACCCTCTTTTGGTGCATCTGAATTCAGCTACAGTGCACTTATGTATAATAGTAAATAAATCTTTGGGCGGTGGTGGTTAATTCCAGCACTTTTGGGAGGCAGAGGCAGGTGGATTTCTGAGTTTGAGGCCAGCCTGTTCTACAAAGTGAGTTCCAGGACAGCCAGGGCTACACAGAGAAACCCTGTCTCGAAAACAAAACAAACCAAACAAAAACAAAAACAAGGTACTCAAAGCACTTGCTATATCGTGAAACTCGAGACCATCATTTGATACAGCTAATGAGTACTGGGCACCCAGAGCATACTGCACACCTGTGGACATACCTACAACTTAAAGAGCATCATATATTTTTAAAAAAATTATTGATTCTCTGTGAGTTTCACATCATGCACCCAGCCCCACTCATCTCCCCGTCCCTTCATATCTGCCCTACCCTTGCAACCTGCCCCCTCAAAGAAAACAGAAATAAATAAATTAATAAATTAAAAAAAATATCTCTGTGGAAGCTGCAGTGTGTCACAGTGTGTCACACAGTCTACTCTTTTGCCCAAACAGCTTTACTTGCAAATGCTCATTGCAAGGAGTCATTGGTCTGGTTCCAGGCCTCTGGCTTCTGCTACACTATCAGTCCTGGATCCTCACTGGGACTCTTCTAGGATATGAGGTTGTTGGCCTATATCATGGATTTCCTGCAACTTTAGATCTGCAAGACCAGCCCCTTCAAGTGCTCCTATAAGTTGGTTTTTTTTTTTTTTAATTAGATGCCAGGTACTGTGAACTTGACCTTCTTGGAGGCTGGGATATTTTTTATGTTCCTATAAATATTCCTGAGCTCTGCTCAGAGACACAGCTAAGTCCCTGGAGAAAAGGTTTGATCTTTTCAGGTCTTGCTTTTAACCTCATTAGTTGGGAGCCAAAGACTTACATCTATGGCTAATTTTATTCTACCACTAAAACAAGACCCTGCATAGTCTACATTCAGTGCCCCATGAATGACAAGATTTTTCCAGTCTAGACAGCAGGAATTGACACTATTTGTAGCCCTGTGAGTGCTTATAGTTAGATGAGTCCATTACCTACAGTAGTTTCACCCACATCTGCAGCTGGTACACCACTGGATGCTTGAGAGAGGCCCTGGACATGTGGAGGGAGGCTCTACATGCATGATCTCTCTCAATCTCTCTCTCTCTCTCTCTCTCTCTCTCTCTCTCTCTCTCTCTCTCTCTCTCTCTCTCTCTCTCTCCTCTTCCTCCCTCCCTCCCTCCCTCCCTCCCTCCCTCCCTCCCTCCCTCCCTCCCTCCCTCCTTCCCTAGAAGTTTATTCAATAAACTCCAGTGGTTTCCATCCCTCCCTGCTCTTCCTTTTGATAGCCTCTTCTTGGACTTCTTCTGTGCTGCAGCCCTGGCCTGGAAACCTCCAAGCCCTAAGCCAGCACAGCCATTGAACAGTCTGAGTTCTCTTCATTCAGAGATGACTGCCATTCATTGCTTCCTGTTCAGAGTCTTAAAAACTAGGGAAATGGCTTGGTGGGTACAAAGCACACATTCTGCAGGCCTAAGGACCTGAGTGCAGATCTCTAGAAACCTAGCAAAAATCAGCTGTGGTTTCACTAGGTCTGTATTGCCATCTCTCTGGCCGTGGAGTGGAGACAGGAGGATCACTGGCGCTCACAAGGCTAGCAGCAGCCCAGCAGAAATATGACATGTTCCAGGTTCAAAGACCCGGTCTCAAGCAAATAACACACAGAAGAATAAGACGGGACACTCAACACCCTTTTCTGCCTCCCACACTCCTGTAATCTGCACACAGACGCACACATACACATAAAAGGGGAGGAGCAATTGTTTATTATATTTCGTGACCTTTTCTGTCAGTTGTTTCAATGGGGTCAGGAGGGGATCTGGTCTTGTTTATCCCACCCCTGCTGAGAACAAGTGTGTGCTGTATTAAAGATTTTTAATTTCTCTGGAATTTATGGGTGTTAAACTTTCTGAGTTATTGAACTTCTGAAAATGACTATGCTTTGTTCTCCGTCTTTATTGGACATTGTGAATGGAAACAAAATTCTACACTTAAAGTCATTTTTATTCCAAATATTTTCACTTGCTTTTCAAGCATCCAATGTAGCTGGTAAGAGGATTCGTGTTTATTTAATTCTTTCTTTCTTTCTTTCTTCCTTCCTTCCTTCCTTCCTTCCTTCCTTCCTTTCTTTCTTTCTTTCTTTCTTCTCTCTCTCTCTCTCTCTCTCTCTCTCGTGTGTGTGTGTGTGTGTGTGTGTGTGTGTGTGTGTGCGCGCGTGTGTAGACAAAGGTGAGCCTCACCTGTCATTCCTCTTATACTGCCCACTTTGGGTTTGGTTTTTGTTTTGTTTTGTTTTTCTTGTTGTTGTTGTTGTTGGGGTTTTGTTGTTTTGTTTTGTTTTGTTTTGTTTTGTTTTGTTTTGTTTTGTTTTGTTTTGAGTCAGGGTCTCTCATACAGCAGATTAGGTTGACTGGCCTCTGAGCCCAGATTGCTCTCTGCCTATTCTCTTCTCCTCAGCACCTGTATCACAGCACACAGCACCATGCCTGCCTTTTTTACTTTGGTTCTTGATTTCAGGTGTTTTTTTGGCAAACACCTTACTGACAGCCTAAACGGAGTTTACAAATACTTTACTATTTCCCTAGCCACAATTCTTGCTTCTTTTTTATAACCTTTTCTCTTCCTACAAAATTATAGAATCATCTTCTATGTCCCAGGTCCTGAAATGCAACAGTGATATGTGTAGTTATGAGTTAAAATCGTATCTGTGAAGTAAAGACTTTTGACCTATTTTTGTTTCTACTGCACGAAAATGAAAATAACACGATCAGGAGTAGAGGACACCCATGCCATCTGACATCATCTTTACTGCCATCCATGTCATCTCTATCAAATTTGGGAAACTTGGATTCGAACACAGAATTGGAAAAAGAATTACAGCTGAAGGCTTGGAAGAGTTTGACTGGTGACAGCTCCAGGTGCGTTCTCAGGGGTGGTTTGTGTAGTTGATTAGGATTATCTAGCTAGACTTGGGTCTGTGGTCAGCATGTTTGATTAGGTGATACTACATAAACCTTTGTAAGCTGTAGAAAATAATACACATTAATCTTCTCAACAGACATAATAATAACTGTGTTGGTGACAATGCAATTGACTACCATTCTGTGACAAAATGTCAAATATTAACCAGTTTCTCATCTTTAGAATTTTTCTGGAGCATCCTTTGTTTTGTTTTCTTTTGTTTCTTTTGTTTTGTTACTATGTTTTTTGCAGGCTGACTCTAACCTCCAGATGTAGCCTAGAGTGAACTTGTTCTCTTAATTTCTTGCCTGCCTTGGCTTCCCAAATATTGGGATCTGGTAACACTATATGCTGGCTAGTTTCATGTCAACTTGACACAAACTAAAGTCACTGAAGAGGAAGGAGCCTCAGTTGAGACAATGTCTCCATAAGACCTGGCTTTTAAGGCACTTACTTAGCAATTGATGGGGAGGGCCCAGCCCATTGTGCATGGTGTCAACCCTAGGCAGTGATCCTGGGTTCTGAAAGAAAGCAGACTGAGCAAGCCATGGAGAGCAAGCCAGTTAGGCAGCATCCCTCCATGGCCTCTCCATCAGCTCCTGCATCCAGGTTTCTGCCCTGTTTGAGTTCCTGTCCTAACTTTCTGTGGGGATGAACGGTGATGTTAAAGTGTAAGCCAAATACCCTCCTCCCCAAGATTGCTCTTGGTCATGGTCTTTCATCACAGCAACAGTAACCCTTGCTAAGACACACCATGTCCAGTTTCATTCAGCATTAGTTTGTTTTATCCTTTAATTGTGTAGTCATTTGTTTTTGAGACAAAGTCTTATTCTGTAGCTCAGGCTAACTGGGAACTCATGATATAGGTCAGTTTTGCCTCGAACAGATAGTAATTCTCATATCTTGGTCTCCCAAGTGCTGAGATTACACAAATGAACCTCTACAACTGGTTCATGTCAGCATTATCAACTGCTATTACATGTCTTTAGTCTTGAACCCTTTCTTTGAACTTCTTCCCTTATTTTCTGTGATGATTGATAATCCAGTCTTTGATGCATTTTTATAGTTTGAATCTGAGATATCTATATTTTCAGCATTGATCCCTGTTTTGTGGTGCTATTTGGGGAGGCTGTAGAACATTGGAAGGTACAGCCCAGTTGGCAGAAGTAGGTCAAGAGAGTTCAAACTTTGAAATTATGCTTGCTATTGTCCTCTGTGATTCCTAATCCACCATGATATCAACAGCCACTGACACAGGCGCCCACCAGCATGACCTGAGCTGTTTTCTATGCCCTTCCTGCTACGCTACACTGAAGGTCTCAGAAAACACAAACCAAAGCAAACCCTTCTGTGATGGTTTGGATGCAATGTTCTAATAGTCACAGGTGTTTAAATAATTGGGCCCCAGTTGGTGGCACTGACTGGGCTATTTAGGAGGTGTGGGTTTGCTGGAGGAAGTGTGTCACCGGGGCAGGCTTTGAGAGAAAGACTCTTACTGTTCCCAGTTTTCTCTCTGCTTTCTGTTTGTGGTTTAAGATGTGAACTCTCAGCTTTCTGTTCCAGTCAGTAGGCTTACCCACTGCCTAGCTTCCCTACTAAGATAGTGATGACTCTCACCCTCTGGAACTGAGAGTCCAGATAAACACTTCCTTTTCTAAGTTACCTTGGCCATGGTGTTTCAGCACACCAGTAGGAAAGTGACTAATATATCCAACTCCCTTAAGTTGTCTGGGTCAGGCTTTTTGATTACACAATGTAACAGTAACTAATAGAGAAAATTGATACCAAGAATAAAGTCCTTGTTGCGGCTAAACCTGACTGTGTAATTCTTGGGCCTTTGGAACTGGTTTGCAGGAGGAGTGTGTAAGAGTCTGAAGCCATACAATACAGAATCCTACAATGCTCTCTGAAAAACAGTGGGGAAATTCAAAAGAAGTTTTAAAATAAACTAGAATGTCAATAGAAAGGCAGGTGTTGATGTGAGACTGTAGATATAACACAGGGCTATTGGAAACTGACTATAGGTCAGTCACAGATTTGAGGAAACAGAGCTGAGATCAACCACATAAGATACTGACTTAGTGAGTGTCATAGTTAGGGTTTTACTGCTGTGAACAGACACCAGGACCAAGGCAATTCTTAAAAATCACAACATTTAATTGGGGCTGGCTCACAGGTTCAGAGAGGTTCAGTCCATTATTTTAAAGGCAGAAGCATGGCAGCATCCAGGCAGATGTGGGGCTGGAGGAGCTGAGTGTTCCTCCAAAGGCAGACAGGAGAAGACTGACTTCCAGGCAGCTAGGACAAGAGTCGTAAAGCCCACGTCCACAGTGACACACCTACTCCAAAGACACAAAACAAACCATTAAGCTAGGCTTAGAGATTTCTCAGGCTTTTCTAGCTCAAAGTTACAAACTATTCCACATTCTTTCTGCAAAGCGTGTCCAAAGGCCTACAAACCACATGATCAAGTTTATTACGGCATTGTCCCCACTCCTGGTACTAATTTTCTGATTTAGTTTCTTGTTTTGTTCCTGTGGCCAAATACATGGTAAGAAGCAACTTAAAGGCTTATTTTGACTTATATTTTGAGAGGAGTAGATCTATTGACTAGGTAAACATGGCAGCAGGAACCTAAGGTCACGTTGCCTATATAGTCAGGAAGCAGAGAGCAGACAGAATTGGGGCCAGACTATAAAACCTCAAAGGCTGTTACAATTTATTTTCTTCAGTAATGTCCCACCCCCTGAAGCTTTTACAACCTTCCAAACAGTGCCAGTAGCTGGGAACCAAGAGTCAAACATATGGATCTATGGGAACATTTTGTATTTCAACGTATTTAAACCACAATGATGACCCATAAACTTATGAGTGAAAAGAAATGTTTCATGTGCCAAAGAGGAGGGGAAATGTCTAGTAATTTCTAACATGGAAACTTGGTTACTTCACGTTGTTTTATTTGAGGTGCTAGGGATTGAATCCAGGACTTTGTGAATGCTAGGCAAGCAAGCACTGTACCACTGGGCTACGTCTCGAATCCAGGCTGACTGCCCTGTGTGACAGTTTCCTGAGGGCTGCTGATCATACCCATGGCAGCCATCAAAGTCACATTCATATGTAAATGTAACCCTTTTTGTGTCAGAACATTGTTAACTTGATTGACTCAGGTACACGCACAAGTAGATTTCCCATGAAATACTTAAACAGAATAAACAGCTCTTGGCCACAAAAATTATGTAACAGTATTATGAGAATTTTTTAAAGAAATGATTGCAAGTAATTGTAGTTCCATCTACAGAACCAGTTTTCATAATTGAGACCATTAGAACCAAAATGTTAGCATGACAAAAGGATTTGAGTCCCCACTGGTTAGCCTCCTATTTGGAAACAGTAGTTAATAGAACAAAATCTGAGTACTGCAAGAAAATGTGCTGTTCCTTGGGATTCTAACAAGAAGCAATGTGATTATACTGCAACATATTTTCCTCAAGGTAACTAAAAAGAGAATGACATTCTCTCCGGGGTGCTGGTGTTTCTCTCGTGGTTTTGAAGATGACTACGCCTCTGTCGTTTCCACTGTACTGAAAACTGCCATTCTGACATTTTAGGTTAGTCATGTATTTTGCTCTGGGACTGAGTTTTCTCATGAGAAACACGAGGTCACTGGATAACTATCCAATCTTTTTCATCCTAATGAGCATGTGTGAATTTCAGATTTTTTTCTTAGTTTTGCTTTGACCACTAATCATGTATTTCTGGTCTATTATGTGCCAAGCATTTTACTCATCCTTGGAGATACAATAGCAAACATGGGCTCTGCACTCACATTAATAATAATAATAATAATAATAATAACAATAATAATAACGGCAGCAAGTATATCATCGAAGGTATCTGATATCATGCCATCACATACCTGAAACATCTCACAGGTAGTTTTATACTTGAGCTTCACTGGAAGGCTGCTAGCCAATTAGGACAAATTATTTTCTTTCAGCTTATCATCTGATCATGTTTATAAGTGTGTATATGTGACCGCAGTGCATGTGGAGGCCAGAAGAGGTCATTGGATCATCCTTTCCCAAAGCGTTTATTTTGTGCTAAGGAGTGACGTTAGTTCCTTACTGTACATTTCCATTACTGGAGCAGAATGGCTAAGCTTGGCTGATCGATAAAGAAAAAGGCCCTTGCTTACAGCATTGTAGGCTAAGAGGTCCAAGACAAAGGCATCAGGCTTGTCTATCTAAGGACACAGTCTCTGCTTCAGAGATGATGACTTGAAGGCTGAACCTACCAGCAGGATGCCCTTTCTCAAGTATCAGAAGAATGGTCCTACATGTTCTTTCCATGGTCTTAACCTGTGCTAAATCTGTAGTAGCTACACACCCCCAGGAGCCCCTGTCAACACTGTTGCACTGAGGATGACAGGAGCCCCTGTCAACATTGTTGCACTGAGGATGACAGGAGCCCCTGTCAACATTGTTGCACTGAGGATGAGGCTTCTCACAGGAGCATTTAGAGGGGATGCAAACTGTCTGACCAAAGCACTCAGTTACAGAATGTCTAACCAGTGATGTGGTCACAAAGAAGGAAGCTTTCCTGCCACCTGCTGCAGCTAGAGAAGTAAGTCTAGAACTTGAGGTATTAGCTGATACTTTGAATTAAGCCTCTGGAGATGCTTAAGTGGGAAGAACATGTTTTCTTTGCTGACTAAAGTCAAAGAAGAGACATTAGATCCTTGATGGTTACAGGGCAGAGGGGATAGGAGGGTGGGGGTGCCTAGTCAGTTGTGGAGTAACATTCTGTCCCCCCAAACTTCAAAACCAATGCCATTTATCTTAGTTTCTGATTATTTTGGCACACACAGCTAAATTGATCATAACTGACAAGTATTTCTGCATAGTCCTTCCTTTGTGCTGGCTCTAGGCACAGAAACATAGGTTAGCTCTGATAAATGTTCTTCACCTAATACAACATTAACCGAGACAGAGCCCATGTGCTTTTCCCTGGAAACTGTCCTTGCTATATAATCAGTATCGTTTCTGCCATTTTAATTGATAACGCTATCCAAATTGACCAATTGCTTGCCTATATGTTTGTTTGTTTGTTTTGAAAAAGGATTTCGCTGTGAAGCTTTGGCTGTGCCAGAACTCACTCTGCAGACCAGGCTGGCCTCAAACTCAGAGATCCACCTGCCTCTGCCTCCCGAGTTCTAGAATTAATGGTCTGTGTCGCCACCGCTTGGCAATTGCTTGTGTCATAAGAGAAACATTTTGTTGCTGGCCTGCTAAAAAGGATTTGAAAAAGATTGCAAGGAGCTAAAATATTGAGAGTATCACAGAAACTGGACACTAGAGCAAGCTGTCTAGTGAACTGCCTGAGATCTCTAAAACCACATCACTGATTTCAGACAGCTCAGGGTGAGTGTTACTGATGGATGCAGTCCTTGGTCTAAGATCACAACCCGTGGACAGAAGAAGTTCAAATACTGTCAACAGTTCCAAACTTAAGAGGTTTTACAAGTAAGTTTACAGCTGAGAGATCAACCCCTGATGATACAGTGAAATGGGACTACGGTATTAAAAAACTTAAACATGAGATGTTCGTTTGTTAAACGGACATCATGATATTTTCTAAATCTCTTCAAAAAAAAAAGAAAAGAAAAAGGTCTTCAGTAACAAAGAAAGGGATTAAGGTTTCTTTCAAAGATGCAAGCAAGTTTCTAATATTCCAAACATTTAAGCGAGGTATGGGAGGGAAGCTCATTTTTAAAATGCACAGTATGGGCTGGAGAGATGGCTCGGTGGTTGAAAGCACTGACTACTCTTCCAGAGGACCCAGGTTCAATTCCCAGGATTCACATGGCAATTCACGACTGTCTGGAACTCCAAGACTTGATACCCTCACACACACACACACACACACACACACACACACACACACACACGTAGACAAAACACCAATGCATATAAAACAAATAATTAAAACAATAAAAATGCACAATGAGACCCTGGATCTGTTTGGTTTTTGTTTTTATTTTGTTTTGTTTTGCTTTGTTTTTGCTTTTTTTGAATACAGACTGTTTCACAGATTTGCATGTCCTCCTTTGGTTGTAGTCGCAGCAAACTCTGCATCATTCCAATTCTGCCACAATGAGCACAAATATGCTGCTCAACTGACAAACATACAATATTTCTCTATTTAAAAAAAAATCACTTGAAATCTATCAAGTCCACCTCTTTTTTCAGTGCTGAGGATTGAACATAGGGCCTTCCGTGTGTCGACAAGTGTTCTACCGTTGAGCTACATACCCGGCATCACACTTGGCTTCAGTGAGATGTCTGAAATAACATTCTCAACTCCAGCATTGTTGCCCAGTGAAGGACCCTCAGAAACTCCAGGCTTTCTACCATTCATCTGACCATAAGAATGTTAAATTTTGCTATGTTGCTATATGACATGTATGAGAGCATAATATTAATTAAAATACTGTAAATCAGGAGGCTGGGAAATGGTTCAGTAGTTAAGACACTGGCTGCTCTTCCAGCGGACCCAGGTCTGAAGCCCAGCAACTGCATGGTCTGTTAACTGTCTGCAACTCCAGTTGTAGGGAATTTGAGGCCTTCTTCTGACCTTCTCATGAATCAGACAAGCCTCTGGTACACAGACATGCATACAGACAAAACACTCATACATAGATAATAAATAAATTTAAATGAACATATAAAATAAAATTAAAAGAATATGGTGAAGTGGGAATTTCTGGTTTTGTTGGAGACTAAGCTGTATCATGTGATATTTTTTCTGGAAACTGTCTTATGAGAGGATGTTTTGCTGAGAACAGGCACATGGTGGTTTTTTTTTTTTTTTTTTTGGAAGCTGTCTGATGAAAGGGCATGCGATGTTTTGCCAGAATGGATGCTTGAGAGGACATGTGATTTTTTTGGAACAAGTATAAGTATAACTTGGTAGACAGTGGACAATGCTCTGACAATGGTTCACCTTGCTGGCCTTTGTTGAACTTCGCTGATGACACCCTGGCATTGGTTCACCTTGCTTTCTTCTTTGGTTTTTGCTTATCGAGACTTTGTAGAGAGAAATGCACCAGAGACCTTCTGGCTGTGTTCCAGCTGTATCTTGCAGCTTCAATGGCACTCTGATTGGTGGAGCCTCATGGTTTCTTCTGAATTGAGCCGCTGCTGCTGGTTCAGGTTTGGTGTTTTGCTAACAGCGAATATTGGAATCGCCCCCAAAGAACTACTTCTAAGGAGATATACATCCCCTTTGTCCTACTAGCCATCTTCCTTCCCTACCTTTGGTCACTGGGCTATAAGGGACATTAAAGTGTTTAAGAACCCTTATTAAAATATCTAATAAAAATAGGTTTTGAAAAATATAAGCTATCTTGCCAAAAGCAATCTACAGTTTCAATACAATCCCCATCAAAATTCCAGCTCAATTCTTCAATGAATTAGAAAGGGCAATCTGCAAATTCATCTGGAACAACAAAAAACCTAAGATAGCAAAAACTATTCTCAAGGATAAAAGAACCTCTGTGGAATCACCATGCCTGACCTAAAGCTGTACTACAGAGCAATTGTGATAAAAACTGCATGGTACTGGGATAGCGACAGACAAGTAGACCAATGGAATAGAATTGAAGACCCAGAAATGAACCCACACACCTATGGTCACTTGATCTTTGACAAGAAAGCTAAAACCATCCAGTGGAAAAAAGACAGAATTTTCAACAAATGGTGCTGGCACAACTGGCGGTTATCATGTAGAAGAATGTGAATTGATCCATTCCTATCTCCTTGTACTAAGGTCAAATCTAAGTGAATCAAGGAACTCCACATAAAACCAGAGACAGTGAAACTTATAGAGGAGAAAGTAGGGAAAAGCCTCGAAGATATGGGCACAGGGGAAAAATTCCTGACTAGAACAGCAATGGCTTGTGCTGTAAGATCGAGAATCGACAAATGGGACCTCATAAAATTGCAAAGCTTCTGTAAGGCAAAAGACACCGTCAATAAGACAAAAAGGCCACCAACAGATTGGGAAAGGATCTTTACCTATCCTAAATCAGATAGGGGACTAATATCCAATATATATAAAGAACTCAAAAAGGTGGACTCCAGAAAATCAAATAACCCCATTAAAATGGGGTGCAGAGCTTAACAAAGAATTCTCACCTGAGGAATACTGAATGGCTGAGAAGCACCTGAAAAAAATGTTCAGCATCATTACTCATCAGGGAAATGCAAATCAAAACAACCCTGAGATTCCACCTCACACCAGTCAGAATGGCTAAGATCAAAAACTCAGGTGACAGCAGATGCTGGCGAGGATGTGAAGAAAGAAGAACACTCCTACATTGTTGGTAGGATTGCAAGCTTGTACAACCACTCTGGAAATCAGTCTGGCAGTTCCTCAGAAAATTGGACATAGTACTACAGGAGGATCCTGCAATACCTCTCCTGGGCATATATCCAGAAGATGTTCCAACTGGTAAGAAGGACACATGTTTAACTATGTTCATAGCAGTCTTATTTATAATAGCCAGAAGCTGGAAAGAACCCAGATGCCCCTCAACAGAGGAATGGATACAGAAAATGTGGTACATTTACACAATGGAGTACTACTCAGCTATTAAAAACAATGAATTTATGAAATTCCTAGGCAAATGGATGGACCTGGAGGGCATCATCCTGAGTGAGGTAACCCAATTACAAAAGAACTCACACATTGGGCTGGTGAGATGGCTCAGTGGGTAAGAGCACCTGACTGCTCTTCCGAAGGTCCAGAGTTCAAATCCCAGCAACCACATGGTGGCTCACAACCATCCGTAACGAGATCTGACTCCCTCTTCTGGTGTGTCTGAAGACAGCTACAGTGTACTTACATATAATAAATAAATAAATCTTTAAAAAAAAAAAAAAAAAAAAAAAAGAACTCACATAATATGTACTCACTGATAAGTGGATATTAGCCCAGATACTTAGAATACCCAAGATATAAGATACAATTTGTGAAACTGATGAAACTAAAGAAGAAGGAAGACCAAAGTGTGGATACTTTGCCCCTTCTTAGAACTGGGAACAAAACACCCATGGAAGGAGTTACAGAGACAAAGTTTGGAGCTGAGACGAAAGGACAGACCATCTAGAGACTGCCATATCCGGGGATCCATCCCATAATCAGCCTCCAAACGCTGACCCCATTGCATACACTAGCAAGATTTTGCTGAAAGGACCCTGATATAGCTGTCTCTTGTGAGACTATGCTGGGGCCTAGCAAACACAAAAGTGGATGCTCACAGTCAGCTATTGGATGGGTCACAGGGCCCCCAATGGAGGAGCTAGAGAAAGTACCCAAGGAGTTAAAGGGATCTGCAACCCTATAGGTGGAACAACAATATGAACTAACCAGTACCCCCCCCCCCCCGAGCTCATTCTGCATATGTATCAGAAGATGGCCTAGCTGGCCATCAGTGGAAAGAGAGGCCCCTTGGTCGTGCAAACTTTATATGCAGGGGAATGCCAGGGCCAAGAAGTGGGAGTGGGTGAGTAGGGGAGTGGGTGGGGGAGGGTATGGGGGACTTTTGGGATAGCACTGGAAATGTAAATGAAGAAAATACCTAATTAAAAAAATAATTTAAAAAAAGAAAGAAAGTTGGACTAAAAAAAAAAAAAAAAAAGAAAAATATAAGCCTATAAAATTGTAAGTGGGATTGTTAGTGGAAAATAATTCCAAGTAAAGAAAGCATGGAGAGTACTTTTTACTGCAGACTTTGAGAAAAGACTATAGCTACCAGAAACATAAAGCACTGTTCAGACACTCAGATGTCAATTGTCCCATTAAATGCATATACATAAGTCCTTGCAGACTGTGTCTTCCAACAGTGGGTGAGACAGTATGGGCTATCCCAGTATTCTCCTCACAATTTCACCTTCATATTACTTCCATGGGAAGATGGAGTTTATGTACCCCTCCTGAAACCTTTATGCAAACATTTATGACTGCATCAACCGGCAGCATTCGGGGGAACGTTATTATATAAAGTTTGAGGCTAGACCACAAAAAAGCAAAGTGTTTCATGTTGGTCTCTTAGGACACTTGCCATAGGAGCTCAGTTGAATACTCTGAGGAAACCCAAATTTGCTTATTGGTGGGAAGGTGTCCCAGATAATGGCCACTGCCATCTGTGGCATCACAGATGCGGCATCATGTGTGCAGATGTGCTCGGTGACTCCAGCCCGGAGTTGTGTCCTCATGAACATACCTGGCCTTTGTATCTTCCTCTGAGGGTTCTGCGTCACAGAGCAAAGAGAAGGCATCCCACTGTCTCCTATCTCACAAGATCTGTGAGCATAATGAAATAATCCTTTAATGCCACCGAGTCTCAGGATGGTTCATTGGTGTGCAACAGTAACTGGAATATAAAGGTCACAAGCCATATTAATAATATTTTCAGTATCTATAACCTCCCAAGATAGAACCTGTTCTGGTTTGTTCTCTGGTGCTGTGATACACACTCTGACTGAAAGCAGCTTAGGGCAGGTAAAGGGTTAATTTGGCTTACATTTCCAAGTCACAGTGCATCACTGAGGGAAGGCAGACCAGGAACTCTAGTAGGACCATGAAGCAGAAAGCATGGAGGAACACTGCCTGCTAACTCCTAGGTTTACACTTAACTCTAGCTTTAAACAGTCCCCTGCCTAGGTTGAGTGCCACCCACAGTGGGCTGGGTCCTCCTGCATCAAATAATAATCAAGATGATCGCCTCCAGACATGCCCACAGATCAATCTGATGTAGGTAATCCCTCAATCCAGGCTTTTCTCTCAGGATGTGTCGAGTTAACAATCAAAAAAAAAAAAAAAAAAAAAAAAAAAAACTGGCATCACCTAAGAGACAAGCTACGATCACCTAGGAGACAAGACTCCAGGCATGCCTGTGAGGTATTATCTAGATTACATTAAGTGAGATGGGAGGACCCACCCTGAATGTGAGCAACACCATTCTGGGGGCTGGCATCCTAGACTTAATAAAAAGGAGAAAATGAGTCAGGCGTTAACACTTGCTGTCCCCTGCTTCCTGGCTGCTGAGGCATGTGACCAGCCGCCTCAGTCCTCTTTTTTTTTTTTTTTTTTTTTTAAGATTTATTTATTTTATGTACACAAGTACACCAGAAGGGAGCGTCAAATCTGTTACAGATGGCTGTGAGCCACCATGTGGTTGCTGGGAATTGAACTCAGGACCTCTGGAAGAGCAGACAGTTCTCTTAACCACTGAGCCATCTCTCCAGCCCCCCTCAGTCCTCTTGCCGTGACTTATTTGTCGTGGTCAGGGTGTTTTGTCACAGCAGTGAGATGAGTGACTAACGGGAACCATGGAATTGGCACGTTCGACAGTGTCTCTCAAAGGTGACATAAGAACAGTCCTGGGGTACAGCTCGATAGCAGAGTGCCTGCCTGACATAGATCAGACTATCCTTTTGCCCACTAAGAAGGACTGAAACATCAAAAAGTTGCCATTCACTGATCGAGTCTTCTCATTGGGTTTAGCCATTTGTGTTCCAGAATTCTTTCCCCCAGAAGATCCCCCTCATCTGTTTAGGGTTGTCTGCTTCCGGTTTGAATGTTTGTGAGTAGTGTCCTTCTTGAATCCCAGTGTACCTGAGCTTTCTACTTGGATCCCCATCGCTATGAGAGCAACTTTGCTGCTCTCAAAACCAGCTAGCTCACCGTCTTCTTTGTAAATCTGAACCTTCTCAGGGAACAGAAAAAACAAATGATACCAGGTGTTAAAATGTGTTGAGGAGCTGGGCTGGTGGCACAGGCCTTTAATCCCAGCAGAGGCAAGTGTGTCTCTGAGTTCAAGATCAGTCTGCTCTCCAAAGTGAGTACCAGGGCATGCAGTGCTCCGCAGAGAGACCCTGTCTCAAGAAGACAAAAGCAAACAAAACAACCAATCCAGATGAATCTGGTGAAGAAAAACAAACAAACAAACAAACAAACAAACGCTTCTTTGTATGATTCTTACAATTGCCCTGCACATTTGAAATTACTTAAAATTTTAAAAGTTGCTGTCTGTGGCCATGCAAATCTTTAACCCCAGCTCTCAGGAGGCAGAGGCAGGTGCACTCCTCTGAGTTCCAGCTTGGTCTACAGAGTGAATTCCAGGCCAGCTCAAAAACAAACAAAAAGGAGGAGGAAGAAGAGGAAAGAAGAAAGGGAGGGAGGGATGAAGGAAGAAAGGAGGGGGGAGGGGAGAGAGGGAGAGGGAAGGGGAGAAAGGGAGAGAGGGGGAGGGGGAAGGGGAGGGAGAGGGAGAGGGAGGAGAGGGAGAGAGTCAGTCCAGTTCTGGCCCTGGAGGCATGAATGCCTATTGCTATCAGGAGTGAAACAGATTTCAGAAGAATCCTTCTAATTCCATCAGTTCTTCTCTCAAGCCAACCAACAGAATTTAGGTTTTCCTTTCTTTCTTTCTTTCTTTCTTCCTTTCTTTCTTTCTTTCTTTCTTTCTTTCTTTCTTTCTTTCTTTCTTTCTTTCTTTCTTCCTTCCTTCCTTCCTTTCTTTTTTTTTTTTCTTTTTTGTCTTCCCAATATCCAGTTCTCTTTCCTAAGAGTTTCCTCTGGAGATTCATTCCTTTACATGGGGAGAATCTCACTTTGGGATGTGTTGCCATCTTGGGAATGGCCTCCCCACCAGCCATTTCCAGTTGATTCCACCATAGGCTCTTGCCTCTTCCCTTTGTTAAGTCCCAACTAATCTAACGCTCTTCAACCACGCCTCCTCTTGCTTTACTTTCGTCCCTTTCTTTTTAGTGAACGAAGCCTTTAGATTTATTTTAGTTTTTCTTCTCACCCAGCATAAAGGGGCCTGAAGGCACAGAACACCGAAGACCACTCTACTTCTCCTGCTTTGCTCTTGGCATGCAGCATGGCTGCGGGCCTCGAACTTTTCTTGCTTTTTACTCCAAGAGAAGGATTGATACTCTCCTCATTTTGTCAGCTTGACTTGTGTTTGTAAAGAACGGCACCTGGACCCTCGCGCATTGGGGCGTGACATTGATGCTTGAAACAGTGGGCTCTAGTTCTCTCCTTGATTCTCACCCTCCGCGGTGCTGTCTTTGGGCATGGCTTACCCACCAGGGATTTCACGTGATTCCACAGTAGACTCTCACCCTTTCCACTTGCTTTCTTCCCCTTGTTCGGTCCCAAGGGACTGATCTGATGCTCTTTAACCATCCCTCCTGTTTTTGTTTTTGTTTTTTTCTTTTTGTCCCCTTTCTTTTTAGTAAATGAAGCCCTTAGATTTGTTTTAGTCTCTCTTCTTAGCCAGCATCTCCACCGGCAGGTTGAGGCCCTTGTGTGGTATCTAGAGATCACTGCTGAACCTCATCCTTACTGGTATTTCCTCCTTGGAGGTGAAAAAAAAAAAATAAATGTTTTATAAAGCTCAAATTGGCCTTATCAAACAAAACATCTGCTAGATCAGTGAATGACTGGAGACAGCAGGAGACAGTAGTGCTGGCCTCTCCAATAGAAGTCACTGCAGTTAATGGAAGCTATTATGGGGAAAATTCTGGCAAGAAGTTTTCTTTTTCTTTTTTTCTCCTCCAGACAGCTAAAAAATTTTTAAGAGAAAAAAAAATGTATTCAGTTGCTAGGGTAACCTGTGGTTTCAAAACTACCGTAACAAAAGGCAGATATCACATATCAAAGTACCAAATTGTTAATTTGACTGGTATTTTAAAATAACTATTTGAAAGAGGTGTTTCTCCTTATCTTGCTTCATAGTGCAAAGGAAAGTAGAGATTGCAGAGCGAATGAAGAAGAGGAGGAAGAAAATGGAATTTGGTAGGTTTCTCTGAGAGATCTTTTTATCTTATTAAATATTTATTGACATAAAAAATGTGCTCGCATTACAGATAGAAGGGTATGCAGGAATTATTTAATCATGCAGAGTCTGATCTCAATTTTTCTCTCCGAGTTTCAAGCCGTGACTGGTTTTGAAGTAACTGGTATTCTGTGGCTATTTGGTCAGTCTGATTACTGAAGGGAGCCATGCAGGCTCTGCAAGCCTGAGGGGTGACCTGGTCACCCTGTGTCTGGCTTTTTCACCATTTGAGTTAAAGAGAGTGTAATAAAGACAGTGTAGCATAGACACAGCACCAAGGAGCTACAATCAAATTCTTTTTCTATTCATTTCTAAATTTCTCTAACCTCTCTGAGCTTCGTTTTCTTCATTTTAAAAAATGAATTACATAACCAATGACTCCTGTCAACAAATAAACTACCGGGAAAAAAATGAGTAAATCAGTGGTTTTTTTTTAAAAAAAAAAAAAAGGAAGAGAGAGAGAGAGAGAGAGAGAGAGAGAGAGAGAGAGAGAGAGAAATTGAGGATAAATAGATAAAAACTGACTTAAATGGTAGTTAAACCCATCCTTGGGTGCATATTCTTTTAATCTCAGCACTTAGAAAGCAAGGGCAGGCAGATCTCTGCTTATTCTAGGCCAGCCTAGTCTACATAAAGAGTCCCAAGCTAACTAGGACTACATAGAGAGACCCTGTCTCAAAAACAAAAACAGAAACAAAACAAAACAAAAACCCCAGAAACTCCCAAACAAAGAGTCAATTAGCTATTGTGTAGGAATATCTTGACCTAACAAAAACAATTATAAAACATCATTTATAAGAGTCCATGGGATGAGGGGGGGGGGGGTAGGGGAGGCACGCCTTTAATCCCAGCACTGGGGAGGCAGAGGCAGGCGGATTTCTGAGTTCAAGGCCAGCCTGGTCTACAAAGTGAGTTCGAGGACAGCCAGAGCTACACAGAGAAACCCTGTCTGGGGAGGGGGGGGGGGGTCGGGAATCACTGGCTCTTCTGAAGGTCCCGAGTTAAAATCCCAGCAACCACATGGTGGCTCACAACCATCCATAATGAGATCTGATGCCCTCTTCTGGGGTGTCTGAAGACAGCTACGCTGTACTTATATAATAATAATAATAATAATAATAATAATAATAATAATAATAATAATAATAAAATAAAGTCCAGGGGATACTTGAACATTGATTAGATATTTGGTACTATAAGGAATGATTTAAAATGTGTTTAAATATGGTCACAACATGGTATTGTAAGTTTCTAAATGATCTTTTCCCATAAACATGTAATAGAGAGAATTAACAGGCATCTGACATTTGATTTTTAAATGAAGCAAGTGGAGACAGAAATAGCAGAAGCACAAGCCTGGCCCCAAGATGACAGCTGTTGATGCTGGATGCTGGACAGACTCTTCTCTCCTTTTCAGTAGCTGAGGCTGCTATGTATAGCAACGGTTTAAAGAGAGAGATTGGGCTCACAATGGTTAAGAGCAATACACAAGCTCTTCCAGCAGAACCAACATCGATTCCCAGCACCCACATCAGGTGGCTCACAACTACACATAATCCCAGCTCCGGGACATCTGACACCTCTGGTCGATGCAGGTACCTGCACCCATGTGTGCACGCACACACACAATTAAAAAGAATCAACTTTTTTGGCGTGGTGGTGCACGCCTTTAATCCCAGCACTTGGGAGGCAGAGGCAGGAGGAATTCTTTTTTTTTTTTTAAGATTTATTTATTTATTATATGTAAGTACACCGTAGCTGTCTTCAGACACTCCAGAAGAGGGAGTCAGATCTCGTTATGGATGGTTGTGAGCCACCATGTGGTTGCTGGGATTTGAACTCCAGACCTTTGGAAGAGCAGTCGGGTGCTCTTACCCATTGAGCCATCTCACCAGCCCTGGCAGGAGGATTTCTGAGTTCGAGGCCAGCCTGGTCTACAGAGTGAGTTCCAGAACAGCCAGGGCTACACAGAGAAACCCTGTCTCGAAAAACAAACAAACAAACAAAAAAAGAGATCAATAACATTCAGTGTTAAGATTAGTGTGGAATAAATGAGATGCTGTGTGTGAAGGATGTGCCAGAGCACCTGGGATATGATAAGTGCTCAATAAAGGTTAGTTGTTGTTCCTAGAAACAAGCCCTCCAATCTCTATGGGCAATACGGTGGAAGGCAAGGGATCTAAATGGTATTTTGGTGTGTTACTCCAAAAGGACTGCAGGGCTAGCCTGGGCCAAATAAGTGAGTCCCAGCCCAGTGTGAGAAACATGGTGAGGCCTTAGCTCAAAACAAAATAAAATGAAACAAAACAAGGACTGGAAAGATGGCTCAGCACTTGTGAACAGTTACAGTCCTTGCAGAGGACCTGGGTTTAGTTCCCAGCGTCCACACTGTGTGGTTCACCTTATGTCCAGCAGCACACACCTCTGGCCTCCTTGGGAATCCTGCACATGCCTTTCCACACACATACACATAATTAAAAATAAAATTAAAGTAATCTTTAAAAATTAAAACAAGCCAGGCAGAGTGGCACACCCCTTTGGTCCCAGCACTCTGGGAAGCAGAGGGGGAGGCAGAGGCAGGTTGGATCTCAGAGGTGGAGTTAGTTAGAGGCCAGTTTGATCTCCAAGACAGCCAAAACACACAGAGAGAGCAGGGAAGAAGAAGAAGGAGAAGGAGAAGGAGAAGAAGGAGGAGGAGGAGGAGGAGGAGGAAGAGGAAGAGGAGGAGGAATCTAAGAATCTACAACAAAGCCCACCAAACTAAACCAAACCAACCAACCAACCAACCCTAGAACCCATGGAGAACTGACTTAATACCTTTCAAAGAGGCAGCACTAGTTGCTAGGTTATATTGCTCACCTTCTAGGGTCAGATTCGCTGTGACTCTGTTGTAGGGTGGCCCTTGGCCCTGTTTTAATCTCAGTGTTTTAGCTGTGGGTGGTATCTCCAACAGGGCAAGGCTTTTTTTCTTTTTTTCTTTTTTTAAAGATTAATTCTCATTAAGCACTGAGGCATTGCCAAGACTTTCTCTGCCTAGTTTTATTTGGCCTTTACAACAATCCTTCAGAACTGACATTCTTAGCTGCATTTTGGAGAACAGACAGCTGACAAATGTTTACACCTGGCCGGGATCAAAGCCTTAAGTGGTAGCATACTCAACAAGAGACTTCCAAAGGGTTTGTGTCTGCCCAGACTACCTTACCTCCTACCTCCCAGCCCCACCCCACTCCACCCCACCCCCAACCCCAGTTCCCAGGCCTCTTGTCCTAGATGAAAATAACCACAACTCAGAAAAGGGCTAAGTTAACGTTTACAATCTAAAACCCTATCCATCTACCCCGAGAAGCGGCGCTGGTGTGTGTCAGTGTGGTGAAAGATCTCTGTATATGATAGAGAGGCCACAGGCTTGAAAGTAGCTTTGGCCTGCAAACCGGAGGTTCAGAATGGGGTGGCAGAAAGAAAGGCTGTCGTTATTGAACTGACATTTGTGTTTAATTTCTCTCTTGTCGCAAGTGCTATTCAAGTCGTAAGAAAAGCAAAGAGAGGTACGTTATATAAGAAGTGCCCAGTTTCCCAAAATGAAAAACAGCAAGCTGCCACCCCATGCTGTGGGCCCCAACTCAAGCCTCCCTTACAAGATAACCTAGTGGTTGCACGAATGCCCCAAACTTGCAAGTGGGGAGTTGACTTCAGAATTCTGCTTAAATAAAGCCAGACAATCTCCTGCAAGGTGGGCGTCCGGTTATAACCGAAGCAGGGAAAAAAAAAAAAAAAAAAATCCCTGCAACAGAGTTGCCTAAGAAAATGTTAGTCTCCCAGACTTGAGGCTCAGCCTCTAAAGTCCCATTCCACAGCCTCCTGGAAGATTTCCAGCTAACCCAGTCCAAAGCCACTCCCAGAGCCCAAAGACAGTTCGGAAGCCCATACCGGCCTTGGCCAAAGGAGACCGCCCATTTCTTGAGGCAAATTCCTAGTCTTCTAGCAGTCTCGGGGTTAGATCCTCTTAATTAGAAAACAATAGCTTCTTGGGCGCGAATAACCCGCGTTCTTCGCGCCCAAGCATAGCACACTCTCTTCGGCTCCAAACCAGGGGCAAAGAACTGGGCACGTCTAAGCTCCCCGGGCAGAAGCAGAGGACCGAGACGCGTGTGGAGAGCGTGAAACAACCCGCCTCCAAGACCCCCTCCCCCCGAGGACCCGCGGAGTAGGAAACCCCCTCCTCGCTGCGGCACATTTTGGGGGAGGGGTCCAGAAGCATTGCAAAGGATTCTGCAGCTGGAAGTTTAGGATTGTCCTGAGACCCACTTCAGGTTGTGGGTCCAGAACAAGCCGCGAGTTGTCACCGCCAGTGAAGTCTCTTTGCTCTTAAGGAGCTGCCCTGGACTCCTTGGAGGGTGGAGATTCTCGGGTTCCCTCCCCCCCTGCTGCCCTCGGGTCGGAGAAAAGATGTGGAATTAGGATCGAGTGAAAATTCCGGAAGCTCTGTAATTACGCACACCCTGAATGTGGAGCGTTGACTTGAGTTACTTGGCGCTTCGAGGGCTGGGGCCCTGCATATTGATGAAATGCAGCCTCTGTTTACCTAAACAATAAATGTAGAGATTAGCAACATTCACTTGATCACAATAACGGGTTGACAATTAAGGGGCAATGCATCCCAGATGGAACCCAGCCTACGGAGGGCGTGCACAACGGGTGGCGGGCTCCTGCAAGGGGGCGCTGGGCGGGAGCAGGGGTGCACGGAGACACTCTGTACGGTCCAGTGAAGGATGCTGAGCCGGGTGCCAAGAGGTGGAGAGGCCCAGCCCTTACTGCCACAAGCCATCCGGCTAGACCTTCTAGAGGGTTTTTGGAGAGATCTAAGCGTCTGGGACCGAAACTGCAGGGGTGTTTCTGAAGCTCTGAGTCTGACTCTCTACGTTGTCACCTGCCTTAAGGCCATCCTGCTTGACTGATGCCTGGTTGGAAACTAGAATGGGCGTCCCTGGCATGTGCTCGGCGAGTGTGTCCGTGTCAGCAAGTCAGCAAGAGTATCTTTTGCTACGGTACTAGGAAGGAGGGAAGAAGCAAGATGCCGGTGCCTAAAGCGAGTGGAGCCTCTCTCTACCCCCATGCCATTCAATACCAGGGAGAAAGTGAGACTCAAGCGCCTCTCACTGAGCTCTAAGGACACAGGATGTACAGTGGGTGGTGAAACAGAAGGCCGGCCCACCAGGATTGGGCTCTAGACTGGCTGGAATCCAGAAGCATGGATTTGTCTGGGCAATGTCACAGGGGCACTTGAGTCCTCACAGGGAATCTCATGGCCTACACAATCAGCCTCCCTCCTCCCCCTTCTCTGCCTCTTGGAGTTGCAGGTCCTTGAGAAGAGATTCCAGGCAGGAGAGGACTGAAGGAACTACTGAGAGAACTCAGCAGGGTGCCATCTGGAGAAATAAGGTCAGAGAGCCTCTGCAAGTGTGCGTGGTGTGTGTGCGTGTGTGTGCGCGTGTGCGTGTGCGTGTGTGTGTGTGTGTGTGTGTGTGTGTGTGTGTGTGTGTGTGTGTGTGTGTGTAGGGGCCGGGGTTGGGAGAGGATGGGATCCATTTAGGTTTTCCAAATCCTGGGCTCCCATAGAACATTGGCTACAGAAGACACGTGCCTGTTGTTTCTCTATCCTTTCTTCCACACCATCAGCAATGCCAAAGACATCTGAGTCCATTCTAGACACTCCAAATCAAATGAGGTAGGGGATATAGCCAGCCCAGGCTCTAGGGACAGGAGTTGGGGTCAGAACTGGGCTAAGAAGAGGATCTGGGGGAGTTGAGAGCCAGAGAGACTGGGAAAAGGAAGAGCAGGGAGGGGAAGGTGGAGGAGGGGATGAACCAGTAGGGGCAAAGTTAGACTTGGGTGTGAGATGTTCAAACTTAGAATCTTTCTGGCCCCCTAGTCTCCCCCTCCATTGTCCAGCTGAAGGTGCACCAGAAGTAGGGGGTCAAACAAAGGGAATCTTCTGTCCTCTCCTTTCAGGCCAGGGTGGGATGGGGGGGGGGTAGGAATTTCCTCATCATGAGAAGCCGATGAGTGTCTGTGGCAAGTAGACAACTACAAACAGACTTTGGACCAGGCAGAGAAGGGCGGCCTTGATCACTTCAGCTCTGTTGTAATTTTGTCTTCGATGTGATTAGCTGGAAGAGTCAGCCCTACCAAGGATTTCCCTCCCTCCTCCTCTTCCAAAGGCACCATCCTTCCAGAGCAGGGCTGCTGCTCCTCCCCAGTCTGAAATTTCAAGGGCTAATGGTGTGTGTTCCTGCAGTAATTAGGGGCCATGCAGCAATCCAACACTCGTTAAACAAATATGCAAGTCATCCTCATGGGGGGGGGGAGGCTGAGGAAGGGGGCAGCTGGAACCCCTGCTGCTGGTGTCCTCGGCTAGGGGTGTGGCAGCTCTGTGACCCTCTGCTGAGGAGGCAGCCCTTAGTCTTCTTCACTCTTCCTTAAAATGAAGACACACAGGCAGAGAGCATGCATTGCATCTCGCATCTCGCCACCCACTGGACAAGCTGAGGAACCTGTGTCCCTGCTTGGAAAGTTGTCTAAGTCACTAGTGGCTCTAAGCTAAGATGAGCAGGATCTGGGTCCCCCACTCTGCACAGCAGGGCCATGGATATAAAGGCCATGGAGCCATCTTCCCCACCTCTTTCTTTTCGCCATTATAAATCAGCCATATAAATCATTCACATTGTTTAAGGTACATTGATCCATCTAATGGCTTGTAATAGGCTCCTAATTGTCATGTGCAGAAGCCTGCAGGCTCACAAGGGTCTCAATGCCAATTCAGTCTACCTTAAGCCCCAGGCTGGTCAGTACAAAACCCACAAGAAGCACCCTGCCACTCCAACCTCTGTGCCCAGAAGAGGGAGTATTGCTAAGGGTAGTTGTTACACACACACACACACACACACACACACACACACACACACACAGAGAGAGAGAGAGAGAGAGAGAGAGAGAGAGAGTTAACTTCCAAATCACCATTTCAGTGATAAGCAAAATCCAGCCTTCAATCTATTGATTATTGTGAACCAAAACACATTTTGTCAATCTCAGAACCCTTCTGGATTTAAAGCCTCTGTCTGCATTTATATTTACAGTAAAAAAAAAAAAAAAAAAAAAAAAAAAAAAAAAAAAAAAAAAAACTTGTTAGTCACAAACCAATATGCTCTTGGTCGCATCTTTTTGTTTTCTTTCATTATTTTTATTTATTTATTTTAACAATAATGATAAGGAGTCTCTTGAAGGGACTTGTTAAAGAAAGGGACAGAGGAGCTTTTTCCAGGACAGCTCTGAGTTCTACTTCTCAAAGTTGGAGTGTTTCCCTCCTCTGAGCCTTGGATGAAGGAGGAAAGAGCTGGAAGTTGGAAATCTCTCAAGCTGTCTAAGAAGTGGTTAAACTGAAGAAACTGATGGGCAATATATGTGTATCATTTGGGTAGCTCTTCTCTTAAAAAGAGAAAGCTGATACTGACTCTGGCTGGTCATCTTGCTTAGGTCTGGGACTCCTCCACAGTGTCTGGTGAGGGAGGACAGTACAGCTCCAAGCCAAACAGCCCCCCCCCCCCCCGCCGTGGTTTCCTAGTGATGCAGTAAACAGACCTATGATGCTTGTTGAATAATCTGCCAATAATTGCAGTCATTAAAATCATCACAGTCTCCAGTTGCCTTCCTTCCTTTGACATACCAGTGTCTCCTTTAATTGTTAATGCATTTTTGGCTCAGATAAACAGAGCAGGGCAAGCTTAGAATATAAGGTCCAGCCACATCTAGCAGCACACAGTTGGCTGTACAGCAAAGGCATGAACTGTCTCCATAGACCAGGGCTTTTCAGTTTCTCCTGGAGACCTTCAAGAGGTTAGACTGCATTGCGCCTCTAAATAGGAGTGCCACCTTTGAGGTAGGGTATAATTTTTTAAAAAGATGAAAATCTCATTGGCCTATTGATTCTTCTTGACTTTTTTATTTGTAAGGGTTTATAAAATGAGGATTAAATAAAAGCGCCACAGAAATCATGGGAGAGTCTTTCAGTTTTCAATTAATTTTCTTGATCTATTTGAACTCAGGGCTGGTGCTTTTAAAGACATAAATACATGTTCACTATAAAAGATTCCCATCTAATCAAAGGCTGGGTTTCAGTTTTCAGTCACACTGACAAACTCCAACTGCGGAAAGGATTCACCATACTCAACAGGCGCTAAAGGCTGCACTGGGCTTCCTTGCCCAGAGCTCCAGGCAGGCAGCAACCAGCATTCAGGCAGCATTTTTTTTTTTTTTAAACTGAAGTTATTATGTTTCTTCCCCAACTCCCACTCGGTGCTGACCTGATAATCACTGCTCTGGTGTAGATCATGCAAATGAAAAGCATAATTAATTGCACAAATGATTCAAAACGGGAGCCTCTGTGGCTTAGCAAATAAATAAATAAATAAATAAATAGAGACAGGTGGGAGGACAGGTCAGACAAATGCTTTAATAGGTCCCCCCTCCCGCCCCCAGCCCCCGCTCCGAATCCTAGTTCTAGTGGCCCAGCCTTCCGCTGCAACCAGCGTCACCAATTTTGAGAACTGTTCGCTTCCTCCCAGCCCAACGCCTCCCCTCCTGCCCATATCTTGAGTCTACACCTTACCCCACCTCAGTGTGGTAGGTCCGCTGCTAACTCCCGAGGAGAATGGGTAGCTAGGGTCTGGAGTACAGTTTACTCAGCTACGGAGGAAGGGGTTCAGAAAATAACTGGTCTTGAGGATCACCACGCAGCTTCGTGCATCAGCGAGAAAGCATTTCATCTGGGTATGCTCAGGAACAGGGATGAGTACTCAAGATGAAATTGTTTCCCCGAGCTTTGCCTCTGAAACACTACAAACTTGAACAGTTGCTCAGCTCACATCAGAGCCCTTCGGAGAGGCAAGATGGGAGGAACAATATTTGCTCAAAGCCAGTGAACTCTTCCCTTTAATTACTCTATTCTTTATTGGGCTTCTTATAGATTTTTTTTTTTTTTTTGCAAAACATCATGTTGATTTAACCATAGTGTATTTACGATGTAAATATATGCCAAGATGAAAACGTCACGGATCAATTGTAAAGGACCCGGATACATAATTTTAAAAAATCAGTTTCAGTGTATATGAGGTTCTCACCCCACTTTCTCTGCTCAGTCAGATTTGTTTATGCAGAATCGACATTTAATAGTGCTAATTGCACTCCAGTTAAATTGCCCTGATTGCAGAAAGGGAAGCAATTTTCGTGCTCTCTGTCTGGGTTTGGAAGAAATTGTTTTATATTCACCTCTTTATAAAGAAGTGGAGATAAGGCACCGGGGCCTTTGCACAAATTGCACTTAGGGGCTGACTGGCACCATTCAGGCGCTATAATAGAGCATTATTTGGCCGTTTTGAATAATGTAAAGCGTTTGCTGAAAGCTATTCTCCTGAAAATTGCTTTAACTTTTAAAAGGGTGATGATTCACTCCAAACCAGGCCTTTGTTACATTGTCATTATTTCCCCAAATGTTTTAACAGTCAGCTCAACACTTTAGCATAACACATTGATCTTTGTTTAAAAACTAGATTTTTTAGAAGATGAAAAAAATCTGTCAGACGGAAGGGGAAAAAAACTGGAACCCCCCCCCCAAGATTTTCTTTGAGCCCCACCTTAGAGTTGAAACGGGCAGGATTGTTGAATTGTCTGTATTCCTTTGGAAGACTTCCCTAACTTTTATTGTGATGAGGACGCGTGTGTCTAGGAATATGCGAAAGCCCACGTCCAGAGTCTGACAGCTGGAACTGCGTGGAAAACAGCGGGAGGGGGAGGGGACTGCTGCAGGAGGAGGAGGAGGAGGAGGAGGAGGAGGAGGAGGAGGAGGAGGAGGAGGAGGAGGAGGAGGAGGAGGAGGAGGAATCCGGGTGCCTCGAGCCCGAGACGCCTGTGAGAACTGTTTAAATGGTGGGCTTAAAAATGTTACCAGTGCCAAGTGGCTTTTCGGGTTGTCTTATTTATGACTTGGTCAGGTTTCCTTAAGAAGAGGGTGGGTTGGGGAGGAGAAGTCGTGGGGAACCCCTCTGCACTTCTCCTCCCCGGGCTGCCCAGGGTGAATCGGAAACGCCTCGCTGCCACTTAACAATCCCTCTATTAGTAAATCGACGCGAGGACCCTACGGGAAGCCGAGGGCCAGCCTCCCCTTCCAGGGCAGAAATCACCTGTTGGGAACAGCTCCTGGGTCCCCCCTGCTGGGCTTTCTGGCTTGGTCCTGCAGCCTGGTAACCCGCCCCCTTCCACCGCGTTGTCTTTCTTTACGCCCCCCCCCCCCTTAGATTTTTATCTCAGTCACCTAGGACGCAGAGCTTCCTTCCTAGCTGATCAGCTCATCCCTCTCTTTTCTCCTTTTCCGCCATCATTTTCCTCCTTTTCTTTTGTCACCTTAAAGTTTTCTTTTAAAGGCATTCTGAGCAAAAATAGTCTAGGGAAAGGCGACGTCCACATAAGCTCTCCCCATTCACGAAGAGCCGGTGCGTGCAGGCCTGGTCTTCCACCTTAAGGTGAGAGAGAAGTCTTGCGGTGGACTTACTTTTGGGCCTAGAGATCTTGCAAATGAACTCAACCTGGAAAAACAACTTCACATCCTCCTGACTTGTCGTTCCCCCGACAAATTGTCTTTTGCACCCGATCATTTAGGGTTGGGAGTTATTATTTTAAAAAGCAGGATGTGGTTTGGAGGGGGGACGTGCTTACACGTTTAAGTATCCAGACCTGCCTGAGGGCGCTGGTATTTCTAGTTCAAAAGCTGCCTCTGGCTACCCTGGAAAAGACAAAAGTAATGCCCAGAAACAGGAAACCCTCCAGCGGCGGCGCCTTGCGATGCGTGAGGACACCTCTTTTTACACCAAGGTCCAGAGAGGCTTTGAAGATGCTTCCAGCTTGCAGAAGGCGGAGGCGCCCACGTGTGGCCTGGCTTTCGCAGACTCTCTCGGTGAAGGCTCCGGAGAGGTCCTCCAAAGGCTGTGTCAGCAGGGTGCCTGATGAAGATGAGCCTTCCTTTGGAGTCCCTTGGCCCTGAAGACGGAGTTTCTAGGCCCTAGCAGTCTGCAGTGGAGATAGTTTGAATCTGAAGCAAGAAAAATGACTCTATAAACATCCCCTAAAACTCGACTTCAACCTGAAATCCGACATGCAAATCTCCACCGGGTTAAACAAACAGCGGTGCAAGCTGCAGCTTCGGCGGGGGTGGCGGTGGGGGGGCGGACGCCGCTCGCGCCGGTCTCCGTTTCCAAAGTTGTTACAATGTGAAAATAAGCGGCTTCGTGCAGAGTGTTGTATGGGCTGATGCTTCCCACCCCCACGCCAGCCCCCAGAAAAACCTGGCAGATAATCAGCACGTCCCACTGTTTAGTCATATTTGACAACTGGGTTAACCTGGTATCTAGGCGCTGGCGAAGCCATACAAAGGGTGCCCTCAATTACCACCAGGAGCTTCTGGTGTGATAGGCACTTGTATTACCCCCTGGGTCAGAGGCCAGAGCGACAATTAGGAAGTCACTTAGACCGCTGGAGGGAAATGGCGGGATGCAGCAGGCTCTGGGCTCTCCTAACAAGTCTGTGGGTGTAGACCTGCCTGGAGAGGCCCAGCTGTCCTTTGCGCCCTCTGCTCAATAGGACTCTGAGTATAAAAAGAGTACGGTGGGAGCAGGAATCTGGGAAAACGACCACGACAAGGATAAATCCATCGCAAGAGTGATGGCTACAAGTTCAAGTTCTTCGCAGCAACAACGTGTACACACAAAGTGAACGCAGACCATTTCTGCTTGTGCCCTAGGCCGGGGTGTCCCTCTCCTGCTTCTTTCCCACAAGTGGAGAGTGAAGACTGTCAGCCCTACGTAGCAAGGTGGCCAGGGTGGTGGGAGTGGTGGGGGCCTGCGGCTTGGTCTCAACAGTACTTAAACCTGGCTTGGTACGTGAGTGTGTGTAAATTTTTAATTGCACTGTAATTTCTTCTGTCCCTAGCCCGCCCCCCTCCCACCCACGCCCGCAGACTTGACTGGCACGCGCCAGGAGCCCGGGCTCGGGCCCCTCGGAGCGTCTGATTGGCTGCGGGGCAGCTCCCGTCTGCTCTGCCTGCGCCCTCATTGGGCGAGAGGCGCAGCCAGCGGCACTTCAAAGCGGGTGCTCCTCGCACTTAGGCTGAGTTTTGCCGGCGGGAGCCCAGAGTCCGCTCGGCGCGAGCGCGGGACGCGGGAGCCGCGCGGGACCTGAATCGTGATTCCCAGCAGCCGCCAGGCTTAACACCGCTCCGGGCCTCGCCGCGCAGCCCAAAACCTGCTATGGCCACGTCTATACTTGGGGTAAGTGAAAAAGACTCGCTGCAAAGGCTTTGCTCATTTTTGTTTGTTTTGTTTTTGTGTTGTTGGTGGTGGTTTTTTGTTTTTGTTTTGTTTTCTTATGGCTTCTCTGGGCCAGAATCTCTCAAGAAACTGTTGCTATACCACAGCTCTGGTTTCCTTTTAGCATTTTCTACATTTCTGGAACCGATCTTTTCAAGTTATTGGAACCTGGGACCTTTTGCCTTTGCAAGAAAAGAATGTCTTAAGCAAGTTCCCTTTTAACTGGTTTTTGAGGCAAAGCCGAATGTTTCTTTTCTTCCCTTCTTGATTTTAACATCACTCCCCCACTCCCAACCCCACCCCCCGCCACTTGGTTTGGGGGTTGTTGCATTACATTACAGTGTTTTCTGGAAAGTCTTGTTTTGCAGGCCACGAAGTTACATTAATAAACACTTACATTAGCGTGGCTCCCCAGTTTGCCCTTGACTTTGAAAGCCGCTTATACTTGGATTCTTTTTGTAATCGTGTGCGTTGTGTAAATATCAAAACTACGTTTCTGAACTATAAAAGAAAATAGCCAAGTCGTAGCCACTCATTCGAGGAATGTTCTAAGAGTTTCTTCCAGCACTGGGTGGCTGTTTTGGCCACCACCCCCCGCCCTCACCCGTTATTTCTTGTGTGTGTTTACCTTCGTGCTACACCCGGAAGGGCGACTTGGGAGCTTCTGGGAGATGAGCGGGCTTATGGCGTCAACCCAAGTCTGATTCTAGACAAGGGTGGCAGCGAACGAAGTGGCGAAAACCGAGGCATTTCTGATCTATAGTCTCACTGAGGAACAACTTTCCTACTCGCTCGTGGTCGCCTCTGTCCTGCGCGGGGCGCGGCGCGTCCCCCGCCAGCGTGCGGGGAGGAGGCGCGAGCCGGGGTGCCAGGGCCCTCCGGGATCTGCGCGGGGGGAACGAGGCTGCTCACCGGTGCACTTTGTGTCTTCCCCCACTTCTCCCTGCCCTCCTCCTCCTCCTCCTCGCTCCCTCCTTCACCCCACCCACTCTAGGAAGAGCCACGCTTCGGAACGACCCCGTTGGCCATGCTGGCGGCGACCTGCAACAAGATCGGCAACACGAGCCCCCTGACGACCCTGCCCGAGTCCAGCGCCTTCGCCAAAGGCGGCTTCCACCCCTGGAAGCGCTCCTCGTCCAGCTGCAACCTCGGCTCCAGTCTCTCCGGCTTCGCTGTGGCCACGGGCGGCCGCGGCTCGGGCAGCCTGGCGGGTGGCTCGGGAGCCGCCAACAGCGCCTTCTGCCTGGCCTCCACGTCCCCCACGTCGTCCGCCTTCAGCAGCGACTATGGCGGCCTTTTCTCCAACTCGGCGGCGGCGGCGGCCGCGGCGGCCGGCGTGTCCCCGCAGGAGGCGGGCGGCCAGTCGGCCTTCATCTCCAAGGTGCACACGACGGCGGCCGACGGTCTGTACCCGCGCGTGGGCATGGCGCACCCGTACGAGTCGTGGTACAAGTCGGGCTTCCACTCGACCCTAGCGGCGGGCGAGGTGACCAACGGCGCGGCGTCATCGTGGTGGGACGTGCACAGCAGCCCTGGGTCCTGGCTGGAGGTGCAGAACCCCGCCGGGGGGCTGCAGAGCTCGCTGCACTCGGGCGCCCCCCAGGCCTCGCTGCACTCTCAGCTGGGCACCTACAACCCCGACTTCAGCTCGCTCACGCACTCGGCCTTCAGCTCCACCGGCCTCGGCTCGTCGGCCGCCGCCGCTTCGCACCTGCTCTCCACCAGCCAGCACCTGCTGGCCCAGGACGGCTTCAAGCCGGTGCTGCCCTCTTACTCGGACTCCAGCGCAGCGGTGGCCGCGGCGGCCGCCAGCGCTATGATTTCGGGCGCAGCGGCGGCCGCCGCCGGGGGCAGCTCGGCGCGCTCCGCCCGTCGCTACTCGGGCCGCGCCACCTGCGACTGCCCCAACTGCCAGGAGGCCGAGCGGCTGGGTCCGGCCGGGGCGAGCCTACGCCGCAAGGGGCTGCACAGCTGTCACATCCCGGGCTGTGGCAAGGTGTACGGCAAGACGTCGCACCTGAAGGCGCACCTGCGCTGGCACACGGGCGAGCGGCCCTTCGTGTGCAACTGGCTCTTCTGCGGCAAGCGCTTCACGCGCTCGGACGAGCTGCAGCGGCACCTGCGGACTCACACGGGCGAGAAGCGCTTCGCCTGCCCTGTGTGCAACAAGCGTTTCATGCGCAGCGACCACCTGAGCAAACACATTAAGACGCACAACGGGGGCGGCGGGGGCAAAAAGGGCAGCGACAGTGACACGGACGCCAGCAACCTGGAGACACCCCGTTCCGAGTCCCCGGACCTCATCCTGCACGATTCCGGCGTCAGTGCAGCCCGGGCGGCTGCGGCGGCGGCAGCGGCGGCGGCGGCAGCGGCAGCGGCGGCTTCGGCGGGAGGCAAGGAAGCTGCGACCGGTCCCAACGACTCCTAGAGGTTGGCGGAGAGGCGCGAGCGAGCAAGTAGAGACACCCAGAGCGAGCGAGCGAGAGGTTCGGAGGGCGAGCGAGTGGGCGCACGGGAGGGCAGGGGCTCCAGAGAAGCCCCCGGAGCCCAGGCTGGGAGCGAGGTGGAGCAGCGCGGAACCCCGGGCGGTGGCTTGCTGGCGGCGCCGGAGTTGCCCTCAACCCGTTGCGCCCAGATGAGAATCGATCTCGAGGTCCAGAAACAAAAGCGAGCCATCCTCCGACATAAGTGCAGGTTCAAAACTACACACACACACACACACACACACACACACACACACCACCCCGGAGTCCCACAAACGCAAGAACGCACACTCCCGCGCGCGCACTCACAGGCACCCACTCGAACAAACTTCTCCAGAGAAGAGCAATACACAGAAATGTCCCCTCCCCCCACTGCCCACTCCCCCCACCATCCTCTGTCCTTTTCTCAAAAACAAAAAACAAAAACTAGCTACCACTCAGCAAAGGACTGTCAGAACTTTCGAATGAAAACAAACGAGACCTATAAAAACAGACCCTTTGTGTGGATTATATTATATATAAAATCTCCAAGTCCTGCTTGATGTCTACTTACAATGAGACTTTTTTTTTTTTTTCTAAAAAAAGGAAGCATCAAAAAAGGCTTAAGGTGAGATATTCAACTGGAAGTCTAGCAACAGTTTCTCTGTATTTCATAACATCTGTATAAATAGGGTTCAAAGGATTGTGTTCTCTTTTATTTTCTTGTAAATGTTCATTCGAATAGTTTTTTTGTGAATTCCTGAAATTCAGGGAGTTTCTTTTTAATTTTCTGATGCACTTTGTGAAAGTCAGTATATATGTAAAAGATATTTAAAATGTTGAGTTACCATTTCACTCAAACACGTAAGTTAAGGTCATCTAAAGAAATTAAATGCGTTTATCTGTATGAAGAGAATCTTGACATCATATTTTCATTTTGGTGTTATTAAAGGACTCTAAACAACACTCCTCCTTTAAAAAAATATCCTGTTTCCCCCTCAATAATCTTTAATGTGGAATCAACTATTTTTTTTTGTTGGGAAACAAATTCCCTTAATGTTAGTTGTAGGCAATGAAGTTTATGTGGGTTGCAAAAGCCATAGCACACATACATTTTTTTGAGAAGTCAAAATTATTTATTTGTATATCAACAGCAAAAATTAAATCGGGTTATAAGAATGTGTAGTTGTATTACTTAATGGGAGGGCTTGCAAAAGGTGACATTTTAAATCTTTGGATCGCCTTTTTAAAAAGCCAGGGCTTTTGACAGTTTTAACTGGGGAGATACCTACCCATCTCCCGGAGGGTTCAGAAAAAATTGGTGGGTTTGTTTTTTAAAACTGATTTTAAAACAATCTGTGGGGGAAAAAATCTTTCTAGGAAAAAAATATCTTTTAGTTTCCAAGGCTCTCTACGTTGGGAGGCATCTCTGGGGAATAAATCGCTAGAGTCAATACCCCGGAAAAGACATTTCATGCCTAAATGAAAATCTTGTTAAATGTTATTAATTTTGACTTAGAGCACACAGCAGCCCCCTGTGCCTTGTATTCCCTTATTAGGGATTCATGTCTTATCAAATATCTAATTAATCTCCTAGACATCATTTGTTCTGGCCAACTTTATCTCAGCTGGTCCACAGGGAAAACTCCAAATATTCTCTGTGACAAAGCTCCCTTGAAGATCTTTTTAATTGTCTAAATTAACTGCACCAAATTTGCATGTCAAACGGTAAAGGGCAACCTGAGATAAAATGTAAACGTTTTAAAAGCCCCAAACTAAGCACTTGATTTGATAACTAGGCTTTTTAATGTTATGGAAGACAACTGCTCCTTTCCTTTTCAAAGACGGCTGATCTATGCAAATAGTGAATTGGAAATGCCTAGGTCCCCTCGCCGTCAAATGGCCCTCGCAGGTTATTTGAATATCAGTGGCTGCTTCTGAAAAGGTTCAAGGATGCTCTCTGCCTTCTTTGTGATTACGCAGTGCGGCGTCTTATTCTGAAGAAAAAAAACTCAGGAATAATTAAAGGCTGGGATCAGGCCTGGGAACACATTTGGGACAGGAATCTCATTTAGACAGTCTCTTTCAAAATAAGGCACAGTTAAATTGACCAGAAGGCAATTATTGAAATGAAAATTATTTTCACTCTCTTTGTCTTCTGACCACCAACTTAACAGCCCCAGTTTAAAAGAGGGAGAAGGGAGAGAATGACGAAAGGAAAATTGGTAAATGAGACAATTTCTCAATTCGAAAAAAAATGTTAGTTTGGAAAAAGAAAGTACATATTTACAGAATAAAAATATTTCTAAAAGACTTCTCACACAATAGAAACTGCAAGGGGAGTCAGCAGCTATAAATTTCCCCCTCTTTTTTTGATTACTGGCCTTGGAAACTTGAGTGAAGATTTTGATTCTTTGGAAAGAATAAATTATTGGTATTAACAGTCAACAAAAACTGCTCTGAAGAGCCAAATAGCAAGGCAACGAGAAACAGCAGGAAGGTTCCCAGCGGGGAGTCTGCAGCGTGAGGTTCAGTGGCTTCTTCCTCTTTTCTCGGAGCTCTTCTTCCTCTAGTTTTCCTTCTCTTCGGTCATTTTCTCTCCCGGCTCATCCATTTCTGCCTGGGACGCCCCGCACCCCCAGCCCCAAAGCGTCTTCGAGTTTGGGTCTGGTCTTAAGGAGAAGCTGTGGCAGAGTACGCTCATCCTGGGGGTTTGAGGCAGAGGCTCTGAGGTCTATAGGGCGTCCCGTGCGTCTAGGGTCTGCAGGCTGGAGGTGCGGAGGTGAGTGCGAGCTGGGGGTTCCTGAGGAATGAGGGCGCCGGGACGTCGGTCCCAGGCAGCTTTGTTTCTTGTTGATAATAAAGGCAGATCAAAGGGCCTGGCTGTGCAGGTCTCGCTCCCGGAGGGGCTCCCTCCGCAGGCCAGTGATCAAGGCCTCTGCGCGCTGTCTCTGCCCCGCGGGTCAGCCAACGTCCATCACCGCGGCTCCGGTGAACCGCGGGCGGCAGCCCAGACCTCAGTGTCCAGTCAGACATCTTGGGCTCCAAGCTGAGCCAAGAGGGACCCGGTCCCGCGCTCTTGTCGGAAACCCACCAGGGGAAACATCCCTGCCCCACTTCCCACCAGCTCTAGGCATCCCGGGGAGACCTTGAGACTCAGTAGGTGGTGACCGACTGAAGACGAACAAATGGAAGAGAGCGTGCACGGGAGGCGAGGTCCATGAGCTAGGATACCAGCTGGGTCCCCAGGTGGGGTGCGGCTGCGCCTCCCCAGGGCCACCTCTGCATTCCCGCGGCTTGGGCCTAACTGGGTCCCGGGTAGAGTAGATGGGGAGGCCACGCTGCGAATGAAGACTGCCGCCTGGAAGTGGATTTTGTGAAGCCAGGGCTGAGACCAGGGTCCTGGAGTCCCGCCCCCGCCGGGGTGAGGGGAAATGCAATTTCGTTTCAGTGAGTTTCCAGGGATTTCTTGTTTCCAACTTCCACGCAGTAGATGAACCAAGACCAAGTTTGCTGGGCCTGCGCCTATCCCGGCTCAATTCACACCCTCCCCAGTATTTTTCTTTCTTGGCATAATTTACCCCCAGTCTTTGGAGGACCCACCGGGTCCTACCTGATGAAGAAAAAGGAGTAGATTTTTTTTTTTCCTTTCCTCAAGGACGTTTGAAAACATTTGGATGAGATTAGATTGTGCACCTGAACCGCGTGTCTGGACATTCCGTCAAATCGTCACCAGTCGTGTAAAATTGAATTTCTTTTTATTCACATGGAAACTTTATTTATTTTAACTCTAATCTTATTTGCATCTATTATCTGTATTCACCAAGGCTCTCTTCCACTACAAAAATGCAGATGAAGTAAATCTCACATAAATCCCGCCCATTTGTGTAATTGGTATACTAAGTGTTTATTTTAAGTGAGAATAATTTAGCTACAAATTTTCTTAAGGAATAACATTCTTAACACATTAAAAAAAACTGAAAACTCTGATTTGCTTTTATGTTTGACAGTAGCTCTTGATTCCCCCAAGAGGCGCACGGCGAGTGCGGCTCTCTGGCGCCATCTAGAGCTCCTGCATAGGAGTCCGCGCTGTCGGCCTGGTGCTTGGCTTTTAGCGCTTGGAGACCTGCTTCTGTCGAGAACTCTGGCAGCCAAGGAATCAGGCAAAGAAAAGCGAGGTTTAGTGTTTTAGCTGGGGACAAGCCCCGTTTTGAGGGGACATTGCCTAGCAATGGCTCCAAAGGAAGGGGATTATTTCTGAAACACACTTACTGAAAAATCCAAGCAAAACAGACTACCACCTCGCTTGGCCCTGGACCCAGCTTTCTTTCATTGTCTCATTTAGCATTCTTTCCTAGGCGATTTCAGGGTCTTCCAGCACTCCTAAATGAGAAAGCTGAGCGTTGTCGGTAGCGGCAGCGACGTGCACCCTGGGTAGAGATCCCGCGGTGGGCACAGCTTGCCTCGCACACTTCACCCAGCGTCCTAGGGTCCAGGGCTGCGGGACCATCGGGTCTGCCTGGACTACCCAGGACGGGCGTGAACGCAGTTTACCACCAGGTCACCAAGACCTCCTCAGCTTCCCAGAACCCCTAACACAGAAGAGAAAGCCAGAGTCTCACAGCTATGACCAGCCTGGACCCACCGAGCACCTCAACAGACCTCTGCAGGGTTTCCGTGCAATGGGAGGCGACCACTGCTCAAGTGGGGCGCAGCGGGCATGGGGCAGCTCGACGGGGCCCCAGAGGGCGACCAGGAGCCCCCAGAGCCCTCGCCCCAGGCCCTCCCGACGGGTGCGCACCCCCTCCCAGAACAGACCCACCCCTTTTGTCCTTGCCTTTTCGAAACCCAAATCTGAAATGAGATAACAGTTGGGGGCGTTGGCCAATTTTCTCTTCTCTGTGCATCGCCCTGCCTCCCGCCGCCCCCTTCCCTCCTCTTCCTAGTCCACTACCCCTCCCCCATCCACTAGCTTTAGAGGGCTTGTAGGGACTTTCTCCCCTCCCCCTTCAGCAGTTATTGTTTTTTAATTTAAAAAGCGACACCTTCCAACCCCGGCGCCCGCCCGAGGAGGAAAGAAACGCAGTCTCCCGAAGCTGTAAGAAAAGAGATGAGGCTCTGGGGTGCCCGGCTCCCCAAACTCAAGCCAGGGAAATGCAGCGCGCTTCTGGGAACTCAACAGCCACCTTTGTAGCGGGTACTCGGCTGGGTTTGTATTTGCTGTTTTAATACAAACCCCGCCGCACTGCCTATTTCAGAGATGTGCTAATTACTACTTGGATAGCAGGGCGCAAAGTCCTTGTCCATTTCCCAGTACAAAGTAGGTTGCTAGAAAATTTGAAATTGCCTTTCAGCCTAAAGCTGCCTTACCTGAATGTCATAATTACAGTAATTATGTACATCCAAATTACATGCTAATTAAATTAGAATCAAATCGTTCTAAATCGAAATCAAATGAGGTAGTGAAGAATTAATCAATGACAACATAAATAGAGCGCTTCCTTCAGAGATATTTATTGTAACGATCCAAGGAGGAATTTGATCTGAAAAAGTCACCTGTTTATTTACTTTCAAATTAGTAATCAGTTATTATCCCTTCTCCATAATTTTAACCGTTCAGTGCTATTTACCCCCCACCCTTTCCAGACGCTGGAGTTTATAGAAATATGTATGAGGTAAATACATACAGACTTGCCTCCCCATATATTATTGGTATAAATATGTACGGTGTTTGGAACTCTTAAGATTTCTAAATGTCCGTGGGGACACATTCCTCCAGAGTCAGTTAGTTGGCCAGGATCCGGGAAAGCTTAACGTTTGAGCTGTAGGTTTTCCCAGACGGTAGCCTTCTTTCTCTTTGGAAATTCACTGTGGATTTTGCATTGTTTCGCAGGCATCTTGCCACTTCAGGGGCGATTCATTGATGAAAGAAATGCAGGGATAGGGTGAGACTCCCTCAGTCCGCTTTCTTTTTGTCAATTGCTAAGAGAGTTGGCATTTTCTTCTTTTGCGTCAGGAGCTAGAGATTAGCATTGGCTTCCCTAAGCGCGGTCTTCACCTGTGGAGCCCTAGGGAGCAGAAAAATTCTCTTGCCTTTCAAGGCAAGGCGGGCGAGTGCGTCCTGCGACCCGCGCAGGGGACACACGAGGGAAGCCGGGCAAGCTTCAGTAGGGACAGGGAGGCAAGGTCCAGGCCCTCGGGGGCGCCGCAGCCTCTCGGAGGGGCCTGGGAGTGTCTTCTGGTTGGGTTTGGGCCACCGCGGGCCAGCGCCAGGGGACCCATGCAAAAAGCTAAGCTGACACTGTTTTGAAAGGCTTGTGGACGGAACATGGACGGTTGTGCGCCCCCAAATTCCCAGCTTCTCTCTGTGTGCTGTGTCCCTGGTTGCCAGGCGAGAATCCCGGAAAAGTCCCAGAGAACGCGGTGTGCCCTGGCATCTACGGATGGCCTAGCGACACCTGATCAGCCTATCCTTTGGGTTCCGTGTGATACCCTTTCAAGTGGAGATCTGACCGGCTCCGAAGGCCTCGGCACCCCGAAAGCCGCTGCCAGGCAAAGGCCAGAGGTTTTCCCTGTCTTGAGTCGCGGGTAGGCGACTAGGCAGTTTGGTCAAATCTATTACAATCAGACCTTCGCGTCTCAATCCGCACTTCTCTACAGTATTAGGTGTATTGTGGGGCTCTGGGGTGCTAAGTGTGAGGTGAAGCGAGGAGGGAAGGAAGGTGATAAGAATTCTCTGCTCCCTTTTCTGCCTCAGGAACCGGGTAGTAGAAAACTTCAAGTCAGGGAAGCGCTCAGTTCTCAGGGCACTTTCAGATCTGACCCTGCGGCAAAGGCCGCCATTGCAGACTGGTTAACACTTGTCCGGAAGTGGTAACTGTAGTAAATGTATCTTCTCAGAAAACCCAAATAAGATTGAAAGTATGTGTAAGCCTGCTCCTTGGTCTTCAGCACAGGGTGTGGAGGACGCGGCCTAATTGAGAGGCCTTCACCAGCATCTTGGCCAGTAGGTCAGAAGCATAAAATTGCCTGTGCGGATACTAAATTTTGTGATTGAAATCGAAAAAAAAACGCCTGCTCCAACAGCGGTACTGATCGGATCCTGTGCCCTCATTGGAAGAAAGATCTCTCCACAACCTTTCAGATAAAAAAAAAAGCTTTCTTCATATTGCAACTGCATGATACAAACAAGATCCATGTCACACTACAAGGTGAGCCTTCCTGCTGCAGCAACTTCTCCCTATTTGGGCAATTATTAAAAGAAATTATGACTAATTTACTATGTAGACATCCAGATAAACAAACCCCAACCTAACCACCCGCTTTCCCCTGGTCATTTGTAAATCGACAGTGCCTCCTACAGGAATTATCACGTCACCGTTGCGTTAAACAGGCTAGGGAGAATTGGAGCATGTCCCTAAAATTCAAAATTTGTCCAATACCTTTGCATACAGGTTCACATCGAGGGAAAAAGTGTCGAGTACCCAGATTTATTTAAAAGATTTTCTCTATTAAGGGTAAGAAGAATGACATATTTCATGTCTGGATTTGTGGAGTTTCCTTTGGATTCATTGAATTTAGAGGATTCCTCTTAGGCTACTTACTAGATCATGCCCAGTCCCATGCCTCAGTATCGCCAGCACATGCAGACACAGTGAGCTTCGGGAAGGCTGTTGTTCCATGTTTGTGTGTGTGAGAATGCCTCCCCTTCCATCTGTAAGTCAGAACAGGCCCATTGCGGTTGTCTAGCATCTGTGGGTGGCCAAGGCCCAAACCTAAACTGCAGATGCACATGATCTGTAACCACTGGGAAATTTCTCTTAGAATTGGGTGGGTAAGATTAGCCCTTTTAAAATTATTCCCTTATGTTTTAATATTCTCAACAGGAAGGATTAAATTAGAGATTAAAATAAAAACCTTAGGGGCTACCTTGTAAAGTTAAGGGTGGTATCACATTTTGGTGAAAGTCAAAAGTATAAGAAAGTGTATTTCTTTAATTCATTCTTAATTATAGGATGCATTTCAACGTTTTTCTTCATGAACACTATATTGGTTTGGAACCCTCTTTTAAGGCAGTAAGTATTGCATAGGTTTTGACATTACAAAAATTATAAAGTCTAAAAAGGTGTACGGCAGGAAATAATCACTGCAACACTGATGAACTCGGTGTAAATTAGCCTTTATCAATTTCAAATGCATGCTTTTCTAAGTGAAGGAGTAGGATCTGAGGTGTGCTGAGATAGTAAAGGATATGGGAAGGAGTTCAGCTCCTCTCTAGTTCCCTTCACGTGCATAATCAAAGGACTATTTACATCATAGATGCAGCTACATCACAGGACATCTGTTTGTGTGCATAGAGAAATATTAGATATGGAATAGTTTGAACTCCTTCCAAATTTATTTTCTTACACTACTTGGAAATTGTGATGGCTATCTAAACCATTTTTGTACTAGACAAAATAAAAAATAAAACCCTGATTTAAAAAAAATACATTCACAATAGGCAAAAAAGTTTTAGTTGCATATAATCTGCATTTTTTATTGAAAATTTCCATAGTTTTCTCTTCTTCTAATCCTTTGGAACATATGGCAAAATGTATAGCTAAGTTTTTAAAAAAAAACAAAACACCTTATATGTTGGCTTGGTCTACATAGTGAGTTTCAGGCTAGCAAGAGCTACATAGTAATGGGAAGACCCTGTCTCAAAGAGAAACCGTTCCCTCCACTCCCAACATACACCTTTAAATACAAAATATCTAGTTTACATTATTTCTTTGTAATATGTTTTACCTCCTGAAGAAAAACTTTGCAATGTCAACCAGAAAGGCTATTGTGGGAGGAGACAGAATAACACTCCCCTCAAGATATACATGTTTCCAACCCCCCCCCCCCGCCCCCTCCCCCAAGCCATGAATATGTTACATTTACAGGTGCAAAGTTAAGGTTGATAATCAGTTGGTCTTAAATGTGGACCTGCTATACTCACAGGGTCCTTACCAAGTGAAGGAGGGTGCAGTTAGTGTCAGACTGACTCCAGGACTTGGAAACAGGGGAGTTCTCTTCGTTAGAAAAGGGAGCCAACCACCAAAACTGGGCACCATGGATTTTCTGAAGGAAGACATTCTACCCATGCCTTCATCTTATCCTAGTGAGACCCATGCCAGAATTCTGATTTTCACAACTGTTAAGTTTGAAGTGATTTTGTTTGCCAACATAGACAAATAACAGGACATCCAATTATAAATATCATACTTTTAAAGTCTTAAGGACATGCTTTTTGATATCCAGTATTTTATTCACCCTAGTCAGTTTCAACAATGATTACATTTTGCTTCAAGCATATTCAAATCTTAAAATAACAAATTTGAATTGATAATTATTCAAGATTCTGTCACTGTTTTAATGGTGTTTCAAAACAACAACAAAATCACACAATTACGTACATATTTTAAATCTGGTATAAGGCAGAAGAAACAACTACCAACAAGAAAACCACCACTACCACCACCATCACCACCACCACAACAACAACAAAACAAAAACTACTTGTATACCCTAAATTCCCTGCAAATATCTGCAAACTTAAGCTTGTGGTACAACAGTGCTTTAATACTTGAAACAACAGTTTACAGAGATGGAAAATGAATTGACTTTTTTTATTAGATAACAATGTGTATGTTAGCCCTTGCTAAAGATGTCCTTGATGCCCAGGTGGTTGCTCCGAAGCTCTGTTGAGCCTGCTGCCTCTCCCTTTATCTCCTGGGCGCTCAGCGCACGTGCTCTCTTCTATGGTCACCTTCACCATGGCTTCTGGTGCCCTTTCTTCCCTTCTGCTCTTCACTAGGGCTCCGGTGTGGCCGGCTCCTCACCTCCCTGTGCTTCTGACGGTAAGGACTCCTGCTTCTGCTTCGCCGGCTGCTCTCAGCCCGGCTACGGCTCCGACTTCGGATTCCCCGATTTCTGTCAGACCCTTTCTTCTCTGGACTGTGCCGGTGGCTTCTGGATGTCCGGTCAGAAGCAGAATGGACCCACATGCTATTCTCCCCAGAACTCTCTTGTTTTGGAAACCTTAATTTTTCCTGGGCTTTTCCCCTGTCACTGTGACTGCTGGAAAGTTCTTCGTAAAGCATGTTCTTAGGCTTGTCCTCCTTACAGTCACTGGATTTACTTTCAGAACATTTGGTTTTCTTCTTCTTCTTCCTCTTCTCTTTCTCTCTTTTCTTTTCTTTGTTATCACTCTCACTGCTGCTATCTGATGTCTCCGAGGAGGAGGAAGAGGAAGAGGAGGAGGAGGAGGAGGAAGAGGAGGAAGAGGAGGAAGAGGAGGAAGAGGAAGGGGATTTGTTTTTACGTTTCTTGTGTTTATTTTTGCTCTTCTGTAACTTCTTCTTTTTCTTATCACTTTTCTTTTTCTTTTTTTTCTTTTCAAGTCTATCCAATTTCCTGTAGTTGGAAAGAAATAGTTCTTTCATCAACAAAAAAGAAACTGTTAACAGACTATATCTTCTTAAATGCTACTAAAAATGGTGTCCACATCTGAACCCATTATTTATTTTATTTAATGATAAACCACTTTCTTTCTTTTAAACTATTCAGGCATGTAGACACTGAACAGAATGTAAATTAAGCCAGCGTCCTAACTATGCTTCCCTGGGAATCCTTATCCTTTTGATAAAATACTGACATCGAGTCAGAGCATGAAACTACTTAGCACTCTAAATAAAATGCTTCTCGGATTAAAGAAAACCTGGGAAAGATGTGCAGCATTAATCGAACCTATGCACAGTCAATCTTGTATGTATGTTTTAAGTGCAGAAATATTAATGAACATTATTGCCCAGCAGTGGTGGTACACACCTTTAATCTCAGTGCTTGGGAGGTAGAGGCAGATAGATCTCTGTGAGTTCAAGGCCAGCCTGGTCTACAGATTGAGTACCAGGAAAACCAGGGCTAGAGAGAAATTCTGTCTTGATCAAATCAAAACCAAACCAAAACAACATTAATTATTAAACCTAAGGATTGTCTATACGTTCTGATTTAGGATATACTTTGATGTTTTATTATATAAAATAGTTACCTACTAGTTCTCATCAACTATCTAGTTTTAGAAATAGAGCAACCCCACTGTTTTATGAACTTTCAGTCTGGGAAGATAAACTGTTTAGATGGAAGCTGAGTTACTGTGAGACTCCAGTCTCTGCACCCGGCTCTGCATACCATTTTCCATTTACTGAAACATGGTGAGCGCCCTCTATTGGACTCAGTGCATAATTCCTGAATTCTTTAGCCCACATGCACTATGTTTAACAAACTTAAACATTATTATAAATTTAAACATTCTTTCATATGTATTCCTCATAAAACTTCACAAAATTTAAAAAAGAAAAAAAACCAGAAAAAATATTTTCCAAGAACAAGTGGTATGTAAAGATATATATAGATTTATTAAGAAAAGGAAAAGCTACAAATATATCTACTTTCAAATTAAACACTCTGAAAGCTACAATAACTTAGGAGTATAATCTGAGGATGCAAACACTAATTTTCTTACTATTGAAAAGACAAAACTTGTTTTACTACGCCGAGGAATCAATCAAACCGTGCAATACACGATCCAGGCACCCGAGCTCTCTCTCTGCATAAGCGCTGACTGCAGAGCCCAGGGAACCCAGAGACAAAGCCATCCCACAGATCCCACATCCCACAGATCCCACATCCCACAGATCCCACAGTCTCCTCAGCTACCTGAGGAGCTTCTGCTTCTGCTTGGTGGTGAGCGACTTTAAGAACTCAACTTCAGGGTCTTCTTCACAGTCACTTGCGACATAGTCCTGAGTCAACAAAGACATCCAAGTGCTAGATTTTAGATGAGTTAGTTAGTAGATAGAAAAGAAAACACTTGTAACGTAACGGAGAGTTTTCTGTTAGAGACATACCAGACATGGAGTGGTACTTGGACTGGGAAGTGTGTGTGTGTGTGTGTGGGGGGGGGGGGATTAGAAGATTTAAACAGGTATGTTCTACCTGTGAAGGTGGGATGCAAGGTTTACAGCTGCTTTACAATTCTTGGAAACTATCAGGAAATAAAAGATAAATGCAGACAGAAGCTTTTCAGTAGGCTTCTGTTCTCTCCTCAACACTCACAAACACTGTCTCAATACAGCATCTTTAGTTTAATGAAATATAAAACTAAGCATCTTGAAGCATCTATAGCTCCATAATAACACTTGTCTAACATGCACACAGCACTGGCTACCAGCCCCAGAAGTAGACACCTGGACTAAAAAAAGACCATGAAACTTAGATAAAAGTATCAGTAACTTTAACTTTACAATTACAGTTATTTATTATCAAATATGCAATAAAACATCCTTTCCTACTCAAACCAGGGCCAGTGAGATGGCTCAGTGTGTAAGAGCACTTGCCACCAAGCATCATGAGCACATGGTAGAGAGAACTGACTTCTCCAAGTTTTCCTCTTAATTAAGTTTTCCTCTTAATTTGCGCACACACACACACACACACACACACACACACACACACACACACACAGCATGCTCATACAGGTACACACATACACAGGCTCTTACATGCATAAAATGCAGTAAGTTGAAAAACCCTTAACTTTCTGAATTTGTGAACAGTTTAATAAATAAGGATTTTCTATAATGCTTAGGGAGCTGTTTATAGAGTTCTTTCTATTGGCTCCATTTGATGCCATTTCAAGGGTGTGTTAGCAGGAAGGAACAAACAATCCTATCACCAGTTCAGTTAGACGTTTTATCCACATAAACCCAAAGGAGCCATTTCATTTATTAAAATATAGGTTTATAAACAGTTTCTCACTTAGGTTAAAGTAATAAAGAAGCAAAATCAAAATACATTTAAAGCATTTTCTTTGCTCGCTCTCACTTTCCTATGGATATATGCATATTGGAAAACATTAAGTAGCAATTCACAAGCAATCACATTTAGATTTCCAGACATTTTCAGCTTACTGATAAAAAGATCATTACCTGTGATGGATCATTTGCGGTCAAGTTTCTCCCCAGTACATTTCGTTTCAGTGCAAACCCACTGTTTCTCATCTCCGCTATTAGCTCCGAGGGGTGCATCGACGGCCCTGTTCACAAAAATCACAGTTTGAATGTATCATTTATCTCTCTCTACCTTTTTTGGACTCCGCAGTAGGAATGCAGTTGAAGCTTTGTTAAGTAAAATCACAGCTAAATCAACTCAATAATCTTCTGCTGAGCAAATAATCAGATATGATTTTCTAAAACAGCAGTCTGGAGACTCAGAATAGAAAATAATTGCATTTTTCCTTATGTGCATGGAGATGCTTGGCTTATGTAACTCTGTCATATTGAAATGTCCACTTAGAAGTTTTTAGTATAAAATTGCAACAAAATAATGAAAAACTACAATTAAACTTTACTGGTTATTCTCAGTAAGAATTAAAAAAAAATCAAACATCAATACTGAATAAACTACCATGTGTTTGTGGTCTCTCTCTCTCTCTCTCTCCCCCTCTCTCTCTCTCTCTCTCTCTCTCTCTCTCTCTCTCACACACACACACACACACACACACACTCAGTTGTTAATTTCATTTATCTATGTACCTGGAATTTGACACTTCTAGTGACTAGGGTTGGTGACAAATCACTTCAGGCTAGCTCTCAGTGTGTGTATTTTATATTTTCTGCAGACTGCTGTTGTCACTTGTGCAACAATATCCCAAGCTGGAAATTGAGCTGCTTTATGGCCACATAATATGCACTAATGAAATATCTTTAAAAATGTAAAGGTTGGCTCCCTTTTCAAAGCCTTGGGACTCAGGGTAGGAGAAACTCTTTCCTCCCTCCCTTTATTCTCATCACATTTTGCTTCTCAAGCAGATCACAAACCAGGTGATAACACACGGTCTCAGATGACACATCTATGATAGAACTATAATGTGGGGAGAGAACTGCTGCCAGCAAACATTTCACAGGAGAAGGTGGGGACAGACAAAGCACCCAGAAAGAGATTCCAAGTTTGTTGATCAAACCGTTTGTTCTTTCCCTTCCGGTTGGGTCTTCTGCCACTTATTTCAGTGCTCAGCTACATGTTACTCTGCAAAGCAGAAGTCAGCATGGCTCAAGTCTCTTCACTCATCACAGCAGTTCTGATGAGACAATTTTAGGCAGACTGATCCCTCCCTGTAACAGGCCTCCTGTTCTTTTAGGATTACCAAGAACTAACTGTACACCCGCTGCTCTGTGTTCTAGGGATGAGGCATATAATGGTGGGGGTGGGGCATCACCCATGACTGGACTATGGGGGTTAAAACTAATTTCTATGGATCGTTTTTAAAATTTTGCTTGCTAGCATTAATAAAACCTTAAATAAAATTTGAATTTTAAGTATTAAATGCCTCAGGATGGCATAAAGCCACTCATACAACTAACAGTTTTTAATAAGAAACAAGACTCCACTTAGGTTGCTTTTCAAGTTTCATCTGTAGGAACATAATTATATAAAGCATAAATGGGCCTTATTAGTAAAATTATATTTTTCTTGTCAACTTTAATTGACATAAGACAAACGCAGAAAGCCACATATTGGAGCTCAAGGCTAGACAGAGCACCTGCCCAGCCTGAAGGGGTTTCTGGGTTGGGTCCCCAGAAACACAGACAAAGGCAAACATGGTAAGGATGAGGAGCCTGGCTCTTAGCGTAAGATGTTACATTAAATTTTTAATAATCTTCATTACAGGATGGATAATTAATATTTTAGAAACAATGTCTTTCTAACTACTTGAAAATGATTTTTCCTGTGTGACAGAAATAAGATTATGAAACAAGCATTCCTGTCTTAGCATGCCCTTCCACAATGTAGGACTGTTAAGAACAGTGCTCAGTCACTCGCTCAACAAAAGTCCTCACTATCAACAGCACCCACTGCTCTCAACTATCTTATATTCTTCCAAATTATAAAAGTGCTTAGAAGAATTTTCTGAAATTATGTATAGGTGTGTACAAGTGTGACAGTCAGAAGACAGTCTGAGAGGTCGGTCTCTCCTCCTACCTGTGGCTTCTAGGGATCAAGCTCAGGCCATCAGCTTTAGTGGTACTGGATGGTGACAGTCATCTTTGTACTGGGAACTGAACTGGACTTGCTAGTCAACTCCCCTGCCACTGTGCACGGCCTGCCAGCCCAGAGGCAAGCGCTCTTCCAGTGTTTTTGTACTTAAATCTCCTACCGTCAAAAGCTTGAGGTTTAAAGTTCTTGGTTTAGAAGATGTGACAAGGCAGGTTTAATTAAGATATATTTAGCAAGACATTTTTATACTTTCCATGTCACTGTGACAGAGGCTATGCAGAATTATGTTGACAAAACTCACTCTAGCTCCTTGAAAAGTCAAAACAGAAACAATAAACATGTATGCATGTGTGTGTACATTGTTAAAAAACACATAAACCTATGTTTGTGTACATAGGGTTCTCTCCTTTGAGCATACTCTGGATCAGGTCTCAATACTATAGCTCCTGGCAAGCAGACACACTGATAAACAGACCACTCAACAAGCATGCTCAAATACAGGCCTTTGCCACAATGCCTGCGCTGGCAGCACTCACTTCTTGCCTCCCCCACTTTATCACATTAGCTGCGTCCACAGCACCACCACTTCCATGAAGCAGAATCTTTTTCAGGAAGGGAGCAAGGGCATTGAGACAGGACCTTATGTAGGTCAGGCTGGCCTTGAACCTGCTGTGTAGCTGAGAATGACCTGGGACTCCTGTCTCCCTGACTCACAGGCACCTGGATATCTTTCTGTCCTTTCCTGAAGTGAGACTGCCTGTGTGCATCTAGACAATCACTGGTCTCCCCTTTACGCCATACAAGGGCATACACTATATAACAGGGACACTAGTTATAGTACACTATTCAACAGAGAGCTAGCTAGTGGGAACTATCAGACAATATCTCATACTTACATCCAATTTCTTACTATACCATAACAATTTTGCTTTTAAGAAAGCTTACAGAGGGGCTGGAGAGACAGCTCAGGCACAGAGGGGCTGCAGAGACGGCTCAGGTATCTTGCTGCTCTTGCAGAGAATGTGGGTCCTAGAATCTACACAGAGGCTTTCATCAACCAAGCCAAGGGATCATCTATGCCCTCTGGCCTGCATGGGAAGTAGGCATGAACACGATACATATATGGATATGCCGGCACTCATATATGCACACTGAGAACATATCTAGAAAGCTTATCAAAAGTTGTCTTTTTAAGAAGACTAAAATGGAAGCCAAGTATGGTGGTGTACACCTTTAATCCCAGCAACTTGGGAGGCAGAAGCAGGTAGATCTCTGAGTTCAAGGCCAGCCTGGTCTACAGAGTGAGTTCCAGGACAGTTAGAGATACAGAGAAACCTTATCTTAAAAAGCAAACAAACAAACAAAAAAACCCCCCAAAACTAAAAGGGGGGCAAAAAAGAGACAACAATTAAACAAAACAGGATATAACGGCATATATTACAAAAATGTCCTAATGAAACTCACTACTTTGTATGCTAACTTAAACAATAACAATAAAAAGAGCAGGGAATGCAGCAGGAGCATGGAGCGTAAGTCCCAGGGAAAAGTGAACAAGGCTATTAATAACGTGTGTGGGTGATGTTTATTTATAAAGACGGGGATGTTCTATGTATGATTTTTCTAAAGGTTATGCAAGAACCAACTGTACTGAGCTGTACTCAGCTGTGCCATCCTCAGGCTTTTCCTGACACACTGCCAGTTCATCTTAGGGAGGCTGGAGACAATAGGGCTCCTTACTGCCCTTACCCCAAGGGTCATGCTGAAGAAGCTACCAGTCTCTAGTAAGACACAGAATGTAAAGGAAAATTAAACACTCATGTGGCCAAAAATTACAAAGGCGAGGAAATATCAAACTATCCTATTGTATGCTAGTCAAAATTACTGTTTTTTAAAAACAACCGTGTCTTACTGAATAAATATAAAGATGTAGGACATATTTGATATTTTTATTTTTTATATTTCCAACTTAACGCACATGTAAAGCTAATTCATAAGCTGAAAGGAGTGTCAGATTCCTCTGTGTTGTGAGACCATGAAGCATCAGAACTTGCTATTCCCTTTAAATTAATTACAGGAATACAAATGCTCTGGTTATCTGTGAGCCTCAGAAACAATACACTGAGGGCTACTGGTATAGTCTTGCTTGGTACATATGAAGACTGGTCTGATCCCTAGCAACCCAGAAACTGGACAACTGGACATGGTAGTGTACACCTGTAATACCATCATTTGGGATACTGAAGCAACAGATCAATTAAGGTCATCCATGGCTACACAATGGCTGCACAGGAGCCAGCCTGCGCTATATGTCTCAAAGAACCGGAGGGGGAGGGGAGACTATGCATGAAGTTCAAGAACAAGTAAAGAGTTACAAGTTAGTGCTATGAGAGGAAGCCAACTGAAAAGGGCAGCCAGGCATTTTCTAGGGTGAAGGTAACAGTCTCTTGTCTTGTTGAGGATGTAGTTAGCAGGTGCACTCATCTGCCAAACTCAAGTCTGACACTCAAGAGTAGTGCATTTAACTTTAGACATTTCTAAGAGGCTGTGTGTGTGTGTGTGTGTGTGTGTGGTGCACACTTCAATGCTAGCACTTGGGAGGGAGAGGCAGGCAGATCTCTGCGAACTAGAGGCCACCTTGGTCTACATAGCAAGTTCCAGGTCAGCCAAGACTATAAAGTGAACCCTGCTCATCAAACAACTTATAACAGTACATTTAGTCAGGAGTGATTATGGAGTGGTGGTTCTACAGACTCTAAACTGTATCTATACATTAAAGATCTTCTATAAGGGGAGTGTTGCATGGAGAATATGAACTTCAGACACAACATAGAAAATGATTTTTAAGATCTGTCTTACTAAGACTTTAGGAGAGTCCTGTTTCTATCTTCAAGCTTGTAATATTTTTGAGAAAATTAGTTCATAGGAAAATACAACTTCCTATTATAAAATGTTTAGAAGAGATAGATGATAACCTTTGACGTTTTGAATGGTTAGGGAAATTCTCCATTAACACACTTGCTAAATAAACTTTTACCTGCTAAACATGTACACTGAAAAAGGCAATGGAGATAGAAAATGTTAAGACACAGGCCCTATTTCAGAAAAAAAAATATTCCAGGATAAAACTAAAAACTCAGGATCCTTTTCCGACTTGAGAGGGTTAGGAAAGGGTGAAAGCAGGGCCTGCTGAGTGGAACAGGGTGAAGGTTCACAGTGTTTGCCAAGTTTGGTTTGCGCAGAAGAATTAGTATTCACAAGATAAACTAAATTTCATTCTTTACCCAGATAACCACAAACTAATTTCCTTTACTTGACAGTAGTGGATGGAATGAACTTTAAGAGGGTTATAGAAATGAGACTTAATGGGGCCAGGAGACAGCTTAGTCAATAAAGTGCCTGCAGGCACACATGAGGACATCAGCTCAGATCTCTAGTACTCAGGTAAAAGGCTGAGGTGTGGTGCTGTACGTCTGTAATCCCAGCACCAGGAGGGAGACAGAAGGGTCTGTGGGGCTCATGTGTGTGCATGCACATACACAGAGACTCAGGACTGTGTTCTGAGATTCAAAACACCCTTTGAGATTATGAGACTTGTATCCTCCATTAGTATCAGACATGCCTTCAACAAGAAGCAGAGACATTTATTGATAGAATAAGACTATAATCAATTTGCTGGCATCAGTAGACTTTCAGGGGCTGGAGGGCTGGCTCTGAGGTTAAGCACACTTGCTCTTGCAGAGGACCTAGATTTGGTTTCCAGCATATGGTGGCTTTCAACCTCCTTTAACTCCAGTACCAGAGAATCTAACAGCATCATCTGACCTCTGCAGCCACCATGCACACATGAGGTGCACAGGTATACATGCAGGCAAAATACTCATGAAAAAAGAGAAATAAATCTAAATAAAGAGAAACTAAAATGGAAAAAAAACTATGCAAAGTAGACGGCTGAGTTAGTTAGGGCTATGGCAGAGAGCACGATGAGTACACACAAGCCTCGGGTCTAACCTTCATTAAGGGAAGGGGAGGGAGTGGGAAGGAGATGGGGAAAGAGGCTGACTTAAAGTGTTGAAAGAAAAAGCCACCAACAAAGAATTCAAAATTCACTGAGAAGTGAAAACCTCAGATCAAGTAAATGAATGAAGAATTTGTTTGGAGCTAGACTCATAGGATAAATTAATATAGTTTAGACTTACAGGATATATTAAAAGTAGCTCTTCAGAGAGAAGGATGGAGAAAGGGGCATATCATGCTGACAGTAACCAAAAAAAGCTAGAGTATCAACACTAATTTAGCACTTACAGAGTTCAAAGCAAGTTTCTTGGTTAAGGTGACTAGTGCTGTGAAGAGAGACTTTGACCATGGCAATTCTTATAAAAGAGAGCATTTAATTTGGGCTTGCTTACAGCTTCAGAGGCTTAGTCCATTCTTATGATGGACAATAGTAATGCACAGTGGCATGAAGGCAGACATGGAACTGGAGACGTAGCTTAAGAGTTCTACATCCAGATCCACAGAAAGAGAAGACACTGGACCAGAAGTTTGTACATGCCTAATGACAGAGTATCAAAAAATGGGAAGGAAAACTAATAGACATATTTTTTTCTTTTTCTTTTTCTAGAAATAGGCAAAGTCACTTTTTGAGGCTTTGACATCCTTCTACCAGTTGATGGATCCAGCAGGCAGAAAATCAGGAAGTGACAGTGGACTCATCCATGCAGCTGATCTAGCTAACACGTATAGGTTTTATCCAGTAAGAGAGATATATGCTTTTCTCACACCTATCTATGGTAGTCACCAAACAGTAAATATTCTGGGCCACATAGCTGAACAAATGAAAAGGGATGGAAACTGTACAAGGCCGACTCCCAGATCACAAAATGTAAACTATAAATCTATAACAGAACAGCAGAACAATATTTGGAGGTAAAGGAACAGACTTGTAAACAACACACAGCAAGGAGGTGTCAGGAGAGAGTAGAAACGTATTCTGATTTGAGGAAAATAAAAACATAACAGCTGTCTTCTAAAAGAATTTGGCTGGCTTTCATCTCTAGTTGGAGAAAGCATCTCCATATTTGAAACTTGTCAACTATACAAAAAGTAGATGCCTGGTGAGATGGATTCAAGATTGGCAACTCTTGCTATGCAAGCTTGATAATCTGAGTTTGACCAGTGGGACCCACATAAGGTGAAAGGAGAGATGCAACTCCACAAATAATAGCTTAAGAAAACCAACCAACTAACCAAGCACAGTCGATAGAACAGTTTATGTCACTAAGGTGAGTCAAGATAGCTCAGGTTACGGAGTGGCTAGGGATGGTGGCTGGACATGTCAGGAAGACAAACCACATGATCAGCTTTGAGCCTGGTGATCACAGCGCTGCGGGAAGGATGGGGAGGGGCTGGAGACGAGTTCAATCATGGAACACGACCAAATCTATAAAACTGAACTCCCTGGCCATTCACATGTGTAGCACATCGTTCTTTATCAGTACACAGGAGGGAGGCCTTTCTGCAGGAAGCACAGCAGAAGTGTTGTGCTTGTTATCAAGCCGTGTGCTACAAGGCTCATCAGTGCTGGCCTGCTTTCCGTGGATCCTTTCTGCTATAACCTTCAGTCCTAAGAAGAATGCTTCCTGAGTTCTGTGAGTTAGCACTCCTGACTGGCAGTGGTTTTGGTGAGTAGTCTGGAAACTCCCAGCCCTGAAGCACCTGCTGTCTTAGATCAAGGTCTTAGGTCTTTTTGAGATGTTCTGACCTAACTTGGGTTTAGTTTCAGAAATCACTACATAGAGAAAAAACCCAAAACACCAAAAAACCTAAACCAATGCAATAAAATTTACCAAAAAAATCACAGGATACAGTAAAACACATGCTTAGAGAGATGACTGTACTATAATGCACATTTTAGGAAATAAGAAAGATTTAAAATTAATTCCACAAGGCAGTAAGATGGCTCAGTGGGTAAAGGTCCTTGTAGCCTAAAGACCCAGGTTCACCCCAGTAAACACATAGTAGGAGGCAACTGACCTGCTTCCTTCCAACCCCCACCCCCAAGCTGGCCTCTGACCTCCACCTATGTGCACACACACACACACACACACACACACACACACACACACACACACAAAATGAATGGATGTAGGAAAACATGTTTACATCAGTTCTGGGGCTAGAGGTGTATATGTAGCTCAACGAAAATGCATTTAGCTAGTACATGCTAAGGCCATGGTTAGATCTGCAACATCTCAAAAAAGCCCAATCCAAAATCAAATGCTTTGCCCTAAGGAACAACAAACTAAACACAGAATAAACAGGAGAGAAAAACTCACCACACTGAAATCTGCTTTCTGGAAAGACCACTAACACTGAAAAAGCTCTAGCCAGGCTAGGCAAGTAAAGAGAGATTTGATACCTAATAATAGGAAAGAATGAAGGGACATCACTACACATCCCAGGTGTATTAGAAAAGTAATAAAGGAACATGATAAAGAATTCTGTGTCATAGAGTTTTAAAATAAACCAAATGCCTTAGAAGACAAAAATCTAAGGACACTCATTCAATTAAAGCACTTTGATAAATAATAATAATGACCTTTGAAGCTAAAAAGCTTCAGACCTAGATCTATGCACTAGCCAAATCTATCAAACATCTAAAGGAGAATATAAAAGAATAACAACAAACAAACAAAAATGTCAAGCCAGTATTTCTCACAAATACAAATATATAAATTTTTAATAACGCATTAGCAAATGATTGTAACAACTTATACCATAACCAAGTGGTGTTTAATCCAGATACTTAAGGCTGGTTTAACATCTGAAAATTGATTCATGTAGCGGGGGGCGGGGGGTGCTGTATGCACTGTAGCTGGGGGTAATGCATGCACTGTAGCGGGGGTGCTGTATGCACTGTAGTTGGGGTGCTGTATGCACTGTAGCTGGGGGGGGTGCTATATGCACTGTAGCTGGGGGTAATGCATGCACTGTAGCGGGGGGTGCTGCATGCACTGTAGCGGGGGGTGCTGCATGCACTGTAGTTGGGGGTGCTGTATGCACTGTAGTTGGGGGTGCTGTATGCACTGTAGTTGGGGGTGCTGCATGCACTGTAGTTGGGGGTGCTGTATGCACTGTAGTTGGGGGTGCTGTATGCACTGTAGCGGGGGTGCTATAAGCACCTGTAGTACTTGAGAGCCAAAGCAAGAGAATCTAAAGTTTGAGGTTGGTCAGAACTCCCCAGTGAGTTCTGGATCCAATCTGCTAAAAAGCTAAATGTATAAAATCAATTAATGTATCTCACCAATCATATTATCAGGCTAAAATGGAAAACACATATGATCATATAGTACATTTACAATAATAACAAAGTTGACCATTTCTAAATGGTGCATTTTACTGATCTGTAACACTAAAAGCCAGTGACTGGCATTACCAGAGATTTAGGACTGGTTCAATTACTTTCAGAACTGGTAAAGGGCTAAATTAAGTGGTGGGTGTGATGGGTGGCTAAGAAGCAGGCTGAAGCAGGTTGGCATTAGCTCCTTAGAGTGCTTCAGCCCTCTACACAGCAACTACATAGGGCTAACATCTGCATCCTAAAGACAGAAGCCTAAAAGTCAAACAAGCAAGGATATGCAAAATCTTATCTAGGAAAAGTAAGCATTTAAGAAATAGAATTTCATTCTTTTAAGAAATAGAATTTCATTCTTTTATTTCATGAAGACAACCTGACCCACTGTTTTACAGTTAACTACACACAAACGTATTTCTTTTGGGCTGGAAGTTTTATAATATGACCATCCATCTACTGTGTGTTAAGCATAATAGTAAACTCTATTCCATCAAAGAGTGGACTACCCCAAAACAGGTAAGTCTACGGACACAAATGAGACCTGTAGAGAGAATCTCTTATAAGCATCACCTGTCAATAAAAAAGCTGATGACAATGAGCTGAAGTAGGAAATAGGAGGTGGGACACTGGCAGGAAGAGAGAGGATTCTGGGAAATAATGAGAGAAAAAAGGAGACTCAGAAAGAAAAGAGAGATGGACCACAGAGACGGACATAAACCAACAGGCAGATGACCTGGGAGATGCTGAGAAGCAGGCCGGGGCTACAGAGAAGTAATGAACCAGCACATGATCAGGGACTGAGCTACAGCTTATGGCCTCGGCACTGGATAATCAATAATCAGTCTCAGAGGGGTCGTTCTGGGAGCAGGACCGGGAAGGAAAAACAAAACTTAAAAATTATTCAAGCAGAGACCAGTGGCTGCCTTCCATGAGAACTAAACGGTGAATGAAAGCTAAAGGGTAAGTTTCTTTTTGGTGTACTGAAAATGTCCTAAAATTGACTGCTGCAGATATAGAACTCTGAAAATGTATTAAAAGCCATAGAACTGAATTGTTCATTTGAAATTGTAGCTCAATAAAGATGATGAAAAACCACTCTACTTTTTCAAAAGAAGTTTAATTATAAGTTAAAAGTTAAGAGTCAATGGTAAGAATAAAAGTGTCGGTCTGGGCAGAGTGCTTCCCAGCATGCATGGAGGCCTGAGCTTGGTCGCCAGCACTGCGTGCACCAGGAGGGATGGCTCTCGCCTGGAATCCCAGCACTCAGGAGGTGGAGGCAGAAGAACCAGAGTTCTTGGCTACTTATCAGGGAAAGCCAGGCTTGGGCCACATGACCACTGTTAGAAAGAAAAAAAAGCTACCCGCTATAGACTACGTATGTGGGCTAGCCACTTAGTTATACTGTATGAGACATGTTTTATAAGACATCACCGCTGAAGCTTACAAGTTTTGGAGGTAATTTTGATGTGTCTGAAGTGGATGGAAACTTACAAACTTAAGATGATCTTATCAGCAGAAAAGATATTCTAAACCAGCTTAGCCCAAAGAAGCATTTTGATTGCCTAATTTAACTCTGTAAAGGAGAAGCAAATCTTATAGCTGGTCTCTGTAAACCTCACAGCTGGAATATTCCAACAGCACCTTGCAGTTTCCAGTGATCAAAGTAAGTTACTTTATATACTATACTACGAATTTCATAATAGAAATAATGGAACACCAGGGGGTGCGGTTATCATGAAATAATTACACTCCTGGGAGATTACAGGCACAAGGCTGTACCCCAGGGGTGTGATTATCCCATGATAACCACATCCACTGAAATTGCCTTATTGCAAAAATAATCTCTATTCACTGGCGGGACATTATTCAATAGGTGATTTTTTTTCTAAATGAAAAGACGTTTTTTAGCTTGAATCAGCAAGTGGATTAGGAAATCGGTCAGTTTATTTTTTACTGCATTCAAATTCAGAACACACAGCCATTGTTTGTCTTCTACTTGATATAGCAGTGTTTGGATTCTGTTTTTGAGGAGCTTTTAAGAGTTCCTGTTAGCTTTCATTAAGTGCTAGCATTAAACTCAGGTCAGACTTTAAAGGCACTGTTTGTTAATGGAGCAATGTGATGTAAAATACCCAATCCCCTATGTATAATTTTTAATTCTTCTCAAACAATATTCATTTAAAAAATCTGAAATGTGATTTATTTTCACTGTTGGAGATATAAAAAAGAAGATGTATAGGGCAAAGTATCTTAGGCAATTCTATCAGTCAAATAATAGCAATGTTAACATTTTGATCTATTTTCTTCCAACACGTTTTCTAAATTATGCATTTCATTCCAAGCTTATGAAGAAGAAATACAGTTTAACTACTGCTTAATTAAGTAATTAATTACAAGTGCAGTGGTGCTAGGGCTCAAATGCAGGGCCTCATACAGTGTAGGCAAGGCCTCTACCACTGAACTCTGTTCTTAATGTATTATAACCTGTCTTTTTATCTGACTAAATGTTGTAAACAATATCCATATCACTAAGAAATCTTTGTGTCATCATTTATCTGGACAGGGTCCCACTGTTCATCCCTGGCTGGCCTTGAACTTACAGAGATCTGATCACCTTTCCCTCCTAAGTGTTGAGATCAAAGCATGCACCAGCAAGCCAGGTTTCTTCCTGTCATTTTAATTGCTGCACAGTAAATAAGCCATGGTATTAATACCCACATTTATTCACTTAATACCTTGTTATGGCATACTTAGGCATTTTTGCTCTGCACAATACAAAAATTTTAATGACATATTCATGATTATTTCCTTAGGATAAAAATTGATGATTTTTATAAATTCTGCAAATTAAGAAAATAGAAATAAATATGATCATGTTGAATCTCAATCGTTCTTATATGTGGTTTAAGCAAATGGTTCTCAACCTTGACAATGCGTCAGGCACAGATCAGGACTCTCCTTCAGAGTCTCACTATGCAGCTCGATCTTTCTGCCTCAGCTCCTCAGGAACTGGCATAACCTAGGCATGCCCAGTCAATGCCACTGGGAACTTGCGTTAGTTCATGTAATCGGAGCAAAGAGGGGAAACATCCTACTCTATTCTTATCTTCATTTAATCAGTTAGTGCCTTCAGACAATCTTAGTCTACATGACACACAGAATCAAAGTCTCTATGTATTTATTCTTGTACTTTCATCTTGTCAATTTGGAAGGAAAAAGTGCAAATGGAAATTTCCCTAATACCATATTTCTATAAAGGCTGAGGCAAGAATGAATTCAGTCTGTTAGCTATTTCTGATTATGAACACAGCCTTTACAGCACACTAGTAACTGAGCTCCTATAATTTTGAAAGTAAGTTTAATATGGGAATATAAGGGAAAATATTACTGTTCTGAACACCATCATAGGACATTCAACGCTGAGAGGATCAAATTTTAGTTTTCTTTTCCAATTTTAATTAATCATACATTTAATATAAAATAGAAATCACCTGTAATCTTACCAAATTAACATATTGACTATTTTCACTATGTATACTTTCAGTTCTAACAGACATATATGTGGTTTTATATTAGACTCACAGTCCAGATTAAATCAGTGAACCTTAGCTCACCCAATGTACTCAAAGTTTATCTAGCCTATTTCCCTACCATTAAATTATGTGGCAAGGGAAAATGAGAAATGTTGAAAATACAACCCCTCTTAAAAAGCTATTTCAGTATATCTTTTATTTTCCTCCAAACTACTCCCCTTCCCACAGAACGCAGATACACTACGCTGAGACGTCAATTCTCCCCATAACAGCTTTCCCAAAGCCACACCACAGCATCGTTGGGCTGGTAGAGAGGACTTCCCTCTGCACGCTCTGATTTACGAACATTCTCTGATGGCGCTTGGAAGCTAAAACTAAAACAAATACTTACAAATTCATCTCTGTGTGCATGTGTGCATGGGCCTCAGTGTAGTCTCTTTGCAGGCAATGTGTTATATGCAGTGACCATGGACTGTGAGCCACTACCTGGGTGCTGGGAACTCAACCCATGCCTTCTGTAAGAGCGGTAAGTGCTCTAACTGCTGAGCCACCTCTCCAGCTCCAGGAAGTTAGTATTTAGACAAATACCTAAGTGCTTCCTTAGACCAGTGGTGCTCAAGCTTCCTAACACTTTGAGCGTTAATACAGCACCTCATGTTGTGGGGACCCCAACCATAAAATTATGTTCATTGCTACTTCATAAATGTAATTTTGCTACTGCTATGAATCATAATGTAAATATCTGTGTTTTCCAATGGATCTAGGTCTCTCCTGTGAAAGAGTCATTCAACTCCCAAAGGAGTCACCGCACCCTTGACCCCCAGTTGAGAATGGCTGCTTTAGACCATTAGGTTTGCATACAGGCTGCAGTATGACTAGCCAATCTACTTTCTGTGAGAGCCATTTACACCTGATTCTAATCATCCAAAGCGACCCAAGCTAAATTCATTGTACTTAAGTTTTTGCTTTTGTTTTTGGTTTTTTGAGACAGGGTTTCTCTGTATAGCCCTGGCTGTCCTGGATCTCACTTTGTAGACCAGGCTGGCCTTGAACTCAGAAATCCACCTGCCTTTGCCTCCAGAGAGCCACCACTCCCGGCTGTGTACTTAGGTTTTATTTCTGGCCTTTTGTACTTTGGTCAAGCTTATCCTTACACAAGGTCATCCTTGGGTAGCAGTCTTTCTCTCATAGGAAAATTGAGATAATCAAGCCTATGTTCCTGGCTAGACTGAAAAGTTGGGGCTGTTGTCTGTGTCTTCAGTTTTCATCAGAATGGATGGGTAGATTATGTATCTTTTGTAAGTTAAAACACACAATTTACTGGCTTACGTGTACAATACTAAATACATAGTTCAAGATTATTTGAAAAAGCAAACAAACTATAGTCTTAAAAGAATTAATTTTTAAAAAGCAGGCATGGTAGTTCAGCCTGTAATGTTAGCACTGAGGCAGGAGGACTGTCATAGTTTGAGGCAACCCTGGGCTACACTTACATGTCAAAACTACCTGGATACTGGCCACCATCTCAGTAATTAATAGTAACATGGAGCACTTGCTCTCCCAGGGAGCTACGTGGCCACTCCTGCACATGTGTTAGATAAATGTTTACTAGCTCCTTACTGATAACATTTGGGTTGCTTCTAATCTTTAACTACAAAGCTTGTGTTTTGCCCACTGAGACATCTCCCTAGCCCTGTTTTCAAAGTTCTTTTTTTATCTCTACTTTCAAATGGCCTCTAGAAAGGCTGTCTGTCAAACTGTTTATTTTACCACTACTCCAATACTGGATATATAGTGCTTTTACAAATATAGAAAAGGGGAGTGGGTGGGTAGGGGAGTGGGGGTGGGTGGCTATGGGGGACTTTTGGTATAGCATTGGAAATGTAAATGAGCTAAATACCTAATAAAAAATGGAAAAAAACCAAATATAGAAAAGAACAAAGGGGGGGGGGAAGTAGTTTTTCAGCTGCTTTAAAAATGATGGAAATCAGAGTTAGACTATTATTTTTTGTTTGTTTGTTTCTGGGACAGGGTTTCTCTATATTGCCTTGCTTGTTCTGAAACTCTGAATGTAAACCAGGCTGACCTCACACACTCGGAGTCACTTGTCTCTGCCTCCTGAGTTCTGGGATTAAAGGTGTGTGCTACCACATCTGGGTTATCCTTATTCTTAACATCAGGAGCTGAAAGTCATGTAAGTAATGTAACCTGCTTTATGCTACAGAGGTGACCTATTGTGAGTTGGGCTTCGATGAAACACTAAGAAGGTACTGAGGAGCTGAAATTAAAACTTTTCAGTTAGCTCTCTATCCTACTTGCAGATAAGGACGCAAGCGCTCAGCTACTGCCACAGCACTCGGCATGTTGCCATGCTCCCCGCCATGATGGTCATAGGTTCTAAGGTCTGAAATGCAAGGCCCACATTAAGTGTTTCTTCTGTACGTTCCCTTGGTAATGGGAATTACCCATTCGAAGCAATAGAAAAGTAGCTAAGACACTAGTCCGCCTACCACAAGATACAAGTGGAGACAGGAGACTGCCTGGAAGCGTACAGACTAGCCAGCCTGGAGTAAGCAGCAGCCAACAACAAAGATAACCTGTCATAAGCAATGTGGTGGACAAGGCTGGATGACAGCAGAGTGTCCTCTGACATCCTCATGTGTACCCTGACCTTCACTCATTCTGGAATTTACACGTTTGCATTCATACACACAAATGTATACACATGTACACACACACACACACACACACACACGCACACGGTTTCAAGGCCATATTTGGCCACATAGTGTGTTTGGGGCCACCTTGGCTTTTACTTAAAAACAAAAACAAAAAATCACAAGGAAAGAATAAACAAGTAAAGTTCACAGACACTTAGCTAGGAACATCTGACTCTATTCTAGAGCACTTCCAACTTCACACAGACAATGAAGAATTTCCCACCTATCATCCTTTTGCAGGGAGGCAGGGAGGAGGGTGACATGCTAGGGACTGAACCTAAGACTTGACACACAAAACCCTCTACTGCTGAGTTACATCACTGGCTCTGGTCATCCTATTTGGGGAATGTAAATTAAACCCAAGAACAACAAGAGAGTTCAGGTACATAAAAATGTTAATTTATCTTTCCTTCTTTGACAAAATTCCAAAACAAATAACTTTTGTCTAATGCCTACCTGAGCCATCAGTAGGAACTGAACTTGCATTGATCCCAGAAAGACCAAACAAGGGACACTCTCGATCTGTGTTCACATGGCCCCACTTGTGACATTTAATACACCTTACATTTCGAACCTGAGAAATAATAAACATTATTTTGATTCTCAAATACCAACAGCCTAACATCCCACTTAGGTCTCCACCCCGCTTTTCTTCTTTTTCACTCTGAAGACAGGGCTTTATCACGTAACGAACTGATCTAGAACGTGCTGTGTACATCAGGCTGGCCCTCAACTCACAGAGATGCATCACTTATGCTTCCAGAGCACTGGGATTAAAACATGTACCACCTTGTTTGGCTAAATTACTTTAAAAAAGATCCCCAGGGAAAGCAATTTTATATTTATGGTAGGCAATCCAATGTAAATACTAAAATCTTGTATTATAAATTTTGTCTAAAATCTAAGCCAAATCCTATCTGTGTTTCCTACAACAAAGTGTCATTTACAAACGAACAGTAAAAATATCACAAAGAGCTATGTCATGGTTTAATTTTAGGTTCCCTAATTTTAATACATTCACTTAAATATTCCTCCTCCCTCCCTTGTTGCATAGTGCCTGTTTAAACACAGGGCTGCTCAGGCGGCCTTTGCTACACGGGGCAGCTCAGCCTGGGCTTTCCATTTTCTTGCCCTGTCTCTACCTTTCACAGGTTGGAAACAGGCCTGTGCCACCCACATTTCTTTTCCTTTATTTTTTTGTTCTGCTCCAAATTGAAGCCAGATAACACAATGTGAAAATGTTTTTTCATTGAGCTATTATCTGTAGCCCTGAAGTTTCACATTTCTAAGACAGTGATTAGCAAATTTATTCTGTAAAGTAAAAGTGGTATTTTACAATGTTTACGTCTGTTTGTTTGCAACTACTCCAGTCTGCTCTGTGACAGACATAGCAGGAAAGCTGCCAGACGATGCACACGTGACTAAAGCACGGGTTCTCACAGGGATCAGCCTGGAGTGACAGATGACTGTTTGTAAATCAGTAATACTTTTAACATCTTTTCTTGACCTTGAGTTAGTTCTCTGAAGTATTTGAAAACTGTAGTGACCACCACATTATCCCTTCACTAGAGAACTTGATTCTCATCTTCCATGTGCCTATCACGCTTCATGCTTTCTCCTCAGTCCTATCATTTGACATAAATATAAACCGCTTAAACACTGTGTACTGGCTGGTTTTATGTGTCAACTTGACACAGGCTGGAGTTATCACAGAAAAAAGAGCTTCAGTTGAGGAAATGCCTCCATGAGATCCAGCTGTAAGGCATTTCTCAATTAGTGATCAAGGGGGAAAGGGCCCATTGTGGGTGGTGCCATCCCCTGGGCTGATAGTCCTGGGTTCTATAAGAAAGAAAGCTGAGCAAGCCAGGGGAAGCAAGCCAGTGAGTAACATCCCCCCATGGCCTCTGCATCAGCTCCTGCTTCCTGACCTGCTTGAGTTCCAGTCCTGACTTCCTCTGGTGATGAACAGCAGTGTGGAAGTGTAAGCTGAATAAATCTTTTCCTCCCCAACTTGCTTCTTGGTCATGACGTTTGTGCAGGAATAAAAACCCTGACTAAGACACACTGTGATGCTAATCTTGGCTGGCAACCTCACTACATATGGAATCAACTAAAACTCAAGCTGCTAGACAATCCTGTGAGGGATTTTCTTGATCAGATTATTAAACTTGGGCCACAGCTCCTGGTGACAGCCCACATAAGAAGAATTCAAAGAAGGATGCTTTGAGTTTTGCCTGTTGGCACTCTCTCTTACTGGCAAGTTCAAGTTCCTCTATACTGTTACTGCTCGTATTAAATCCAACTTCTTCAAGATTCCAATGCAGACTAAAGAAAGACCAGCTGCTCTCCAAGAATCTTCCAGGACTGCAGAGACACTCAACCTCATGGACCAAACAGCTATCCCGAAATAGCCATTGCTTGACTACCTGAACCACATCCTCTAAGCTAACATAATAAATCTCTCTCTAATGTGTGTGTGTGTGTGTGTGTTTCATCCTATCAGTTTTGTTCTTTAGAGAACTCTAAATACAAACATTTTTGGAAAATAATGTAAATATATATGTACTAAATAAAAATTCTTCTTAAAGAATAAGTATGTTACTTGCCTGAATACCAAAGGGCTGATCTCTGATGTTCATGTCATCTTTGGCATATCTGTTAAGTACAAAACAAACATACGACTATAATATTAAGAACAATTTAACAAATTCAATGACAGTTAACCTGAAAAAAAGGTTATAGTTTTTAAAACATTATAAAATGTATTATTACTATAAAGTATAAAATCAGCATCAATTTTTAAGTGTCTGTATAGTCTGATAATGTACTATAAGGTTTTAAAGCAGGCTTGAATGAAGCGCACTGTTTGTAGGAGGTAAGTCATTAGAACACCCTCTCACACCAGTCCTTGCCCTGGTCAGTGAACCTTAACAAGCAGGAGGCAAGCAGGAGCACACACAAGCTTATGCTTTCCCCGTACAGAGCAGCCTCACTTTTCTCTCGGAGCGCCTTTCTGCCATTCAAACTTGTACTCGGTCTCTCCTTCCGTTTCTTCTTTCTACAACAGTCAGTAAAAAAATCTGTCAACTGTCCATAAAATCACAATCAACTACCGATCAATTCAAACAGAGAAAAGTACTTTACCTCTTTGTTTTCTTGATTGCATATTCAAAGCACAGGAGGGAAACAGGACAAGTTAGAATGTCTACTACTTATCACTGACGGATATAATACAACACTGAAATATCGTTCAGAATAGGCAGTTTAGTTCCTAATTTTTAAGCTTTTATGTTTTCACTGGCAATGAGTAGACTTTCCATTTGGAGATTTATTTTAATAAGGACCACAGGTATGTTTACATTATGAGAGGGCTGAATGTACCTCTGCCAGTATTGAGCATTTTCCTCCAAAGCACATAAGAAACATTAGAAACTGTTTATTTTGCTTTGCACATGACAACATTGTTAGAGCAACAGCAATGGAAAAATACAAATCAAAATTAAAATACTGTCCCCTCTTCTAACTCTTTACAGGTAATTACATCAAAGCTCAAAGGAAACGAGGCGGGTACCTTTCTTAACTCCTGGTGGGGCCTCGTACATGAAATTCAGGCCATTCTTCACACGTTCATCTCCCATAAGCAATCTGAATGAAATAATGATAAAAGTTTAAGTCGAGAAGAATATGACAGCACACTATCTCTCGGAAGGAACCCTGAAGAAATTAAGACAAACCCTGAACAGTGCCTCCTTACTAGAAACTTGCCATAAACCTGAGGCTCCCTCCCTCCCTCCCGTTCTCTCAGTAAGAAAGGAAAAGCATGGTATGGTTACTCTAACAGGATTTTCTTTAAAACTGTCAACTGTTGCTGAAATAGTTTTGAAATCCTGTATGCTATTATATATTTTGGTGCCACAACCTTTAATTTTCTTTAAAAAATATTTAGTTTTTTTCTTTCTGGCTTTTTGAGACAGGGTTTCTCTGTGTAGCTGTGGCTGTCTGGGAACTGGAGTTGTAGACTAGGCTGGCCTTGAATTTACAGAGACCTATCTCTGCTGGGATTAAAGGTGTACATCACCATGGTCAACTATTTTAGTGTTGTTAATTGTGGATTGTGTGTGTGTGTGTGTGGGGGGGTGGTATGTGTGTGAACGTGCATGCACGTGGAGGCCAGAAGCTAAGGGTGTGTGTGTGCTTTTCTCATCCACTCACCTTATTTGTAAGTCACTGTGTGGTGTGTAGAAGCATGTCTGCATGCCTGTGAACTCAAAGGACAGATTTGTGCAAATAGCTCTTTGCTTCTATCTCTGTGTGAGTCTTAGGGATCGCACTGCCTTTACCCGTCTGGCCAGCCCTCCAGCTTACCTTTTAGACATGGTCTCTCAATAAGCCCGGGGTTCACACTGACTGGACTAGAACAGTAAACCAGCAAGCCCTACCTCTAGAGAACTAGGATCAAAGGCACCTACCACAATTTGGCTTTTTATGTGGGGGCTGGGAATCCAACCTTAGGTCCTCATGCCTGCATGATAAACATTTCACAAACTGAGGTAACTTCCCAGCCCAGAGAACCAAATTCTCTAACAGGCTAATACAATGAAAGCCTCAGACGTTCTTAGATTTTTGGTAGCAATTGAAATCTCCTTCTGTAGACTGTGTGCACAGCATGCTGTTGGGCTCTGTAGGGAAAAAGTCCACTGCAAACAGGATGACTATGCTGAGTTACACATAAGTCCCTAAGATCCAAGGTAAGTATTAAAAAAAAGCTAAAGTATGGAATGTCTTTGTATTTGGAAAGACAAGTCAAAGGATATTCTACATTATTGTGTGTAATTCTCTTTTCTCCATGAATTCTATACCAAAAAAGTCTGTTAAAAAAAAAACACAGAAGAACATACATACACATCTTTATTGAGGATTATTACTATTTTTATTATTATTTTAGATTTATCTATTATACATAAGTACACTGTAGCTGTCTTCAGACATACCAGAAGAGGGCATCAAATCTCATTACAGATGGTTGTGAGCCACCATGTGGTTGCTGGGAATTGAACTCAGGACCTCCGGAAGAGCAGTCAGTACTCTAACCACTGAGCTGTCTCCCCAGCCCATAGAATATTATTTTTAATCAAGAGGAATGTGCACTAGTGTAAGTGGTGGATGATCTTCAAAAACATGTTAAGGGAAAGAAATCAGGAGCCCTAACACGGCTCAGAGGGTAAAGTTGCCACCACCCAGGACTGCTGGCCAGAGTTCAATCCCTGGGACCCACATATGTGAAGACAGGGAGTTGCTTCCCACCAAGCTGTCCTCTGACTTCCACATGCGGACCAAAGTCCTCATATGCCACTACACACACACACACACACACATACACACACACACATATAAATAAATATATTTTAAAAATTAAAATAACAGCCAGGGCGATACAGAGAAACCCTGTCTTGAAAAAAAAATTAAAATAATAAACCAGTCACAAAAGACTCTGTAATCATTTGCCTCATGTGTGCATAATTTTAAAAACTACACTGTTATAGGTAGAAAGTAAAAGGTGATTACTTGTAACAGGCAGAAATGAGGTAAATTAAGAAATGGGGAAATGACTCCTGTGGAGGTTTGAATAGGAATGGCACCATAGTCATGCGTTTGAATGCTTGGCCACAGGGAGTGACAGTCTTAAGAGGTATGGTCTTGTTAGAGTAGGTGTAGCCTTGATGGAGGAAGTGTGTCACTGTGGAGGTGGGCTTTGAGGTCTTAGATGCGTAAGCTACACCCAGTGGGGTATACAAGTCTCTTTCTGATCAAGATGTAGAAGTCTCAGCTCCTTCTCCAGCACCATGTCTGCCTGCACGTTGTCATGTTCCCCACCATGACAATAATGGACTCAACCTCTGAACCTCTAAGCCAGCCCCAATCAAGTCTGTCCTATGTAAGAGTTGCCTTGCTCACAACGTCTCTTCACAGCAATGAAACCCTACCTAAAACAGCTACTAATGTGCATCAAATTTCTTTTTCAGATGACAAAATGTTTTGAAAGTTGATATGGTGATGGATTACAAACACTAAACAAAGTTAAAAATTCAGGTGTATTTTAAATATCTATGAATTTTGTCTTAACACCATTCAACCTTTTTAAATCAAGTACATGAAAAGGTTAGTTTCAGTAGACATTGAGAAATACAAATGAAAACTGCAAGCTACCACTCCATACTGATCAGCATGGTTGCTAATATATGGGCTGAGATATAACTCGGTTAGGAGAATGCTGGTCTGACACACGGGAGCCTGTGTCGGCTTCCTAGTGTCACATACTCCAGGTGTAGTAGCACATGCCAGCACTTAGGAGTTCAAGGCAGGAGAATCTAGAGTTTTAGGTAATCCTTAGCTACATAGGGAGTTCAAACCTAGATTAGGCTATGTGAGACACTGTCTCATGAAAATAACAATGATAATAAATAAGGATTAAAAAAAAGAGAGAGAAAACCACAAAATTACAAACACCAATCAAGTAGGAAAATGAAATGTTCTGCATTAATAGTCAGAAATGTATTTATAGAGCAGTTACTGTGAAAAAGTTTGGTGGCTCCTTAAAAAGCTAAACCAAGAATTACCTAGAGATCCGACAATTCTGCTCCTAAGCACATAAGATAAGCAACTGAAACCAGCACTGAGCAGCTACCTCTATGTCAATGCTAATAGTATGACCCAATGATCCAGAAAATGATGTCTCATGTTTCAAATGTTGCTTCAGAGTACAGTCTAGAGAAGAGAACCAAAATACCACTACTCAACTAATTCAATATTAACACAATGAAAGTAGCCAAAAGGTAGGAACTAGCCTGGATGAAGCCGGTTGACTCTGGCCACAAGGCACAGGTCAAAGACACCCAGCTTCTCTTCTAAGTGTCCTGAACATCCTTTTATTTCAATAACTAAAGAGAGACCTTCCTCATCAGACAACACGCAGTGTTCACCATCTCTGAGAGCCCTGCCTCACGTAGGATTCGCTCCCAGGCTGGAGGAGAGGAATGCAGATGTTTTTTATGTGAAGACTAGGTCAAGTTGGAGTGGTGAGAGTGTCTAATTGTAGGGGTGAAGCTGACTCCATAACTGATTATTCTAAAAAATAATGAGGTGCTTACAGGATGACAGGCAACACCAACTTACCTGTTATCATACGACTCCTGCTCTTTAAGGTACTGTTGCATTAATTCTTCTTGTTTCTTTTTATCATACGATATTTTCTGTTCTGCCATCCATACCTATATTAGTGAAACAAAATATAATTTAACAATTAGATTCAAATTAAGTTAACAAGTGTGTGTGTGTGTGTGTGTTTTCGAGTATGTGAGTGTGGGATCCGGGATCTTCAGTCACTCTCCCCTTCATTTACTGAGGCAGGGTCTCTCACTGGACCCAGAGGTCAACAATTCTACTAGTCCAGCTACCAGCTTGCACAGAGGAACTCCTGTCTTCTTTTCATGAAGGCTAGGATTACCAAGGGATGGTGGATCCAAACTCTGATCCTTACACTTGTGCAACAAGTGTTTTAGCCACTAGCAATTTTGACAGCCCTCCAGCCCACTTGTCTTCTATAATGAAACACATCTAATACACTGAAATGAAAAGATGCTCACAGCACTTAGAAGAGAAGACGGGTGTCTTGGACCTGAGCATTGTGGATAGAGTTCCCTGGCTTCTTCCAGGATGGCACCTGCCCTTTAGCTGTTTTCACTGTGTTTAGCTGAGTGTGTTGGCCCATGTCCATAATCCTAGAACTCAAGAGGCTGAGGTAGGACTACTAAGTATTCCAGACCAGTCAGAACTACACAGTAAGACCCCAACCAAAACAGAAAAATTACCGTGTATCTCAAGCTTTAGACTGTACAGTTATTTTCATTAGTCTCGACTGCTCAAGACTCAATTCCAGTAACTGAATTAAAAATAAGATGCAGCTCCATTGTCAAAGTGCTCACAATGCTTCTCCTGCATATTATAAACTACTTTATGACCTAGGAGAAGTGGTAGTTGATTGCAGTGGCTTCCACCTGTAATCCCAGCATGCGGGGGTGGGGGTTGGGGGTGGGGGCAGGGGGTTGGAGGCAGAAGGACAAGGAGTTCAGGGCTATCCTCCCTAGACAGCAAGTTTGAAGCCAGCTTAGACTGCAGGAGATCCCACCTCAAATAGAGGCTATGAAACACATAAAGAAATACACTCGTGGGGATTAGGAGTACTACAAAATAAACAGAACAAGACTTTTGGGGTCAAGGAGTAAGGCTGAGATCTGGCAAGCCCTCCCCACTCCCAAGGGACTTAAAAACCTAAGTAACTATATTTGCAGATAACCAGTGTTAGCATTTCTTGCACTTTCTTCCACAGATATCCTAATGTACATGCATGCTAATATATACATTCTTTAGATGTATGGTAATATACAGGACCCACAACTGGTTTGGAAACAAAAGCGAAATATATTCTCATAAGTTTGTGTACTTTTGAGTACTTGAGTACTTTTCTTAACACACAGTGCTAAGCCTTCATTTCGAGTTTCTAGTCATTGGCCATACTATCTCATCTAATCTCCCTAAAATTTTTACAAACTAGGGCAACTGACACTGATAATTCTTGATCAACAGTGTACGAGGCTAATGCTCACATCATTGACTATTTTGTGCGAGGCCTCAGGGCTACATGTAACTGTACTGAACTAAGAATCCAAAGCCCAAGCACTCTCCCGTCGCCATTCTTTGGCGCTGTAATTCTCGCCACGGCCCTTCTGTGTCCAGCAACTGGTTGCCCTGTGATTGTTTAAAACGCTCAACTTGAACGCAGCCATCAGAAACACACTACGGGATGGAGAGTGAGCAGAGGGAGGATTTCTGCCAGAAGATCTCCGTTAAGCAGGAGTCTCGACCCAGAGCAGAGTTCACCGGCTTGGGGCTGTAGGAGACGGATCCTGAACGGACAGTGTTATCAAACCATGCGTGGGTCTCCCCACTGACTGACAGGCGGGACTTGGGGGATCATTCCTGCAAGGGGGAAAGATCGACGACTCCAGCCGTGAGGAGGATACGACCCTCCCAGGGAGCTTAGCAATCTCTGCCCTCTCCGGATGCCTTTACTCACCTTCTTGATGTTGGATTTGGACGCAGGATGGAAGTCCTTCTTACACATGAAATTGGCGAATGACTTCCCCATCTTGGCGTCTGAGTCGGAGAAGCCAACCGCTAGGTCTTCTCGGAACGTAAACAAACTCCCGGAGCTTCACCGGAACTGCTAGGCAAGTTTGGGCGAGAACTTCCGAGGTCGGGAGGATGACTACTTCCGTGGTTTGACGCTTGGCACCGCCCCTCTTGCTCTCTTCCGGCAGTCGCTTCTGGTGGCTGCCGCGGCTTTGGCGGCGTCCGCGCGTGCGCAGCAGAGGTAAGCTTGGGGAACCCCCTGTGCGCGATGCTCGCTCTCTGCGGGGTCGCGAGCGGCGGCGGGCTCTGCTGCGTCAGCTTCGATCCGAGCGCGGTCAGCCCGAACAAGCGAGGTCTCGAGGTTCGAGCCCAGCACTTTCTGGCAACGCCGACTCCAGTTGCAAAAAAATTTTCTTTTGCCGCGCAGTTCCCATGTAGATTAAGTTGTCTCCCGGCAACTGTAGGACGTTTGTGAGCCTCGGAAGATTGGTGTTACCAAAAGCACGGGAATAGACTGTTAGAAGCTCAAGAACCTAGGCTCTTCCTTTCCAATTACTGTTAAGGTTTAATAATAATTATAATAATAATAATAATATTATTATTATTATTATTATCATTATGTATACCTCGCCATGTAGCATTGGTTGCCCTTGAACTAACAGATCCGTCTGCCTTTGCCTTCCCAGGCCTGGGATTAAAGGCCTGCGCCACTACACCCAGCTCCCTTCCGTTATTTCTAGCCATGCAGAAGTTTGCTCAGCAAACATCGTGAATGATGAGAACATGTTAGGGCCAACGACTTTCTCCCTGGGTGCGGGTTTCTTAGCTGTTGCCGCCATCCCAGTTTCGGGTAAGCAAGGCTTAGTCCACTGAGGATAGTCACTTAGTCTGGTGAGGATAAGAATGCCAAGGTACAACGGATGTCAGCTTTCATTTGGGTGTTGGCTGTGTGCCAGTTTTTTGTTTTTTTATCTTGTGTTATTCGTGGCGCGGTCCACGTAACGCTCAATCTTCAATTACAGGCATGCACCACCAAGCTGGGTTTTCACCTTCTAGGTGGTGTTTTAATAATTATTTACTTATTTATTTTAATACTGACGGGCCTGGAAAAAAGGAGAATTAATAGCCTGCCTAAATTATGTGTTGGAGTAGCTAACTTTGGAGCACAGTAAGCAGGAGATCAAGAAATTTAGAGGGGCGACACAAAAGAAAAACTGGTACGTCTTCCCATCTTTGAGATGGAGAAGACCCTTTACTTGTTCCATGGTGAACTTGTTTCTTGAGTCATTTTGAGACATAGGCTAGCTTTAAACTCTAGCTCATCCTGCCGAGTCCTGAGATTGCAGGTGGGCTATCATATCCTGCTTTGCTTTCCTTTCAATAAAACATTTATTGTATTTATATTTTTTATTTTGTTTTAAAATATTTAGGATGCTCCCATATAAAACTATGCTAAGAATTGGTTCTTCCTGTTTGTTTTTTTTCAGGGTTTCTCTGTGTAGCTCTGGGTGTCCTGGAACTCACTCTGTAGGCCAGGGTGGTCTGGAACTCAGAGATCTGCCTCTGCTTCCCAAGTGCTGGGATCAAAGGTGTGCACCACCACCCCCAGCATGATTTGGTTCTTATAAAAGAAGGGAACTGGGTTAGAGAGAGAGAACAATGGTTAAGATAGCTCAGTGCTTTCCCTGAAGACTTGAGTTCCGTTCCTAACACACAAGGTGGCCGTGCACGAAGCCTTACAACCTCTAACTCCAGCTCCAGGGGATTTGAGGCCCACTTCTAGCTTTCTCGGGCATCCCCATTCTTAGTGTAAACACACACACACACACACACACAAATAGTAAAAATAAACCTTTAAAAAGATAAATAATAGAAGTAAACTAAAACTATGTCTGTTCTGGAAGCAAAATAAAAATAGGAGATTTTGAATGGTTCTACAAACTGGAATTTAAGATTTTCCAGATCACAGAATCTGGAAAAGAGAATCCGTACGTCAGTTCTGTAGTCAGGATTTCTAAGTTACAAATGTGAACTTCCTGAAAACATGAAAGGTGGCTTTTTTTTTTTTTTTTTTTTAAGACACTACCCCTGGCTGTCCTGGAACACAGGGCTTGCCTCAAACTCAGAGATTCACCCATCTCTGCCTCCAAAAGTGAGATCTCCAAAGTACTGGGTCTGCTTCAAATTGTCTGTCTTTTCAATATTATAGTCTCTGTGTGCGTTTTTCCTCAAGCCAAAGGAGACCTCCTCTGTAGCAATATTGGGAACATTTGTTTGTTTACATAAATTCCTTTTTGGTTGTTTGGTTTTGGTTTTGTTGTCGTTTATGTTGGGGGGGGGGGGCAGGGTATCTCTCTGTGTAGCCCTGGCTGTTCCTAGCACTCACTCTGTAGACCAGGCTGGCCTCCAACTCAAAGAGATCCACCTCCCTCTGCCTCCCAACTCCTGGGATTAAAGGTGTACACCACCATCACCCGACCTTTACATAATTGTCAATAATGATAGAAAACCTAAGAGGCCCTCCAGTTCTCAAGAATCCCAGTAAGGGGCCTCGTGCACACACAAAGGCCCATGACATGACAGCAGCTGCAGACATAGTGAGAGGAGTAGGGAGGATGCAAGAGGAACCTTGACCATAGACTACAAAAAAAAAAAAAAAAAAAAAAAAGAGCCTTTTACTGCCATGTTATTGTAGTAGTACATGGTTAATTACTAAATCATAGTCTATCTTTTGTAGTTTCTGTTATTGGTTTATCTGTTTAAGACAGGTCTTACTGTATTCACTTGGCTGCCCTGGAATGCACAGAAATAATATGATATTTAAAACTTTACTCAGCACCCTTCTTAGGCATATCCCTTGTTCCCAGAGAAAAGCTTTTTGTTTCATGTGTACTTAAAAGTGTTTCCTTTTTTTAATTTTGAAACTTGTATGTGCTTTCACTTTTTTTTTTTTTTTAAGAAATGGAACCCTATTCCTGTGACACTTTTGTGGCATTACCTCCAGCAACAGTAGGAAATAGGGTTATTTTTGGAAAAAATTCAGACAGACTCTTTGATGAAGTACAAGAAGTAATTTACTGTCCAGCTGCAGTTCATAATGATTTGGAAAAACGTCTCAAGGTAGGTGAAGTATATGTTGTAGTAGAAATATCTGTTGTTTAAGATATTCATGGATAGTTTTATTTTATATGCATGACTGTTTTAACTATATGTATGCTTGCATATCACATGTGTATGCCTGGTGCCCAAGGAGGCCGGGAGGGGGTGATGGATCTCTTGAGACTACAGTTCCAGACAGTTGTGAGCTGTCATGTGGATGTCATGGATTGAGCCCTGGTCCTCTATAAGAGCAGCAAGTGCTCTTAGCCACTGAGAAATTTCTCCAGCCCCATAAATGGTTTTTTCTTTCATTAGCTACCAATTGACAGAAGACCATTGAAATTAAAATTCAAGAATTTAAAGTTGAAAATAGTTTGAATAAAAAATAGACTTCTGATCTTTTATTTAGATAATTTAGAGGAAACTGTTAAAAATAGTAAAACTTGGGGCTGGTGAGATGGCTCAGTGGGTAAGAGCACCCGACTGCTTTTCCGAAGGTCCGAAGTTCAAATCCCAGCAACCACATGGTGGCTCACAACCACCCGTAATGAGATCTGACTCCCTCTTCTGGAGTGTCTGAAGACAGCTACAGTGTACTTACATATAATAAATAAATAAATAAATCTTTTAAAAAAAATAGTAAAACTTATCTCTTTGATCAAATATTTGAATACTTTCTATATATTATGTATGTTGGATATGATAAGGGTTTTCTTAAGTCAGTTTATTAAAACCTGGGCAACATCTTACAGAAATTAAGAATGTACAAATGGACTATGGATGCAACCAACTTCATAATAGTGTAGGATGGTTTAAATGTGGGACTTAGGTAGGAGTAGTGGTTGGGGCAGCAGAGAAGGAACATCTAGGTTAGATTAAAGAATGGGGATGGAGCATTGGCTCATTGGTTGAGAGCACTTGTAGCTCTTGCAGAGGACCCTGGTTTGATTCCCAGCACCTAAGTGGTGGTTCACAACCATCTATAACTCCAGTTGCATGAGATCCAGTGCTGTCTTCTGTCTTCTGTGGTCTCCAGGCACATATGTGCACAGAAACACATGCAAGCAAACTACTCATAAAATAAAATAAATCGGGGCTGGAGAGATGGCTCAGCAATTAAGAGCATTGACTGTTCTTCCAGAGGTCCTGAGTTCAATTCCCACCAACCACATAGTGGCTCACAACCATCTATAATGGGATCTGACGCTCTCTTCTGGTGTGTCTGAAGACAGCTACAGTATACTCATATAAGTAAAATAAATAAGTAAAATCTTTTACAAAAATGTTTAAAAAATAAAATAGGTCTTTCAAAAAATTATTTAGTTAGAGCTGGAGTTTTAATTGACAGATCAAAAGGATTCTGCTTGAAATAGATGAGAAAAATTATTCCAGGTTTTATAAATAACAGGTTTTGTTTCTTTTCCTATAGTGCTGGGGACCAAACCTATGGTCTCTTGTATGGTAGGCACATATTCTAGCAATTGAGCCACATTTTCAGCCCCATAAATAAGTTGTTTTGTTTTGTTTTGGTTTTTCAAGACAGGGTTTCTCTGTATAGCCCTGGCTGTCCTGGAACTCACTCTGTAGACCAGGCTGGCCTCGAACTCAGAAATCCGCCTGCCTCTGCCTCCCAAGGGCTGGGATTAAAATAAGTTTTGCAGTTTATCAAAAAGGTTTATTAGACATCTGATACATACATTTTATATATTTCTCTTCACCCCTTATATACACATTAAATAAAATGTCCTTTAAAATTTTTATTTAAAGAGTATATTTACATGGAACTTAACGGTTATATTATCTTCTATTGTTATGAACTTTTTGGATTCTTGATGTTCTCACATTACAGACATTAAGCATAAGACTTTTTGTATTCTATATCTGTGTTTAAATGTGACCCGTCCTGTACGTCAGGTTCTCACTCTTCCCACTGCAGTGGAGATGCCTCAGAGGTCACAGACACGGAACTGTGGGCCCCTGGCCATTCTCACCTGACTGAGGGTCTCACGTACCTATGATACGTGTCACTAGTCAGGACAGGCTAAACATTGAACTCAAGGACTGCTTCATGCTCTTCAACTCATATTAATCATTCTCCATGAAACAGTTTGAAGATCCGTAACCATCACCCCGAAGCTCCGAGAGCAGCTCTGTTCACCTTCCTCCTGGCCTTCATACTTAATGTTTGTTGTATCCTCGTTAATGGGGAAGCCTTTGTTTTTTGAATGAAGCTCTGTTTTGAATTCTCTTTGTAACTGACCTGTCTTAGCAGGGTATATTATGATAGGACACACTCAGGAAGTCCTTAAATGGTAAATGCTTTAGAGTCAATTCTGCATGAGGTTTTTTTTTAAAGACCATCTTTTTTTTTTTTTTTGATTTATTATATATATTTAGACACACCAGAAGAGGGCATCAGATCTCATTACAGATGGTTGTGAGCCACCATGTGGTTGCTGGGATTAGAACTCAGTACCTCTGGAAGAGCAGTCAGTGCTCTTAACCACTGAACCATCTCTCCAGCCCCTGCATGAGTTTTATTATTGAAAATTTAATGTAGCCCCATTTCTCCTACCTTCATAGTGATCGCCTCTTCCCAACGGTGTTTTAAATTCTGGGATTTGGTAACTTTTCATTTTTGGTTGTGTAGTTGTATGACTTTTTCTTTTTACAGTGTACTTATATAGAAGTTGATCAAGTTCCTGAAACATATGCTGTTGTCCTTAGTCGCCCAGCTTGGCTGTGGGGGGCAGAAATGGGTGCCAATGAGCATGGAGTCTGCATTGGGAATGAGGCTGTATGGGGAAGAGAAGACATTTCTAAGGAGGAAGCACTTTTGGGCATGGACCTTGTCAGGTAACAGTTGTGCTGCTTTCCCACTGTAGATGATGTGGGAAATGGTAAATACCAACCCACATCCATTTTCACTCACTGATGTCACTAATTAGTCCAAGCGCATGGCTCAGTCCACATAGTCCTCACTCCATAAGCATGAGAACCTGTGTCATCTCCTGTGCATTGGGGAAGCAGAAGCACACAGATCCCTAGGCTGCGCAGCTACTTGGGTAAATTCCAGTTCACTGAGAGACCCTGTCTCATAAAATAGGGTGGAGCGTAACTGAGGGAGCTGGCGGACTTCTGGCTTCTACATGCATGCTTACATGCATGCACACCCTCAGATGCACACCCACGTAAACACCTATATGTACCATGCAAACACCTACCGACACTCATTCACACCCATGCACATCACTAACTGGGAGAGGGGCCAAATTAGAAATTATAATTCTTCAGAAATACCTGAATTGTTTTATTACATAGTTGATTTATACCTTCATTTTACAAAGAAATATCTCAGTCTTAGAAATAAAAATAACTTTGCAATAAATTGCCCAGATGGAATTTGATTTCAAAAATGTTTTCATTGCCTGGAAGTGCCTTTAGAAGTAAGACTTTAAAAGACTTTATGGGTGGGGTGGGGAGGAGGCGTGGGACATGGAGCAGTCGGAGGGTGGAATGGGGGGAGGCGGGGAATGGAATATGGAGTGTAAAAAATGAATTAAAAATAAAATTTAAAAAAAGACTATTTTACCTATTAACTTGTATTTTCTTACTTTGAGTATAGTTAATACAGTGTTTTTTTTTTAAATATGAAGTTAGGATGAGTAAAGGAAATGAGAGCTTCAGTATTTTTATTTGTTAATCTGAGAGCTTGAGTATTTTTATTTTAGGCTGGGCCTTGAGAGAGCTGACACGGCTGAGAAAGCTCTGGATGTCATTGTTGACTTACTAGAAAAGTATGGCCAAGGTGGAAACTGCGCAGAGGGCAAAGAGTTCAGCTATTACAACAGTTTCCTGATAGCTGACAGGAATGAAGCCTGGATCCTGGAGACGTCGGGGAAGTACTGGGCAGCAGAGAGAGTCCAAGGTGTGAACAGCTACCTGCAGTTTGGTTCATAATTATGTAATTGATAAAACCGACTGTAACTTTGGGTGATACATTGGCTTGCCTTTAGAGATTTATAATCCATTGCAGAGCAAGGCTTAAATTGGAAAGAACAGAAGGGAACGAGAACTGTGATGAGCTTTCGTACAAAAATACCAGGAGCATTATCTCCAGTGGCCTGTGGCTGCTGATAGTGTGGTGGTGGTGGTGGTCGTGTTTTGTTTTGTTTTGTTTTGTTTTGTTTTGTTTTTGATTGCAGTTTGATTGCTTTGGAATTGATTTCTCCAGGTGATTTGTTTGTGGCCATACATTCCTCTAATTTCTTCTTGTGTGTGTTTCTTTGTGACACGTATGCATGTATATATGTGGAGGGAGGCATATTAGACCGCTGTGTTCAAGTGAAGGTCAGAGGACAACCCACGGTGACTCGTGGTCCCTGTGGTTTACTGCTCCTGTGTGAACTTGACTGTGACCCCCACACTTCTGGGGATTTTCTCCCATCGCCTTCCGTCTCACCACAGAAGTCCAGGGACTGTAGACACCACCGTCATCCCTGACCTTATCTACGTCCTGGGGGTTCGAATTCGCATCATCCATTAAGCTTTCTCCAAAGCCAGTCCTCTTAATTTCAGGTGAAGAAATCCAGAGATAGAAAGTAACTTAGTGTGCTGAGTGCAAGTCTTCATCCCCTTTCCTTACTCTGGAGAGCACAGCCTGGTGTGGAAACATAATCTCACGCTTCTTGTGAACCGACATCTTGAATCTCCTAGTTTTACAAAGGAGATAAGGGATGTCTGTAAACATCCTAGCGGAGGTTAGCCCAGTTGCTGTTGCTTATCTGGCACACACAAGTCCTGGTTGAATCCCCAGCAGTGTGTAAAATGGAGACGGGTGGGACACAGCTGTAATCCCGCCATCTGGGAGGGAGAGAGGTAGGGAGAGCGGAAGTTGGAGATCAGTGTCGACTGCACAGAGTCTGAGTCTAGCCTTGGACTCAGGAGAACCTGCCTCGACTAAGTAGTTAATGAACTGGGTGAACGATGAATGATGTGGACCCAGGGGCACTGTGAACATCAGAGGAAGGAAAACCATTGTGAGCTTCTGGGGGCAAAAGGACGTCACGGGAGCCTGTGCTGGAAGATTTCACCGTTACCTTTCAAAATAGGGCACTGCCAGTTATTTCCATCGGCTTTAGAAATGCTGTTGTTATATTCTAAGTTTGACACTTTCTATGTATTAATAAAATATATAAAATTAAATTTAATCCATTTTATTATTACACTGATTACTTTGGTTGTATCAATGACCACTTTTTCTTTTATTAAACATGCTACCCGAAAGGCAAAGGCATACAAATATCATTGAAAAACATCTTACCTGATCATGCAAAACAAATGCCTTTCTGGGTGTGATCATCCTGTTGAAATAACCTTGCTAGTGCTTCCTTGTTCCATAAAGAACTAGATTGTTGCTTTGAGTATCTCCAACACAGAAATCATACATCTATGATAGATTGCTAATCACCTGCATCTGGCCATTGAGTATTATATACATGTACTGAAATGCTAAACAAAGTGGCATGCATCATACAAGATACAAATGAACTGTTGATAATACAATGGGTCTTCCTAGAATTGGCTGACTTAGAAAGGCCAGAAGGCAGGACAGCAAGATAGCTCAGCAGGTAAGGGTGCTTGCTGTCAGTCCCAACAACCCGAGTGATTCCCAGAACACAGTGGTGAAATGTGACCTCAGCACATGTACACACAAGAAAACAAATGTACATTTAAACATTTTAAAATAATTTTTTAAAAGACAGAAGGCTATTTACTATATAATTCTACACATATAACATTCTTTTAAAAAATGCATATGTAGGCATATGTGCTATGGCATGTGTGTGAAGGTCAGAGGGCAACGTGGAGAATCAGCTTTCTTTTTCTATCGTGTGAGCTCTGGGGATTAAACTCAGATGGGTCAGCTTGTGGCATGTACCTTTACCCAATATATATAAATTCACACACACATGCTGTGTGTGAGTGTGTGTGTGAGTGTGTGTGTGTGTGTGTATGCATGCTCATGCAAGCATGGTTTTAGATACCAAATATACCTAGAGCTAATGAGTCATTAGGATTGGGAGATGCACTGCTCTGGTATGAAAGGGAAAGATGATGGATGGTCCAAGTATTCTTTTCCTTGACACTCTCACTACCAATGTTCTTGATGTGATAATATTCTATATTTTTAAAAATGTGATGGGTAGAAACAGTGAAGTATAATTTCATATTACTGCATCTGAGTGTACAGTTACCTCAAAGTTTAATTTTAAATTTTATTAATTGTTTAGGACATGCAGTAGATGTCCATGGCCAGTCTTATGTTGAAGTATGATTGAGAATCATAATGTAGAGATAGATACTTTATGTTAAAGGTAGTTTTTCTTCGCCTTTCTGCCCTTTACCAATAGGCGTTCGTAATATTTCCAATCAGCTTTCCATAACAACCAAGATTGACCGGGAACATCCAGACATGAGGAACTACGCTAAGCAGAGGGGCTGGTGGGATGGCAAAGAAGAATTTGATTTTACTGCGGCCTATTCTTACATTGACACGGCTGCTATGATGACTTCACCAAGCAGGTACTGCCAGGGCTACAAGCTTCTGGATAAACACAGAGGTAAGGTTAGCATGTAAATGACACTCAAACACTGAACTGTGTGCAGATATAGTGTGGGGATGATCTCACACCTAGTAAAAACATGGTTTAAATAAAGCAAAAGGATTAGGATAGTATAAGCTACTTTTTGATATGTGTAAAGTATTAAATCACTGTAAGAAAATATCGATTCCTTTTGAGAGTCAAGTTCAAATTCTCAATCCTCAAGAAACTCTCTATTTTTTTTTAAAAAAAAAAGAATTTGAGTTAGATTAAAAAATAATATCTTTTAACAGTAGTGTTTTTGTTTGTTTGTATGTTTTATCCTTTTTGTTTGTGTGTGGCTTTGGATATGCGCGCATACATGTTTAAGTGTGCACACCCGTGATTGTGCATTTGGAGGCCTGTCCCCCTGAGTTATTGAGACAGTCTCCCATGGAATCGTTTCAGTGAAGGAAGCTGGCTAGCTCCACAGGCTCTGTCTCTGCATCCCCAGCACTGGGGTTACAGGTGTGAGCTGCCACCTCTGGGATCCAAACTCACAGCTGACAGACGTGCTTTCCCAGTAAGCCATTTCCCCAGCCCGCGTGTCTCAGTCGGTGTGCTAGGGCTGGGAAGAGACACTGTGATCAACCCTTATAAAAGAGGGCATTGATTTGGGGACTTGCCTACAGTTTCAGAGGGTCAGTCCATTATCATCATGGTGGGGGCATAGCAGCATGCAGTCAGGCATGATGCTGGGGATGTAGTTGAGAGCTTTATTGTAATCGCCAGATAGAGAAACAGAAACAGAAACAGAGACAGAGAGGAAGAGAGAGAGAGAAGAGACAGGGAGAGACAGACACACCCTGGAAACCTCAAAGCCCACTCCCAGTGCCAAATCTCCTCCAACAAGGTACACCGTTTGATCCTTTCCAAAGAGGATTGCCTTAGGCGACCCCTGTGGAAAGGCTGGTTGACTGCCACGGGTCTCCACCCACAGGTTAAGAGCCACCGGTCTAGCTGAATCAGTCTCTAAACATGGGGTGGAGAATAAGACTGGAAGACACTTGCTGTTGACCTCTGCCTCCATCTGTGTGCCCATGTGCTTCTGCACACCCGCCTGCCCTCGCACAGCTGGAGATCAGCAGTACCTAATTAAACCGGAGAGGCGTGAACCAGGTGTGAGGACTCCCCGTCTAGGCACAAACGCGTTCAATACCGGTCTGGGCTGTGTAGTAAGACTGTCTCAGGCAAACACAATAGAAGCAAAACCATTAATAATCCCAAGGTTGAGGGTAACCAGACAAAAGGAAGACAGCCACATAGAATAGTATACATTAATACGCTATTACACTGAGATAACTGTCCTATTTAACTACAGGATAACCAGATCACAGACCTGAAATGCATGCCTGAATATGGTAGTGGATGCATGTGACACAGACTTCATTTTTTTCAAGTGTGATGTACAATTCATCCAGTTTTCAATGCTTTGCCAAAAGAATAAATGTCTTCCCAATAGTTCCCATATGAAATTGTCTACTGGTGTATTATGTTTAAATTTTCTATGATTTTTTTTTTTTGTAGATAAAGAGCCTACTTCCTTCTTTCCATCCATCCCTAGCTGATGGCTATTAAGTGTGCTGCATGTATATCCAATTGTGTCTATATCCACGCGTGTGTTCTAAGTAGCCAGCTTAAATTGCTGTGAAATTGCACCCTGTGTTTTCCCTTCACTTTGCTGAACCTGCCTCTGCGGTTTCGGTACTTATCCAATGCTTGCTAGTGGGTTACTTATAGCTGTCCTACTCAAGAGATCATGCAAATCCTCCTTTCATTTTGAGAATTGTAGGTTTTGAATCCTGAAAACATTTTTATAATACCTGTATTATCACGGTGTTACAGCTCTGACACTGTTTTTTTTTTTTTTTTTTTTTTTTTATTAAAACTTGCCATTTGTAGGAATTTAGACCTGAATCGTTTTTAAATCTCACTAGCTGTTGAAGCTTGGTGCCTGATGGGTAGGTGTGAATGGTAGGGTTTTGCTTTATTGTTGAGTTTAATATCAAGGGCTCAGGGTAGATGTAGCCCTCTTTTCTCCTCAGTGTTATTCAAGATTTACTGAAAGATAAGCTCCTCTAATAAGTTACCGTAAATTCAGTAAGGTGTGATTTGAATTTGAATCATGCTATACCATGAAGCAAGTAGGTGAGAGCATGCATCTGTACATCAGATCTGTTGCCATTAGTATAAAATGGTTGGCAGCTTGTATCTTTATCAGCAGCACTTTAGATTCTTCCATATGAAAGTTAATTTCCTTTCTCATGGGAGCATCAGAAGATCATAATTTGGATACAGACTTGCTGGGAACTTCTCTTGTGAGCCCCATATTAAAGAAGAAGGAGGAGAGTCTCACCTTTTGGGTTGCCTTTGTGAGTTAATCCAGGGCCTGGTGTCTACTAAGCACATACACTGTATTTTAATATGCTTCCAGTCCCAATTGTTGTAGGGTTTTGTGAGGAAAGAAAAACCTGTAGTTAGTCAATCATAGGTAAATATAGGTTATTTGTTTCTTTAGAACTAATTTTAGGACAATAAACATTTCCACATAAGATATCCTAGTGTATCTAATGGCAGAAATTATATTTCACTTTTCTCAATTTTTTAAAAATGTAATTAAAATATAATTTCATAGCTGGATGGTGGTTGTGTACACCTTTAATCTCAGCACTTGGAAGGCAGAGGCCAGTGGATCTCTGAGTTCAAGGCCGGCCTGATCTACAGAGTGAGTTCCAGGTTAGCAAGAGCTACACAGATAATAATCCTATCTTGAAAAGAAATAAACAAAGAGAAACTATATATATGTGTGTATGTGTATATATATATATATATATATATATATATATAATTTTATTATTTGTCTCCTAATCCCTGTGTATGGCCACCTCTCCCAAGTTTATGGCCTCTTTAACTATTGTTGTTACCATATACACATAAATAAATCTACATGAAAATACAGCCTGCTGAGCTCACTCAGGTCGCCTGCTTGTGTTTCTAGGGCTGACCACTTAGTATTGGATAACCAGTTAGGGCTCATTCCTAGGGAAGATTTAATCTCATCTCCGCAAACACCCCACCCCACTCCACCCTCTCTTCTTCTCTCAGCAGTTCTTGATTACCAGTGACTTCATCTAGGGGATGGAGTCCCGTGGAGTTTCTTACATCTATATTGGGATGTCAGCATTCGTTGGAATTGCTCAGGTCTTTAGGCAGCCATGTTGTTGACATTTCACCAGTATAGCTTCCCTGATAAAGGAAGATAAAGGCCACAGTCTCACAGCAGATCTTGGTCCTCTGACTACCATCTTTTCTCCCCTTTTGTGATATTCCCTGAGCTCTGGGTGCAAGAGCTGTGTTTTAGATGGATCAACTTGGGCTGGACACCCCACATTCTGTTGTTCTCTCCATTTTGATTAGTTGTGGTTTTCTGTAATGGTCTCTTGCCTCGAAAAGTATCTTCTTTGACGAGGGGTGAAGTTTGCACTTATCTGTGGTATAAATGTAACTGTATAGAATGTGGGTGGGCTTTACACTAGTTCAGGAAGTGGTGGTAGTGGGTCCTCCAGTACCCACTGCCTCACCAGCCGTGTGTAGTTACTAGATTTATAGCAGCAGGCTTGATTGCCCTCCTGCTGAGTAGGCTGAGTTTAATTAGACAGCCGTTGGTTACCACCAAGATGTTAAGTGCCACTACTGCACTTTTAGGGATACACCCATGCTGGTTCTTTTGGTTCCCGGGCATCTTAGCTGGGTAGGACTTTTGAGTGCTTCGCTCCCTCAGCAGCTTGATTGGACCTTGTACTCTGAAAACTAGTCCTTAGGGAGGAAGCTTTTGAATTAGTTCCAGCTCAAATCTGCTGAGTCCTATGTCCAAAATGTGTGTTGTCTTTGGCATTAGGAACTTGATTTCCTGGGCGGCAACCAATGCCAGCAGCAATAGGCCATGTTATTTTGGGAATCATGTAATGCTCTGACCAACAACTTGAAAGGAGGTCTCTCATACTTGCTACCGTATGGGGGTTTTTGTTAGATAGTCTGTGGCTCTTGAGAGGATGTTTTACGCTAATTTAAAGCTACTTTTGTTATAGACCAACCATGTCCGTTGCTGTTACTGAGAAATCAGTACTGCTTTAGGGTGACAGGAGGCTGACACATTTGATAAGTGAGAGGCATAGTGGTGTGCATGGGCCTTTCTTTCTTTTCCTTTTCAGTCTTTCATTCTGAATGCTAAATCCAGGACCCTGTACCTCCGAGACCCTGAGATACATCCCTAACCAAGAACATGACTTTCTATGACACAACTGGTTCATAAAGCAGTTTCTGAGTTAAAGGTATTATGAAACACAGCGTAATTGATCAGAAAGTAGTTGTTAAAGCCCTTAAAAGCAAACCAGAGATCCCACAAGTGCCATAGGCCTTAAGACAGCTTTATCTGAGGATCAGCTGAGAGGCAGGAGTGGAAAGTGGTCTAAGTGTCCAGTTGAGATCCCAGAATTCTGCAATCATTACAGGAGAGAATGAACAGAGCAGACCCATCTCAGCTGAGTGGAAGCATCTCTCTGCATCTTCCTTATTTCCATAAGATCATTAAATCCTCTGTGTAAGAAAACAAACACCCCATGTAAAAACAAACAAAAAAATAGAGTTCAAATGTGGGGACTGGAGAGATGGCTCAGCAGTTAAGAGCACTGGCTGCTCTTCCAGAGATCCTGAGTTCAATTCCTAGCAACCACATGGTGGCTCACAGCCATCTATCACAGTAGTTCCATGGGACTCAATGTCTTCTTCTGGTGTGCAGATATAGATAAAGACAAAACATCCATATATACAAAATACATAAATAAAAAATCTTTAAAAATAGAGAACTCCATGCAGAGCTTTTATAATTTTTTATTTGCTATATTCAGCATTCAGTTAGAAATCATTTGGGGGTTGGGGACCCCAGTAAAAGTACTTGCTGTGTAAGTATGGAGACCCCAGTTCAGATCCCCAAAACTCACATTAAATGTCAGATGAGTATGGTGGCCTGCCTGAAATGGCAGCCTTGACGGCAGAGATGGGATCCCCAGGACAAGTTGACCCATGACACTAGCCATATTGGCGAGCTCTGGGTTTGCCTGAGAGGCCCTTCAGTTCACAGAGTGGAGGAGTGGTCAGGGGTGGTTCTAGACCCCAGCCTCGTGACTCATCAGCCTCATGACTCTACCTGACGCATACGCATGTGCACCAGCACGTGTAATCACATGTAAAGTGTCTATAAACACACAAGAAAATGGAAAAAAGAAAATTATCAATCTTGCCACCATCTAGGACCAAATGACTGAAAACCAAGAGGAAAAAAGTGAACATTAGAAAACAGTTCCCAGCAGGGTAACATAGACCTTGTCTCAAAGGGAATAAAGAAAAAGAAAGCAAAGAGAAAGAAAATGCAGAATTTAATCTGTGAACTAGGGGACCAAGTGGAAATGATAGAGCAGACAAAAATATAGCTGAAGCTAAGTTCAGCAGATTGATCTTACAACAAATTAAACAGAGAAGAACAATAACAGATAAAAAGTCAATAGAAAATATAGAGAGGGGCATGGACCCAGAGAAAATAGCATGCCTTTCTGTGTGTGCATGTGTGTGTGTGTGTGTGTGTGTGTGTGTGTGTGTGTGTGTGTGTGTGCTCGTGTATGCATGCGTGTTCTCAGCAGGAAAGGAGAGAATAGAGAGAAGCAGTGTCGGAAGGAAACTGGCGGAGAAGTTTTCCTAAGTAATAAAAGCCATCCAAGCCACAAAGCAGCTGTTTAAGTCACAAGGAAGATACCAACCAGCCACATCACTGTAATATTTCAGAGGAAAGACAGAAAAATCGGTAAAGCACCTAGAGAAAATATTCACAGAAGCAAATATAAAACTGACAGCTCATTTTCAACAGAAAGTAGGGAACCCGAAGACTGGACATTGACAGCCTTAAGGTGGAGAAAAATAGCTCCTATGGACGTGGATTCCAACTTAGCAAGAATGTCCTTCAAATACAGAGTTGAAATAAAACTGAGAGATTTCACCACTCACCACTGGGGACTTAAAATATTAAGGGACATTGTTTAGGCAATAACTAACTAACTACATAAATAAATCCCAGACAAGTGTGGAATTGCATGCATATAGTCACAGTTACTAGAACACTGAGGCAGGAGGATTATGAGTTTGAGAACTGGTCTGGATAACTTAGCAAAAACCCTGTCTCAAGATTAAAAAAAAAAAAAAAATGGAAGGAAGGGAGGGAGGAAAGAAGGAAGAAAGGAACAGAGGAAGGTAAGAAAGGGGGAGAGAAAGGAAGGAGTGTGTGTGGGATGTGGGCTGGTGGTAGAACACCTGCCAGCATGACCCCCTGCTGTATTCTTTATGCCAGTAGAGAGAGGAGTGAAAAAAGAAGGGAAGGGAGGCAGAAGAAGTGGGGTGGGGTGGTCCCAGATAGAAGCAGGGGATGCAGGACTAGGTGAAGAGCAAGAGAAGCAGAAAGTGCATTTAAAAGAATACTTAATGTTTTGTGGCAGAGGCAGTGCTCATAATCAGGTATGCATGGATACTGTGTGGTCATGTGACTACAGCTCCCATAGTTAAGTGGCAGATCTCTAAGGAGACTAAGGCAGGGCTACAGAGGGACTACACCCCCTCGCGTCGCCCCTACCTCCCGCCCTCCCCCAGAGGTTGACTTTTTACGTCAAGGATTGACCTGTGACAGCTTTGCTAAGATGTCCTTGAGTGAATATCAGTCCAGGTTACTTATACAAAATCTGCCTTTTCTTCTGCTAAGCTCAGCCTCAGACTTTTCTCCATGTCAACATTGACAGATTGCCTCCTAGTCCTCCAGGGTTTCTCACAGGCATGTTTCCTGAAAGGCTTTTTATGTGGTAGTGCTCTTCTGAATCACAACTCCCTGGAGACCGAGGGGGTCATGGTGTGGGTGCTGGCAACCAAACCTGGGTCCTCTGGAAGAGCAACAGGTGGGATTGGAGAGATGGCTCAGAGGTTTCAGAGCACTGGCGGCTCTTCCAGAGGACCTGAGTTCAATTCCCAGCAACAACATGGTAGCTCACAACCATCTGTAATGGGATCTGGCACCCTCTTCTGGTGTGTGGGCATATATGCAGGCAGAACACTGTGTACATAATAGCTAATTAAATAAATAAGTAAATAAATATATATATATTTTTAAAAAGAGCAACAGGTGCTCTTAACCGCTGAGCTATCTCTCTAGCTTCCTAAACGGGTTCCTTGGCTTTCCTCATCATCATGTCCTCCACAGTGGCTCTTATTTTACTGATAGACCTGGTGACACAGTAGCATACATGGATAATCTGCTATTTGACTTTGTGTCTGGTACAAATGCTGAGCGGAGACACAGGTCTGTAATGAAATACGCTTCACCGTTTGCCCTTCTCATCTTGTGACTGGAGAGTCAACACCAGTATGCATCATTGTAACTTATTAATAGCGAGAAAAGCCTCTGCTTGTCAAATATATGCGTTACTTGATGGGTTTTTAAATGATTTCCTCAGGAAACATAACTTTTGAAACGATGATGGAAATTCTTCGAGACAGACCCAGTGGCATCAACATGAAGGGAGAATTCCTGACCACGGCAAGCATGGTTTCTGTTTTACCTCAGGATCCCAGCCTTCCTTGCATTCACCTCTTTACTGCAACTCCGCACCCTGAGAGGTAAACTCTTCCAACACTGTAACCCCCTAGAGGTCACAGGCTGGGGTACAACCATTCGTATGCGCATGATTTTGTCAGTACGATTTTTATAAGCCGTTACTACGTCTTTTTCAAGCTTTATTTATTATTTTAAATTGTGCGTGCGTGTGACATGAATGTGCAGAGACCAGAGTCACTGGCTTACCCAGAGCTGGATTTACAGGGGGCTGTGCGCTACCCAAGGTAGGGGCTGGGAGTTGAATGCCAGTCTTCTGCAAGAGTGCTACTGAGTCATCTCTCAGTTCTTCGGTGTGAATCTTTGTTACATAAATAAGGCCGTGACTTTTAATATAGTGTCTGTTTGGATTCTAGATTTCTCTGTGTGTGTAGCTGTTGTCATTTTTATGAGACAAAAAGGCCCATGGGTCCTGTGTGGCTATCCCTTTCCCCACAAGCATATTAACGTTGTCAAGGAAAGAAGTGTCATGGTTCCTACTGATTTCAGACTTTATAGCATCCAGTGATAATAACATGAACAGCTTAAGTGACCTTATATCAGATACACTCATGTACCCTATTTAGAAAACATATTTGCACACTTTAAAATATTATCAGTCTAGTTAAGTGTCTTTAGGGTTTCCTTAACATGTCTTGATTTAAGTCACTAGTATCTCTTATAGAGTTTAATGTATGTTACATTAGGAACAATTTTTTCGTTGTTCTTCTCTAGCATTACAGTTTTTCATATTATTAACATGGTGCTGATTTTTTATGTTAAGTCATAACACCATCTGTGGCACTTGGGATTGCTTTTACCCTGGCAAATGACAAACAATGTCTTTTTCTCATATTCTGGGCCAACTGGTGGGTCTCTGGAAATGCAAAGGTAAGGAAAGCATTGTCTGCTTGCCTAAATGACACGGCACGGCAGAGGGGCCTGAGAGAAACCAATGTGGCAGGAACCGGGCACAATACAAGATCACTGTTAGACACCTCAACTAGAAGGACTCTACAGAGACAAAATAATTAATCTTTTTATACTTTGGCATGCAAATTCAACAAAGTCCCTTTATTCTAGGTCTGTTTTTAAGCCTTTCATATTTGTACCACACATTTCACCACTGTTGGATACAAAATCACCAACATTTGAACCTGAAAGGCCAGTGGCAAAGAAGCCATATGTCAAGCCTGACAGAAGACACCCACTCTACCAAAAACATCAAGAGGCCTTGGAAATGATAAGTAACAGTAAGGTATGGTTAGGTTATAGTATTTATTATATCATTAAGAATAGTTTAAGATGTACTTCAATTCATATTTTGAATTTTCGAGTGTTAGCTTTCTTTTTGTCTTTCATGAAGAAAATAAGATTAGAAATAGTTATTCTCAGACCCACCGATGGGACTATGTAGCTTTTCATTTGGTTAAGTGCATGAAGCAGTGTGGTAGGGTACACCTTCTTTAATCCCAGCACTTGGGAGATAGAGGCAGGTGGATCTCTGAGTTCAAGGACAGCCTGGTCTATGGAGTGAGCTCTAGGATAGCCAGGGCTACACAGAGAAACCCTGTCTTGAAAAACCAGGAAAGGGTAAGTATGTGGGCTGCATGCCTTTAGTCTTAGCACTTGGGAGGCAGAAGCAGGTGGATCTCTGTGTGTTGGAGGCCAGCCTGGGCTACAAAGAAAGACCCTGTCTTGAAAAACAAAAACAAAGAGTATGTATGTTGACTCTTAGAAAATTTTAGAATTTTGAACATAGTAACAATAGCTAACAATCACTGAACACTTATTATATATAGTTTTGTATGCCTCATTTAATCTTTATAGCCATTTTATGAGGAAGGTATTAATATTATTATTTTATTATTCTGATAAAGATTCTGAGGCCAGGGGAAGTTGCTTAACTTGTTCAGTATACATTTCACACCAAATACTACAAAGTCTCTGAAGGGCACTATACCTGGTCTTTTTATATAATGTTCTCAATCCCACAGCCCCACATTAGAATTACAGTGATTCAAGGGGCCAGAAGTCAGGCAGAGCATGCTTATCTGGCATATCTAAGTCCCCAGACCCAAAGTACTGCCAACAAGCAGACACAACTAGGAAAGGCAGTCCATTTCTGTAGACTTGAAATAAAGAGCTGAGGTTTTTGTTTGGGTTTTGGCTTATAGTTTTGAGACATTGTATATTCCTGACTAGCCCAGAATTTGCTAAGTAGACAAGAATGGCCTTGAACTCACAGGCATCCACCTGCCTCTGCCTCCTAAGTGCGGAGATTAAAGATGTGTGCTACTATGCCTAGCTAGGTTTTTGGTTTGTTTTAATTGTTACTATAAGAATAATAGGCCCTCATTATTTTAAAACTTGAAGCAATTTTAAAAAGCAATATATCACTTGAAATAGCATCTCCAGAAATAGATATGAATTTATTTTGTGGAACAGATCTAAAGGTAATTTTCTTTAAAAGAATTATTTATTTATTTAATGTATATGAGTATACTGTCACTCTCTTCAGACACACAAGAGAACATCAGAACCCATTACAAATAGTTGTGGCCACCGTGTGGGTGCTGTGATTGAACTCAGGACCTCTGGAAGAGCACCCAGTGCTCTTAACCACTGAGCCATCTCTCCAACCCTCAGAAGATAACTTTATAATATCATACTTCTTCACTTCTCCCTAACATTTCCCCCAACTATAGAGATAGGAAAAAAAAAACAAATAAACAAACACCCCAAAAATAAAAGGGAATGGAAGAGCTGTGCAAAGGCAGGCAGTAAGTCACTCTATAAAGAGACCAGCCATCTTGTGTGCTTCTCCCCTCTCCCTGCCTCCTGTTGACTGCCCTTCCCACCATTGTCCCCTTCCCACCACTGTCCCTGGCCCTCTTTGTACTTTCTGAGACAAAGGCTCATTAAGTTGCCCAGACTGGTCTTGAAGTCAGTCTATAACCCAGGCAGTGCTTGAATTTATGATCCTCCTGCCCCAGCAGCTGAAATTCTAGGCCCTCTGGTCCTTGGTGCTTTTATTTGTTCTCCTTGGCAATACTTGCAGGAGCCCCTGTCTGGTGCCTTGCTCCACCCACACACCCTTCATTGCTCATGACAGTACTCAAGGGTTCGTAGCCTTTGCCCCATAAACTGCTCCAAGGAGGTAGGCTTTATGGCAGTTTCAAATATTTGATAAACTAAATTGAATTGATTTAAAAGCTATTACTGGTTTAGACTCTAATGAACATTATGGATTGACATTCTAAAATAATGAAAGATAGAATTTGAAGGAAGTGTCACAGAGCTGGGGTCTACTTCTACCTCTCAATAACTACTGTGCTTTAAGGAGAGTCACTTCTATGATAGTTTTAATTTACATTTCTTGATTACTAGTGTGGCTGGAAATCTATACGTATTGTCATATTTTCTCCTCAGAGACTTAGCAATTTTGTTTTTCCTTAGCTTATTTCTCAGTTAATTTTGAGTCTGTCTTTTGTTTTTCCTAGAGATATAAATGAATTCAAGCACACACACACACACACACACACACATTTATATATTTAAAGACAGGTTCTTGCTATGTTGCCCAAGATGTACTCTCACTCTTGAGTGTAAGTGGTCCCCATGCCTCAGCTTCCAACTGAGACTACAGTTGGATGCCACCATTCCAGCTTATGTCACTTTTTTCTAATGTTACTGGCATTAAACAGTTATGTCAAAAAATTTTTTTATTTAGTTAGTTGTATTTGTTTTCTTCCCTCCCCCACTTCTCCCTCTTGCTTCGCCCCCCCACCCCCACCCCACCGAGTCCAGCCCATAGTTTCTTTATTTGTTTCTCATTAGGAATGGTTGTGAGCCACTATGTGGTTGCTGGGATTTGAACTCATGACCTCCAGAAGAGCAGTCAGTGCTCTTAACTACTGAACCATCTCACCAGCCCCTATTTGTTGTTTTCTTAAGGCATCTTGATTTCATTCTTCAAAATACTTGCCTTACCTCATAATAAATGCTTTTTCTATATTTTTCTCTGGGTTACATCTGGTTTTTAAGTGTGTGTGTGTGTGTGTGTATGTATGTATGTATATGTGTGTGTGCGTGTGTTAAATTAGAGGACAGTTTTCAGGAGTTGGTTCTCTCCTTTGATCATGTAGGTCCTTTACCCACTGAGCCATCCTATTGTCCCACATATGTGTACTTTTTAAACAAAAAAAAAAAATCAATTCTCTGGAACTGTTGAAATGGCTCATCAGGTAAAGCACCAAGACTGATGACTTGAGTTCAGTGCTCAGTACCTGCATGCTCACAGGAGAGAACCAGTTCCTACAAGTTGTCCTCTGACTTCCAAAGTATGGAGGCTCACTCATACCCACACACATGCGCATAAATAAATAAATAAATAAAATTTAACAACATTTAGCTCTCTAAATCATCTTGAATCTGTTTTATAATCAGGAAGGCAGGAATTCTCAGCTTATTTCCCCAAAAGTTGATCAATTACTTAAATATAGTTTATTAACAAAGTTATTATTACAAAACACAGTGCTTCCGGGGCAGGGGGACTGCATGCAACTTCATGTTGGGAATCACTGTTTCGTGGTACTCTGTCCCATAATTGTTCAGAAGTTTTAAATGGTGCTTGCTTGCATATGGTGTCTTTCCTCTAGACTCAAAAGTTGATGACACGGGGCTGGAGAAATGGCTCAGTGGTTTAAGAGCACTGACTGCTCTTCCAGAGGTCCTGAGTTCAATTCCCAGCAACCACATGGTGGCTCACAACCATCTGTAATGGGAATCCAGTGCCCTCTTCTGGTGGGTCTGAAGACAGGGACAGTGTAATCATATATATAAAATAAATAAATAAATCTTTTTAAAGAAGTTGATAACTTTTTCACTATTAAAAATTACTCCTTTTTCGGTTGGAAGCCTGGCTTCAGAGGTGGAGCCTTTGCCTTGCATGTTCAAGGCCCTGGGTTCAATCCACAGCAGCACACACAGGAGAAATGCTTCTTTTTCTGGGTCCTGGACACACCCCGGCTTCCCATAAACAAGAAAAAAAGGCTTTATTGCTTTTCCTCTTGAACATTACCTTTTTGTTTCCTTCGTGTGAAGGGCATTTATTTGTTTACTGTCTTGGTTACCTATAACATGTTTTCTCAGTGCTAGGCGTTGGACGCAGGTCCTCAGCATGTCGGGCAAACAGTTTGCCTCTGAGATGGACTCCAGGCCCAGCCCTGATAGAGCTGGCTTTAAATATACAAGCTCCAAAGCCACCAGAGCATCTCAGTCTTGACTGTCCGCACGCTTCTTCACACCCAAGTGAGCTTGCAGTTGCCATGTCCTAAGCTGCCTGTTCATTGGTACCATGTGGTTGTTCTTGTATTTTCAGCTAAAATAACTATTTTGGTATTTCTGCATTAGCTGAATCTAGAGAAATGATGTTTTTTCTCAAAGAAAATTATTCTTTTTCTTTTTGTTTTATTTATCTCTTTTCATTCCTTTTGCATCTACAGAATAGAGAAGTAGGGCTGGCGAGATGGCTCGGTGGGTAAGAGTACTGACTGCTCTTCTGAAGGTCCTGAGTTAAATCCCAGCAACCACATGGTGGCTCACAACCACCCTTAATAAGATCTGGACTCCCTCTTCTGGTGTGTCTGAAGACAGCTACAGTGTACTTATTTATAATAATAAATAAATCTTTAAAAAAAAAAAAAGGAAAGTAACTAAACCAGTAGAAACCAGAATGAACAAATCTTGCCAGTGGATTGGATTTTGTTAGATCCATATATGCATATTGACTTTTATTATTTTCATTAGGAAAAAGGCAAGACAATATTGGACAAGATGAGGAAGCTGGAAAAAGCAGTATCTGAAGAGATAGAATCAATCCTCCAGAGTGGACATCTCGACGAGGAGAAAACTGTTAATCTCTTTCCTCAATATGTGAAAGATGAAATTAAAATTTATCAGTCAAATATTAGTTCTTAATGGTCATTTAAGTGGTCGAAAATCTTCCTCACTGCCCTGGTAATGATATAGAGCTATGCTAAGGAGATCTGATTATTTCCTCATAGTATTAGGTGGTATTTCGACTGATAAACCACAGTAATTAGTATTTGGTTGCATAAAGCATGAAACATAAACATGACGCATGGGCTATGCTATCATTCTGTATTATTAAGAAAGCTCAAGGCTTTCTTTTCCTTAAGCAGTGGAAAATATGTCAAGTGCATTGTTTGTGCTTTAGGCAAATAGTAACCAGCTTTAACAAGGCAGAGGTCTAGATTTACGCTGTTTGACATTGCCACACAGTCTGCAGAAGCCCTTTCATTAAACTCAAAAGTGACCTCTGTCAAGATTTGGCTGAGCAGCAAGCAAACTTGTGGCTCTAATTGTTTGGCTTTTTCTCTCCCTCATCCCCTCAGAAGCTATTTTATTAGTCTTTTTCTTATCTGGGTAGATTTTCTTTTCCCAGAATGCCAGGTATTTGGATCTTCCAGTAGGTCTTTTGGGATTGGCTTCTTCAATACACAGCTTTCACCATGCCTCTGTAAGCCATGATAGCTCCTTTCTTCTTAACATGAATAGTGCTTTCAGTTGGGTGTGTCACTACCAGAAAGCCTCTTGGCTGCTTCCAGATTTTGGCAATTGTGAGTAAGCATCCACGTGTGAGTTGCTGCTAGCTCTAAGCGTTCAGCCCATGTCAGATGGAACTGAGGTACTGCAGAACCTGTTGTGTGAGTGAGAAACCACCACCGTTGTCTCCTACACCCTGTCGCAGCACTGTTGTGTCCTGGCCAACTATCGAGTGTCAGGATTTAGTCATTCTGAGTGCAGCTTCTCACTTAAGAAGGTTACATGGATTGAAGCTTTGGCCTTGCACTTTAGTTTTCAGTTAATCTGTAATTCCACATGGCATTTGATACTGAGTTTCTTTTCATATGCTTATTTCCCATTTGTATACCTTCTTTGCTGAGGTGTGTAGATCTTGGCCATGCTTTTTATTTACTTATCTTACTAAGGAGTTTAAACTTTTTTCTCTAATTTAAAATGTTGATTTCATGTGTATGAGTGTTTTGCCTCCATGTATATCTGTATGAAGCACATGCCTGGTGCCCTCAGAGGGTGTGAGATCCTCTTGAACTGGAGTTATAGATGGCTGTGAGCCATCGTGTGGGTGCTGGGGACCAAACCCAGATCCTGTGCAAGAGCAAGCACTCTTACCCCTGAGCCATCTCTCCAGCTCCTCCCAGCACTCAAGTCTAAACCTCTTAAGAGCTCATTGTTCTTAGGGTAAAGTCCTTAACAAACGGCAGCAACAGATACTCAGGTTCATCATCTTGGCCTCCCTTTCTTAGGAGTAGTTCTTTTTAGTCTTAGAACTTGCTGAGTGAGTGTCTTAGGCGTTTCCCTTCCATAGAATCAAGATTATATGTGGCTCCAAATTAGTCATACATTTAATTATTTCATAGTGGAATAGAAGTTCCATGAAAGCTCATTGTTCAGTATTATATTTGGATGCTTTGATATTATATAATATTTGCTAAATGAACATTCAAATACCAGTGGAAAGAATTTAGGGAAGTGGGATATCATTTGAGATGTAAATGAATGGAATGATTAATAAAAAAAAGAATTTAAACAGGTCTTTCTACAGAAATGTAAGGTTGAATAAATTAGCTAGCTAATTTATCTGTATAACTCAGTAGCCACTGAAATTTCAAACCCAAAAAATACAAGGATTATATGGATATGTGAGTTAACTTGTAGAGATTTTCACTGCAGGATACTCATTGTGGGATACTCAGTGTGGATACTCAGGTTGGTAGTTAATGCCTTGGAGTATATTTTAGAAATTTTAATGTTTTGTTAAATTTCATCTGTTGTAAAAATAAAAAGTAATAAACTTATTTTACATAAATTGATTCATTTGATCTTTGATAAAAATATGTTTATATATTAAGCTCCAAAACATTTCCTTAAAAATAATTGTACAGAATGAAATTTTGGAAACAGTGTTTCTTTTTGTAAAAGTTGTTTTGTTTGTTTGTTTGTTTGTTTGTTTGTTTTGAGACAGGGTTTCTCTGGATAGTGCTGGCTGTCCTAGAACTTGGCTCTGTAGACCAGGTTGGCCTTAAGACTCAAAAGATCCACCTCCCTCTGCCTCCCAAGTACTGAGATTAAAGGCATGGCCACCACTGGATGGCTACTTCTAAACAGTATTTTACAAAATATTTTTACACTGCTGGGCCATGCCTTCCTTTAATTTCAGCACTTAGGAGGCAGAGGCAGGTGGATCTCTGCGTTGGATGCCAGCTTGGTCTACAGAGTGAGTTCCAGGACAGCCAGGGCTACACAGAGAAACCCTGGAACAACAGGTTTTATCACAGTGATCATGGAAATATAAAGCCCATCTTTCCTTGAAGAACGCTAAGATCTTATGAGCATGGACTGTGCTTCCAGCACCGCCCGTCATCTGAGCACGGATGCCCAATTTTACAAAGTACTTCTAAAAGTTGTTTACTGGCCACGGCCTGATTACTCCAAACTGCAGAACCAGGTCATGAGATCGCCCCAGGAAACTCACTTAAGCTTTGTCGTGACTTCAGAGTGTCCCGGGACTGAAACCTAGCAGAATCGTCGGCAATCCAGCAATTGATGGCAGCAGATGCAAAGTTCCACAGCCAAGCATTAGGCAGAGCTTACAGAGTCCTGCAGAGGAGGAGGAGGGGGAGGGAGAGGGGAAGGAGAAAGAGGAAGGATCCAGAGAGCTGGAGAAAGGAGAACCAGAGGGTCAGGGCCACCATGAGAACAGAATCAACTGACTGAGGCTTATGGGGGCTCTCGGAGATCAGGGAGCCTGTCGGGATCTGCATTTATGTTATGGGTAATTAGCTTGGTGTTCTTGTGGGAATTCTAAGATTAGGAGCTCTCTCTGACTCTTGCCTACTTGTGGGATCAGACTTAGATTTTTCAAAACCTACTTTAACTAGGGCTCTTTTTTTTTAAAAAACTAGGGTTCTTCCCCACTTTCTCCTCTATAAGTTTCAGTGTCTCTGGTTTTATGTGGAGTTCCTTGATACACTTAGATTTGACCTTAGTACAAGGAGATAGGAATGGATCAATTCTCATTCTTCTACATGATAACCATCAGTTGTGCCAGCACCATTTGTTGAAAATGCTGTCTTTTTTCCACTGGATGGGGAAAAGCCTCGAAGATATGGGCACAGGGGAAAAATTCCTGAATAGAACAGCAATGGCTTGTGCTGTAAGATTGAGAATTGACAAATGGGACCTCATAAAACTGCAAAGCTTCTGTAAGGCAAAAGACACCGTCAATAAGACAAAAAGGCCACCAACAGATTGGGAAAGGATCTTTACCTATCCTAAATCAGATAGGGGACTAATATCCAATATATATAAAGAACTCAAGAAGGTGGACTCCAGAAAATCAAATAACCCCATTAAAAAATGGGGCTCAGAACTGAACAAAGAATTCTCACCTGAGGAATACCGAATGGCAGAGAAGCACCTGAAAAAATGTTCAACATCCTTAATCATCAGGGAAATGCAAATCAAAACAACCCTGAGATTCCACCTCATACCAGTCAGAATGGCTAAGATCAAAAATTCAGGTGACAGCAGATGCTGGCGAGGATGTGGAAAAAGAGGAACACTCCTCCATTGTTGGTAGGATTGCAAGCTTCTACAACCACTCTGGAAATCAGTCTGGTGGTTCCTCAGAAAATTGGATATAGTACTACCGGAGGATCCCACAATACCTCTCCTGGGCATATATCCAGAAGATGTTCCAACTGGTAAGAAAGACACATGCTCCACTATGTTCATAGCAGTCTTATTTATAATAGCCAGAAGCTGGAAAGAACCCAGATGCCCCTCAACAGAGGAATGGATAAAAAAAATGTGGTACATTTACACAATGGAGTACTACTCAGCTATTAAGAAGAATGAATTTATGAAATTCCTAGGCAAATGGATGGACCTGGAGGGCATCATCCTGAGTGAGGTAACCAAATCACAAAAGAACTCAAATGATATATACTCACTGATAAGTGGACATTAGCCCAGAAACTTAGAATACCCACGATATAAGATACAATTTGCGAAAAAACATGAAACTAAAGAAGAACGAAGACCAAAGTGTGGACACTTTGCCCCTTCTTAGAATTGGGAACAAAACACCCATGGAAGGTGTTACAGAGACAAAGTTTGGAGCTGAGACAAAAGGATGGACCATCTAGAGACTGCCATATCCAGGGATCCATCCCATAATCAGCCTCCAAACGCTGACACCATTGCATACACTAGCAAGATTTTGCTGAAAGGACCCTGATATAGCTGTCTGTGAGACTATGCCGGGGCCTAGCAAACACAGAAGTGGATGCTCACAGTCAGCTATTGGATGGATCACAGGGCTCCCAAATGGAGGAGCTAGAGAAAGTACCCAAGGAGCTAAAGGGATCTGCAACCCTGTAGGTGGAACAACATTATAAACTAACCAGTACCCCCCAGAACTCTTGTCTCTAGCTGCATATGTATCAGAAGATGGCCTAGCCGGCCATCAGTGGAAAGAGAGGCCCATTGGTCGTGCAAACTTTATATGCCTCAGTACAGGGGAACGCCAGGGCCAAGAAGTGGGAGTGGGTGGGTGGGGGAGTGGGGAGGGAGGGTATGGGGGATGTTTGGGATAGCATTGGAAATGTAAATGAGGAAAATACCTGATAAAAAAATTAAAAAAACAAAAACAAAAACAAAAAAAACTAGGGTTCTTAAACACTTCAACTTCCCTTCTAGGCCACCAACCAGAGGTAGTGGGGAAAGAAGGTTAATAGGAAAAGGGGGTTGTGGACCTGTTTCGATGTAGTCCTTTGGGGCGATTCCAGTCTTTGTGATCAGGATATCAGCAGTCCAGTCTAATAGCAAACACCAAACAGTAATCGGTAGTAGCAGCTTGATCCAACAGAAATCTCAAGGCCCCACCAAATTGGCAAGAATCAAGGAGCAGAAGTGGCAAGAACCAGTCAGAATACCACAAGAAGATCTGTGGTGTGTTTCTCTCTACTGAGTGAAAACCAGCAAAGACCAGCGAAAACCAGGGAAACGTTGCACAATCATCAAAGGCTGGCATAGCAATTCAAGAGCATCCTTCCACTGTGGGATTCTACATATACTCTTTTCTAAACATCATGTGCACTCTCGCATGTCTGCTTCAGCAAACCATCCTCTCACAAGACAGCTTCCAGACAAACATCATGAGACACAACTGAGTTTCCTAAGAACTTTCCCCTTCAGTGGGATCCCTTTCCTACTCCTGGGTGGCTTGCTCAGCCCTAGTGGGAGGCTATGTGCCCGGTCTCATCGAAGCTTGTTATGCCCCATTTGGTTGATGTCCCTGGGAGGCTTGCTCTTTTCTGAGGGGAACCAGAGGGGGCATGGATGTGGGGAAGAGGGAAGGGGCTGACTGGGGGGAGGGAGAAGGAATGGAAGCCGCAGTCAGGATGGAATATATGAGATATCCAGGGGAGTCACAGACAAGAATTGTGTGGTACCATCAGCATTCTGTGGATTATTCAAGGAAAAGCTGTCAACAAGGCAAGTTAAAATAGGTATTTTATTGAGAAACATGCTGTCAGTGAGAAAGTAACATAGAAATATTTTCATTTAATAAAATTAGCTTATCCTTAATCCTAAAAAACCTCTATCATCTGAAACTGCAAGTCACTCTGACCTATGGTTTTCTTTTAGAGTCTCCCATGGACAATAATGTTTCAGATTCCATTTGTGCAAATGAAAGAGCATCGTTAATATGGCTACTCATAAACAAAACAAATGCCCTCACCTGAATTTGAGTTGCCCGAATATGTGTGAATTCTGTCTTGTCACTCAGGCTGCTGAGGCTTACTCGTACCCCTGGGCATTAGAAGTACAGTGTGGACATGTCTCTTTTTTCCCCCTAAGTTTTATGGCGATATAGTTCTGCCTAAAACATCCCAATTCCATGATCACAACAGAAAATAAACATCATTTCTTTTTATAGACACTAGGCTTCCATGCAAGGTTTCATTTTGATATGTATTTGCTACATTAAAGGGGTCAGGGCACTAACCCCATAAATAATTTCCTAAATGGCTTTTATATATCAAACACTAAAATAAGATAAATAACATTTAAAATAGGTTAAACTATCGCTGATAGCAAATAATTAAATAGCTGTTCAAAGGATGTGCAAATTATCAGAGAGTAAAGCTTTACCTGAGGCTGCTATGGTCTGGACCTGTCTCTTCAAAACCCTGCCCCAGTGAGGTAGCCTGGAGAAGTGTGGCTCATGAGAGAAGAGGTTCAGCATGCGTTTTGCTCTTCCAGAGCCTCCCCTCCCACCATGGCGGCTCCATCGGTGGACCTGAAATGGGGCCTTGCCAGAGTCCGAGTGCTCAGCTGCCTACTCTTACACTGCCAGCCTGCAGACCTGTAAGACAGCCTTCCTGGTGCTTAGGAGCTATCTGTGCTCATGTCATTTTGTTTTAAAATCTTAGTGAACTAGGCAACAGTTACTCATTTTTAAACTTACAAATTTTTTAGACATGGACCCAAAAAAGACTAAAATCTAAAGGTAGGATGCTAGGTTTAGAATTTCAAGTTCCTGACTATATACTTTCTCAATGCAGGGAACAAAGTAGATTTTTCTTCTACAATATACTTTGAAACTACCAGAAACAGTACATCTCATGGCATTATTTCTTATATAACATTTAAATGAATATGTTCAAATTACTTAAAATGTTAACTTGAAAGATTACAGACATAATAATATTAATGTTCTTATTCTCTTGGTATTGGTACACATTAGTAGTTTAGATAGAAGACAAGACAAACCTTTAAAATTGGTGTTTTATCAAAAATAAATTTAAAAATTACTTTAAAAAAATACTGGGATTAGCCAGGCATGTTGGCACATACCAATGAGCCCAGAACTCAGGAGGCAGAGGCAGGAAGATCAGGAGTTAAAAGCCATCCTTGGCTACATAGGCCAGCCTGGGCTACATGAGACCTTGTCTCAAAAACAAAACAGTAGTTGTAATTTTTGAATGGGTAGTATGTATTAAAGAAGTGGGAAGGAAAATAAAACCTTTTACTAGAATAAGTAAAATCTGTTGGGGAGGTGTTATTGATAAATGTAATGTTGTCTTAAAGTTCATTTTGAGAGCAGCAAACCTGCCAAGTTTGGCAATTTAAAATTACAGCCAGTTGGATGCTGACCTTGTAATTATAATGAACAGTTTCAGAAAGAAATGATTTTAAAATATTGTGACAATAGTGGTTCTCTATAGCAACTATTGTATTCGTTATCATACCTTTTAACCTCATGGTTTCTCTTGTCAGTTTCCTATGTGCTTTATATACACATAAAGTTATAGCATGTCAGTACAGAGTAGGAATGCCTTTTGTCATTTTACAGAAGAGATGACCTGCCCAAGGTCACCCAGCTAAAAGGATCAGATAGGAGGCTAGAGGGTATGATTCCTGTGGGGCTCTCTCTGGCACTTAAGTCTTAGGGGAGACTGAGGGTGGAGATGAGTGACCGATTTCTTTATAGCTTTCCTCCTGGTGGTCTCTTAGAGTACGGGCAGGAGGACTCTGCTCAGGACTCTTCTGAAGGAATCGGTAAAAGAGATACTCGTCCCGGAACTCGTATTCATTGGTGATGTGTTGGATGACCCCCCCTTGCACCAGTCTGTCTCCGTAGATCACAGCTTCGCCGCGGTCAGAAGCAAGGCCGACTTCGATGAGCCAGTTCACCAGGTCACAGCCACAGAAGGTCCCGGCAGAAGTCTTGGCACCACACCTGTATGTCAAAGGAATGATTCAGCCATATGCTCTGTAATTCTGGCATCAGCACTGCATGACAGAAGATGAGCAAAGAAAAATAAGAAGGAAATGAGGGATGACAGTGGGATAGTTAAGAGCGTGACAGAAATGGAGCTGTTCTAAACACGAAGCATCTGTTGGCTTGCCTGACCCTAGGAAGTCCCTCTGGTGAAAATAGTACTGCTTGTGGAAACACTTTTAAAAGTAACAGAGGTAAGTGTACTGACTGCCTGAGGATTGTCTTCCTGGAGGGGAGCGCATGCGTATAGGTAAAAGTAACTTTGGTTTGCCTGATGGGATTGTTGTCTTGGCTTCCTGCCTCAGTCTGCTAATCTAGCCTCGCCCTGGAAGCTTTCTAACCACCTTAATCAGACTTACTGCTGAGGAAGCTCATTCTTCCTTGTTCTTTCAGATCTCTGACTGCCTGGTTCAACTCAACTGTTCTGACTCTATCTCCTCTCCTAGCTGACGGATTCAATCTGGCGTCTTTAACTTTCTGCTGAATTGTTCTGCTTGGCCTCGATCGAACGCTAGCAATCTGTGCTGATCTTCTGGCTCCTTCTCCTTCTCTGCTTCGTTCTGTCTTCACCTGTGTCTAGCTTGTTCTCTTTCTCTGCACAGCTCTCCCGGTAAACCTGACTCCCACTTTCCTTTTCTTTCTGTGTCCCACTCTCTTAAGTAGCCTCCCTTTTCTCTCTCTCCTTGAGATAGTTGGGCATATCCTATTCTAACAGTTCTTTCTCTGATTCATCACTTTGTCAGCCACTCAATTAGACATCATTTCTACAAGCCAACTTTACCTTCATTGTTTGGGACTAAAGGTGTGTACTAAGGGCGTGTCTGTATTCCAGCCAGAGGGATTAAAGGTGTGTGCTAAGGCTGAGCCATACCACAACTAGAAATAGCTTTTTTTCAGTAAATAACAGAATCTTGGGGCTCACAATGTGATTCAGTATCCTGCAACATGTATATGTGTGTGGTGTGCATCCCTGTGTTTGTGCACGTTTAAGTGTATTGTATGTGGGGTACGTGTATGTACCCATACATGTGGGAACCTAAAGTAGACAGTGGGTGACTTTGATTTCTTCCCACTTTATTTATTGAGGCAGGGTCTCTTACTGAACCTGGAACTCACCCAATCTAGCTAGCCTAACCAGCCTAACCAGCCTAACTAGCCTAGCTCACCAGATGGCCCCCAGACATCTGTCTACCTCCTGCTGGCTCTACAGGCAAGCCACCATACCTGCCCAGCTTTTATGTGGATCCTGGGGACTCCAAAGCCAGTCCTCAGGCTTGTGGGGTGAGTACTTTATCTACCGAGCCATCTACCCAGCCCCCAAGAAGTTTTACTTTTAAACTTGGTTTAATTTTCAAGAATTTAAACAGCTATGTGTGACATAAGGATACTATATTAATTAGCATAGATTAAGATAATAGAACTCTGGCTAGGCCGCTTTTTACAATGGTTTTAATTAATTAATTTATTTTTTAGTGGATACACATGTGGGAGTCTTGCCTGCATTTATGTCTGGTGAGCACCACATGCATGCAGCACCAAAGACTAGAAGAGGCCGTCAGATTCCTCGGCACTGGAGGTAACAGATGGTTGTGAGATGCAATGTGGGTGTTGGAAATCAAACCCAGAGCCTCTGGAAGAGCAGCCAGTGCTCTTACTGCTGAGCCCATCCCCTAACCCCCAGAAGTATCTTTTAATAGTAGCATGCCGTGTGTGTGTGTGTGTGTGTGTGTGTGTGTATGCATATGCACATCATGTGTGCACATGTGTGTGGAGATCTGAGCTCAGTGCTGGTGTTTTCCTCAATTGCTCTCTCTCTTCCCTGGGACAGAGGCTCCTCTGGCTAGGCTTTCTCTCCACCGGCCTGGGGTTACAGGCAGGAGCCACTAGTCCAGCTTCCACGTGGGGTTTAAAGGCCCAGGTCAAGTTCCTGTGCTTATGTAGAAGGCACTTAACTGAGCAATCTCTGCAGCTCCCCAGAAGGCCTTTATCTGTTTTCCAGAGAGCTACCATCTAAATGACTATTAGAGATGTGTGTGTGTGTGTGTGTGTGTGTGTGTGTGTGTGTGTGTGTGCATGAGTGTGTGTGTGTTACATTTCTATAATCCTAGCACTTGAGAGGCTGAGGCAGCAGAATCAGGTTTGACCATAGGTTAAATAATGAGACTCTATCTCAAAGGAGGAAAACACTATTTTTATTAACCTAGTTTATTAAATTAAAACAAAATTAAGCTTTAATTTCAGCTATAGTACCCACGAATCGTCTCTTCCCCTCAGCAGCCAGTACAGCCACTTGCCTCAGTAGGAATCAGGGAGCAAACAAGTGAGGTTGGTGAGAGCAAACCCAAGATTTTCAAAGTACACTTTGGGCCTGGAGAGATGGCTGGGCGGCTAGGAGTGCTCAGTGCTCTTCCAGAGGACCCCAGTTCAGTTCTCAGCATCTGTACCATGCAGCTCAGAAGTGCCTGTAGCTCCAGCTCCAGGGCCTTCTGACACCCTCGTCTCACCTCCACAGGCAAGCACACTAATAATAAAAACCAATCTGCTTTAAGAAAATGTGCTTTGGTTTTTATTTAAAGCTTCCCGATTGTTTACGATTTGTCTTCCTAATGCAAATTTGGATTGCCTTGAGTATGAGCAGATACAGAGGAGAAAGATATGCAAAACAAAAAACCCAATGACATGAATTATGAACATTTCCATACAAATGTGCACTAGACAGCAAGAATCTCCACAGGCGTCAATCAAGTTGTGAAATCTAAAGTGCCTGACAACAGGAAATAAGAGCGTGAGAAACAAGATGAGGTGACAAATAGGTGTGGAAAAATCTAAAGCATTTTTACCACAAATACAAAGTTCCACATATACGAATCAGAGAGAAGTTAATGATGTAGAATAGAAATCTTTTCAAATACATGAGCTATCAATGGCAGCGTCTGTGTCTGGGCCTTTTCAACATCGAGGCAGTACCTCCTGTCCCAGCACTGGCCGAGGGTATCTGGCCCTTGATTGCTGTGACTAGGCAGCCCTCACAGGAGCCTACGGAACAGTACAACGTGTCAGTGAGTGTGACAGTGCAGGCGGCAGATCCTGGGCAGGAGCAGGGATGAGCCGCCTTAATGCAGCTGGGGCCCATCCAGCCATCTGGGACCTGGGAGCTCAGCAAAGGCTGGGTTCTGCTTCCTGACAGTTGGCAAGCACAGTATCCTGACAGATAATGTGAAGTTTCTCTGAAAAAAATTTAAAGATCTATCCATAGATCCTGAAATCGTGCTCAGCTTTTCAAGGTAGAAAAGTGGCTTTTCTTCAGTTTATCATTGTCGGTCATTGGGCAAGGCTCATCACAGACATCAAAGGCCACCAAAGTAAGATTTTTCTCTAAGGTTTACTTATTGTTATTTTATGTGCATGTGTGTTGGGCCTGCCGTGTTTGCATGTGCACCACGTGTATGCCTGGTGCCCAGGAAGCCAGAAAAGGGAGTCGGATTCCCTGAAACTGGACTTGCAGACTGTTGTGAACCTCGCTGTGGGGGCTGGGCACTGAGAAGCCAGCTTTCGGCAAGAACAAGGGCTTTCAGTTGCTGAGCCATTTCTCTAGCCCCTGAGGTAGGAATTTTCAAGGAAAAGGAAATCTGAGATTTTGAGGACTGAACTTGCCAAGGCTCACATAGTCATTAAGTGTGGAATATGGTATACCACTCAGTGAACCCCCCTTCTTTCCCCAGGCTATATTCGTGAGATTGTGATGGCATGCATGTTGAGCACAGTGGTACCATGTGGTACCACGCTTAAAAATGAACCATCTCAAATACTCATCTCCAAATTTTTAGAAATACACACAAAGGTGTTAGGTTCTTCATATTTTCTTAGTTTTATTTCCTCTCTCAATACAACTAAAACTATCGACACCGTAATATTTGATTATTCATAGTTCATCATTTCTTACTGCAGCATATTCTGTACCTGGGGGATTAGAAGAATAAATATAATGTCAAAAAATAATGAGTAGGACTTGAGGTGAAATAAAAATCATAGACTTAATTAAGAGGCAGAAATTTCATTTCATTCTCTTGACAGCGTCATTAGTAATAAGAAGTGGCAGAGCACTAGGAGATGAGAATAAGAAATCTCTTCTGGAGCCGGTGTTTGTCAGTGCTTTGTGGGAGACGCTAATGGCCGACATGTAGAGAATGTTAATCGCCTACCACAATTCCGCAGCCGACAAGTTACAGAGAGATCAGAAGCTGCCTGACAGCAAGGGCAAGGATCAACTATTAGCTCATTAAAACCTAATCTTCAGAATCTGGAATCTATGTCTCTGAACCCTGGACTGAGTTTACCTCCTTTCTCTGACGATGTTTCGGATGCACAGGTCGCGGTGATAATGCACAAACTGTTGACAGGTCATTTTTATTTCCTCGGAAACGGGGGATTCTCTGTCTGCTGCTGCTTCTTTGTTGTTCCACAGGAATTCAAGCCTGAAAGCCAGAATTTAAGAAGGTGGCTGATCCACAACCTGTCACCAGAGCTCTGTCATCCACATGGGGATTTCATTGATCGCTGAACCCGCAGAGCCCTTGCGGGTTCTAGGCACAACTTAGAAACTAGGCAGGATGTCTCAGACTGTCTCAGAAACTAAAACTGAAACTAAGCCAACCAAGCTAACCTAGGGATTCTATCTCACCATTTCCAATATTCGTACCACAGAAACAAATGCCAGGCCCTGTCCTTTCTGTCTGTCCAGCCAATTCAACTGTTGACAATCGACTTGGCCAGCTATGTGAAGCTGGTGACTAAGCAGAAGGGCTTCCTTGTTATACTTTCCTTTTGGAAATGATCGTGACTCTGAGCAAAGACAGCTGAATAAGATGGCGGTGACGATGATGGTGATGGAGAGGAAAGGGAAGGCCCTCACTAGCACTTCTAGTGTCTCTGCAATTTGCCTCAAGAGCAAATGAAAAGCAAGCACTCTCCCTGCCTCTCTTTCCACCCCTATGTTGAAACTTTTACCTTGTTATTTTTCAGGAAGAAACATTGGGGCTGGTGAGATGGCTCAGTAGGTAAGAGCACCGACTGCTCTTCCAAAGGTCCTGAGTCCAAATCCCACCAACCACATGGTGCTCACAACCACCTGTAATGAGATCTGACGCCCTCTTCTGGTGCATCTGAAGACAGCTACAGTGTACTTATGTATAATAATAAACAAATCCTTGGGCTGGAGTGAGCAGGGACTGAGCAAGTGGGCCTACTGGAGCGAGCAGAGGTCCTAAATTCAATTCCCAACAACCAGATGAAGACTCACAACTATCTGTACAGCTACAGTGTATATTCATATACAATAAATAAATAAATAAATAAATATTTAAAAAAAAGAAAGAAACACTGATTTTAATTTTAAAAAAGTATACAGGAAGCAAACAGAACCTCCAAAGTTGAGAGAACCCTTAAATTTTCTGCCTACTCTTTCTTTGATAGGAAGAGAAAGCCTATTGTCAAAGGGCGAGAAACAATCAGGTGTAGCCTTTAATGGAGGAACACACCACCAAATACTTCCATTTGCAAGTTTCATTTCACTGTATGCAGTTAATAACATGGATAGAAGTCTGTGCCTGTCAGCTCTTGTTAAAATGCAAATTACATTGCTGGATTTATAATACCACTTCCGATACATTCTCTGCAATTATTTGCAACAAATACATGATTTCACAGATAACCTTTGTGTGGTATTTAGTGGTCTCCTAGCAGATATAAAAATACAAAGGTATCAATATTTTAATAGAATGACCTTATCATCTTTAGGTACACAGGCTTATTTTGAAACGGAATTTACCTTCTTTTGAAAGGTAGGATGATTAGATGTTTGTCCAGCCCAAAGATTCCAAAGGAAATAAATCCCTGGGGTGGGGGGAGAAAACAGTTATTCTGGCTGAATTCAACAGTAAAACCTTAAGACAGAAACTAAGATGCTTAGTGAGCGAGGAGGCAGCCGACAGTGATCAGAGCAGCCTCTGAAATTCAGCATCCAGGGTAGACACGGGCTCAGTGCCTGTGGGCATCCACAACACCCTGCTTGCTCTCTCTTCCCAATCACTCTGCCCTAGGAATTAGGATGGTGAGGGAAGCCAGTGCTGACGCTGCACCTGCAGGACAGCTCACTGGAGGAAACTGGACTCTCTTAAAGCCTATATGCTCCTGTTTCCCCCTTTATGAAAAGAAAATCCCTCTCCCTGTGCCTAAGTACTTATTTTTTCTCTTGAAACTTCATCAATATAATCAGCAAGGGCTGTAATATCTAATTGTAATACATTTAGTGTTGTGTGGTAGATATAAAAGGTTTCGCCCAAAGACTTATGCCTTGCAAGTGTGGTTCTTTGCACACTGTTACATGAGACTAGCGGGCAGGCCCAGCAGTTAGGAGGGCCCACCACTCTTCAGGTCCCAGCCCCCACACTGAGTAGTTCAAAACTGCTTGTAGCTCCAGTTCCAGGGGATTTGGCACCTCTTTCTGGCCTCTACAGGCAACACTTCTCAAATACATACCCTACCTTATACACATTGGACTTGATTGTCTTTGCCCGTAAACTACAAACTGTCAGAAGGGAATACCTCACTACACCAAGTCCGTACAAGAAAAACGGACTGGAGAGGGAGCTGTGCCTTCTCACGCCTTTCAAAAGGCATAAGCTGTGTAAGCGGCGTCTGAAGGGCAGCATTCCGGCCCTATGTTCTGTTCTTGCGCAGCCCTATGCACTGAGCTCGCTTAACTCCTATCCTAGCTTGGCTCAGCCCGCTGTGGGCTTTCTAAATGCGAAATGCTAAGGGGGCTTGGGGTGGGGGTACTGTGAATTTTCAGCCTAGCATTCTACAGTTGGTAAAGTCAGATCTGAAATAGTATCACACAGTGAGACTGGTATCAGGTGACTCTGGGGTGCCCATGTTTGTCTGTAATAAACTGATTACAGAATGTTTCTTTATACTTTGTTAATTTTCTTCCGATAACAATGTCAAAACGAACAGGACATATGTTGAGCGGTCGGTCAGTGGAAGGCAAAAACATGTGGCAGCAGAAAATGACAAGTCTTAACTACGGCAAATATGGCTAAGTATTTAAAGTATTTCAAATTTAATAGGCAGTGATTTCCAACACAGTATTTTTCAAGTTAATATTCTGTTTATGAATGGATGTTCTCTAATCAAACAATATAGGTTTGAGTTGAGGGTTGGTCCCGTGTCGAGCACTGCCATTATCTACAAAACCCCAAGTGAAAATTCAATACGCAGCACCCACCTTAAAAAAAGAAAGGGATGAGAAAAGGAGGCTGATGAAAAGAAAAATTCTACACTTTGCACATTTCCCAATATTAAAATGTTATTTTTCTTTAAATAGCTCCTTTTTGTCCCAGTGCTTGGGATTAACCTAGAGCCTTCTGAATGCTAGGCAGTAAGTATCAATTTTAACAGTAGCAGGCCAGGGGAAATGGTCATATCTATTTTGTAAGTACTTTGGTGTTGATATGAGATAATGGGTGTGAAATCCTTAACAATGTGGGTACCTGGTAGACTCTTGAGGAAAAGCTACTACCCTCTCTGCTAAAATTTATTTACACCTCACACGATTTTTACAATACTCATTTAAGTCCCTGTGATTCAAAAAACATTCAATGTTCAGTAATGTAAGTGGCCAGACTAGAGGCTCAAGAAGCAAGTTGTTTTCCAAAGTGAGTTATTAAGATCATAAGAAGTTTAGGAAGAATTTGAGGACATCTTGTTCCTACTTAAATTATCATTCTTCATCTCAACACCAAAGCAAAACAAAGTATTTGGTATTTCTGGTTGAAACACTCAGCGAACACTCTGATGACTCTAACCAATATAATAATTCATCTCTATGGGAGACAGGCAGCAGCTGTCAGCTGTCATGTGCGTCAGCAGCTGACAGACAAACTAAACCCTTTCAATGGAGAAGAAAACAACGTCTGCACCCCTGCCCCCACCCCCCCAATCAACTCACCCAAGAAAACAGAGCCCTCTCCATTCTCCGTAAATAAATACCTGGCCAAAGTTAAACACGGCACAGAAAAACTGTAATTCAACATAGAGCCGTCCCGTCTCGTGGTTGAACAACCACCACAGGCAGCTGGAGAGATTCTGTGAAGGGAGCAAAAGGAGCACTTGAGAATTAAGCACGGGACTCGTCTCTCCACCCAGCCCACAGCATAACTTAGCTAGCTAATCATTAGGGGGGGAACGACTAAAGGGGAAAAACAGCAAGAGAATGTAGAAGCTCTGTCTCTCAAACAAGAGGTTTCAACCTCTCCTCTTGACAGATGCCATTCAAACAGCGTCTATTCTGATCAGATCTGAAGCAAGAAGACATGCGCCAAATTACAGCAGCTTACATAAGATATCAGGACTGCCGACTAGCCTACACAGGACAGATTTTACAATTAGTCTGACACAGGGAAAACAATGACATCACTAAGCAGCAGCTTTTGGCAGCATTTCTTGTTTTGTGACTTCTCCTCTTAGATGGCTGTTAAGGGGTGCTGGCTAGTATCGTGCTGTGTAGTGAGTGTTCGAGTATAAAGGCCAGAAAGGCTACAGAGGGTTCTGGCCTATCTCCCATCTCTAGAGAAGTCACACTTGAGCCATCTTAAGGAATTATGTATGACAACTGATAATTCACAGATGAGGATAACAAATTAAAAACCCTCTACAACTAAAGAAATATACACAATAAAATAAAGTACTGTACTTATACGCTATAAAATTAAAAATCCTTCAGTATTTGATGCTGGCATGAAGACTCTATAAATATGCATTAGCCCTTTGGGAAGAAATCAGTAGAACACTCCTGCGTTATAGAAATACAGACGCTGATGAAGGCCGCTCAATTTTGGGACTGTACCAATCAAAAATACAATGTCTAGAGGTGCTTATTAGAGCATTTTGAAAAATTATGAACAATTAAAAATAGAGAAATACTTGAATGAATTATGATGTTGCTTTTCTGTGGTTAGTGGAAAATATGCTAAAACAATGGCTCCATGGACTTCAGTCAAGTGACCGTGTTTAACATAGGTGACAAAAAAGCAACACAGAAGCCTGAACAACCATGCAGAGTGTGCTAAAAAATCAGCAGGCAGGGCTGAAGTTAGAGTCAGTAGTTCAGCTTCTGTTTAACATGCATCACACCCTGCGTTCAATCTCCATAATAATAATAATAATAATAATAGAAAAGGAAAATTAGAAGGCATTAGTGTGATAGTTATTTTTCTTAATTTTCTCATCAGTACAAAGATTTTCATAATTAAAATATTTTTTAAAGATTTATGTGCATGAGTGTTTTTCTGTGTGTATGTATGTTTACCATGTGCTTGCCTGGTGCGCACAGAGGGCATCAGGTCCCCTAGATGTTGACAATCAAATGCATGTGCTCTGCAAGGGCGGCACGTGCTCTTAACTGCTGAGCCATCTCTCTAGGCCCCCAAAAGTTGCTTTTAAAAGTTCATTTGCAAACTATCTTTCGGGAGATGATTCAGCTACGTGGCCGCTGTCAGGAGTACGAGGTCTGCATACACCGTGGAAACACTTTGTTTTGACAAACTCCAAGTACAGAGTAAATGACGGGAGGGAAACAGACCATTGGGTAACAGAGGATCCCTTGTCCCCAGTCCTGTGCCTTAAACATTTGGCTAAATGCTAACATGCAGGTGACCTAGCCACCATACTTCTGCAAAAACTGCCATGAAGTTTCTCTGAGAGAAGCCAAATCTTAAAGAAACGACCCCGAATAGAAGCAGAAGGAGCTTACACTTACAGCAAAGAGGCCGATGATAAGCAGCAAGCACAACAGGACGTGCCGGGTCAGCTGTGGGTCTCCGCTCTGCAGGTACTGCTCTTCTTCCTGGGCGAGGATGCAGCTCTGGGAGTCACAACGGCTCACACAGTGGTCGGCTACGAGACAGTGAGCACAGCCGTGATGATTTCAAACCCAAGATGACTTCCCCACTCGGCTAAGAATCAGGTCCTAGCTGTCAGTGACCCTGGGGAATGCCACCATGGTATGCTGGAGAGTCTCTCACACACAAGCAGAATGTGGTGGTTCCGTCCACATATTTAACAAAGGTCTTTGTCTACAAAATGTATGTTATATAATTATGATACATAATTTGGAACACTATATATAGTTTACATATAATTTATATAGTCTTTTTATTTATTTTGTTTATATTATTTATTCACTCTACATCTGATCACAGCTCTCCTCCCATCCCCTCCCTCATCACTCCTTTCCCTCCCTCTCAAAGAAGGTTGATCCCATGGGTACCAACCTGCCCTGGCTCATTAAGTCTCAACAGGGCTAAGCACATCCTCTCCCACTGAGGCCAGACGAGCAGCCCAGCGAGGGCAAGAGAATATACAGTCAACCAACACAGTCAGAGGCAGTCCCTACTCCAATTATTAGGGGACCCACATGAAGACCAAGCTGCATATCTGCTACATATTTGTAGGGGACCTAGGTCCAATCCACATGGTCTTTGCTTGGTGATTCAGTCTCTGTGAGCACCCATGGGCCCAGGTTGGTTGACTCTGTAGGCCTTCTCATGGTGTCTTTGACCCCTCCATCTCCCTTAATCCTTCCCCCAACTCTTCCACAAGACTCCCCAAGCTCCACCTATTGTCTGGCTGTGGGTCTCTGCATCTGTTTCTATCAGCTGCTAGATGAAGCCTCTCAGAAAACAGTTATGCTAGGCTCCTGTGTACCAGCATAGCAGAGTATCGTTAATAGTGTCAGGGGTTGGCTCTCTCACATAGGATGGGTCTCAAGTTGGGGCAGCCATTGGTTGGCTGTCCCCTCGATCTCTGCTCCATCTTTATCCCTGCAGATCTTGTAGGCAGGGCAAATTTTGGGTCAAAAGCTTTCTGCATAGATTGGTGTCCCCCTCCCTCCACTGCAAGTCCTGCCTGACTACAGGAGTTGGCCAGTTAAGGCTCTATAGTCCTTGCTGCAAGGAGTCTCAGCCAGGGTCACTCCCACAGCCTCCAAGGAGCCTCTCCCATCCCAGGTCTCTCTGGCTTGTCCCAGAGATACCCCCAAACACACACCAATTTCTGTTCTCTCTCCTAGTCCACACAACCCCCACACTCTCTTCACACCTGACTCCCATAAAACTGGATACACTAAATCTAATAGAAAAGAAAGTGGGGATTAGTCATGAACACATTGGTACAAGAGACATCTTCCTGAACAGAATACCAACAGCTCAGGCACTAATATCAACAATTAATAAATGGGACCTCATGAAACTGAAAAGCTTCTATAAGGCAAAAGATACCAGCAGTAGGATAAAATAGCTGCCTATATATTGGGAAAAGATCTTTACCAACTCTACATGCAACAGATGGCTAATATCCAAAATACATAAAGAACTCGAGAAATTAGACACCAACAAACCAAATAACCTAACTTTAAAAATGAGGTACAGAGCTAAACAGAGAATTCTCAGCAGAGGAACCTCTAATGGCTGAGAAACACTTGAAGGAATGTTCAAAGTCCTTAGTCATGAAGAAAATGCAAATCAAAATGACTCTGAGATTCCATCTTAACAGCCTCCCCCCTTCAGAATGGCTACGATCAAAAATTCAAGTGAAAGCACATGCTAGCAAGGATGTGGAGCAAGGCGAACACTCCTCCATTGCTGGTAGGAGTGTAAACTTGTACAACCACTTTGGAAATAAATCTGGCAATTTCTCAGAAAATTGGGAAAAATTCTACCTCAAGACCCAGCTATACCACTCCTGGGCATATACCATACCACAAGGACACTTGCTCAACTATATTCATAGCAGCTTTATTTGTAATAGAAGCTGGAAACAACCCAAATGTCCCTCAGCTAAAGAATGGATAAAGGAAATGTGGTTCATTTACACAATGGAATATTACTCAGCTATTAAAAACAAGGACATCGTGGAATTTTCAGGCAAATGGATGGAACTAGAAAATATCCTGAGTCAGGTAGCTCAGACCCAAAGGTCATGCATGGTATGGACACACTTATGAGTGGACATTAGCCTTAAAGTATAGGATAACCATGCTACGACCCACAGACCCAAAGAAGCTAATAACAAGGAGGCCACAGGGAAGATGCTTGACTCTAACTCAGAAAGGGAAACAAAATAGACATCAGACGTGGATGGAGAGAGGGAACTTGGGTCGGGGAGTCTACATATAAGTTTAAAGGTTAAATTAATAAAGTTTTATCTGTGATAAGTCCACATGAGCCCCCAAATACCCTATTATATCCCATTTTAACATGAAACAAATGTACTATCATTACCTCTTGAATTTTATGAACGATCTGAGCTAATTAATTAGTCCTGGTTCTAGAGAATAAAACTAACAGGCAGTTCAATAGGTTTCGGGAAAACTTCCTGGATTTATCACTTCAATTAACCTTTGTTTTTGTTTTGAAGGTCCGGGGGCGTGAACCTAGGGTTTCATGCTTGTTGGGCCAAGTACTTAACACCGAGCTATACCTTCAGGTATGTGAGTTAAATTATTTGGAAGTGTTATGCATCTTTTACAATACTAAGTTTAAGAATTTTATTTTTATATAAGTGTTCTCTCTCTATGACTATGATCTTATAACTTTCCCCCATCTCACTGGAAACATGTTCTCAAGCCATGTGCAACAGTGTACAGCTTCAGTAGAAAGCCCCCGTAGTGTTCTTTTCACATACAAAGAGGGTCCTTTCTTCCCACACTTAAGTGCATCCTCATAGTCCCTGGGCACTTACTTTTCTCAAAGGAAGAAGGCATAGGCCCACTAGCACTTGAGTTCGTTACTGGCTCTATGGATGGGCAGCGTAATTCACCATTTCCCAAGGAGCAAGAACAGCAACCTAGAAAGATGAAATAGAATGTGAATGGAGAGCGCACCCACAACAGAGGCGCACAAGTTCAACGGTGCCAATCCATGGGCAAGCCACTCCTGCTGTCTCTGTGGAAACATTTTCTGTGTGGGAACTCATCCCGGAGCACAGTGAGCAATCCAACAGAGTCAGGCAAATGCTCAGCTCCCTTACGTTGTCCGCTCGTTGTATGAGACGGGGAGAAAGGTTTTTTGTTTTTTGTTTTGTTTTGTTTTTTATCAACCCCGCTTCCTCTCCACTGCACTTTGGAAACCGAGAATTCAAAACCATTTCCTAAAACACAAGACTCTCATTCATCGCTTTCATAAACACAACGGCTCTGCTGATTACCGTGGAAAAGTCAAACCAACGTTGGCCTAAATGAAAGCCACCTGTGAGTCCAACTCTCCGTCTGCCCGCCCCAGCTGTTGGACGGAAGGCATCGCCTTCTTTCTGGACAGTCCTTTCAGTCCTCCGGAAGCTGCATCTGGACGCTGTCGATGAAATCCTCTTCTGGGTCCACCTCAGCAGGCGCTTCCCTCAGGCACTCGTGCCTCAGGAGTCTGGCAAATGTGAGCCTAACAGTTCTCTGCTTTTTCCAAGCACACAGGGCCGGAGCGCTGGCAGGTTCTCAGGCAGGCTGTTCTCCATAAGTCACCGTGAGTCGTGCGCTGTGTGGCTATAGTTTTTCTGTTTTTATTCATTTATTATACTTATATATTTGTTTGTTTATAGATTTATTTTACACATTTATTTCCTCAGATAACTGCACAGAGTACCCTTTAAAAATTTTTTTACAGTTATATAGCCATAGTGTTTCCTGACATAGATTGCAATATTAATAGAGTAATAATTTTGGTGATTAAACTTTTAAAATGTACATGTTAGAAAAATGAGTTATACTTAGGCTTAACCTCTTATTGATAATGTACTTAAGTTCGTCTGTGATATTCTTAAAGACAAAAGTATTTCAACGTATAAAACTTATTATGTGTAGGCCATTACAAATGTCTTTTTAGTTAAGATGATAATGCCACCTCAAGGTTAGAAAGAGAACCACAGAATAACAGAAGAGAAAATAAACTATCTAGCCTAGCTCTCCAGAAACATGAAGGTTTAAATAGTAAAATTACATAAAAAAGATGTAAAAATTAAGAAAACACATGAGGCTATTACAATGGCTTATCTATAGAAAATGAGCACACACACACACACACAAATAAGCAATATGGCCTCTGTAAAAAAAAAAAAAAAAAGAAAAGAAACTGTTTTACAGTTTTTCAGTGTGATGGTTTATAGATGCTCAGCCCAGAGAGTGGCACTATTAGGAAGTGTGGCCCTGTTGGAGTAGGTGTGTCACTGTGGGTGTGGGCTCTAAGACCCTCATCATAGCTGCCTAGAAGTCAGTATTCTGCTAGCAGCCTTCAGATGAAGATGTAGAATTCTCAGCTCCTCCTGCACCATGCCTGCTTGGATGCTGCCATGTTCCCACTTTGACGATAATGGACTGAACCTCTGAACCTGTAAGCCAGCCCCAATTAAATGTTGTCCTTTGTAAGACTTGCCTTGGTCATGGTGTCTGTCCACAGCAGTAAAACCCAACTAAGACAATCAATTTTAAAAGGAACATCATCAAGAGGCTTGGAAGAATAAAATTCTGATGACATCACCACAGATTGTCAGTGAGCCTGGGTTTAAGGGCTATGCAGTAAAAGCAGGAAGGAGAGAGAGGACACAAGGGCCAGTCTGGGGAAAAGCACGAAGAAGTTGGTAGTGTTCACAGGGAGAGAAGGAAGAACCGGATTGAGCAGGAATTATCAGGTACTGGAGGGACTTGAGGGTCTCAACCTGAACTACAGCAGGAGTTTGATGTGGAAGAAGCTCGAGAGGAAGGTTGGCTTGGCCATTTCACATCAGCTAGACTGGACCCAGAATGATGGGAGGTGGGGGAAAGGGTCCAGTTAGAAAGGAATTATAAGAATCTAGCAGACACTGGAAATAGAGGCCGGGGTAGACACCGGACCCCACGGAGGAAGAACTACTTGCTCTAAATGACTCTTTCACTTGAGGAGGAAATCAGTGAGGTTTGTTAGAAATCCTGAGAAACTGAGACAGGAACAGTATGTCTGAAAATTAAAAAATGCTGCCTCTATATTCAAAAGGAGATTCCAGCAATATACTTAAAAGCCAAGGAAATCTGGAACCAGACCCACATAAGTGGGTTTGCATGAGCGGTTATATTTCCAATGACTCACAAATACGATCTTAAGACCAGTCCTCAAGCGTATATGAATACAGATGTTCACTGCTGCACTACTTCTAACAGATGTGTTTCAAGCAAATCAAATGTCTCTCAGTAAAGAAACAGATGAATAAATTGCTAGCTATCTACCCACGGTGGGTAGGGCTACCCCTGGGCAGGGAGTCCTGGGTGCTGTAAAAAAGCAGGCTGAACAAACGACGAGGAGCAAGCCAGTAAGCAGCCGTCTTCCATGGCCTCTGCATCAGCTCCTGCCCTCACTTCCCTGGATAATGAACTATAAACTAGAAGATGAAATAAATTCTTTCCTCTCCAAGTTATTTTTGGTCATGGTGTTTCATCACAGCAATGATAACCCTAATTAAGACAGAAATTGGGACCAGGTTCATGGGGTATTGCTGCGACAGGCCCTGACATGTTTTGGGGAGGATTGTGAAAGGGTTTTGGAATTTGGGGATGGAAAAGCCATTCAGTGCTCAGAGATCAGTAGGCTGTTCTGTGGGAACTTAGAAAACAGTTCTGAGAGCAAATGATTGCTGAGGCCTCCAGATAATGGAGGTCTGGTGTGTGAGGTACTGATGAAAAGTTTCAGACCAATGGGGCCATTTAATATTTTGAATTAAGAATCTGTGGTTCTGGGCAGCTGGGGCTGAAGAATCAGCTGTGATTAACAAGAGACCAGGACCACTGAGTGAAACCTTTGCTTTCCTGGAACAACTGATGTTGGCCAACTGGGTCTGAGAAATGATCTGCGGTTAAGAAGAGACCAGAATCCCTGAAGTTAAATCTTCTGGTAAGTGTTTCCTCAGGACCAGCACACAGAAGCTGTGGCCCAGAGGTCATCAAGTCTGGACTTGGCATTCATTCACCAGTGAATGAATGAACATGGTGATGTGTAAAGTCGTCCAGGTGCTGGTTTTAAAGGCATGAAGGGGCCATGGAGAGCAGCTGAGGTGGTGCTGTGAGAGGCCAGTGAGACCTTTGGTGAATGTGTGGCCTCAGCTGAAGCGGAAGCTCCAAGACTGAAGGAGTCATAGAGAGAAGTTGAGGCTTGGTACCGTATCACTCTTCAGGGTCAGAGTCCATAAAGAGGGCTTGGGAGAGGCTATTGGTAAAAGTGAAACCCCGGTACAGTAGAGACCCTATCATTTTAGAGATGCCAGTACCATGGGATGGCCACTGAGGACAGCAGCTGTGGAATGGAGCTGGCCTGGACCTAGGAGATAAGCTGGGTGTGCTGTGGGCAAGCCCTTTGGAGCCCAGAGCGTGAGGCCTAAATGCTTGACATAGTTGGACTTTGGTTTTTCTTTGGTCTAAATGTGACTGTGACCTGGTTCTCTCGGAGTAACAAAGTATTTAGTTTACTTTTAATTTTACAGAAGCTCACAGTTAAGAAAGTTTGTTATTTTAGAGAGACAATTTTTAAAAAGACTGATTTTTTTTTTTTTTTTTTTTTTTGAGACAGGGTTTCTTTGTATAGCCCTGGCTGTCCTGGAACTCACTCTGTAGACCAGGCTGGCCTCGAACTCAGAAATCCGTCTGCCTCTGCCTCCAAGACTGAACTTTTAAAGTATTTTAATTATTAAAAACCGTGGGGGCTTTTAAAATTGGAATGTTTTATATTGTGATATTAATACTAATATAAGATCTTGGAAATGGATAATAAAGAAGAGGTGTTTTTTTTTTAACAGTGATGTGGTTGTGTGTCAAGGTGACAAGGAGTCAGTCATGCCAGCCAGTTTTGTGTTAACTTGTCACCAGCTAGAGATAAGAGAACTTCAGTTGAGAGAGAAAATGTTCCCACCAGACTGGCCTATGGGCCTATGGGCAAGCCTGGAGATCATTTTTTTGATTGATGATTAAATGTGGGAAGGCCTAGCTCACTGTTGGTGGTGCCATCCCTGGTACCATCCCTGGGCTGGTGGCCCCGGGTGCTGTAAAAGTGTAAGGTGAGCAAACCATGAGGAGCAAGCCAGAGAGCAGCACTCTTCCAGCTCCCTGACATCAGCTTCTGCCTTAGGTTCTTGCTGATGGACTATAGCTGTAAAATGAAATACCCGAGCAGGTTTTCACTGCAGTAGGGGCCCCATTCGGGCTCTGCAGCAATGATTCACCTCTGCCACTCCGGCATGAACACAGCTACTGACAACACATAAGTGAATCGGTGTGACTATGTTCCACAACATTTTAGACAGGAAATTCAAGTTTCATAGAACTTTTAAGAGTCATAAAAAAAAAAATCTTTTGCATACACTAGCAAGATTTTACTGAAAGGACCCAGATGTAGCTGTCTCTTGTGAGACTATGCCGGGGCCTAGCAAACACAGAAGTGGATGCTCACAGTCAGCTAATGGATGGATCACAGGGCTCCCAATGGAGGAGCTAGAGAAAGTACCCAAGGAGCTAAAGGGATCTTCAACCCTATAGGTGGAACAACATTATGAACTAACCAGTACCCCTGAGCTCTTGACTCTAGCTGCATATGTATCAAAAGATGGCCTAGTCGGCCATCACTGGAAAGAGAGGCCCATTGGACACGCAGACTTTGTGTGCCCCGGTACAGGGGAACGCCAGGGCCAAAGGGGGGGAGTGGGTGGGTAGGGGAGTGGGGGTGGGTGGGTAAGGGGGACTTTTGGTATAGCATTGGAAATGTAAATGAGCTAAATACATAATAAAAAATGGAAAAAAAAATCTTATGTTGATATCAATCTTTTAAAAAATGTACAAAAACAAAAGAACAAACAAAACAACAACATAACTTCTTAGCTGAGAAACTACACAAAATCAGTTGGAAAGACTGATTTGGCTTCTGGGCTATAGTCTGTAGATGGATAATTTATATGATTAGTCTTACTTAAGTCAAGTCTCTCCTTAAAACTCATTTTATTGATGACACCTGCCTGATAAAATATTGTTAAAGTAGGAAATGAATGTGTTTAGTTTCATAGCAAGGATGTTCCTTTTCTTTTACTTCTAAAATTCTCAGGTCAAAGCTGGGGATATGGCTTCGAGGTAGAATATTTCCTGAGTGTGTGTGAAGTTTGGGGTTCAATCCCCAGCACTGAAAACTAGCATGGTGGCTCATGTCTGTAATCCCAGCACTCAGGAAGCTTAAGCAGGATGACCAACAGTTTGAGGCCAGCCTGGGTTTCAGAATAAGACCCTGCTTCAACCATCCATCCATCCATCCATCCAGCCACCCAGCCACCCAGCCACCCAGCCACCCAGCCACCCAGCCAGCCTCTCTTGGAAGTCTTAGAATTCAACAAAACATTCATCTCAGCTCAATGAATGAAGTGCTAGAAAAATGAAGCTCTAATAGAATTATTCAAGTTGCTCCCTTGACAAATGCCGAGATTATTTAGAGCAGTGTAATGACTTTCCACTGAACAAAAACATCTAAGATACATGTGACAGTTTCTGTAAGTTTTAAAATACATGTAGGGCTCATACTTGTTTCTGGGATAGAACTTGGGAAGAGTTCTGGTTCATTTGTTGGTGCTGGGTTCTCCTCAAACGCAGTGCTTCCAGGCTCTACTGGTTTGTGGTTCTGAGACTGGCCGAAACCTTCGTAGTGACCAGCTTGGGTGGTGCGGTTCATGCACATGAGTGACACCCCAGCTATGAGAATGCTGCAGAACAGGGTGACTGCCGTGGTGATCATCTGTCAGCATCAAAACAAGATGTTAGGCCAGTTTTCAAAATCTCATCTTAATAATCTTAGTACAGTTTAAGAACACTTTGAGTGGAGAGGCTGGAAAGGTGGCTCAGTGGTCAAGAGCACTGGCTATTCTTCCAGAGGACCTGGATTCAGTTCCCAGCACCCACATGTCGCTCATACCTGCCTATAACTCCAGTCCAGGGGATCTGACAGCCTCACACAGACATACATACAGGCAAAACACCAAGTCACATAAAATAAAAATAAATAAGTCATTCAAACAATTTTAAAACTTTTTGATAGAAAATATTTCTGTATAGGTTTTTGTTTGTTTGTTTTGGGTTTTTTGTTTTTTGCTTTTTGTTTATTTTTTTTCAGACAGGGTTTCTCTGTATAGCCCTAGCTGTCCTAGAACTCACTCTGTAGACCAGGCTGGCCTCAAACTCAGAAATCCGCCTGCCTCTGCCTCCCAAGTGCTGGGATTAAAGGCGTGCGCCACCACTGCCCAGCTCCATCTGTATAGCTTTAAATACTATAGAACAATGTTTCTTCCAAATGGGTAGTAGTACAGAGGAATGTAGGATTGTGACTTACTTATAAAGAAATTACAGTTTGCCTTTAATCATACAAGTTTCTTAGATGTCTCATTGTATGGAAAGTATTTAACAATGAAGTCATTGGTTTCCTTTACGTAACCAAATGCTTCTTACAGACCCTTTCTTACTTCTAAATGTTGTGTGTAGTTCAACCATACTTCATAAAAATAAATCATTTAAAAAGAGAGTAACCTATTTCTCATTTGTTATTACTGCTAAGTTGTTTGCCTTTTTTCCCTTCAGCAGAGGAAACATGGCTCATAAATGTATCTTAATAAAAATCAATTAAGGGGCTAGCGAGAGAGCTCAGCAGTGAGGAGCACTTTCTGCGCTTACAGAGGACCTGGAGGAACTGGGCTCCCAGAACCCAAATGACAGCTCAGAACAGTCAGGTTTCAGGGGACTCGACTCCCTCTGCTGGCTTCTCCAGCACACAAACCGTGCACACACATACATTCAGGCAAAACACGAGTACACAAAATACAAATAAATAAATCTTAATAAAATAAAATAACCAAGTTGTAAGCATTTAGAAATCTTCAGGTTACAAAATGTCTAGATCTTGAGGTTACCAAGAGTGATATAAAATCACCAGTGTCCTATATAATCAATTTAAATATATTTTCGCTTCAATTTTAATATCAAGGCACACAAGCTAAGATGTGACATTCTCAAGAAAAAACCGCCATTGAACTCTTCCCACCTGCTCTTTTCCATAAAAGAAGGCTGAGTCAATGCTGTCTCCGTTGTGTTTTCCAGTTATCAGAAGCACGCCCACAAGGAGAGCAGGGATCCTGTAAGCAGGGCCATAGGAAAGAAAGAGTGAGCCAACAGAAGCTGCCTATGGACACCAGGAAGCAGACACCGGGATGCGGACACCGGGAAGCGGACAGCGGGAAGCGGACACCGGGAAGCGGACACCGGGAAGCCACCACTTACCCCCAGCCAGAGATGATGATGATTCCCACCGGGAGCTGAACGCTCTCGCGCTTCTTTAAAAGAAACAAAGAAACTGCTAGAAGGCCTAGAAACAAGAAACCAAGATTATAAACGATGATTACTCTTAATCGTGATATGGAAGCTGCAGCACTTTACTCTGTGAGAGACCCTGCATGTTTCGATACCCTGGTGGTCCGGCTCTCATTTGCTTTGGTGACTTTATTGGGCTGGTTTTTGAGAAGCCTGGCTGACCTGATGCTCTTACTCTACTTCCCAAGTCCTGGAGTTGCAAGTGTGCACCACCATGCTTTTACATTTTCCTCCTTACAAATAAATGTTGTTTGAAGCATTTTTTCCTATTAAAAATCTTTGGTGTTTTCTTTCCTAGAATCATTTCTTTACTCGAATCTTTGTTTCACTGAAGGATTTCTTTTTAAAAGCCGTAGCGACTCATGGTTGTCGCTTGTTTCTTTCCACTTAGGTGATTAGAATCCAAGTAGCATTCCAAGTTCAGTGTATACAGACATTTCTCAGAGTGATTCCATTTTGTTGGTGCTAAGAAGTGTAAATATTTCTTACCCCAGGTTGGGTTTTGGAAAATGCCTCAAATGTAGGGCTGATGCTTCATAAAAATATGATACACACTTAATACAACTGTGGCACAAACCTAATACAGACATAAATATTTCAAGTTTGTTTATTTGTTTTGTTCTTGATCCTCCTGCCTCAGCCTTCTAGGCGCTGAAGTGATAGTCATGCTCCACCACACCCAGCTTGTTTCAAGTTCTCACTTATACGTGTGGCACTTAGTAAGTTCCATAAGGCTACAGAATCTGAGGACTTCAGGAAGAAGCAACATCTATTTCAAATTAACACTTTAATTTCGTAGGTAAGGGGGGGGGACGACAAGGGCTTGACTGAGTTGCACAGCATGGGGCAGAGTGGTGTAGAGAGGCCACCTTTTGAGAAACATGAGGTAAAGTTCTGAAACTCTCCTGGGTTCATATGACGTACTTTTCAGGATCTGGTAATAATATGTCTATAAGAAAATTTCAGTCTTTTTGACGTCTTCAATGATAGTCACCTCTGTGTCCACCATATAATTAAGTAGTCCTGTTCTTCAGAACTTAGATTTCGACTTACAGATTAAGTTTGAGCCAAGTGAAGGACAACTGATGTTATGGCTTACAGTCCAATGAGGGCTCTCTAGCAGTCTGGAGAGAGGTAGTGAGATAACCAGCCCAAAACCCTGTCTGTGGAAGTAACTGGCACTAACCTTAAACAAACAAACAAACAAAAAAGAAAGCAAACAAAGAAAAAACCAGCCTGGGGAATTCTGATGTACATTTTAATCTGTGAGCTCCCGTAGGAAATTAAGATCCTTCCTTGTACTTTAACACTTTCAGTTAGAATTAACATAAGTGGGCACCGATCACTAACGTTTTAAACGAGAATTAACATAAACAGATGCCTAGGTCCTTGTGCAGGGTTTGGGTCTCCTACTCTGTGAAGAACTGCAGCTGTCCGACGACAGCCTGGCACCCCTTGCTGGGGTTGCTGAGAAGATCGGCTTGAGTCCATTCAGCTCTTTGGGCTTTCGTAATTTACAACATGAAATATTCAAACGGCACCAGCACGAAGGTGGAGAAGATGACCATTAATACATTTAATGTATATTTGAAAGTGTTTAACTAGTGCATAAAGTTTGGGCCTTCACTGACTTAGGACTTAGCTGAAGTGTTAAAAAAAAGCAATAGGTTTAAAGGGAGAACAAAGCAGGCAGCTATGCAGGAGGGCAGAAATGGTAAAGATAATTTATAAACCAATCTGAAAATGACTGGACATTAGATTTTCAAATACACTGAATGGCTCTATAATTTTGTCTTTTTTGGTTGTGAGCCTGGCCTTGAACAAGTGAGCTATAAAATTGTGCTGTATTTATAATAATCTGATGATCACAGGTCACCTTCACTGCACCAGTAAACTCCTAAGTTCTTTAGATTGATCTCAGCATGTATGTTTGAAGGTCTGGGAGGTAGCTGGGGCTTTGTGACAGATGGATCTATTCGTTCTTCTATTACTCTCATTACATATTCCATCTGAGTAAATGTAAGTAGACATCAGTTCGGGCCGCCTATACTTGGGATTTACAGTCTCTAGGATCTTTTAGCTTGACATCTCATGATAAGCCTCATGCTATGAGAGGTATACTTGCTCAAAGAAGCACAAGCCATCTTCTGTTGGCTGTGAACCAGTCATGTGGCGATCCCTCCCCAGAGCACTGCTTCACTTCAAAAGGCTCAGACAGGACACGCTTTTGATCCTTAGGGCATGAAATCAAAGGTCTTCCCCCTGACAGTCACTTCCTGGCCCTTGCTTATTAACCACTGTACAATGTCCCTTCTGGTAGCATTTTACAATTTCAAGTTTGTGGTAGGAACACAACATTTAGACAGTGCATTTCACAAACATACCATATTGTCTGCTTCTAAGTGAAAATCTAATTCCAAAATAATAATTTTGGAGCCAATTGAAAAGAATATCCTTTCTCATTGGGTCCTCTATTTTTACATTAAAATTTTATTTGACTTTATAGGAGTTTGCTTGCATGCATATCTGTGCACTGCCTGCATGACTGGTGCCCATGGAGACCAGTAAAGGCCTTTGGATCCCCGGGAACTAGGGTAACAGATGGTGTGAGCCTCCACATGGGTGCTGGGAATCAAACCTAGGTCCTCAGGAGCAGTCAGTGCTCTTAACCACTGAGCCATTTCTCCAGCTCTCCACATCCTTTTTCTAACTTACTTTTCTCGTTCTTATATGGCCTCGTTCCCTCTCTTGAACAACTAATAGATTTCCATTCACTGAGTGTCTGCTATATACCAATCATAAATATCCATACTTCATATCATCCTCAGAGTATCTCTGTAACGTGCTGCAAGCCAGCTTTAGGAGAAATGAAACAGGTGACCCAAAGGTAGTTAATTTGTAAGAGGCAAAACCACAGTTTGCCATTCCATAGGACCCCAGCAGTGAGCTCTGAGACACATCTCTTCTCTGCCCTTTTGCACCTGGTGTCTTCAAGGGGAAACTAGGCTGACATGGGCCTAAAGCTAATGAGCTGGACAGAAATAGTGTACTCAGCAGGTAATTCAGCTTTGCAGATATAATATGTGTGTGTGTGTGTGTGTGTGTGTGTCTGTGTGTTTGTGTGTGTCTGTGCTATCAAGACTCCAAATTGATCAGTAGATGCTGAGGTCTTTTAGAGAGGGGATGGGACAGACTTTAGCAGTCTTTTTATGAGCCAACTTACCTGTCCACAGATAGGTGCTGTACAGGGAGCTGTACAATAAAACAAACACCAAAATTTGTCCAACAAAATTTTTTTCTTTAACAAAATTCCATATCATCATTCCAGCACAAACAATAGTCTAAAGAAAAAAATTATTGAAAGATTTTTATAATAGCTAAAAGTAAATCATATGACTTAATACCATAACAAACTATTGATCTAATCAAACCCATTAAAGTTTTATTCACAGAAAATAATCATTCTTTTAAAACTATTGCTGATTATCAACTATTTATTGGTTTCACTAAAATTTCAAGCTTTATGACTAAAAACCCGTTTTCCATAGAGCCTTTAATGATGTACATATTAAATGAAAATAAAGACTATAAGTTTTAGCCTTAGATTTAATAGGCAATGTTAAACTTCTTTCCATTATGGCCACATGCTGGGGAGTAAGTTCTGAGTTCTCTTTGTGTTATTGTTTCAGTCGCCGAGACAGTCTTACTCAGACTGATGTCACTTGGCCACACTTCTGCTTCTGCCTCCTAAGTGTTCAGAATTATAAGTGGGAGTCACCACACTCAGGTAAGAGTTCATTTTTTAATGATTCACTTGTTTGTATTTTTAAAATGCAAAGTTGACATTGATTGCCATTATTAATGTCAAATTTTAAGACATGTTATAATATTTAACATATAAGCACTAATGAATTCTAATTAAATTATATCTGATCACATCTGCTAATAATTTTGACTTTGTAACTGAAAAAAAAAAATCCAAGGAAGCAATTGTTTCTCACGCAGTGCAATAACCTCAGGGGAAGGCGTTGCTGTAGCTTTCCTGGGCATACTAACCTGAGCGATGAGTAAGTTCGCTGTGAGCATATGTGGGAGCTGCTTATATTTCTTACTCAAGAGAAGAATAGACAGGGACCAGATCTTGAAGATAAAAGATTCAAGTTATCTTTCTCAATCTTTATAGTTACTTATTAAACAGAACATCAAAAATCTTGTTATTGTGACACGGGATTGGACTCAGGGCCTTATATACGACAGACAAGCACTCAGCCTCGGGCTACATCCTAGCCCTTGGCTCTCTTGAGACAACCTTGCTATATGACTCAGATTTGCACTGAACTCCAGACCCTCCTGTCTCAGCCTCCCAGTGCTTAAGGTAACAAGTGAGTGCCACGATGCCTGGGCCCGTGGTTAAGACTTTTAGAGAATCCTCTTCATCCTTGTCCCAGGAGAGATTTTAAGGTTTCGTTGAAACTGAAGATTGTTAATATAAATTACTGCATCCACGGTGATATAAAAGGCATGGGGGGAGATCCCATGGTTAACAAATTAGTTCTTTAAGAACTAATGGCTTGTCTAGGGCCATATTCTAAGTATGTCTACCTACAGTGTGGCTGGGATAGGGCACTATGTCACAACCAATTATTTAGGAAAGAATGTTTTAATTCTTTTTTTTTTTCCTTTCTGAATTCTATGATACTAGTTCCTGAGTACTCTAAATTCCAGGTGGTCTTATTTCAAACAACACATACCTCCCACACCAAGATCAATCTTGTATTCCTAGTGTTTAAAAGGATTGGGTTCCTCCCCCTCCCCCTTCTCTTTTTTTTTTTTTCTGGCTAGTACCCAGAACCTAGGGACTCATGCATTATAAGCACATGATCTACACTAAGCGACACCCCAGAACAAGAATTGCATTTCTACTCTGCCTTTAGAGTGCCCAGGAAAGTGTGCTAGCTAATTTTGTTCCTTTTCTTAATTGCCAATAGAAGTTGACACCTTCTCTCTCCCCAAACTACCTTCTTATCAAGGAACATAGGTTTTTCAGAATATGTGGTAGATATGAATTTTTCTAAAAACTCATTAATCATGCATTTATTTATTGTTATATGTATCCATTCCTTAAAACACTGCCTTTTTCGAATCTAGAATTCTGACGGAATTCAGCAGGCAATCTGACCAATGTGGATACTCTAGTTGTTAAAAGCATATACATTTGAGGTAGCAGGATCAAGTTTGAAAAGGTATCTGAAGTTTCACTTAAATAGTTGATCTTGATCCCAAAGACCTTTGTTGATCCTATGATGCTAGAATAGCTTGTTATTTGTACGGTGATCATTATTCATAGAATGCTTATCTCATTGTCTCAAACCTTAAAACAAGCCATAGAAATGGGTGGAATGATTATCTTGGTAGCTAAGAAAACTAAGCTTAAGAGAGATTAAGTAACTCCAAAGAGAGATATAGATAAACCGCAATAGGACAAGGAATCAAATCCAAGTTTGTCTGAGTCTCACACCATGCCGACTATACAGCTCAAAACTCCTGACTGGAAAGACATACTCAGTCAATTACAAAGTTGAGATTACATTTTTTTTTTCAGATAGGTTTTACTTCTCTGTTTTGTTAAATAAATAGTTTGTTTGTTTGTTTTTTTAAACTGCTATTAGTAGTTACTTTCAAACTTATTTTGTGGTTTCCATTCAATTTGACAGTACAACATACTTACCAAGGAGACCAGGCTGATAATACTTATATCAAAGCTAACATTCTGAATGGCATACGCCAGTGGCTTGGCATCCATGGTAGGAAAGGTTAATAACCAGGCAGAAACATACATGATTGGAGCAGACACAAATGTACTTATTACCATGCCTGAGGTTATCTGCAAAAATGAGATCAAATTAAGGAGTCATAATCTTACTTAAACAATTGCTTAAACACTTAAATACCCATAATGCATTAATGCATTTTAAACTGAAAATGAAAGCCAGTGAAGACACCATGGAATCCGGCACATTATCCGCTGCCGTACTTCTCTGTTATAAGAGAATGCTCTGTTGGCCCCTCTTCCTAATCTAGGTTCAAATGATGTTTACATATAAAAATATTATTATAAATTCTGTTGTTGATGACTTAGGTTCTAGGAAAAGAACTCCTCCAATGATCTAACTAAATCTATGAGCAGTTTTCTTCCATACTACGTCACAAACTATGGGGGGGGGTGTCAATTAACAGAAAATAATTACCAAACATGATATAGATCGGTTAATGAAATTGTCCTTCATGTCATTTTTAGAACCCCTTAACACAGTGCATGCCATGCACAATATACATAGGTACCAGTTATGCACCAATTTTCTCACTTTATTGTGGAACGAAGTAGATTTTTTTTTCCCTTAAAATTTCAAAAGTTGCACCTCTGTATATAACTTTAAAGCTTAAGTATAAGTACTTGAAAGAAAATAAAATAATGGCTAATAAAAAAAAAGCACAGGTTTAAAAAAACAGAAGAAAACATGTAACTAAGGTTCCCATATGAAATAACTGTGGCCTTAGAATGTTACAGAGCGCCTCCTTAGTTACAGTGAGGCAGCTTAGGAATCCCAAATTCTCACTAAAAGAACGTTGCTTTCTGGGGTTTACAACTTCAGTCTTCTCCTCAGCACAGAAACCACCCAGCGTAGAGAACACCAGTGCATACATACAATCTCCACTTCCATGTTGAACTGTGTTGCAAAGATAGCCACTCCTGGAGCCACAGGGAAGACACCATATAGAAACGCATAGTTGGACAGGCTTGTATGGTTCACTACGCTGTCCCCCTTGTCCAGGAGTTCCACCATTTCTCTGCACAGGAGGGGCAGCACCAGGCTGGAGACAGAAAAGATACAGAATGTACTTTAACACCAATGCCTGTCTGTCCCTGCTTGCAACAGCACGGGTGAGTCTGGAATTATGCTACTATTGTTCTCCTGCCCAGAAGGCATATGCATGGCCCTGCGTATATTTTATTGCTGCCGGACATTTTGTTGGAAGCCAAGAACTCAACTAGGAGCCACTTCAAGAACCACACCCTGGAATATTTTCAAACATTAGGGAACATAAAGAGGAAAAGAGATTTTTACAAAAATTTCTTGCAAAAAGAGAAAAAGAAAGGGAAGCATTACAATCATAGCTGCTTTCTTGCTTCCTCTATTGGTTAACTGATAAGTTAGATGGGAAAAAAAAAGTTGAAAAAATCTTAGGAACTTCGTTCAAGAATCTTTCAAAACTTTTTGGAAAAAAAAAAACAGCTGAAATTTGTGATTAAGGGTTTAAATGGTTCGATTAATGATAACAATGCAGCACAATGAGACTGTAAAAAGCAGACGAAACTAGGCATCTTAATCATTAGATCTCCCAATGTGTAAATAAAGATGAAGCAAAGGGAACTGAAACAACTGCGGGGAGCAGAAAACAAAGGGAAGCCAGACCTGGTGAGCAGTCAGTCTATTATTAGAGTCTCCACTGTTCTGTAGAAAGAACAGCACTGTCACTAAGCTCACAGGCTCACCGATACATTGTCACAGCAGTGCCTAGAGAGATACATTGGGACTGTGAATGTGTGTACCATGTGCACAGGTGTGCCTGTGGAGGTCAAAGGCTGACATGAGATGTCTTCCTCAGCTGCTCTCCACTTTATTTTTTGAGACAAGATCCCTCACTGGACCTGTAATTCACCACTTCAGCTAGGCTGGCTGGCCAGGAAGCCCTAGGGAATCTCCATCCTCCCAGGGCTGGAATTACAGGCACATGCCACGATGCCTGGCTTTTTACAAGCCTCCCACGGAACCAAACTCAAGTCCTCACGCTTGTGCAATAAGCACTTTACAGACTGAACCACCCCCCTAGTCCCTAATTACCCTTAGATGTCTGTTGTAATAGGTAGTTCATGAAGCTGAGGCACCGTAATTCCTTTTCATACATTTATATATTGTATGTATGTCTTTTATGTGTTTGGCTGTATTGCCCTGCTTGTATTTCTGTGTATCGTGTGCATGCAGTGCCCACACAGGCCAGAAGACAGAGGTGGATCCACCCTGAAACTGGAATTAGCTGCCATCTGGGTCCTGGAACTCAAACCCTGGTTGTCTAAAGAAGAGTCAATGCTGAGCCATCTCTCCAGCCCTCCACCCCTTTAATTTAAATAAAAAGAATCAAATATCTAAAAAGAATAAAAGACCTTAAAAATTTTTAATTAACATTGAAAGTGCAACATTATCACTATTGAAATAACATTATAGTGGAAATACTAACTCAAATATTATGAAGAACATATTACCACCAAAACTATTTTTTGGAACTACTCATTCTTTATTATTTTGGAAATATAAATGTCCTGGTCCCACATTTAAGCATGCCCTAAGTACTTTGGGTAATAATGCAGTAAAATTATGTCAACTCCATGGCTGACAAACCAATAAGCTAAGAACTATTAAATAAAAAGTATTTCCATTATAATGTTATCCCAATAATGATACTGTATCTAAAAATGTTTATATTACCTTACCTATATTTAGAACATTTAACCAAGCTCATGGTCATTGAACAATTCCCAAATTCTTAAAAAAAATACTGTATATTAAAAGTTATTATGCTTAAACAAAAGATGCATTTACCTTATGATTTTTAATGGACTTAGAAATTTTGCAAAATTTATTTTAAAAATATGATCTAGGGATGTAGGATAGCTCAGTAGTAGAAAGTTACCTAGCTTGTAGAAGGCCCTGGGTTGAATGCCCAGAAGCATAAAAATTAACTAAGTATGATTTTACTGAGATCTTGAAAATATTAGGTAAACTTTACACAAAAGCTGAATGGGGAAAAAAGCATGAAGAAAAATTGATAATCTTTATCTTCTGACAGTAAGGTAGAAAAATAACCTACATGCCATAGTAAGAAAATAATTTTTAGGGCTGGAGAGATGGCTCAGTGGTTAAGAGTACAGACTGTTCTTCTAAAGGTCTTGAGTTCAAGTCCCAGCAACCACATGGTGACTCACAACCATCCATAACAAAATCTGACACCCTCTTCTGGAGTGTCTGAAAACAGCTACAGTGTACTTACATATAATAAATAAATAAAGCTTTTAAAAAAGAGCTTTTAACTTAAAAAAAAAGAAAATAATTTTTAATAATACCTAAATAGTCCATTTTCCTTTAAATCTCAACAACTATATAAGCAAGGATCAATATTTAAAGGAAAAATATGAATATTTAAAGGAAAAATAAGAAGGTGCAATACAACACAATGGATTGGTTAAACAGGCTTTTTGTTCTCAAACTAAAATTCCCGAATTAAATAAGCAAAACTTACAGTTTGGCTGTGATGAGAAGAGTAAGAACCACAAACGCCGACTTCTTCAGTCGCCTGATTTTTCCTACCATGGTCAGACCAAGATAAAACAGGGCTGATCCAGAGAAGGAATTTGCAAGCCCATCCAGAAAGTTTTCCATATATACTGGGATCTTTTTATCAAGAATAAAATTGAAGGCAATGCCAACAAAGACCATAAATACTATCGGGTTCTGTAACACGCGTAGAAATCCAAGTCCCACAATTTTTGCTTTATTTTGAGAAGCATTTTGAGTGTCTTTTGACTTCTGGATTTCACAGAAGATAAACCCTATGGGGTTTAGCATCATAAGAGATATTGGTGCCACCAAATAAATGTACTGCAGATACTCTGGATATGTAGATTGGTACAGAGCTTCAACTGAAAAACAAGAATATTGGTTTTTAAACGTTACCACAGAATTATAAGAATATGTATTTAACATTTTCTTGTTAGCATAAATGAAAATTAGTCTAAATAGTGACAAGTAAGCCATTCAGTTATTTTTAGAAAGGCAAATTTTAGTAATAAAACTGACAAGGAAGAAATACTAGATTAAGTACCACCCGGTTTATAAAAGTAACATTCAACTTTAAATTATTTTTATTAAAATCGTAACTATGTTTCCAGACAGGAGCTTAAAGATGAATCTCAAAGAAAAGGAGAGAGCTGTAAAATGTTTAAAAGAGCAATTCAAAGTAGAAATCTATAATACATAGTGATGGCAAAAGATAACTGCTTGGTCTCATGAGAGAGCAGTTTCACTGGGTGGTAAGGCGGGGAGGAGGTGGGGGCGGTGTCAGATGGCAGCAGATTCCAGAGAGTGGAGTCAGGAACTAAAGCAGCAAGACTGGGATGGAGGTAGTCTACACTCTACATGCAAAGATGCAGGACAGTGATGGAGGTAGTCTACACACTATATGCAAAGATATAGGACAGTGATGGAGCTAGTCTACACTCTACAGGCAAAGATGCAGGGATGCGGAATAGCTGACGGGAGCTGGGTCAGGACCATATGAATTAGGTCCAGGAGTTTTAGTCAGATTGTGAGCTATCAAGTTTCTCTTTTCCAGATGTGACCTAGGATGTGGCCATGTGAACTGGCACCTGGCATGGAGGAAAGCCTCACTGGAGATGAGGAGACTAGGGCGAGAGGGCAGAGAATTCAGTAGGTACCTGAGGAGGAGGATGCCCCAAGTGAACAAAGAAAACTTCATTAAGGAAGATGAGAGTCAGCCGGTAAAGGGTGATGGAGGAAATGGCTAGCATGGAGGGGTGGCCAAGCCAGACAACAGCAAGAGGGCAGAGAGTGACATCCTACACAGGACCAGGGAGCTATACGGAAGAAGGTGCTAGTCATACCTACCCTTGCTTATGGGGCACATCGGCTATGAGGAAAATGCTTCCAGGCAAGACCAGAGAAGATGTAAAGGAGAGGAGGCTGGAGCTGGGAAATGTTTGAGAGGGGAACAGCATGCAGTCAGACACTATGTATCTAACTCTTGCAAATGTAACTACTGGTTCCTAAGAAAACAAAAGCATCATTTTTTCCCCTCTCGGCATGTTCCCTAAGAGTCTGGTACTTATTGAAAAATGATGCTCGAGAAGTGTGAGATTTACAAGAAATGGCACCGCCTGCTATGTTCTGTGGGTGATTTAAAAGGCCTTTGGGGGTTTAAGAAGAACTTGAGTATGACAGAAGAGGGAGGTGAGGAAGTGCTGGGACCACAGGTCTAGCAGTTCTAGAAGGTGAAGACCGAGGGACTGGTCTGTGGTGGACCAAGACAACGTAAAGCTGCCAAGTGCACAACTTTGTCTTCAGCCTCGATTTGGACACAGAGCTTGAGCCTCTCCAGCTGGAAGTATACAAAGCTCATTCATAATAGATGTGAGGTTGAGACAGAAAGATAACATGAACTGCTGCAATCATTCCAAGGGTGGAGGCAATCATGTGAAAATAAGGCAGATCAAGTTTCTTAATTTACATTAAGATAAAGTGACACAAGTCAGGAAATATTTGTTTACCTACTCGGGATTCAGTTAATGTCAGACACATGTCCCGTTAAAGTTATGTAATAAATTATATAACCTCAGACCTTCACCTTGATCTCATTAGCCACTCTTATTTTCTATAAGATTCAAATCATCTTGTTTTCTCTCTCAGTAAGCACACACATAAATCTGTAATATTTCCAAGACAGAGCAAAGGTTAAACTCATAGGATTGCATAAAACTTCATCAGTTCTCTTCACTGATTTTAAGTTAGATGTGTTGGCTTTATGACTCGGTGGCTGTACTTCATGATTTCTGCTGCTTTGCTTGCTTAAGTAAAAAGCCATCTTGGTGATCATTCTTAGGTAGCTACACATCTCCTTTGATATTCTATCTCTAGGAAAAGGGGGTCTGTATCTGCCCACCACTTAAGTTTTCTAAGTGGAGTATCCACTTGGGGAATGCCTTGTGGTTTTAGTCTAGTTTGAAGAATTTTTTCTAAGTGGTCACAATGCAATGCAAAGGTATTTTCTGGGGCAACCTCCATCTCCAACTCCACACTCTCCTCAAAGCCCTGATAGAGATTGGTCACTTGTGTCCAGAAATTTGACTACTACTACATAATGAGCACTTGTGTATGCTCTCTCTCTCTCTCTCTCTCTCTCTCTCTCTCTCTCTCTCTCTCTCTCTCTGCTATTGTTGGACAGCCATCAAATGCCTCCCCTGCTTTGCCTTCCTACTTGCCCAGTTATCCAGCTGCAGCAAGAACAGTAAGGAGCATGCAGTGTGGCAGCTCGATAGAAAAGGACAGAGACTGTAACCCACACCGTTCTTTACAGTGTATTACTGTTCTGTCTTACTAGTCATTGTGAAGCTCTTGATGTAGCTAATGTATACATTAGACTTGATTATAGGTATGTATACAATAAACTGTATTATATATAATACATATTTACATATAATTGGCAACCTTGAATGCTGACACAAGAGCCGTTGCTGGGAGTTCAAGTCCTACTACATATATCCTCAGAAGGAGGGCCTTGAACATGCTCCTGTCAGATATGGAAGACTCCCTCAGTGTATCTACTCACCAGCGTTCTTTTGTGTTTCCTCAGCCACTCTTTGCAATCTTATTATTAACTCCAAAGAGTACCATCTACATCACAACTACTCAAAGTCAAAACTTTAAAAAATTAATAGTTTTCTATCGTTTCCTCCATCACTGGAACAGCCCTGGTGGCTTTCTTTTAATGAGCACAGCCAGTCCCCATTAATTATCCTCGTATTTATCCAACACATCTTTTACTGCTCCATAAAGCAAAGACTCCATCTGCTAGATCCATATCTCAGGCACAGCAGACGAACACTAGCTTCATAATCATGAGCTCCGCTTGCTGATCAGACCTTCACTCTCTGACTCCTGAGCCTTATTTGTTCCTTACGGAAACTTGCCTACTACTTGAGGCTGGTCTCTTGTGGACTCCTTCTACCAAGTCTTCAACCTACATCATTAAATCTTGCCCTCTCTGGAAATCTGATACTCTGTTCAGTACCCATGCCACCTCAAGAAACTGAAGGCATCATTTTATAATCCACAGACTTGATTCACCACAGTGATGCACAAAGCTGATAGATAGGGTTAACTGGTGAATGCTAAGGGCTTCAGATATAGTACAAATGCATTTTGCATCTTACAATCACTTATATCTGTAATTGGCTAACCTCTTTTGGGATCCACATTTTATCTTAAAAAATGATCACCTTATTTGGCCTTTTTTGATGCATGTGTTTACATCTTCATGTATCTTTGTGCATATGTGTGGAGGTCAGAGGTGATGCTGAGTGTCCTTCTCAATCACTCCCCACTGTACCCTTTTAAACAAGGTCTCTCTCTCTCTCTCTCTCTGAAACTGGTGCTCCCTGATTCAGCTGCACTGCCTAACCAGCAACCTCCAGGGATCCTTGTCTCCACCTCCCCAGCACTCGGTTGTTCACACTGGGCTCGAGCTTACAAAGCAAGCACTCCATCAACCGAGCTGTCACCTCAGCTCCTTATTTTGTTGTTTGATACAGAATCTCACACCACAGCTGATGCTGGCTTTGAACTCCCAACAGTCCTCTTGCTTCAGTCTTCTGAATGATGGGATTACCAATTCGTTTTAAATTGGCAGATAAAAACGGTATGTGTTACATAATACATGTCATTCTGAAATGTATCCATTTTGGGATGGTTAAATTAAGCTCACCAGCATACGTATTTTCTTATATAATTCTTTATGGTGTGAATACTTACATTGTTATTAACTGCATTTCACTATTTGTACAATAGTTCTCTGGAACTCATTCCTCCTATCTAACTGAAATTTCATTTTTTTTCCTTTTTACACATTGTGAATATTTATAATGCAGGTTACAATTAGAGCCTTTTAACTCAGCTGAATGAATGCATAAGGGCAAAAGAAGTAATGTCTACTGGGAGAGCAAATAATTGTGATTAAATAAATACTTATTAAATTCCTAGAGAAAAGGGGTTCAACATGGGAATTTTAGTCTCTCTTGCCTCTCATTTCCATAATTACTTAACATTCCATCTTTATAAACTGGCAGTGATTTCCTTTGTTAGCAACCTGAAGACAATCTTTCCAGTCGGAAAGGAAAATACCCATGAATACAGTGACCTATAGCAACTAAAATTAGATTTATAATCACGACATCAACTATTAGGTCCTAATTAATTAATGATTATAAATAAGGCTCTTAGAGGGAGGGGGAATCCCATTATGAGGAGTTATTATATAGCTTGGAAGAACTAAGATAAAATTAGCCACCCGCTGTGTCTCCCATTTTGATTTCTGCAGGGTTTCAATCTCTAGCAAATAACACAAAGGCCCTGACAAGATCATTCCATTATTTAGTGGCATATAGTTAAAGGCTTCATCTCCTTTCTGTTTACAGCTTGAGCACTAGAGCATAATTATGATTAGTCAGGGTACTTATGCTATCAGCATTGTTTGAAGAATAAATTATAGGACTTAACTATGCCCTATTAGTATATTTTAATGACAGAGGCAGGGAGCCCATTCGGGTCTGCTGACGTCGGCAGTTTATCTTAGTAGACTCTAGGTTTCTCCTCATACCTGGATTTTTAAAAGTACCTTTGGAAAGAACTGTCCTAAAAGACAGTATACTCTTTATAGTCTGTCTGTAGTTCATTTGACTTTGATGTAAAAACTACACAGTAATGTAGCACTGTTTATTTTCTATATGCCATAGTCACAGTGTACAGAAAAAGATATAGAGCCATCTTTTTTTCTTTATTCACTAACTTATCTGTCTTCTCTCCATGACAGCATTTCCCAAGTCACCTGTGAACTGGGAAGCTGAGGAGCCAATGCAGCCTTAAGAAGGATGTTCCTTCCAACTCATTATCAATACTCTTCCATGGACACGACAGTGGGAATTCCTAGGAGAGGTTGTAAAGCAAAGCAAAAGAAAGGTCTCTCTTCTCTACTCACCATGAACAGAGGGGAAGGCAGATGGACACAGACGCTATTAACAAATGCCCCATTAGGGAGCAGACATTTAGAATAATGTTCTGTAGCACATCTTCCATTTCACAGGCAGATGAGAAAGCTGCCTATATGACTGGCTTTTAATAAAGCGATGCTCCACAGCCTGGTGTTACAAGAGTTCTTACCCATGAGTGCCACCAACAGCAAAACTTCTCATCCCAAATTGACCAACACACTCATCACGGCAATTAAGGTTGCTATGCTGCTAGGAACCTGATCATTACCAATTTACTGACAGAACGTAGACTGTAAGAAAAGCTGGGATAAAAATAGCTTGGCATATATATTTGATTTGAAAAGTGTCTTAATAGAGAAAGTAATTTATCCAGTAGCTTTTTTCCACTTCTGTTCTTTCCCCCCCTTTATGGACTCACTCATCTGTGGGTGCATCCAGAGGCTAGAGGAGGATGTGTGAGCCTACAAAGAGACAGGTCTCTCACTGAACCTGAAGCCTGTGTCAGTTAGGCTGACTGGCTAGTGAGCTCCGGGGCCTTCCTCTCCCCAACCCCCCAGCACTAGGGTTCTAGGTAGGAAAGGCCTGCCTTTTTTTTTTTCCCCTCAAGCTGGTAAAGAAAGGCTTTTATTATGGGCAAAGCAACACACACAGAAAGCAAGCACACAGAGTACAAGGCCTTTCACACAGCAGAGGAGGGCTTCAGAAAGCTAACGCCCTCGTGCCTGGCCTGTATGTGGGTGCTGGAAGTTCAAATCGAGGTCCTCTTGCTTTTGCAGCAATCATTCTCACTAAGCTACCACCCTACCCCCTCCTGGACATGGCTTTAAGGACAAAAGCATCGGATTCCATCTGAAACTGCTAAATTTACAAAGGTTGGTTGGGTCTTCTAAGATAGGCTTACCCTGTTATGTAACTGTGTGGCATGAAAGAGCATCTGGGATACAGGACCAGAAAGCGGAGAGCTGGGTCTCGGGCACATGTCAGCTGCGTGACCCTAAGACAACCCTGTAACCCTGCCTCCTCATTTGAAAGTGATAATATGTGCCCTATTCAAATTATAAAGCCCCCTGTAAACTATAAAGTTACCAATGTTAGTTCTCTTTCTGAGCGCACTAGTTTATAAAGGCATGAAACTATATACGTGTAGCTCAAGTCTAAAATAAGAACAATATTTACTAAATGCTTAATCAACACGGTGGCCATGAGCCACTTCTGGCGTCTTTATACTACAAATCCTTCACCAGACTACATTCTTGGTTCTCTTAAGGAGATAGACAAACATTAACCTCTGCTGTGCAATTTCAGTTTAAGGTTTAATAAAGGAATACCTACAGAGCTTCTAGTTACAGACTAATTTCCTGAGAGCCTTGAGCCCTGCCTCCCTCTCTGTCCCTTGCTTTACTCAGTGTTATCTCATCTCCGTGGTATTTTTTTTCCATGGCTAAGATGGGAAAAGGTGAAAAGGCAAAGTTCTCTCCAATCTTTTTTGGCGGGTGGTGAACTGACTGGTTGGAGGACGATGAGATAAGCCGAGGGTGCCTTAGAGTTCACCGTAGGTTTCAACTGTACAGTGTATCATCCCACTGGATCTCTGCTCAGGCTACTCAACATCAGAGAAGCCTGAAGCCAGCTCTCGGCCAAGCACCTTCTCCCCAGGCCTGCCCCTTACCTACTCTTTGGCCCCGCTGACATTGAGTAGGTTCTTAGTTCAATCTTATAGATTATTTTCACTGAACTATAAGTGCAGTGTGTTTGAGAACTCTGTTCCAGGGTCTGTGCCCAGCAGCTGGCTCAGCAGCTGGCATGTAGCACTCTCCCATAAGCAACCCAATGGAGAGGCAGGCCCAATAGCCCCCATGCTGTGCTGCGTGGTTAAAATACATACAACTTGAATTTTTAAATATGAAAAGTGGTTTCTAGGAATGGTAGTGTATTCCGAAAAGCAGAATATATTTCCTCTCAGGAATCCTCAGCCTCTCAAATTAGTTTATTATTAGTTTATTGTCTTAGCAGAAAACGTAAAACTCGGCTGCGTACACAACCGTAACTGCAGGTGCCGCAGTGTCCTTGACAGCCCTGACCTTAAACAAGAATTTAACTTCAATATAACACGCTAAAAACTTCAACAATGAACTCATAAACTAATTTCAATGTTGAAATAATCTATGTGTTCTAGAACACAAGACCAAGAATGGTGTGGGGAAAGCCACTTGTAAATTCCCACTGCGGACATGTGGTGGTGGCACTTTTTAGAGACATAAGATTTTATTTTTAAACATAATTTAAGTCAGGGTGTGATCCCTTCTAGGAATGAGATTTCTTTACATGAGATAATTGAGAAGAGATAGAAAGGTTCCCCCCTAAGGTCTTAGGATATAGCCATTTATTTTAGGTAGATAATTAAATGGTCCTTAAACTCTGAAATTAAAAAAGAAAGTACATTCTAATTTAAGACAGCTTTAAGAAAAAAATTATGGGTGAGTGGGGAGGGGTCTGGGAGGAGTTGGGGGAGGGGAAATTGTAATCTGAATATATTATGTAAAAATATACTAATATAGTTATAAATAACTAATATAAAACCCTAACAGATGCTTAGATAAATCAAAAACGTATGTTACCACATACAATACTTGGATTTTTTTTTTTAATTGAAGAAGAGAAATAACTTACCTATAGGGTATCCCAAAGCAAAGTCATTACTCTGTGTAGCAAAAATAGGGAATAGTCCAGCTTTGCTAAACCGGCTCTCAGGACTGGCCACCAATAAGGTTAATACACACACAATGAAAAACACGGAGGCTTTGCCAATTAAGACGCTGTAGAGAAAAGCCCAGTCCACGTTGGAAAAATTAAGCACAACCATGTTTTTGAATAATAAGGCTGGAAGGGCAAATCTGGAGACGAAATTCCCCAGTCCTTTGGCCTGTGTTGAGGTTATGATATTGGCCCTTCCTGCTATGTAGCCACAAAGGACTATGCCAAAGCACTCCAGTAAGGCCGGGAAGAGCCGGGTTATCGACATCGAAGGTGGATCGCCGGTGGCATTAAATCCATGAGAGGCAGGCCAAGTCGCATTCATATCACCAGCAAGCGTTGAGTTCTTTGCTGAGAAATAAGAATCCATTTTCTCTCTCCCTCCACTTCCAAACTGGCCTCTGCAAAAAAGAAGAAAAGAAAACAATTCAGTGTTAAGACCAGCCACAGACTGAAACAGACTGTGGCAAACCTGAACTTACTCACATATTAAATGGCCAAACAAGTGCCCACCCTCTCTTCAATCTCCACTGGGGGAAAGACGATGGGAAAGGGGAGAGGAAGGTACCTCACTCTCAAAGGTAGGTCAGCTCAAAATATTTATGTTACCACTCTATTTTTAGAGTCAGACGTGCATAAAATAAGATCCACAAACAATACAGCTGCAGTGATGCCCTCTGGTTCTTTCTCTCCAGGGTTCCACAGCCCACCTCCATCTAACGGACAAGAGGTGGAGGCCCACAGGGTGCCAAGGACCCACTTGTACCCAGATTCTCCGACAGAAGTTCTCAGGGATAGTTTGAGGGGTCACACTGGAACCAAACGGTCCCTTCCAGCCAGTGGCTATGCTTGAGCACAAGGGAGAATCACAGTAGGGCAGGACTTACCAACTTGGAACCCCAAACTTGAGTTTTTGTGCTTCACCTTATCATCTGTGAGGTGCCAATATCAATGTCTACTTCAAGTAGAGTCCTTGCAGTCTAATCACAGCCGGCACATAGTAATCACTTATCCAAGCTGAATATAACTTTTGGTGGAGTATGAGGAAGCCCTATGAAAGAAAAAAATGATAGAAAAATGTCAGTCTACCAGCCTTCTCTTAGTTCCTTTTATGTAAATACAAACAGTAGCCTACAGTCCCTTGATGCAACAGGGGACTCTGTGCATGGAGTGCCCTCTAAAAGGCTCTCTACCATTTGCACTGCCCACGTAATTAGCACCTACCCAGCCACCAAACTCAACCATATGGTTTAGAGCCATTTCATCAAGTGAGGTTTCTTTAATCGCACAGTTAGGCATGATTTGTTCACAAATAAAATCATGATCCTTCCCTTTAGTCTGTTTTTCTCAGTTTGCTTATCCCAAGGCCTTCAAACTGACTTATGTCTGTTTCCTTTACCAGACTTTAAATGTCATAGCAGCAACGTCTTTACATACTCATGTCCCTAATATCTAGCACAATACCTGGTACATAGGAGGCATGGGGTGGGGAAGGCTTGATTCATTAAGAGTCTTCATTAAATTCATTAAATAACAACCTGTTCTTAAATCGGCCTCTTCTCCCCCATCGGTTCCCCCTTAGGTATTATCTAGCTCATGACTGGATTATCTTTCTTTTCTAGGTGATAGATGTTTTTCACAGCAGGAACAGCCCCCAAAATACAAACTGTATTCTGACGTTCTAAAGCTGTTCATGAGATTTTGAAGAGCAAGTTCTGTGTGCTAATGTGGCAACTGTCACACTGCCCCCCTCTTGCTGCCAAAGACACAATGAACACAAACTTTAGATAATCCTGAGGTGAATTGGCTTTGATTAGTAATTTGAAATGAATATGACAGTAATTGCCAATTTCTAAGTCCTTGTTCTAGGTTTACCATCTAAAGTATCCTTATATAAGATGGTAGAAAAAAATCTGGTGTCATTTACAATGCTTGGGCTAAGTTCTCAAACACCCACACCACATTCAAAAGACGTGGGTGGCAGACCAAAGAGCAACTAATACACAGGGTTCTGTAAGAGAATATTCCCTGTGTTGCTTTCTAGAAACCAAACCCTTTTAAAACCTTATATTTAATTGGGATTAAGACAAGTATTTCCTTTTTTCTACCAGGATTAGGCAGGAGTGGTCAAGAGAAACAAATCCTACAATATTCACATACTTGATCTTTCCAAATAAGCACTGAATTACACAGGCAGGTTCTGGTTGGCACACAGTCATCCTTGAAGTTGCTGGTCAACAATCAGACTTGAGTATGAAAACATTGGCGCCCTTAAGAAATGTGTCCTTAGAAAGGGAGTAAGGAAGGGGGTAAGAAACTGGTCCAGCCTTTTCCAAAGTTCCCTAGATTTCTTTGCTTGAATAACTCACAATCCCTATTTTTCTTTGCTTGGATATCTCACAATCCCATATTTGGACAACATAAGAACAACAATGTAACCGTGGGGGGTGAGGGGAGGAGAGAGAGAGAGCGCGCGCAAGCGCACATGCTTAAACAACAATCTTAATTAACAATAGATAATGAAAACTGTTGTAGACTTTGAACCTTAGCATTTATCAACTCTTTGGGTCAATTACTTTGCCTCCCTGAGTCAGTTTCCTTAACTGTGAAACGAGTGGGAAAACTCCTTAGCGAAACACTATATGGAAAGGATGTACTGTGCACAGCTCATCACAGAGGAGGTCTTCATGAAATGGGAGCAATAGTTCTAATGCCAAGTATGGTGCCCCATGCTAGGAACCCAGTCCTGAGAGACAGAAATAGGAGCAATACAAGTTCAAAAGCAACCGGGGCTGCATTGAGACGATGTCTCAAAAAACAGACAGCGTACACAGAATAAACCAAAGTGGGTAAGAGAGGTGGGTAGAGAGACTGCAGACCTAATGATAATGATTAAAACGGTAACAAGGTAAACAGCATTCATTGTCACAAGTAGCTATACAAACATGCCTAATATTAAAGATCCTCAATAGTAGACATACTAGATATTCCACAAAGTTACGAGTTTAGAATGTGTTATGAAGTTACCAGCCTCTGTTTCATACCCAGCAATTAAGAGTTGAATTGAGTTTGATCTTAAGTGGCTATTGACAGTGAAGGTGATGGCCAAGAGGTTTAACAACTTCCAGGTTCAACTTCCAATTAACTGAAAATTAAATGAAACTTTTTAAAAGTAATCTGTCCTTTTCCCCCTTTCAATTTTTCCAGTGTTATAAACAGTTCCCGAGGCAAATGAAAGTTAAAATGACTTCTAGTCTGACATAATGTCACACACCTGTAATCACAGCACTAGTGAGGCAGAGGCAGGAAGACCATGGGTTCAAGCCCAGCTACAAAGAAAAGCCAGCCAGGACTTAAATTAGCAGCTGTCTCAAAATAAGGAAGGGAGAAAAAAAAAAACTAAAAATAACTCTGAAGTTTTATCTCATACCATTTTAAACATGAAAACAAAACAAAACGAAAAACCGCTTCTTATGCACATTTTAAGATTAACAAGAACCACAACAAAGGAAGTTTTAAAAATGTCATCCAGTCCTTTAAACTACAAAAACAAGACTTGTTGCAGAACAAACAAGTTGTCCTATCACTGGAAAAGCCAATTCACTGGGCCAGACACTAGAAAACGAAGTATACAAACCATCTAGTCGCATTACATCTGACTTAGATAACATGACCAAAGCACTGAAATTGTAGGTTAAATGCTATTAAGTTCAAATGTGCTGCAGTACTGACTTGAAAGAAAAAGCTTTAAACTGAGGCTGTTCTCTTCTCAAACACTCCTATCCTTTAGACAGGAGAAAAGCCTAATGCCTTGCAGCACTATAAAAAGCACTCTTCAACATCAACAGGCACTCCAGTCACTGCCTTTTCCCTTGTCAATCTGCAGGATCAGACTTTGGCCCGCCAAGATAAGGAGTGCAGAGTCCCTGACCAAATAGATGATACCGAGGGCAGCTGACACCCGTGGAAGTGGAAAGCCAGGGCATGGGAGTCACAACGTCAGGTGCTCCGTAAAGAAGTATGGGAGAAAATTTGGCGCAAAGATCCCGAGGTGCTCAGGAGGGGCAGACACGAAGGCCACCTTGGGCTAAAGTAAAAAGTCCGAGATGACAATGTGAGCACACGTGCAACGGGGTGCTTCGCACCCTGGGGACCGCAGCTCTGGCACCAGAGGGGACAAGTCGTCCCTTGTGAGCAGACCATCTCCAGTGTTCCCGCAGGTTTCAGGCGCAGGCTCTGTGGAGCAGAGGCGGACAGGCGCAGCAGCTAGCCGAGGCGCCAGGGCAGCCTGGCGCTGCCCACTGGTCCGGACCCCAGGGGCAGGGGCCATTGCAAACGCAACTGGGGCTCATCTCACCTGCTAGGTCTGCAGCTCCGGCTGCAAGGAGAAGGAAGCCGATGCTCACAGAGGGCCAAGCAGCGAGCACACCGCCGTCATCTCCCGCCCCGAACCCTCTTGTAGCGGCGTGTGCCAGCGGCAGATGCCCAACCACGTTCCGAGAAAGGGAGGGGTGAGCCGCTGCGGTCCTGTCAGCTACCTTAGGCGTCTGCAGCCCGGTGCCTCCTCCCCGCCTCCGCCCCGCCTTCAGGCTCCGCCCCTGGCCTGGAGGTCAGAGAAGCCGGTCTCCATTCTGCCGTGAGGCCCCGCCCCCAAGCTCAGGACATGGCCCCGCCCCGCCCAAGGCCCCGCCTCCAGCATGGAGGTCCGCGTTTCAAATCTCCACCCCGCCGTCAGGCCACACCCCTAAGCTCCAGTGCTACACTGCACTCCGCCCTGGGGCTCCACCCCAAGGCCCCGCCCCTAGCCAGAAGGCCCGAATGCGGGTCTCCACCTCGCCTTTAGGCCCCGCCCCCAAGGACAAGCGACACCGCTCCACCCCCGGTGCCCGAGGCCACACAGCCCAGTCCCTGCCCTTATGCTTCGCCTCCGCCAAAGCCACTTGGCCGCCGGTCTCCCGTAGCTGTACTTCCGGCTTTTCTCTTCCCACAAGATGGCGGCCGGGTGGGGATTGGCAGTATTGGTTTCCTCCGCCTCTGCTCAGACTCAGGAAGGCCTGTCATCATTTCGGTTAACCTCAGCTTCCAGTAATCCTGTCAATTCCTCTCCTGGTTAGCCTCGTCATTGCATAGTATAGAGTTATAAATGCAAGGATGTGAGTTCAAACCCTGCCTTCTACCTTTCCCAAGCTAGCATGATCTTGACCTTCCTAAATCAAAAGAGATTAAAATATAAGCTTTAGTTGTGTGCTTGATTTAGAATACATTGCCAGCAGCGACTGCTTCTTTTTCTGTTGTGGAGGAACTCTGGCTGTATGCTCTTAGTTTACAGACAGGAATCTCCTAGTATTCTCGGAAGTCTACTGGGGCTTCTCGAAGTCAACGTGTGAAAATGAAGACATTTTCTGAAACAAAAAATATTTCTAATTTAAAGCCTGATCTCAGTGATTTTGTAAGTATTTCTTAAAAAGAAATCTTGCTTTGCAAATTTTACTGTTTTGTCTGGCCACTACTATGTCCTATTAATCTGTGCAGTTTTAGTACAAAGTACAGTACTATTTGCACCTTTAAATTAAGTTACTATATGGTTTACTAAGAAAATAAAAGCCGGGAAGGGAGATGGGATGGGGGAAGGGGGTTCCGAGGGAAAATGAGGAAAGGGGATAAAATTTGAAATGTAAATAAAGAAAATATGTAATAAAAAATGGGAAAAAAAAAGAAAAGAAAAGCCAAGAGCTGGCTTAAGGATATGAAGCCTAAGGAAAGGTGAGCAGAATTGAAACTATTTTTTAAAATGTAGCTTACTCCCTTTTGGTTCATTTTTTGTCTTTCTCACTTTTAACTATTAACCTAACTGCAAAAAAAAAAAAAAAAAAAAAAACAATACATCTGTTATCTCAAGGCTAAATGGATTCCTGCCTTGAAACTATGAACATTAGTCAAACTAAATATTTAGTGAACTTTGACTTTTAAAGGATTATTGAAAGACAGGCCTAGAAAGGAAAGTTAAGGCCAACCTGTAGGAGTTCCTTGTGTTAGCTTAGCTTAGTTTATCCTCTGACAGCACAGTAAGATTGGTACAATTTCCCCACACTGGAACATGTCAGTGGATTTTGTGCCTTATGATCTGGAAGCCTTCCCAGGATAAGTGGAGAGATGAAAGGCAGAAAGGACAGTATGGTGACTTTGGGACTAGCCAAGACAAGGAAATAACCTACTCTGGGCTAATGGTAGTACAAATGGAGTAAGTTTGAGGGGTGTTACAGAAGAACTGTAGAGCCGGACAGCTGAGAGAGGTAAAGAAGAGGAGGTGGGGAACATTAAGTTTGTTCTCATCCACTAAAATAAGGAGAAAGAAGCCAGGTAGAGAGCTTCTAATAGATTTCCCAGCTGTGAAATTCTGCTATCTGGAAATGAAGAACTATTTCAATGCGCTTACAAAGGAGGAAGGGGCTACAAAGAGTGAATTTGCTTCTAGACCTAAAATTGGAAACCCTGAGGCATTATCTATAACAATCTCTTGGACTTATCCTTCCTTCCGTCAGAGGCGCTGGGAGTTTAGACATCTGATTAAAACCCCTTGGGTCAGATCCCACTCCTGGAGGGAAGAATGAAGCGCTTCAGTGTTCTGTGAGCTGACAGTTCTTAAGAAGGCATCAGCACACGTCCATGTGAGTGTACAAGGTTATGTCAGCAATCCATTGCTATTCACTTGATATGCCCGTGTCTGCTTATAGTTAGCCCTCTCACCTTTCTGCTTGTTCGTTTTATCTGAATTATGATTAGACTTTAAAAAAAAAAACCAAAAACCAAAGTCTACAAGTCATAAGGTACTTTCTTTGGTTATAAGGAAATGGTGAACAATACTTAATAATTACTCTTTTATTCAACTACTATTTGTTAAAACAGATAAGCATAAAAACCCACCATAAACTGAAATAATTTAGGAACACTGACACGGTGTGGTATATAAACTTAAAAAAAGCAAAGGCCTGCACTTGTAATCTTTTTATCCTTAGAGCTTAGACGAGTGCTTTCTTTGACATATGATAGGCATTCTATAAATGGCTTTTGAATGGCTGAATAAATTATAATTGCCTTCCTTGCCTACCAGCTAACCAGGAGGTTGAAGTGTTCTATTCAGTGTGGGTTCCTTGCTATAAAGAACTGTCATGTAGCTATTTCACTCAGTAACTGATTTCTCCTTTTACTCAGCTTTCCACTTGGCTTAATTTTGTAGCCTAATTTTAATATGCATCTAAATGGTTTACTTCTTTGTCGTAAATACTCTAACTTAACTTAATTTCAGGTCGTTTTAAGGCCATGAAAATTACCTCTGCCTATGCTTATAGGTATGCATGCTTTCACGAGCACCTAAGATGTCATTGTTTCTCCTCTCCCTTTCAAGGGATACTGAAATACTCACACAAAGGCAATGAGAGGAGGTGGGGCCTGACCATCTCACCTGGCTATTGATTTTATTACTAACCTCCAGTAAGGCTCAAATCTGAATAAAGAAGGGGGGCTATTGTTTGCACCAGCATTTAGAAAGTCAAGCAGAAAAACCATGAAAACAGAATTAGGTTGTGAAACTTCAAGTAAAATCAGTGAATTAGATTAAGACAGGATGCAGAAACCATAAAGTAGAATCGTGGTGAGTTTGGGGGCACAGCCAGTCTGTTTCAAGACTTAGTTTCTCCATACTTGTGGTTTTCTTTTGACCACTTTATTTTGAAAGAATGCTGAAAAGAAAGAGACGTGCTTGCCTCCTCTTTGAGCCTGCAAGGGAGCCCACTTTAACAGGCAGTTTCAAAAGACAGAATCTGCACAAAGCATTTTTAAATTCAGGTGGTGTCTAAGATGAGACACTAAAACTAACCACTTTTGTATACCATAAAGTGAAGAACTTCGGATTTTTACCTTTACTTTGGAGTAATAAGGTTTGTTTTTTTAAGCTTTTATTTGGCAGCTTCTAGGTAGAACACTGGGGTAAAGTGCACAAGGAAGGAGAAAGAGATTCGGGAAAGGGAGATTTTATATCCTCAGCTCAATCTACTTAGACCCCCTGAAGTATTCAGCTAACTAATAATGTCAAGAATATAGTTTAGGAGGTCCAGTCTCCTCTGCTAGGAGGGGCAGGTCCTTCCCCTCTTTTGGATGGATGTCCACATTGTTCTCACCATAATTTTGTCTACCACCGTATGCCATGACTTGCCATACAATAAGCACTTGATAAATACTTTCGAGCTGGCTGACTCTTTGGGTACAACCTAACAGAACCATGAATGCTATTATTTAGAGAGTCATTTTAAAAATGGAAATACCTGCTCTTTCATGGGCTGCCTCCTTCACTGGAAATGAAAGTAGTAGCAGGTGGCGTTGGAGTTACAGAACTTAACTCTCTGTTTGGTATAAGAGTAACCAGATATTGTTGGGTTTTTTTTTTGTTTTGTTTTGTTTTTTTTTTTTTTTGGAACTGAGAGTTGCTGGGACAATAAATGAGAACTCATCCTTGGCTGTGACACAGAATAAATATGACGACCAAATCTGTTGTGCAACTCTGTTCTCTGCATATGACAATGCCTGCCACAAGAACAGAGAAGATATGATTGACCATATCTTCACCATATTGAGCTCTTAACTTTCTCTGCCAGAAGGAGTGGGAGGAAGGGTCACTGGCCCTCACCTGAGATCGTAGCCATGCCCCTGGTCCTGGATCTCTCCCACGCTCAGCTGTGTATAACCTTACCCAACTGCACAGCCTGAAAAGGGTGCTAGAGAATAGAGGTGAATGGCTATCTGAAGACGGCATTCCATCAATGTAGCTTTAGGAGTTTGTCACTCGTACTATGTGAGAATTTGAGATGCTATTTATCTTCATAACCACACACACATGGAACCATGGATTTGGCCTGGCCTTGATGTCTTGAGATCATAGGTTTTTCAGGGTAGAATCTGTGGCTCCTGGGGCACTATAGGCCTTTTAGTTTTTCGAGAAACTCCCTCGGGCAGTGAGGTGTTCATGCCAGTTTTTTTTTTTTTTTTTTTTTTCCTGTATGTTCTTTTACTCGTCAGGGAAGCATGGAAGCTTGTTGGGACAATTGCTCTCAGACATTAATCTTGTGCATCCTGTGCACACCATTGTATCCTGGTAGCTACAACTGTATTGATCCTGGTAATCACCACTACACCCTGTTTCTGTTAAAGGTATAGAAAGTCTGATGACTCTTAATAAATTTGCCACAGCTTAAGTTTGCTGTGGATCCTCCAGTTGGCCTGATTTAATTTGTTGCAGCCATATCAGATGGCCTTGGGCAGGACAGAAGCATGGACACTCACAAGCACGGATTCCAGTGAAATGGAGACCCCTTTACTTCTCCCTTCACCTATTCAGCACAGAGAACCACCACTTTCCTACTCTGTCTAAAGTCCTTTTGCTCCTGTGGGAAGAGCAAGGCCAGGAAGGCAGTGTAACGATCACACAGAGCCTAACCTGTGAGGAGACTGGAGAAGAGAATGTTTTCATGGAAACAGATAGATACCCCAAGTGGCAGGGCACATCATTGAAAATCATTCCAAAACAACTCACAAGAAGTCTCTTCTCTGCTCTTGGAAAGCTTAGAAACAGTCTCAGTGAGCTAAACTACCCCTCGGAAGCTGTTGGGCGGGACTTACACCAAGCTTGTAGGGGCTGACTGCTTTGTCAAACAGCATTTCTGTAGTCTCCTCCTAATGCCTCAGTCTTAATGTGCTTTCAGTATTTCCTTTCTTTCTCCCTGCCCCCCACCCCTCGTGTGTGTGTGGGGGGGGGGGTGGGAGGGGTTGTTGAGGTAGAGTTTCTTTATGTAGCCTTGGCCATCCTGGAATTTACTCTGTAGACCAGGCTGGCATTGAGCTCAAAGATCCACCTGCCTCTGCTTCCCTAGTGCTGAGGTTAAAGGTGTGTGTAATCACTGCCTGATGCTTTCAGTATTTCTACCGTCGTTTCTCTTTCTCAAGCATTTTTTCATATGTCTCAGTGCTATGACCCATAAGGCTTGGGTCTGGACCCTTGACTAAGGGTACTGAGGGAGTGAAGAAATTATAGAGACGCAGGTACACACACAGAAAAGCTGGGGTCAGGTTGGGTACATGTGCTCTGATGGAGAAAACGTACTTCAGCCAGCAACCTGGAACCTTGGGGTGTTTACTACATATGGCATAGAGGGTGGAGTTGGCCAGTCTCCATAGGAGATGTCTGTAGACAAGCAGTCTCAGGCTGTAAACACCTGGCAGGAGGAAGCTGCAGTTCCTAGTCTTTGTCTAAATTGGTTCATTGTTTATAAACATTCATACTTGGTCTAGGAGAAGAAGGCTGTGCCCCTTTTGAGCTTGACCCATGTGGGGAAAGGCTCTGCCAGTTTTCCGGGGGTCCAAGGCCTTGGTCCTCATCATGGCTGTTCCCATGTCTACAATTCATTCATTTGGGGCCTCCTCTGCTCCCCAAATCTGTTTTCTCATCTCTATTGTTATATGCAGGTGGCAACTGGTGCAAACAGGTTACTCAATCTCCACATGATTTATTTAAAACAGTTCTATTTATGAAGTCCTAGAAGAATCAAATGAATGAAGAGAAAGAAGAATGTGGTAGTGATAAGCAGCCATAAGGATTACCAGTACTCTTATTTAATCACAGCCAAAAATCCAAAACTCTGTCCTGCTAATTCCCAGCCAGGCCTTCGGATGTGAAGAACATAATTCCCCCAAATACAGATGCCAGGGGCCCCGGCAGAGTTTCTAAATCAACATCCTTGCCATCATGCCCAGAATGTGATGTCCGTGTACATGCATACACATGAATGTGTATCTATTTACATATAGTGCATTTCAGCTTCTACAGATATTCTAATGCAAATTCTACAAATCACAAATATGCCCCCAGAACAGGCATGGATATATGTATAAGAAGAAGACAGAAGTATTGTTCTAGATGGGGAGAAACATTCTCACAATAGGAAAAAGGCATATGGAATCTGGCATCACCCTACAGAGCTCTGCAGCAGTGACAGCTGCTAGTGCCTTTTGGTTTGTGTGGGAAAGCAAAGCAAGACAACTGCTGTCCCCACTGCTGTCCATCTTCATGCCCGTGGTCACTGCAGTGCCATTTCTAAACCCCACTCAGAAACCCCATGACATAGGTACAACTGGATGAAGTAATTTTCTGATCCGTAGGCTGTACTGTGGGTTATGCAGCAAGTCTCCAGTGTGGTCATTTCACCATCTCTTAAAATTTTAGCTTTTGAGAAACGTTATAATTCCTCTTATTTTTTTCCCCCAGAGATGTTATTTTCTAAAACATGGCCCTTGCCTAATCCCCTTTGCAACTTGTGTGTTTGGTGTTTCATGTAAGAAATCCCTCTGTGCCGAGTGAATGACGACCATCTTGCTTTTTTTTTTTCCCCTTTGAAAGCTGTGCCTTTTAAAAATTGTTCCACTTGGTACCATTATTTAAATGCCCATCTGTCACTGGAGCCCCATTCTAGACCCAAAGCTTAGAAAACTCCTTCACAACCAGAGAACGCCTCAGGAACTCCTCATACAATCAACATCAGAAGTCTCCCAACAGAAAATCAAATAAAATAGAAGAAATGTACAAAGAGATTTTTAAATCTACAAAAGGTGTTCAAGGAAGATAACAGACTAGTATCAGCTACTAGAAATACAAGTTATCTCCCAGTCAATGTATTTTTTTCTTCCACACTGAAGATATAAGACTGATAGCATGTGTGGCCCAAAGGATAATAATCACTCCCTCCATGGGTAGGTGATTGTATGTTTGTCAAGTGTCTAGCACAATTCTCAACCTATCTAATGTCTGCCAGGGCCTTGGAGGTGCCCTTGAACAAGTCACTCTACAGTTCCATGTTAGGTCTAATGAAAAGCCAACCGTCTCACAGAAAGAAAGAAAGCTTCAGACGAAATTCCTGGAGGGTGTTCCCACAGCTGCACCCTGTTCTGGCCTCTCACACCCACCGGCTCTCCCCAGTTCTTGGCTCAAATTTGGAGTTAGTTAAATCCCTTGTGATCGTTCATCCCTGCTGTCTTCTCCCTGCCCTCAGGATTGCTTCAGATTCCCCATTGTCATCAACTCGGCGCATTTATGCACTGTGCTCTAGCCCGTCAGAAGCAGGGGGCCTCGGTGTCAGCTCCTCGGTCCCCTCTCTACCTTCTGGAGACTGTCACTTAAACCAGTGCAGCCAGGTTTACAATTCTCCCCAGTTGTTCCAACAGTCAATAGTCATCCTAGCAAAAGAGCCATCTTGGAAATGAAGTTACCTGTGCTCAGAACCAAGCCCTGCCGGGCTTGTTTTCTTCTTTCCAGATGACTGGTACTTAGGTGGGCCCAAGTGATGATTCTTCTTCCCAGCATCTGCCTTCCCATTTGTCACCACACCCCTCCCAGAGGAAGGGGGAGGGGAGTAAGGTGAGATGGAAAGAGCTACTTAGGCTGCTGGCAGATGGCAGGCGGTCCTTTCCTACCTCACTAACCTGTGCCCTTTTCTTCCAAGTCAGCTTCCTCAGTATAACAGCACACACTGGTACATATTCCTGCCATTTGGAATATATCCTCCCTGGAATAGCCCAGAAGTCCACTGCCCTGAGATCTTGGATTCCAAATCTCAGACTCTCCTCTGTGCCATGCTGTGCATCCCTTTGCAGTGTTCTACATAAAGGCAAGGTTTATGATCTACAACATCTCAGGCCACAGAGATCCTACCTGTCACAGAGTCCTGGCCACCCCACAGAAGTGCCCAAAACAGCATCAGGAATTGAGAGGCAGAGGCAGGGGATATAGCTCCTTTGGTAGAGTGTTTGCCTCATATGCGTGGTACACTGGGTTCCATCCTCAGGACCGCATAAATTGGCTGGAGTGGTATACACCTACATCGTCAACAATTAGGGAGTAGAGGCAGGAAGATCAGAAGTTCAAAGGTCATTTTTGGCTATAGAGCAACTATAAGACCTTGTCTTTCAGAAGGGAAGGAAGGGAAGAATAGATGGAGGGAGGAAGGAAGCAGGAAAGGACAGACAGGAAGGGGGGGGAGGAAGGAGGAGAGGGAAGGACGAAGGAAGGATTGATTGATTGATTGTGTCTGAAGCTTTCTTCCACTTTCTTACAGCCTCATGTTCTAAGAGTACTCAATGTTCCCTCTTTTCACATAAACCTCAACCCAGCCAACCCAAGTTACCTTTTTCCTTCAAGCCTTGCGAGTCACTGCAGTTACAGTTTGCACTTCTGTCCTGGGCATAAGCACTGCATTACTTAGGAGTGACAAACTCAGGCTTCTGCAGGAGATTTATGCATCGGTCGCCAGGAGCCAGCATGTGCCTTGACCCAGGTGAATGGACTCTCTGCCTATCCAGACACCTTGCTGACTCTAGTAGAGTAGCCACTGGGGATTCCTAGATGACGTGTCTCCTGAGGAGAACCCGGCTTCTGGCAGCCCTTCCTCACTCTTCAGAACTGTTGGGCTCTTTGGTAGGCACTGGACTGTCTAGAAAATCTTAAAGCATATTGTGTTTGTTTAATTTCTACTGTTCACATAATGAATTACAAAGACTGCAGTGACTTGAAACCTCGTGAACTCACTGCTTTACAACTCTGGAAGTCAGTGGCCCCACACCTGGGTTAGAGTCAAAGCCTCCATAGGGCTGCTCTCTTCCAAAGGTTTTAGGGAAGCGTTGCAGCCCAGGTTCTAGAAGCCACCCACGTTCCTTGGCCTTTGACCCTCTTCCTCAATTTTCAAAACCAACAGTGTTGCAAAGCCCTGGCCTTTCTTCCATGGCATCATGTTCCTGTGACCGCAGCTCATGCACACAGTCTCTACTTTGAATGTTTATGCTGGGTTCACCTGGGTAATCCCGGAAGCTCTCTCCATCTCAAGGCCCCTGGCTAATCACTCATCGGCTTTGAGTGCTTCCTTGAGTCCCTCTGTCGTGTAAGTTCACAGGCTCTGCATACTCCGTCATCCAAATGCACTGGTTTCTGGCTGTCCTTGTAAGTTCTTGTTTTCTGTCTCCACCTGTCTGTCTCTTCAATTTCAGGGACAACACTTTATCCCAAGACTCTGCTTCTCTGATAGATCTAGTGAAGTTGTTGGGTTTTAGTATTATTATCATCATTATTATTCATTAGAATGGCACTTCCCAGCTCCTTCCTTATTTGTTGAAACTGGAATCACAACCAGACCTCTCCAGCTGCCCTCTTTTTAATGTCGCTCCTCTCATTGCCGTGTGCTCAGAAGCTCAGAGCAGGACGTTATGTCAGACTCTCTGCCAGGCACATTTGTTCTTCATAACGTTTGAGAATTTCTTCTTGTAACCTTTTTCTCTCCAGCTTTTCATTCTGACATTCGAGATACTCTAAACTTCATGTTGCCTCCCGCTTCTTAACTTGAAAATAACAATAATGCCCTATTGCTTAACGGAGATCATTTAAAAGTAACACTTTGTCGAGTTGGGTGCTGGAGATGGGTGTGCAGAAGAGAAGGTCCCCCTCCACCGTCTTGCACCCATTGAACCCTGAATTCCTGAGAAATGGCTTTCCTCTGCATTTGAATCGTCCTCGCCTCTTTTGGAAACCCTCTCTGGCTTTCCTCTCACAACCCCAGACTTCATCTTCCTCTCACAACCCCAGTTGCCCCTCCTTTGAATCTCTCTCTTTCCATTTTCACTCCTCTTTCCAATAGTCCTCTTCTTACCGGTGAAATTTGAAGAATGTCAATGAGGCTGGCCTTTCTTCCCAGCAGTTTCCATCTGTGTCACCTGCCCACTCACCCCCTGGGACTCCCAGAAGCTTCATGTCATTGGATTGGCCCAATCAGTCCTACCTCAGCCTCTAAGAAGAGCTTTGCCATCTATCATCTGGGTAACCTTCCTCTCCCTTTTTGTTCTCCATCCAGTACCTCCTCCATGCCAAGCTACAAGCCACAGCTTCTTCCTAGTCATCCAGTTCTTACAGGTTTTTTTTTTCCGTCCTCAGTATTCTTCCAGTTTTACACGGCATTTTATAGACCTGGTTATAGAATTTTGTGGTGAGCTAGTTCACTTCTTTCCTTACAAGGGTGAGATCATCTATTGGACTAGGATTGCATAAGCCTTCAAGTAAATGTCTGTTTTGTCTTTAACATTCTGGTTTGACATCTTACATGGATTTTCTTGTGGGTGGTTGCAACTTCCCCACACGCTGTTCCTTTGTTTCACTTTCAGTGTGGAAATACTGGCCAGACTGGTATAGAGTAGCCTCCCATATAGATTCTCCCTTCCTGATGACCTAGGTTGTCTAACTCTCTTCCTTTTCTTACTGTCATTTTTATCATGTCAGACCTAGTCTTCACCAATTCCCTTGTCTACTCATTCCATATTATTTTGCAGGGACAATGGAATATCCAATTTTGAATTAATAGAAAACTCAATTCAGATGAACATCTGCAAGAAAACTGTTTATGTACTAACAGAACTGAAAGTCCAAGATAGATAGATGTTAGGGTGATGTTTGTGTGGTTTTTCTTTCCATTTGTGTATGTATACATGCACATTTGTGAACATGTGTGTCTGTGAACATGTGCAGACTGAGTTGATGTTAGGAACCACCCTCAATTGCTGTTCTATCTCATTCATTAAAGTCAAGTCCCTCAGTCAAACCCAGGGAGAGCCACTATGTCAAGTCTTGCTAGCTAGCGTACTCTAGGGATCCCCTGCCTCTGCCTTTAGAGGCTAGAGTTATAGTGAGGCTATCCCACCACACTCATGTGGTGATTGGTGATCCAAACTCTAGTCTTCATGTTTGTGTAGTCAATCACTGTAACCGTCAAGGCAGCTTAGCCCTGGGGTTGCAATTTAGTCTTGCTGAGATGAAATACTCTGGTAAAGACAATGCTAAGAGAGAAGGGTAAGAATTTATTTACAATCCCAGGTTCTAGTCCACAACTGAGGGGGAAATCAAGGCAGGAGCTTGAAACAGCTAGACACATCCAACGACCAAGAGCAGAGAGAGAGAATGATTGCATACATGCCTACTACTCAGCTCACTTTCACCGCGAAGTGTTTTAGGGCTCACATCTAGGGAATGATGATGCCCATGGTGGACTGGGCTTTCTCATGTCAATGAACAAAATCAAGATAAGCTTCCACAGTCACCTTCAGAGGCCAGCCTGATCTAGGCAACCCCTCATTAAGATCCTCTTCTCAGGTGATTCTAGATTCTGTCAGGTTGACAGTTAAAGCTAAACGGCTTAGGGTTAGAGAGACGGCTCCCAGGCACTTGTTGCTCTTACTTGAGCTGCCATGTGCGCACTGACCAGGATGCTCAGCACCCACACGGCAGCTCACAACCAGTTCTCACCCCAGTTTCAGAGGTTCTGCTGCTTTCCACTCACTTCTGTGGACACCATGCACACATGTGGTACACGTGGATACAGGAAAAACATTCATGCACATAAAGTAAAATAGATCCAAGTAAATGAAGGGGCAGCTCCATGTTGGTTTGCTTCAACAGCTCAAGCATGTCATGAAAACCCTGCCGGCTTTGCTATTTTCTGCTCTGCCTTTGTTCTAAAGATGAATTCTCTAAGTAACAGCAAAAATGAATCCAGAAACCCAAGCTATGTGCCCGTATGCCATTTCTCAAAGGCAAGAGAGTATCCCATTTGGTGGCTCGAAAAAGTGAGAAAACCTCTTTCTCAGACACACCAGGTGATCTTAGGACCTGAATCAGGCCACATACCTTCCCTGAATCAAGGTGTGCGCCTGAGAAATACCATGTAGCAGCTGGCTGAGACTGGGTTGAATGGCAGGCGCCGAGCAGAGAGTATGAAAAGCTGAAGGCTCAGTCAGAGATGACTCCAGGATCTGGCAATGCATCCCCTTCCTGCCCATGTGAGAGAAGTAGGTATCAGATTGAAAGCCTGGAAGGAGGCAGGGAACTTGGAGACCCATGAAGCATGCTGCCTGTCCACGGCTACTTCACAAGCCCTAACAATACATGTTTACTGAGTTACCTCACTTGTGTAGCCTGAGGTCCAATTCTAGCCTACCCCTATTCTTATAAAGTTTAAGTAATAAACAACCAGGCTCATTCATAAGAGTATCCTCTATGGCTGCTTTCATGGTACAACGAAAGACTTGAAAAGGTACGTACGTGGTCTATAAAATATTTTACAGCTGGTGTGGTAGTACCTACCTATAATCCTACTACTCCACTGAGGCAGAAGAATTGCCATAGCTGAGAGCTAGCCTAGGCTATATAGGGACTTCTAGGGCTAGGACTAGAGTGAAACCCTATCTCAAAAGAGCAGAACAAATCAAAACCCTTCAACTTTCTGACCCTTTCAGAAAATGGTTGCTGGACCGTGCTTCATGCCTTTAATCCCAGCACTCAGGAAGCAGGGGTAGGCGGATTCCTGTAAATTCAAGGCCAGACAGTTCCACAGTAAGACTCTGTCTCAATAAACAAACAAACAAACCAACAAACAAACTTGGATTTTGAAGCCCTCTATCATCTATCTTCACTTTGCTGACCTCCATTTATTGACTTTTTACCGCTTTATAGTCATGTTATAAGCCATTCAGATGAGTTTATTCATTTCCTGTCTACTTTTCTCTTTAGCTAATCTGGAATGCAACTCTTCAAGCCTATGTGTCTTCAAAGGCCTGTCGCACCGAGCCTTCCCTGTGTTCACCCTACGGGGTCTTTCTTTCCTGCATTTATCCACTGCCGCATTAGGAGGTCCCATGAGTCTGTGCTAGAAGCACAGCTCCCCCATCTAATGCAACACTCCTGGGCCTAAGTCTTTATCTAAAAGGGGGCAAGTGTAAGTGTGTGTATTGCTTTAATAAGAATTTGAGCAACGACAAACCAAGAGCCAGCACAAAACTACCACTTACTAGTCCTATCAAACTCTGCCTCACTTATGGCCAAAACTACCCACTTCTCCACAGTCCCACAGAAACACATCTCATCTCCACTTTCTGTCATCTGGTCTAGGGACCTTTCTTCTCACTGTCCCCTTTTGCTACCTGATGGCACGCTTAAACCACAGTAACTGTCTGGGTTCCTACTTATCTTCCTCCACTTGCATGTAATGACCTGTCTCTCCTTAAAGCTCAGCTTGGCTCCTTCCTGAAATCCTCACTCTGGTGTTTCAGCTATCTGAGACGTTCTTCCCCGGGTTCTGTCTGCTCCTGATTCAGAGCTCATCGCTTTGTTTTACCTCTTAATCCAAACAGACTTCCCCACACTCCATTACTCTCTAGATCACACCATCCTCGAATGTGTTTTCAAAGACCTGATTTCAACCTCCATATCTCTCACTTGCCTCTTCCATAAGAGCATTGGCTCGGTTAAATGTGCTCAGCACTATGTCTCTCATTCCAAAGTGCCAAGAGGCACTCAATAGCCTTTGTGGAAGAAATGAACTAAATGGTCCGTATGGAGGGATCAGTATTGGCTCAGGACTCACAAGTTCTTAACATAAAGGAGACTTATTTACCTCAAAGAGAAAAGGGGCAGGGAATAAGCGACAGGAGATAGAGGACAAGGGAGAAGGGGAAGGAACAAGGGAGAGAGAAGAGGTAGGTATTCATCCCTGAGGGACAAAGGATCACCTCTGGGACAGAGAGGAGACAGACAGGGCCTATAGGGAAATGGCAGTTTATAAAGGTACAAGGGGAAACCCTGTGTTAGGATGAGGTGTCTGATTTTAATTGGGCATGTTAATTAGGTGAGCCAAAGGGGGCTTTTGATTGCTGGACTTTAATATTTTAATATTTTATATTTTGATAGCTGGACCTTGGTAGCCAGCATCAGGAAGAAGAATTGGTCAAATAAGGGAATGCCCTTGGGGCTAGGTTTAGGAATGTAATCTAATGGTTTTTAACATGGCAGAGGGAATGGGGGAAGGGAGGAGGCCTGTCAGAGCCGTGTGCCAGGTCCGGGCTGGCTAATGTCCCTTCACCACGGACTTGAGATAGAACCCTGCGCCTGCCACCCCATTTTCATAACCGTGCACTGTAGTGCGATCGTTTGGATGTGACTGTGTATTGAAGGTACGGTCCTCAGTGTGGTGGCAGTGCTAGGTGCAGGAGTCTTCAGAAAGTGGGCCCAGTGGAGGCTAATCAAATCCTGAAGGCTGTGACCTCAGGGATGGATTAATGCCATCTTGCAGGAGTGGGACAGGGCCCATGTGACTGGATAGCTTTTTGCAAACCATGCTGCTACAATGTGAGGCCAGCCACTCGATGGCTATTTCCCTTTGGCTTTATATCACCCGTGATACAGTCCAAGAGTGGGAAGGAGCTGTGGTCGACAGACTCCATCACTACTGTGCGGACCTCCCCGCTGCTAGAATCATGAGTCAAATAAACCTCTCTAATAAGTCACATGATTCAGGTATGTGTTTATAGTAACATAAAATGTACTAAGAACGGTCCCTCACACCCCCCCCCCCCCGCAAACAAACACCTTATTTCCATGGTGTTTCCTTTACATAAGGAAACCTCTTAAAGCTGTATTAACTCCCAAGAAAGACAATAACAAAGAGCCGTAGACTGAGTAGCTTAAAACAAAAGGTGTGTATTCTTGTGCCACTCAAGAGGCCAGAAGGCTAAAACCAAAATGTGGGCGGCATTCTTTGCTTTGGAGACTCTGAGGGAAATAGCCACTCTAATTCTTCATAGCTTCTAGGAGCTGCCAGCCATCTTTGGTATTCCTTAGCTTAAAGATAACTTGCTCCCGTGTCTGCTCTCATCTTCATGCAGGCCTTTCCTCTGAGTGCCTCTGTGGGTCCTGTTGAGTTTTACTAGGAACTCACAGGATTTATGGTTTCCTGACTTGATACAGTAGGAGCTCAATGTAAACCTTGACTAATTGCATTTGTGGCAACGCTTTCCAAAGAAAGCCACAATGAAGCAATGTGTGTGTGGGGGGGTGGGGGTGGGGGGGAGACTACTCAATCATTCCAGCTTTGTAGTGTAACAGATGCATGCAGCCCCCCACCCCCATGGTGTGCTAATGCCCTTTCCAGAGATGCCTTTTATTCCAGACTGAGTTCCCCATATTTGGGGGACAGTAAATCTGTGAATAAATGGAACACACTGAAGTGATTTCACATTTAGCTAAGAAAAGTCAAGTTTCCCTGACTCAGCATACAAAGGAGGCAGCTCCGGGTCAGGGCGAATTGATCTTTCTTAGACTATTTCGGATGAACCTGGATGGCCACACCCTTCATCTTGAGGAGAGGTACACAAGGTTGGGGACATGGGGCAACAGTGCCCAGACAAGTTGCTATTGCTTCTTGGAATCCAGGAGTGTCCAGACTTGGCACCAGGCTCCCATCTATTCAGTGACTTCCTGATGATCAAACCATGAAAGTCCCTTGTGCTTAAATTATCCAGAACTCGTTCCTATCACTGTATCCAAAGAGTCAGATTTACTCGAATCTAAGATGTTTCCTAGTCTTGCCGCTGTTTTGCATATTTAGCTCTGAGTTATGACACCTTGAATTTACTATTGCATGAGATATTACTTTCAGGATGTCAATGTCATCCTAAACCTACAAATTAATGCAATTACAAGACATCATATTAGCACGATTATTATTTATAATCCATCTTGTTCCCAAAGAATTTCATTGTGTTGAATTATCCTAGAAAGCTACAGCAATGAAAAGTACATTTAAAATAAGGGATAACAGAGAGAAGGGGGGGAAGAGGAGAGGAGAGGAGAGGAGAGGAGAGGAGAGGAGAGGAGAGGAGAGGAGAGGAGAGGAGAGGAGAGGAGAGGAGAGGAGAGGAGAGGAGAGGAGAGAAAGTAAGAAAGAGCCACTGGAGACCCTAACACATAAGACTCTTCCTATGCTAGCTCCACAACAGGTACAGGTAAGATGCTACATTGGGGCTGCAGGCTACACTTGTTGCCATGGTACCCGGCAACATTTTTTCTTTTAATATACTTTAAATAGGAACTGTTTCAACTGGCATTTGTGCTAAAAGCTTACAATCTCTGTACATTAAAGTGGGACCAGGAGATCATTAAGCAAGTGGCCTAGTGAACTGACTACTGAACTACACAAAAGAATATATGTGCCTCAAGTCTTTGTTAGTGCTGTAAGATGGTGAAACTCTAGAAACATCTGCTGTTTCCGTTCCGTTCCATTTCCTCCCCTCCCCCCTTTTTTTGTTAATAGAACACAGAAATCCTTTAAGCTGTAATGCTTTCTTTTAAATTAAGGATGACTTATTTTGCTCTCTACAGTGGATGGACATCGGAAACCTATTTTGCAACTCATTATTACAAATTGAAATATTGCAAATGGAAGAGGGCAGTCATTAAGAACACAAGCCTGTAGTGAACCTCGGTGTAAATCAAACATTATTTTTCATTTTATTATTTTACTGATGAAGGGTTTCCATATATTAGAGACGTTAGTTCCCTCTTGCAGTTCTCATAAAGCGAAACCCAGATTTTAAATGCAAACACTGCATAAAGATATCGCTCATACATAGTAACACAGTAAACACAATCATAAGATACTGATCTTCATTATTGTAATGATGATTTTCCCATTTTAATATTTATTGCTCCCCACCACCACCTTATCCAAAAAGGAGCTAAGGCAACTATTGAACACATCACAAGTGCCATCTAGTGCTTTCTTTGAAAATAACATTTTCCCACTTCAAAAGGGAGAAAGAACACTCAAGATGCTGAACGCCCCTAGTCCAGAGAGGGGTGGAACAGTTATTTCCTAAAAGTGGGTCTGTCTGTTTCCGGTCACAAAAGCTTTTGGGCAGAATGTAGAAATAGGAGTCAAGGAAGTAGAGTCAGTAGAGTCATTCGGCTCTCCGGGTACTGCTGGGGCATCCACAGGTGTAAACAGCTACATAGAGGACGTCGAAGGAAGGAGAACATGCAAGGCGTTTGATGAAGAACTCGGCACTGCTTTCAGAATTTCTTCCAGCTCACGACTTCCGTCACTATTTTGTGTAGTCCCACCCCCACGCTCCCATCCCCCACCCCTGACCCCCGCTCTTCATCTTTACTGTACTGGGACATCTCACCAGCACCACGAGGTGCCTACTGCAGACCCAGTGCTTCTGTGGAGGAAACACACATGAGCCTTAGTCTCTGCTATCGAGGGAACCAGGTAAGTCTTCACCCCAAACCTCAGACACATCCCCACCCTTCTGCAGGCGCCTCCGGGGTTGTTTTCTCCCGTCTGCTGTGGGTTCATTTTCCTCCTCCTCCCTGGAGAGTACCACAGCCTCACCCTTGGCTGAAAAGCTGCCTCCAGCTCTCCTTCCTTTGCCTAAAGAGTTCTCAGGGCTCATCAGACTGTGGTTAGGGATCTGAGCCTGGCTCCCAGGACCTTCCAACAATCACTCAAACTGTTCAGAACAAGTCTCTCACTGCCCCTACCCCTTCCAAGACCAAACCTCAAACCTCATACTAGAGAGCAAGCTATCGTTCCTATCTTAAATTGCAGGATTGCCTTCGGGTGGCTTTTAAATGTTGTTTGGGGTGGCACTTTGCTTTTGGTTTTCGGGGTTTGTTGTGTCTTTTGGCCATTTTCCTTTATAACATGTGTACCGTTTCCCAGATGTCTCTTCGCATCTGGTCACTCTGTCGCTAATTCCTCTCCTCCAGGAGTCCGTTCTCACCTCAGGCGTGCAGTTGCCACACTGAGTCAGACTGAAACTCCTTGCTTTGTGGTATGCTTAGCTGTCTCCTGGCTCTCGGCTCCTCCTTTCTAGGCCTTTTGTTTTGCTACAGAACACTTTCAAACGACTTCCCCAAACACGCATGTGTCTGAAGCCCCTTTCTGAGGACTTTCTGGCTTCCAAGCAGGCTACACAAGAGCTGGGGCCTTGTGGCCTTCTCACAAGGGGCTCTGGTAGAAGTCCTGCAGCCATTAGACTGATGTTTTTGGAAGCAGGGTGACTATTTCTATTTTACCCAATCAAATCCAAACTGTAGGCTTGGATTTTTCTCTAACCCTACTTTATTTAGGATTCTTGAACTCGTCAACGCTTCCTTCTAGCCCACCAACTAGAGGTTGGGGAGAAAGAAGGTTAGTAGGAAGCGGGGTTGTGGACCTGTTTAGAAGTAGTTCCTTGGGGGGGGGATTCCACCCTTCACTGTCAGGATATCAGCAGTCCAGTCCAATAGCAAACACCAAACACGAACTGCATCTCGATCCAGCAGAAACTGCAAGGCTCCGCTGAATTGGCATGAGTCAGCAGAGGCAGCCAGAAGCAGCTGGAATACCACAAGAAGTTCTTTGACGAGTTTCTCTCTACGCAGTGAAGATCAGAGAAGCCTCACGTGGCATCACAGTGTAAGAACAACCTCTCACTGTCTGTGGGGTTCCATTTAGACTCTTCCCAAACATCACACACTCTCTCAAGCATCTGCTCCAGCAAAACATCACATGCCCTCCCACGTGTCTGCTTCAGCAAAACATCCTCTCACAAGACAGTTTCCAGAAACACACACACACACACACACACACACACACACACACACACGACATAGTTGAGTTTCCAAAGAAACTAGAAATTTCCACTTCACCAAACACTCCATTTTCTGTTTCTAAAATTAAGCCCCACCCCTTGGCATTCTATCTTTAATGTTAATGAATGACATTTCAGAACCTGGCTCTGAAAATACAGAATCTCATTATTTTATTAAAGTCTAATGAGGAGGTGGAGGAGGGGGAGTTTCCTCTTCACAGACTGTGCAAAGGGGGAGAGTTTCTTCTGTATCTTCAAACTTGGTAAAGTCAGGTGTGAAGGTTTGTGATAAGGTTTGGTCAGTTGCTGTGTACTGTAATGCTAAATTCGGCACCTGCCGATGTAGGCCTATGGGTGAATTCTCATGGTTACCAACATTTTTGTGTGTGCAGACCTTGACCTTCAGTTTAAAACTGTTGAGGCTTGGTCTGTTGCTATGTGTTGTAATGCTAAATACTGGCTCTGGTTTCCTCTGGGATGCAGAGATCTTCACTTACACCAGGTGATGCTGTGTAACTTTGCCCACCAGGCTATCCCTGATTGGTCAATAAAGATGCCTACAGCTTAAAGCTGGGCAGAAGAGAGGTAGGTAGCATTTTGTTGTTGTTGTTGTTTAGGGGGCTTTGGGGTCTGAGGTAGGACTATGAGAGAAGAGAGACAAGGTGGCGAGAGAATCAAATGCCATGGTGTAGTTGAGTCATGAAAACATGGCCATAACGGCTGGCCAGTTGGAGTAAGAGCAGCCCAGGCAGAACATGACAAGTTATAACTCGGGGTTATTGATGGGAAAGTAGATACTAATAGCTTAGAGGGTTATATTTGCCCATCTCTAGTGCAGTTAAGGCTTATTCTAAATGTAAAGGTTTGTGTCTTTTCTCTGGGAACTAAATGATCCAAGGTGGTGTAGAAACTCTCAATTAATATTGAATACTTACAACAGTTGGCCATCCCCCCCCCCCCGACCTCTTCTGGCCTTATCTCCCCAGTGATGGGGATTCTCCTGGAAACTTTCCCAGCTGCTCCCAGCTCCTTCTAGTCTCTCTGTGTGTCCAGCACTGGGATGGCTATTCCAACAAAGGAGGCAACCAGACCATGACGGGCTTAGAAACTGTTGTGGTGGTGTGTGAGCCCAACCCTTGGTGACACCTGGAATTGTGACTTCAGGTTGCTGATTGGTTGCCCTGGTGGTAAGGTTAGAGCTGCCACTTGGGTTCCCAAGTGTCATAGACAGGGCAGTGTTGTGCATTCACATCAGAACGACCTTGGTTCTCTCTCCTTTCCACTTACGTAATGGACAAACAAAGGTCTGAGTCCTTGGCACAACAAAGGCCTTCAGAGTCCCGGGCTCTTTATGTTTCCGCGTAGGTATATGGTTGCCTCAGCGACATGGACCACAGCAACAACCTCGGTTGTGACAGAACTTTTCCTGGGGAGAAGCTACACACACATCTATCACCCCAGTTAGGGAAGCCATGACAGATCCAAGTACAGATACCACCAAAGTGCAACTTGGTGAACCATGAGTTTTACTGGAGTCCAGCAATCAAAAGCCCACTCTGGCTCACCCAATTAACATGCCCAGTTAAAATTAAACACCGTATCCTAACATGGGGTTTCCTTTTACCTTTATAAACTGCCATTTGTCTATGGGCCACGTCTTCTCTCAATTCAGAGGCAGTCCTTTCTACCCCTCCAGGACAAGTACCCTTGTTAGGAAAAGTAGCAGCTCAGAAAGTTTCATTTAAAGCCCTTCTAGATTATTCCACCGTCAGTATGTCTGTGCATTCCTTTCCTGAGCTGCTTCAGGGTACATGTTTGAGCATCTGGGTTAATCCTCCATCCTGCTTAAGGTTTTTGTCTTATACTTCCATTTGCTTTCCCTTTCTTAGAAGTATTGGGAGTTTCTCACCTTTATTTTTCAGATCACCAGTGGAGCTTTTAGTTATATAAGCTCCAGTCATTATTCATTTATTCAACAATGAGTTCATGATGCGTGACAGACCAGACACGATTTTAAGTATAGTTATTTGGCAGTAAGCAAAGTTTTTTTTTTAATTGGGGGTTTCATTTTCTTTCTCTCTCTCTCTTTTTTTTGAGACAGGGTTTCTCTGTGTAGCCCTGTCTGTCCTGGAACTCACTCTGTAGACCAGGCTGGCCTCGAACTCAGAACTCTGCCTGCTTCTGCCTCACAAGTGCTGGGATTAAAGGTGTGCACCACCACGCCTGGCTGGGGGTTTCATTTTCTAAAAACGTCCCTCCTTCCCTCACTACTCCCTCCCTCTCCTCTTTGTCCCCCCGGCCTCACTGGTTAGGCCACTGCTCTCCCATTGAGCTACAGTCTCAGTCCCTAAGAACTTTTTCATGACCTAAGTATTCTTGCATGTGGGCAAACTATGCTTAAGTGTCCTGGAGTGTGCCTGGGTTCTTTGTTAGTATTATGAGAAGGTTTTATTTGTATTTCTTTTTTTTTCTCCCAAGGCAGGACAGTCTGTCCCAAAATGTTCACAGAACTGTGTTTGCTTCGTGTTTTGTGTTTGTTTTGTTTTACATAATATCTGGTAATCCTGACTACATATGAAGAGCTGGATTTACAAATAAAGACCAGGCCCACGATGAGAGATCAGTGTCCCAGATTTTTAATCTCTTGTGTAGATGTACACCTGATAGGCTTTCTCACATCTACAAGTAAGTTTCTCCTAGAGGGTGGATGGAGATGTTCACAGGAAGTGTTTACTTACAGATGAGTAAGGGTGGAACAAACAAACGACTAGTCAGAATTCTCGGCCCGGGAGGCAAAACACAGGAAGGGGTGTTAGGAAAAGCAGTCTGCAAGAAGGGCGAACGCAGTGGGCTTCTTCAGTTGATTCCTGTGGGTTGGGTTGTTTGGTTTGGTTTGTTTTTTGTTTGTGTTGCTATTGTTTCTCTCTGTAGCCTTGGCTGTCCTTGAACTCACTCTGTAGAAGAGGCTGGCCTTGAACTCAGAGATCCACCTTTCTACTCCTCCTGAGTGCTTGGATCTAAGGTGTGCATCACTCCCTTCCTGCTGATTTCTGTTAGTTTATGCGGACGAGTTAGTGACAGGCTTTTGGTTGCTCACAGAATTGACCAGAAGGTTAAGAATCAGACTTGGAACCAGAGGACCCACAGTCCAGGATGCTGTACAGAAACAGCTGTCAAGTCAAGATGTGGGGGTATCTGCCGGGCACGTGCACTTGCCTATGCTGGGCAAGACAATGCCCCGAAGCCCATAAGCCAGTAGTCACATTCCGTACTTGGCAAAAGGGAGTTTGACGATATGACTGTTGAAGCATTTGAGACAAAGAGAGTATCACTGATTATGCTGGGACAGAGGGTCTTCCCCAGCTGAACAGGGAGGGGTGTGGCTACAGAAAAGCACCAGAGAGTCACTCTGCCCCTGGGTTTGGAGATGGAAGAGGAGGAGCAAGGGGTGTGGGTGGGCACCAGGTAGATGGGAGTGCTCACTTTAAACTTCAGAGAGGATGCACTTCAGATGATTCTAACGTCTCAGGCTTGTGTTATACTTCTGACTATAGGACTCTAAGGAAATAAATGTGTGTTGTTGAAAGCCACTACACTCTCCGTTTGTTTCAGCGGCAATAGAAAAATGAATGTTGGCACATCTGCCGGCTTCCTCCGTCGGGATGCTGAAGAACCTTCCTTGCAGACTGCTTTTCTTAACACCCCTTCCTGTGTTTTTCCTCCCTGGTCTCTCTCCTACCCAGACTTCCTTATAGCTAGGTTAGAAGGTCATGGCTGTACATAAACTCCTCACACTAAAACTCTACTGGCTGACCCAGACCCTTCTGCAGTGTCACCAAGAGCCTTCCTGAGTTTGGATCCTCTCTGGATTGGCTCTTGTTTCCCCATCTGCTTAATCCTTTAGTTTTCTCTCTTATTTTAATTTACTTTTAAAGACAAGGTCTCACTATGTAGCTCAGGATGGCTTCAAGCTCATAATCTTCCTTCCATGGCCTCCTGTGTGCTGGGGTTATGGCCATATGCCATCACAGCAAGCTGGTCTAATTTTTCATTCGATGCATGCACTTTCTTCTGTTGAGTCTAGGATGTAGGTTTCCCCCCCACCCCCACTCTTATTGATATTGAGTTCATTTAACTTCTCTCCACCAGATATTTCAAAATTTCCTGGTAGTGACACCCGTTCCTGTGTCCCACTTCTGGGCTTTAAAAATCTCTTTCCCCTATATTATTATTATTATAAAATTGAGGGTGGGTGGGGACACAATTTTGGTTCACCATCTCAAAGCAATTATTTGTCATTCATTCAAACTGGTTGTTCTCATATGATGAAAAGGAATACACCGTCAGCCTTAGCTACAGGAAATGGGCTAACTCTAGGGCAATCCAAGGGGGTGGAGGTTGTGGAAGATCTGAGTTGTCCTTTGGGAATCCCTTCTGTGTATGTGTGCGTGTTAGATGCATGTGTACATGTTCATATCTGTCAACATGTGCTCATGCGCAAGTGTGTGTGGTGGCCAGAGGTGGAGATCCAGTGTCTCAAAGTTGTTCCATCTCCGTGTTTGAGGCAAAGACTCTCACTGAAACAGGAGTTCATTGATCAGCGAGCCTGGCTGGCCAGCACACCCAGGAATCCTCCTGTCTCCACATCTCCAGTGTTGGGATTACGGACACATGCCTCCCTACTTGGCTCTTGCAGGGATTTGGGCCCTCTGAGCTGGGGTCCTCACACTTTCGTGACAAACATTTTGCCAACTGAGCACCCCTCGAGCACCAGGGAAGCCTTTCCATAGGAAAAGACTGGATCTGGGTTCAAATCCTGATTTTGCCCATTTGCCAATTATGCACATCTGGTCTCCGGGCTGCACCTCTGGGACAGGGATGACAGCGTCTATCAGGTCACGTGCAAGGATGGCAGAGGTAATGCCAGCAAGTGCTACACCAGATGGGCATACGTTGCTTCGGGGTGTTTCCTCAGTACACCTCCATGGATTTGCCTTGCTTAATCCTCATCATTAATGCTATTATGGATTAGGAAACTGAGGAACGGAGAGTTGAGGAAATTGGTTTAAGGTTATGATTGTAATGACAAGGCAGGAACTTGAACCTCAGGAGCCTGGGTCTGTCATCTCTTTAACCCCATGCTCACTCCCCTCCCTATGAAGAAGTCCTTTCCTGCTGGGGGCTCGCCTCCAGCCTAATGGGATTCATTAGCTAGATTCATTTTCAGAGTTATAATGGAATTGAGTCAGCAGAGGAAGGTAAGTGGTCCCAGTAATAGGCGAGCTGGAGCCAGCAGGTCTATTGCTGTTTAGAATCAGTATTTGTTTATTGGCTTGCTTTCTTTTACGATGTTGCTTTAGTGAAGGTAACATTTCCATAACACTAAGGCACATGGATCACAAGTGGTTGGAGCTCAGTGGATTCTTACACATGGCTCCTGTGGGATTGGCACCTGGTCCCTATAATAAGCTCTCTCGCTCTCCCCCCCCCTTCTTTTTTTTTAATTTTATTTTTAATTTATTTTTTACACTCCATATTCCATTCCCTGCTTCCCCATCCACCCTCTGTCTGCTCCACATCCCACACCTCCTCCCCACACCACCCCAACTCCTCGTGGATGCCCACCTGGCCTCTATAAACTCTCTGGGGCCTCCAGTCTCTTGAGAGTTAGGTACATCATCTCTGAATGAACACGGACCCGGAAGTCCTCTACTGTATCTCTCCTGGTTTTTCAAGACAGGGTTTCTCTGTGTAGCCTTGGCTGTTCTGGAACTCACCCCTGGAGCTCACTTTGTAGACCAGCCTGTCCTGGAACTCCCATTGATCTGCCTGCCTCTGCCTCCTGAGTGCTGGGATTAAAGGCGTACATCACCACCGCCCAGCTACTTTTATCCTTTTATATGATTTATTTTTCCTCGATTTGAATTGATATTTTTCCTGCAAGAGCATCTGTGTGAGGGTATCAGACCCTTCATTGTGAGTTACTATGTGGGTGCTGGGAATTGAACCTTGGTCCTCTGGATGAGCAGCCAGTGCAGCACTCTCAACTGCTGAGCCAGCTCTCTGGCCGCACTTCAAAGAGGAAACTCTTTGAAGAGGCTTCAGGCATCTTCTTAACTAAAAAGATTTTTTTTTTCACTGCACATCTTTTCTTTTAAAGCTCAGTCAGGAAGTTAGCATGGTGGCTGTACCTGTGATCCTGGAATTTGGAAGGTTGTGGCTGCAAGACTGAAGTAACAAGACTGATCAAAGGGCTGGAGAGATGGCTCAGTGGTTAAGAGAACCTAAGTTAAATTCCCAGCAGCCACATGGTGGCTCACAACCGTCTGTAACAGATCTGATGTCCTCTTCTGGTGTCTGAAGGCAGCTACAGTGTACTCATATACATAAAATAAATACATCTTAAAAACAAACAAACAAACAAAAATGACTGACTCAAAAACACCAAAACCAAACAACAACCCAGGAAGTCCCTGAGTTAACTGCACTAGCTCGGATGTGTAGTTACCTTGGTAGCAACTGTTTGATTTCTCATTTGTAGGCTGAATATGCTGCCCAAGTTGGCTGTGCACCCTTCAGCTCAAGCCGTTCTCCTTCTTCAGTCATGTCTACAGGCCTGCACGTCTGTGCTCTGTACTTAGGGTGAGACTGTCTTAGACCTTTTGAAAGCAGTTTAGAGAATCAGGCCTTGGGTGGTTCAAACTGGTTGAAACCACTGTTTTGAGAAACGTCTATAGAAAATGTTCTGTGGGCGACATTCTGATGTCAGAGGGGCAAGCATATGCTGGTCAAGTTGAATTAATGCTCCTGTTTTCCCAAAGTGAAGAACCACATTATATATACTTGACAGACCACCGTTATGTCATCTTCCCTCTAATTACCTTTTCTCTCACCTCAGACCACTTTGTTTATTCCACACTACAGACATCTCTAGACCCTGTAGGAAGGGAATCAGGTCTTGGACTTCTAGCTCTTTATGCTTGGTTGACTCCTGAATTTAAAAATGTTCCCCTTCCCATCCCTAGCCCCGAAATGTGACAAGTCCAGGATGAGATTTGCCCAGGTAATGACCTAATGATACCTGGTTTGGTAACACAGTCAGGTGATAAATCTTTCTCTCAAGGTCCCCTGTGCCCACTCCCAGTTAATACCTGGCCAAAGATAACTTTTCTATTAAGCTTGATTTTCATAGGTGAATTTAGTTTGTTTTCTTTTTAAGATGTATTCATTTTATTTTGTATGTGTTTTGACTGCATGAAGAAGGCATTGAATCCCCTGGAATTTTCATTACAGATGGTTGTGAGCCATCATGTGGCAGCTGGGAACTGAATCCAGGTCCTCTGCGAGAGCAATAAGTTCTCTTAACCCCTGAACCATCTCTCCACCTCTGAATTTAATTGTCTTCAAACTTTATGTAAGTGGCACAGAGTTTATGTTACTTCGTGTTTGGTTTCTTTCACTCATCCAGTTTGTTTTGTTTTCTTATCAAACAAGAGGTCCAACAAGCCAGCAATGTGTTAACAGATGACCAAACCCTGTGGACAGATAACTAAGATTTCCTGGCATTGATGCCAAAGGCACTGAACCAAGTGCCTCTTGGCAGTTATGAGAGAGAGAGAGAGAGAGAGAGAGAGAGAGAGAGAGAGAGAGAGAGAGAGAGAGATGGAGACTGGGAGAAAAACCAGACTGGGCAGGTCTGTCATTTGCTTGATGTCCCCCGGAAGTTCTGGGCACTCCTGAGCCCTGAGGAAAGCAGTCTTGGAACATTACAGGTGTGCAGGGATGGACACACCTTTTGTCTTGCTACAGTTAGCATGAGTCAGATGGTAAGCTGCGATGACCACTGGGGTTGAGTTCAAGATAGCTCATTCCTCGCCCTTTTGCAGCTGTGTTGCAGGGAACACTCCAGAGTTGCCATACACACTACGTGCAGGAAGTCCGTGCCTCTCTCACCACTTGGGGATGCCATTTCTGGGGTGTGTCTGTTTCTTGTTCCCCACTGGAAGCAATGTAGTGAGTTCCATGTCCCCCACCCCTTTCTTAGGAACATCTTTTTGAATATCCAAGAACTCTTAAAATTCCTAGCTTTTCCAAGATGGCTCTTGGAGTACAGACACTTGTGAAGCAGACGCTTACGCACGTCAGGGAGAACTAAGGCAGGCTGCTTCTTTCTAGTAAGAAAAAGAAGAGGAAACAACTTTTTCCTTCTATCGGTAAGTTTCCCATAGAATAAAAACCGGGACACTAGTTATGGTGCCACTCACACACACACACTGGACCCTGCAGCTCACTCTATGACATCACCCTGGAGAGACTACAAAGAATGGAAGGATCACTCCTCAAGCCAGTTCGGCCCATACGTGTTACCAACCTTATAGGGATGTTGTGAATAGTAAATGAAGCAGCTACTTGTCAAGCTTAGAGTCCTAACGAGGGTGTCTCCTGACTTTAATTCCGCTGCACTGGAAGAATCACCTGCTTCTGTAGGCCAACAAGCACCTGGCCTGGATGGGGCTCTGGGAAGAGAGAGTGACTGATTCTGCCAGGTGCGACTCCTGTGGAGTTTGAAATTTGCTAACTGTCTCTGTGATGCTATTTAATAAGTTCCCTTATTTCCTACGCTGCCTCTAAACTGGCTTTTAAAAGATCTAGACGTTTCATCTGATTTGGGGGGGTGTGTATAAGGGGGGGTTGGCAAGAGTACCTCACGGGTGACATGTTGGGCTTTTGAATGAAGGCATGTGACTTGTGCACTCTTCTGTTTCTTGATGTTTGCAGCAACTAATTAGCCTTGTACAGTCTTTCTTTACTGATGACGACCCTCAGTCTGGTCATAAAATTGCAACCCCCTTCTCAGTCCCACACCCCTTTTTCTTGTATTGTTGCAACAGGAGAAAAATGGTTCCTTGGTCATAAGCTCATTTTTCCAGGGAAGATGTCATTGGAAAACAACCAAAAAGCTCTTTTAACTTTTAGTTCATATAAGTCAATTTTTTAAAGTTCCCACTCCTGTCAGATGTTATTGGTTGTGTTTATTTAACTGCCACCTCCTCCCCGCCCTAATGGAAATCCCATTTTCTGCTATGGCCTACCACCTACTCAGTCTTTGAAGCTCAGATGGTTTCCAGGAAGCCCCCGCTGTTCTTACCAGGGATACTCACATCTTGTCCATGTAGCATGGAGAGTCTGTGGAGAATATTTGGAGCTGCAGCAGCCTTTTTTTTTTTTCCTCTGAGACAGAGTTTCTTTGTGTAGCCCTGGCTGTCCTGGAACTCACTCTGTAGACCAGGCTGGCCTCAAACTCAGAAATCCAACTGTCTTTGCCTCTCAAGTGCTGGGATTAAAGGCCTGGGTTCAAATATATCTCTTTAGTGTTGATGCGTGCTATTTAAAACCTGGGTACTCGGAGAGGACGTCTATGAATCTTTCTTTTGAGTTTTAAGCACCCGAGCGGGAGAGAATTTGCCTAGCATACCCAGGGCCATGGGTTCAGGCACCACCTCTGCAGAAAGAAACAAGAAGTGGGGGAGATGGCTCAGTGGTTAAAGTGCTTGCTGAACACGCAAGAAAACTGTAGCTTAGAACCCACATAAATGCTGGGTGGGTATGGTACCCACCTATAACTGCAGTCTTGGAAGGTGGAGGCCATATCCCCACAGCAAGCTGGCTAGTGAGACTAGTCCTATTGGTGAGCTCAAGACTGTGCCTCAAATAATAAGGTGGAAGACTTATTCAGGAAGGGTCTCCATATCACCTGTGTGCACACAGACTGAAAGAACACACAGAGTGCACACATGGGTGCAGGCCACTCATGCATACACCTGGAAAAAGAAGAATAAAGCTTCCTACTCTAATGGAATCTAAAGCACTGAATTAGCAAAATTAACCTGTGGTGTTGGTTGCTATATTAATAAACTAGCTTTGAGTGGAATACAGATTTCAAAAGACATAGAACTTAAGTAGAGATGGCAGTTTCGTGTCCTTTATCTATGTTGGCAATAAGTACTGAAACTAAAATATTTTTCAAGGACTATTCTCCAAGTACATAATAGAAGTGACGTTGAGTGCTGGTGAGGAAGGGAAGGCTTAATGCATTTGGCTGGACAAAATATTCTCATTAAGTGGACGAATTTGACTTTCTGAATTGCATCCTTTGTAATGAAACAGCCGAGTTTAAAACAGAATGTTCAAGATTAACAGACAGAGAGGTAAAGATTTAATTGCAAGGAACATAGTGTGGATGGGGGCTGCAGCTTAGTGATAGAGCACTTGGATATACAAAACCCTGGTTTGAACCTCAGCACCGCACATATATGCGTATATGGTATATATATGGTATATATAGTGTGTGTGTGTGTGTGTGTGTAGTATGATATCTTAAATCAAAAAGCAGCCATAGAGTCAACAATGTCTAGGACAGATGACAGATGATGATCTGCCTGTTCCCACTCTAGTTTCTAATCTTGCCATCCTAGAGTGAGCTGTCTGGAAGCAAAGCTTTATTGTGCCGTGGTCAGTAGATTGCACCTTTGTCCCTGCAGATAGCAAGGTGATGACAGTGCCGGTTCCAGGAAAGCCCTGGCAACAAACCTTCTTTGTGTTAGGTGAGGAAACACTGGCTCCTAAGTGGATGACATCAGCAAGGCTCACCACCCACCCCGTGGCTCTCTCACAGAGATTCATTGTTCGTGACTTTCACTCTGAACAGCTACTGGCTCTGGCTGGCTTCATCCACTGTGAAGATGGTGATCATAAACCCAGCTATCAAACGATCTGCCCTTTTGTCAAACTGTGGGTCAGGCCATCTGCCCTGGAGTCTCATTAGGAAAGTCTGATCACTCTGATAATAGCACTAAGACTCCCAACTCTTCTACTCCCTTGGAGGGCTCCTCCGCACATCATTTTGAAAATCTCTGTAGGAGGCTTCCTGTCTCCTGAGTCCTACAGACAAAGTTCCCCATGCATCTTCAGTAGAAAGACTGGCTCGTCAGGGATTCTGCTGAGAAGGAATTTCAACTTAGTCAATATTAAATATTGAAATTAGACAAAGTAAGGTGGGAGGCAAACTCCTTGTGAAAAGGCACCTGATCAGAATTCTGAGAGAATAAAATGTCCAGGACCCCAATGAAGTTTAAAGCCGTTACACGTGCACAGAGTGATGGACTCAAGCAATTGCATTGAACTTGCCATGGGAAAGTCACCGACGAGAAGGTAGCTTAGTTTCTGGCTAGGAGGGCAGAGAAGCGTGGAGAGTAACTTCTAAGCCCACCTCAGTTACTGTAGCTCCAATGCCAAAGACAGAGACTGTCCAGAATCACTGGTATTTTCTAAGATGGTACTGAGTGCAGGTACACAGGGTATCCATGGGTGCTCAGGAAATTCTTGCCAGCCTGTTTTGGTCACTTGCTGCCATCTCTGTAGCATAGAGCCAAGCAGATCCTCAATGCAGTGAGGAGAATTTGTATTTGAGGATAACTTTCATGAGGACAGGGGTTTTTGACTTTTTAACTTTCCTGCTTGTTTTCCTTTCTAAGGGATTTCATGCAGGAACGATGGGAAATATAGAATTTAGGAGTCGACCGACAGACCTTGGACAGGAGATGGACAATAACTTGGGACAGCTGAATAAATACCATGTATTTATCTGGCTCTCTGGGCCTTACCCAAGCCTTTTTACAACTACCCCTGGTAATAGGGATACTTTTTCTTTTTTTAGATGAAGCAATCAAACTATAAAGAGAATGAATCCGGACTGATAATGTCTTAAAAAAAAAAAAAAAAAAGGAAAGAAAGAAAGAAAATGGAAGAAAAGTACACCCCATCATTTTCCAACTGAAATGCCTGCTGTTTTCAGACTCACAGGGTTGTGGATGCAAAGACTTCTTTGGGGCTGTGGACTGTCACCAATGGTGAGTTCTGTTTAGAACTGTCCCCATACGCGGAACCACAATGCTCAGATTTAAAACTGCTATGCTCACCGCACCCCAGGCTCAAGTCCAGTGACCCTTCCACAGTGTTTGCTATACAGAATAGGGAACTTTCCAGAATGCTTGCTGGGTAAATCAAACATCCTGCTTAGCTAGCATTAGCAGTACTTATAATGTCTACCTTCTCCTCCATGTTTGTAAGTTCTTTGTGTCGAGGACTACCTCTCACACACTCGAGTACTTCTTACCACACCAACGTACACCCCCTTAACCGAGTGGCTGAGTCTGGTGTGGAGGAAGGCCACGGCTCTTCGTGCTAGTGGAGTTGAGCACTGTTGGTCTTCGTGTTCTATCACCAGCCTTGTCCAGTCATTAACAGAAAGCGTCCTGCCTTCCTTCCAGGTCTTACACACTTCTGAACAGAGTTGAGAATGGACCCGAGGGATTATTTAGGCTAAATGCCTTATGTCATAAGTGACTAGATGAGGGACCGACAAAGTGGAGGGACTTACCTGCCTCTGGCACAGCTGAGATAAAAACTAACATCTCGTTGAAAGTAATTTTTCTCTTTGAAATATTTTCAAATTTTATCTAAAATGTCCTCATCCCGTTGCTATATATGTCCTCAAATAGTTGTTATAATCAGTTCGCAAGAAAACTCTTAAAAGCTTTTTAGCTATTTTCCATATGACACATTTCAGAATATTAACTAAGAAGTTCTCACTAAGTTACCAAGGTGGAACATACGTGACAAGTCAGAGAAAGGCATCAAAAAAAAAAAAAAAGGTATAAAAAGGAAGAAAAAAACATGACTCAAATTTTTCATGCCTACTCCCCACCTGTTTCTCCTTCTTGTTCTCCTTCCTCCTCATAACAGGGTCTCATATAACGCGGGCTGGCCTTACTATATAGCCCAGGCTGGCCTTACTATGTAGCCCAGGCTGGCCTTACTATGTAGCCCAGGCTGGCCTTACTATGTAGCCCAGGCTGGCCTTGAGCTTCTGATTCTCCTTCTTCCACTTCCCAAGTGCTCTGGTTTTGACTGCATGGCGCCATGCCTGGCTTCCCTGCCTTCTTATAAGGTGAGAAGATGCAGGACCTCTGCGGAGATTTCTCTTCCCGTTCCAGGTTTTATACAGATTGGAAAGGGAGGAGCTGGCTCCGTGGTTAGGAGCACTGGCTGCTCTTCCAGAGGACGAGAGTTCAATTCCCAGCCCCCACGTGGCAGCTCACAACTGTCTGTAACTACAGTTCCAGGGGGGCCCTGACACCCACACACAGACATACACGCAGGCGAAACACTGATGTCCATAAATAAACAGATAAATAGATACATGAATGAATAAACAAATAAAATTTAAAAAGAAAATTGGAAAAGAAAATGAAAGATAGATGGTAAGGCAAAATAAATATTACCTTTATTAATGAGAGAGGCAAGGTGGAGGCCAGGCTTGGTGTGCCAACCAAGAGGACTGTTGGCCATCCTTGAGCTGTAGACTAGCCAACCTTCTAGCAGACTGGAACTTCACGACTGAGACGGACCAGGAGGAGGAAGCCAAGAGCTGGACCTTGTGTTCTCTGAGTGGTGTTGGTGTGCTTACTAAGTACTGTTGGTAAGTTACGGCTTGCTGAGTGGTGTTAATGAGTCCATTAGACGTGGAGTGAGTGGTGTTGGTTAGGTGACTTGTAGCTCATGTACAGGACTCTTCACACAACTTCCTACGACAAAAACTCAGCGAAATGAGGATTTGGAAGGATGACAGGCCAAGAGACAGGCTGACAGTTCAGTACCACTGCAAGCCAGCCTTCCCTGGAAAAGACGGTGAAGCAATGCTGGAGACTAGTGTATGTTTTTTTTTTTGTTGTTGTTGTTTTGTTTTTATCTGGAAGTTCCTTCCTCATCCCCCACCCCCCACCCCCTGACCCCTGACCCCTCCCACCATCCCACCTCCCATCTGCCCACCCAAGAAAATTCTCACTTTACAGCGAAAGGCTGGTTGCAGGACTGTCTGGGACCAGGGTTGGGCGGAATGGGTCAAAGGAGACATTAACTTCTGTCCAACAGGGCCACCTAGAGGGGCTGCGAGGCTCCAACATGGGGAAGCTGAAGTTTGGCTGCAGAGCTGAGGGAGTTTGGCTGGTCAAGAGATGTTGGGGGCCAAGTCATGCCGCTGGGTGACAGCAGTGTCTATGAAGAACCAGCAAGATGATCCCTGCAGGTAGGGACAGCTTTACTATGTCACAGTGTAGCTCAGGAGGAGAGAAGCTGCTGCATGAGATGGCCAGTTAGTTTCAATCTTCCTGCTTGAGCCCCAAATTAACCACTGTCCATGAAGTGGGGGCACAGAGCTGGGGGGAGAGAGGAGCGGGTCTGCCTCACTGCCTGACTTTCCTGCTGCAGGAAGGCCTGCTCAAAGCAGATGGAGGAGTTCCAGCTGAGATGGCGAAGACAGAAAGTGACTATAGACTTCTTTTTCTTACTTAAGATGGTGAAGTCATAGGATGTTGGGGGTTCATTAAGGAGAAAGGGGAGCACTGTTCCCCTGCTAAGGACTATGAAAAGAGGCGGTTATGGGCCGCCGTGTTTGAATAGATGGCTTTCTTCTGAGCTGAAAAGCCTATTCACTTCACTTTGTGAACCTTCATTCCTCTAAGTAGCCAACACTTCAGTACCACTGAACTTAGAAGGTATGAAGCCCGAGCCAGCATGTGGGACACTATGTACCAGGGAACCGAGAGACCAGGCAGGGGCTGCTACTTTCTCCTGGAGTGGCTTGGTGTATTCACAGCAGTGCCGGGGCTGGTCCTTGATTTAGTTACGAACGCAAGGTGTTCAAATGTTAGACGCAGAGTATGTAGTTAGCCATGGTTTCATAATTACACCAAGGAGATCTCTTTCTTCTCTCTCTCACCAGGCAGCACTCACTGCTTTTGGTGTGAAATGCCTTAAAAACTCTGCCCAGTCCAGCCTGGAGCTGGCAGAGGCAGCTGGCTACCTCAAGCTCTTGTCCGTCGTACATCCCGGCATCCTTTGCTGTTGGTTGGAATAGTTTCTGTCTATAGGACATTAATGATCCCAAGGCTGCTTTAAGAAGTTTCTCTATTTTACGGGAGGTGATTGAGGACTGCCAATCACGAAGCTGCCAGTCCCTGCTCAGCCTAAAGTCTGTTCTGATTACGGTAATTACATTTTTATGAATATCCTACCTAGAGAGCAACAATTTTACCACGTCAGACTACACCACACAAAGATGCATCAATTTCATCTGCAATGAAAAATAGAGCCTAATAGCTCAGTTATATTTATGATAGTCAACATCAAGATGCAGTATAAGCACCTCGACGGAAAGAATTCTGATCATTAGTTAACCCTGAGATGATTAAGGGTGAAGGCTTGTCAGCCTTTCTCGTGATTTTTTTTTTTTTTTTTGCTGTTTTGATTTGATTTTTTAAAAATCCATAATTAACATCTATTAGCATCTCAGATCCCACTACAAATGCCAGGGTATGTGGCGTAAAGGGAAACAACAACAAAGTGAGGCTAGCAAGACAAGGAACTAGGACTCATGGTCAGAGAGGATGGCATAATTATGAGGCATAATTATGTTCTGAGTACAACACCACCATGCTGACGGCTTTACTCCTTTAATCAGCTTAGTCAATGGAAATTGTGGACAATAGTTGAATGCAAATAAAACTAATTATTATAGATGTGAGCGCTAGTTAGGCAGGGGCTATCAAAGGCGCAGTAGTCAAGTCAGAGCCAGTGGCTTCAGGCAGCATCCCAAAGCCTGTTGGACATACAGGCTCTCAGGCTCTGCCCAGGGACTCTTGACTCAGAATTTCTAGCAGAGGATCCAGGATCACAGGACTCTGTCCTAATACATTCTCAGGGGGAATCTCTCATGAGAACCAGCGCCCTGCATCGCTTAAGGGTTTCTCCCACTACTGGAGACACTTGGTGAGTGTGGAGGGGACCTATGCAGTGGGAATTCCCTGCTAATGGTGGGAGCATCATCCCCAGGGAGGAGGCCGTTCTAACAGGCTGTTCTGAGAGTCTCAAGGCTAGATTTCTCTCCAGTAGCTTCCTCTGTTTACACACCTAAGGTCACAGGGCCTGACTTGCCATGGTTTCTCTCTGTTGTCCTTCATACTGGTGAGTCCACCATTGCTGGGGAGGAATGCTTATGATGGCTAAAGACTTCCTCCACCCCAATCCCTGGTAATCATCTCCCTTTGGTACCTACCATTCTTTACAGTCATCTTTTTTTCTCTCTCTCTTTCTACAAGATCTCCTCACTGTGTAGCCCAGAGTGGCCCAAAACTCACCCTTCCCCTGTCTCTGCCAAAGTAGCAAAAATTACAATGGTGAACCGTGCCAGTTCTGACAGAAAATTTAAAAATTTTGTCATTCTTGTGTGTACGTGATGCACATGTGTGAATGTAGGCATACACATGCCGTGGAGTATGTGTGTAGAGGTCAGACAACAACTGTCGGGAGTCCTTACTCACGTTCTGGGTGTCTCTTTGGATGCCAGGCTTTCTAGGTAAGCTCTCTTTATCCTCTGTGGTGTTTGAAATAGCATGGTCCCCGTAGACTCATCTATTTAAATACTTAGTCCCTGGTTGGTTTACCTGTTTGGGAAGGATTAGGTGTGGCTTTGTTAGAGGAGGGTGTGTTACTATGGGTGGGCTCTGAGGTTTCGAAAACCCATGTCATTCCCAGGTAGCGCTCTCTCTTTGTGACGCTCTCAGCTACTGTTCCAGCACCATGCCTGCCTGCCTGCTGCCATGCTGCCTACCATGATGGTCATGGACTCACCCTCTGACACTGTAAGCAAACCCCCAATTGACTGTTTCCTTTTATAAGTTGCCTTGGTCACAGTGTCTCTTCACAGCAATAGAACGGGAACTAAGACATGCTCTCAACCATCTTAGCACCCCCGACAGTTGGTAAGGTGGTTCCTTTAGAGACAGTGCCATCCACATGCGGGCAGCGTGCCATGGAAGCAACGGGCCTGACAGAAAGCGAGGCCTTCGTGGTGCTTTGCTTCATATATCTCCATATGGCAATGTTATTCTAAAGGTTCAAGGCAAGGGCAAAGCCCAAAGGACGGTAAGCCTGAAACGGGAATGTGCAAAGCCCTGGAAGCTCTTTGAGTTCTGGGGGTTTTTATTTTGGTGAGTCCTGGTGTCTGCACTTGACAAGCTCTCCGGTGGTCCTGGAGGCAGGAGTTCTCAACTAGTGCTGTGAAAACCCGCGAGTCCAAGCCAGGGAGATGAGGCACCGATGCGTGTGTGAATCAACACAGCGCAACCCAGTTCCCAGGGCTCAGTCTTTCTTTGAGTTCTAGGGAGGAGATATTATTTCAGAGCAGTGGTATGCCCTGCCTAGTTCTGGGGTTATAGGCTAGCCCTGTAAACTCTCCCAAAACATCATTACTATGTATTGCAGATCCTCATTTCTTCAGCTGACCTGACCCTTTGTGTTCTTATTATTGAGACAATACTCAAAATATGTGTCAAATAAGTTAGTTCAATTATGATAAAAATGCCATGGAATGGTGTGAATGAAGTGGTCATAGTGATATGATAGCGCCCCTCTGTAGTACTGGGGACTGAACTTAGAGTTTAGTACAGGCTAGGCAAACCCTCTACTGCTGAGCCACATCTCAAGCCTTTTGTGAATTTTTAAAAATTTGCACAGGGTCTTGCTAAGTTACCCAGGGAGGCCTTGCCTCAGCTTGCAGCACAGTTGGGCTCACAGGTCTGTCTGCTTGCATGCTTGCCACAATGCCTGCCTGACCCGACCCCCTATTTACCCAACACAAATGCTGTGAGATCTTGTCAGAACAGGACTGTAAACCCAGCCCTCGATAGGTTTGATCATGAGTTGTAGGTCAGTGTGGGCTACTTAGCTAGTCCCTATCTCAACAGTACCAACCAACCAACCAACCAAGCCCACGAGACCCTGACTGGCTTGTCACTTCTCAGTGCTGCTAGCTCTGCATATGCAAAATGGGGACAAGTTTCTTCCTTCTGCTGTGGGTTCAATGAGGTAATGCACAGGGGAAGATACTGATGGCACTGTCTCAATCTTGTCAGACACGAGCCTGTCTTTTTGCTGTAACCTTACCTCCCCTCTGAATATGTGCAGGGCTGGGTGACTGAAGCACAGAGAGACGGCTTCCAACTTTGATAGAAAGCAACTCCTATCATCTGGCATTTCACCGGGGCCACATCGTTTTTCCAACTCCAAGGAGAATCAAAGATAAATTCAGTACCACAGATTTACAATATGAACCCTATGAGTGCCCTGCAAATATTAGATAGTCCAAACGAAGAGAGGTACACAGGAGAGAACATTAGCTCTCTACATCACAGCTCGGCCCATCCACAGAGAGTCCCAGAAATCTGAAACTGTTCCGTGAAGTGTCAGCTGCACTTCGGCTGCTTCTCTGAGGTCATTTTAAAATGGCGTGGGTCTCTGACAGATGCAAGCGGAAGAGCACAGGCATAAATGTCCCTTTTAAAGCCTCAAGGCAAGCATTAAGCCATCTGTGAGGGAAGGAAGAGAGAAGAGAAGGAAGTTAGATCACATACATGGAACAGTATGCAGGTAAGCAGGCTAGCCCTGCCTGTAATCCCAGAACCTAGGGCAGCCTAGGCTGTATATAAAGCCCTGGAGGAGAAGGAGGAGGAGAAAGACGATAAGGGTGATGGTGATGATGATGATGGTGATAATGATGATGATGGAGGGAGCTATCAATGTATCCCAGATTGTAAATGTTGGCGTAGGGCTAGAGTCAGTCCAACCATGGTCCAGTGAGCAAAATTAGGCCAATGTAAAGTTTCCCATTAAGCTATGCTGTTTAGCTGCACTTCCTGTCTTTATGGAATAGCAGTATTTTTGAGTTTGAATCCCGGATCCACTTGGAGCAATTGTCTTGAGGCAAATTTAGGCCTTGATTTCTCAATCCTTTTTTCCCCTTTGTTTCGTTTCTTTTCTTTCTTTTTTAAAGACATTTTTGTTGATTTTTCGTGTGTGTGTGTGTGTGTGTGTGTGTGTGTGTGTGTGTGTGTGTGTATGTGTTGGTGGTGGGCACATGTGCCAAAAAACATCTGTGGAGGGCTGTGTTGGTTAATTCTTGTCAACTTAACACAAACTAGAGTCGCCTGGGAAGAAGGAACTTCCGTTGAGGCACTGCCTCCATCGGCATGGTCTGCGGGGATGTCTCTGGGAACTTTTCTTGATTGCTGATCGATGTGGGGGACCCAGCCTTGTGGGCAGTCTAACTCCAGACAGTCATTCCTAGGCTGCATGAGAAAGGCAGCTGAGCAAGCCATGGGGAGCAAGGCCTCCTCCAAGGCCTCTCTCTCCTTTAGTCTCTGCTCCTGGGCTGAGTCCTGCCTTGGCTTCCCTCAGTGAAGGACTGTGATTGGGGTGAGCAAACCAACCCTTTCCTCTCCAAGTTGTTCTTGGTTATGGGTTCATCACAGCAACAGAAAACCAAAAAACCAAACTAGATCATGGGTAGAAGACAACTTCTTTCCACCACGTGGTTTCCCTGAACCTTGGAGGCAAACACCTTTTCACATTGGCCTTAATTTATTTTTTCATTAAATGTGTGTGTGTGTGAGTGTGTGTGTGTGTGTGTGTGTGTGTGTGTGTGTGTGTGTGTGTGTTCAGATGGGCCATTTGAATGCCATTACAGAGGTCAGAGTAGGAGATCAGGTGTCTTCCTTTACTGCTGTCTCTGTTGTTGCTTTGAGACAGGGTCTCTCACTGAACTAGAAGCTCACAAACTAGTGAGCTAGGCTAGGCTGGCTGGCCACAGGCTCTCAGTATCCATCTGTCTCTGCCTATCAATACTGGGGTTATAGGCATGCACAACCACGCATGGCTTTTTATGTGAACGGTGAGGATTTGAACTCATATCCTCACGCTTGCACAGCAAGGGCTCTTAACCACTTAGCCACCTCTCCAGGCCTTGATTTTTCTATGTGTAAAGATACAAAGATTAGCAGTAATACATGTGATAATAATTTGTAGAGACACTAGTTTAAGTTTACAGTACATAACAGATGATAAATAGTGGTTATTACAGGAAAAATAACACACTATTGTTACTTAGATAAATAAATTAGGCAGAATTTTGATAGCATACTATTACTATACCATTACTACAGTGTTCAGTATTCCCTGGCCCTATGGTCTCATTTGGGGTCTTCTCAGGCCTTTGTCCCAAGAGCAAACCATTAGGGAACAAGCATAAGAGAAATTTCCCCTTTCATGTATACAGTCAACCCAACAGCCCCTGTGTTGATGGTGAAGAATATTCCAGAACCAAGGAGTAGCAAGGTTGTGCCTACTTGTTGAAATTTTCTTACATGTAGTTTCAACATACACTCTTGATACTTAGACTAACACTTACAAAATTATATATAGACGCCTTTTTATTCTTGAGGCTTCATGAATACCATTCTTTCCTAGTGTTGGATGGCGTGAATGGGCGAGTAAGCATATAAGAGCTTCCTGCTGCTCTTGGGTCTTCTCACGTGGCCTGTTGCTGCTTTGTTCTGGGACTGGACTATCAGAAGCAAACAACATCTTGACGCATGACGTTAACCTTACGTAAGACGGTAAACAGGAGCGGGGCGGGGTGCTCCCGGCTGAAGCTCTGACGTCCACGATGTGTATGCCAGGTGTTCAGCAGGCTTCTTATGCTGAAAATTTAAGCTAAGAACACCAGGCTTGTTTCCTCCAAGGGCCTCAAAGGTCAAATGTGTTTCCCTAGAGAGGTCACGTTGTGGTGGTGCTCAGATTCCAAAACAGTGTGGGCAGCTCAGTTGGCAAATTACCTTAGAGTGTTTCTGGTCGTGCTGGGAGGTGAGCACCTGGCTGTCTCCCATCTGCCAGCATCCTCACCACTCCTGGGAAACCAGTAACTTAGAAAAGCTTTTAAAACATTCTTTAAAGCTTAGTTTTGCTCCAGAAGCTAACAAGAATGATAACTGAATGACAGACTTGGGTGTCATGAGGCTCAAAGCTATGGCAGTTTAAGGAAAGCAATGAAGTGCTGTATAAAAATAGCTATCGCCGGGCAGTGGTGGCGCACGCCTTTAATCTCAGCACTTAGGAGGCAGAGGCAGGTGGATTTCTGAGTTCGAGGCCAGCCTGGTCTACAAAGTGAGTTCCAGGACAGCCAGGGCTATACAGAGAAACCCTGTCTCAAACAAACAAACAAAACAAAAAAACCCACCACTACCACCAACAAACAACAACAACAAATAGCTATCAAAGTCCTAGCCAGGTCTGGTTGGGGGTGCTCACTTCCTAGCAGGAGCAGGCAGATCTCTGTGAGTTTGAGGCCAGCCTGGTCTACATAGTGAGATCCCTCAGAAGAAAACCAATAAGGCCAACCCAAATCATAAAAACCTCCTTAATGAGTGGATTCCTCTTGCAGTGTGTGTGTGTGTGTGTGTGTGTGTGTGTGTGTGTGTGTGTGTGTCCTTAAAGCCTGAGTTTAAGAAAAATGTACCTGGGCACTAACAGAAGCAAGGTTCTAAGACGAAGGAATCTGTGTGATAATATTGATGGGTGGGATCTGAATCCTGGCCAGCAAGAGAACGGCAGCCATATGTTAAATGTAAGCCCCTGACTAGACATGGAGCAGCAGGTCTTCCAAGTGGGGCAGAGCAAGGCTGCAAGAATGATAAGAGAGACAGGAACACCGGTGACGTTAAAAATCTAGGGAGCCTCTGGTCAGCTGCACTATTTAGAGAACTGGGAACCCTTAAGTGGTGACGTTAAAAATCTAGGGAGCCTCTGGTTAGCTTGACTATTTAGAGAACTGGGAACCCTTAAGTTTACTTTTCAAATGAATCAAGACAACACCCTCCCCGCACACCACCAACTGGCCATCAAAAACCTTTCTATATAGTCTAGGCTTTTTTTTCCCTCCCAAATTTACCATAAGAGTAAAAAATTGATATAATTTATCCACTGAGATGACAAAAACAAAGGAATCAAATACATTACTCAATTGGGCGGGTTGATGGGCACTGGAATGTTTATTACTGTAGAGAGCCCCCTGCTGGCTAAGTGCAGTCACTCCATACCTGATGGCCTCTGCCCAGCACAGGGGAGGTCACCTCACTGACATGGTGATCTGCTCTTTTGTTGCCAGGAAGCTGGCACACACCCAGTGTTCACTAGAATCTTACTGAATACATAAACAAATAAATGAACAATCCCAGTTTGAACAAATGAGGCCAGTTTTGAAATGAATTTTTAATTCTAACCATTCTGTGATTAGATCTCACCAGCCTTCTCGGTGCAGAGAATTCTTCCCTCTCTACAGCCTGTGTACACTGTGGGAGTAGCAGAATGATATACAGCCAACTGTTACTGAGCACCAGGTATGCGCTGTTTTCTCTGATGTTTGTGTATGGATTGTTGTAAGCACTGTACACTGGACGAAGGCAGTGCAGAGGGCTTCAATAACCCATCCATGGCCTCACAGAGGAAGCGCCCAAGTCAGTATCCAAACCTGTGTGTGTGTGTTTGTGTATGGTGTGTATGTACATGTGTGTGAGCACATGTATGTGTGTGTGTGTGTGTGTATGTGCATGTATGTTTGTATATGGTATATATGTATGGTGTGTGTGTGGAGTGTGTGCATGTGTGTGTACATATACACATTTGTGTATGGTGTGGTGTGTTTGTACATGTGTGTATGTGTGCGTGCATGTATGGTTGTATATGGTATGTGTGTATAGTATGTGTGTGTGCATGTGTGTGTATGCACGTACACATTTGTATATGGTGTATGTACATGTGTATATGTAGTATGTGTGTGTGTGGAGTGTGTGTATATATGTATGTGTGTGCACATGCATTTGTATATGGTATCTGTGTACATGTATATGCGTAATTGTGTATGGAGTATGTGCATGTGTGTTTGTGTATGCACAGAGCATCCTGACTCTGTGGACTCTCGATTGGGTGGCTTTCCTTTGCAACAGGAACAGGAACAGGGCAGGGAGGACTTTCACCACTGCACGGTGTGTCTACATGTTTGTAGCATGCCATTTGATGGATGTTAAATTGCCCCTCTGAGAGATGACAGTGACAGGACTGAATGACTTCTAAGAAGGGAGGACACATGGCCTAGTTTGCTGGGGTAGCCTCAGTGGCTACCTGCTGGGCCATGGAAGCTTACCATCGCTTTCCACCCTGAAGTATCCCACTGCAGATGTGAGCTTTAGGGCTGCCCGATCTAGAAGGTTCTTTTTGACTCTTAATCTCTGTGAGTTCAGATTGGACATAATTGACTGGTAACATGAGAGTGACGACTAAACGTGTCTACAGGACCTGGATTGCCTAGAGACAAACCTCAGGGCATGGCTGTCAAGTTTCTAGATAGTTTTGATTAAGGTGGGAAGATCTACCCTACCATCCCAAGGTCTGGGCTTCCCAGACTGAATAGGAAGGAGAAAGCAAGCTGAGAACCAGGATCTGTTCTCTGTGCTTCCAGACTGCAGATACAATGTAACCAGCCTGCGGTGCTTCCTGTGCCACGATGGACCAACCACATCCTCCAGCCGCGGGTGTAGAGTGATGACGGAGGATGATGGAGTTGGTTCCCTGCTGGTGCTCGCGTCCTATAAAAGCCAATCCCTTACGAGCTGATTGCCTTCCATTAAATTTGGGGTCGCTGCATTCATGCTCGCCTCCTGCTGCACACGGCTTCCTTGCTCTGGAAAGTCAGCCGAGTGCTTCACCCTGTCTAACACGTGTTGATGTTGTTAGACGATTCCTCACTCTGTACACACACAGCACAGGGTTAGAGAAATGACTTTGAACAAAGAGATGAGGCCAGGTCTTATGTGCTCATCTGCTGTGCTGTGCGGAGGCGTGCGCATGCAAGGCACACGTGCACCACAGATGACTCAGGAAGCTCTCAGCATTCCTGAGCTCCCAGAGGCTCTCCCAGATCTGTCTCTCCCTCTTCCATCGCTTCCAGGATCCATTTTACTAAGATGCAGTCTCAGTTAAAGACAAGCACCGAGCGATCCTGAGGTGTGATGAATAATGAATATTTATGTCCTTAAAAGGGTTTTGTTGTTGTTGTTTTTGAGTTTGTCTTTACTACCACAGAATAAAACAGGAGGCAGACATTAACTTTTTTGTTTATACGTACACAGACAAGAAAGCCACAAGTCGACACTGTATCATTCTGCTTTTTATTCATTGTCTGGATAATTTACAAACATGCAGGTGTCTATGGTAGATTCTACCCTACCATTTAACTACCCTGATGACACAGATGTCTGTGTCTGTTTACACAGTGCAGTGGTATGAAAAAATTCCTCTACAGCTCCTGCCTATGAACAGGGAAAGTTAAATTTCATACCAAAAGTTTGAGGAGACTTCAATAATCACCCTGTTTCTGGTACTAAAATAACAAAATCGATATTACAAGTTAAAATATAAAGGCCTAACAGTTTTTACAAATATGCAACAAATCCACTACTTAGACATAACAAGTCAATTCTTTTCAGATCACCAGTAAGGCACCATTGGGTTAAATATTTTCTCAGCTTTCAGTAAATAAAATGCATAGTGAAATAGACACAGAACACTGAATTTTAATACTGCAATATATTTCCATATAAAATGATTTGCAAATGTTAAAATACTGCATTGCATCTTAAATACACATAACTGGAAATATTATGGAAAAACATACATGTAAGCTTTGATTTCAGGGAAGAAAATAGACTTTTTTTTTTTAAATGATTTACCATAGGTTAAGCTAAACCCAGAACTTCTCAAGAGTTTTAAATGCAATTGGGTCACTGACTTCCAAAGATAGGATGTAGGTGTATTAATGAAACATTCTTTGCAAAATGCATTCTAAACCTTCTTTATTATGAATGGCAACTTTGAGCTGTGACCCGTCCCTGACTTAGAAATGTACCTGAAAACTGAGATTTATTTACCAGAACTTGTCCAATTTTCACTATCCCTTAAAAAACTGAGACCCACAATCTTTGAGTCCAACCTTTCTCTTCCATACACAGCACAAGGAAGGACCAATTCGACTTTCAGTAAAGTAGGTCATTGAGCGTCTATGAAAAGGATGTTTATCCTAGTGAATATCAGATCAAAGAATTCGAAATACATTTTAAAATGTTAGGAATAAAAAAATTGTCAAGCTTGTTAACCCTTTTATTTCTTTGTTCTCATGGAAGACCGACAAATGGTGGAGGAGAAGGGAGGAAAACTACTCTCTAAAGAACTAGGTCTGGGCTTTGGCAAGGAAAGTTATAAAAATACAATATATTCAAATCAATCACTTTATAATTTATTAGACTTTTCATCTATTAGAACTCCTAAGTTATGCTTTTATATAAACGAAACAATCATTCTATAAATAGGAATGTCTTTCCATTTTTCTTTGGATTGATTTTTTTTTATTAGCATCTTTCAGCAACATGTGACAGCAACATGTGAGCAATACGCTGGACCCAAAATACAAAGTTCAGGTAGGTACACATATGTGGCCATGTGCTTTAATAGACAATGGTAACATTAAACATGATTATATAAAACATCAAAATGGAAATCTTTTTCCAACTCTACAGCTAGGTTTGAAAGTCCCAGTAAAATGTTGTAAACAAAGTCATATATATAAAAAAGGCAAGCCTGGCCCTTTTTGTGATCCATCCTTTAGTGGAACTTACTTGCACAGATCCAAGACAATGATTCTCCCAAGAAATTCAACACCAATGCTTTCTAGGTTCCACTGGTAAGCTCCTTAATCTACTTGACCCCAGTCGGTTGTGTAGAGCTCTGCCCATCATCAACGCTATCCTCTTCTCCCATAGTTCTGATACATTCTCTGACTTTCTTCTCCTATCTTGCCCTACTAGCCTTTCCTGACCTGAGGAAGGAGTTTTCTCTGGGGTGGAGGACTGAAGAGCCACAGAAGATGCGCAAGGCCAGTGACCAGCAGTGCACAAGCCAGCTGGTTCTAAGCCAGGGAGTACCCACACAGTTTTGTTTTCTTGCAGTGGAGTTTGCAATCCACTGTAAACGGGACTGTAAACTCTACTAGATACATTTCTCACTAAGATACTTTGAAGAAACACCTGGACATACATATTAAGGACAAAGGCAGAATAAGGGTCAAAAATCTAAGGTCTCACTGCCTGCCAAACATTGTATCAAGTTCTGACTCCGTCTTGGGACATCTCCTGAATTGCTAAAACTCAATTTGCCTTTTTAGGCACAAGCTGTCCTAACTCCTGTCTTCCAGACCGTCTGACAGTGTGGTGCTGAGGCCGGTGTGGACACTTGAAATCTGGCAGTGTGCTTGTTCCAAGTACAGAATGGTTACTCGAGTGTGAGGACTTAGTACCAAAAATGTAAATAGCTCATTAATAATACAAGTCGAAGTGATATTTCAGATGCACAGTGCTGAGTAAAATGCAATTCTTTTCATCTGTTTCCTTCTACCTTTATAAAACATAGCTGCTAGTCATTTTCAGACAGGGTATGGGGCTCACATTATGTTTCTTTTAAGACAGCTCTGTCCTGGAGCCTTCCTCAGACAGCCGAAGATCGGACGTTCTGTAACCACAGGGCTTGCTCGCAACTCGCTTGGGCGGTGTGGTTCGTGGAAACAGGCCAGAGGCCATGTGAGCAAGAAAGGCATAGAGAAAACCAGCTCTCAGGGGATTTAACAACTACAGTCTGTTGCAAAAAAGCAGTGGATGTCTGACCCTGGCAGGCTGCAGCTGATACAAGCAATAGCTCAGGAATATATACAACATAAACAGCTAGGCGCTTCTTTCCCCGATCCCCACCCCCACACGCAGGGATCCCCTCCTCAGCTTCCGTTCCTCCCTCCTACTCTCTCTGGGGGGGGCGTGGCAAATCGAGAGGAGGGGTGTGCAGTTTTCAAACAGCAACAACAGAAGCAGCTTTGGAGCTTGGGTAGAACGGAGCAGGCAGAGATCACCTCGGGATGGGAGGAAGGGGTGGGGCGCCCCTTTCTCTTCTGTTGGATCCACCTTGATGAAGAAAGCAGATAAAATATAATTTTGGTTAGATGCTTGTACTGGCTGGTTTTGTGTGTCAACTTGACACAGGCTGGAATTACCACAGAGAAAGGAGTTTCAGTTGGGGAAATGCCTCCATGAGATCCAGCTGTGGGGCATTTTCTCAATTAGTGATCAAGTGGGGAGGGCCCCTTGTGGGTGGGACCATCTCTGGGCTGGTAGTCTTGGGTTCTATAAGAAAACAAGCTGAGCAAGCCAGGGGAAGCAAGCCAGTAAGTAACATCCTTCCATGGCCTCTGCATCAGCTCCTGCTTCCTGACCTGCTTGATTGAGTTCCAGTCCTGACTTCCTTTGGTGATGAACAGCAATGTGGAAGTATAAGCTGAATAAACCCTTTCCTCCCCAATTTGCTTCTTGGTCATGATGTTTGTGCTTCTAAGCAGCCTTGACTTCAGCTGGTATTCAGCTGCTCAAAGGCTGGGCACCCACTGACCAACGGTTACTCAAGAGCTGTGTGCTGAGAGGGACTCAGCAGGCCCTGAGCTTCTCTGAGGTACTGTGCTAGGGTGCTGTCTGACTCGAGGCATTAATTCCGAGGCTTAGGTCTCTGCGAGTCTGAGTCTCGTTCGAGCCTAATGCCCATCAGTAGCTGTTTTCCATATTCCATGTTAATTTTCTCTCAGTTCCGTGCATACTTTGGTGTGAAATTCCATGCCATTCTTTTTCTTAGTCCTGTACATATTTTGCTGTGAAATTCCAATGTTTCTATTCTACCTCTTGGTTCACATTTCTTCTCCAGCAGGGAGAAGATGATGCTGCAGGCAGCATGCACGTTAGCAAGCAAGGGGAGACGATCCAAATGTGCAATGCTGGCAAGTTCTTGTATGAAGACTTAATGGACTCCCGCAGAATAAAAACCAAGTGATAAAACAGGGGCGTGTTTACTAAGCAATGTTATGTAAAAACCTACCACCAGATATGGTCTACTGTCGTTACCACTGTGTAAAAAGTCAGAATTAGATGGAAAACAAGAGGAAGAGGGTCTGGTGGGATGAAAATGTCTGTTCTGTGAGAATACACACACACACACACACACACACACACACACGCACGCACGCATGCACGCACGCACACGAGTATGTATATATGAACCTACGCTGAATATATATACATGTGTATGTATGTTGAATACATATACAAATCTGTGGCCATAATGCATTTAAAAAATCAAGGCAGTATTTTGTTTTAATTTAATTTTTTTATATGACATTTTGCCAGTCTCAAACTAGTAGGAATAGAAGATGGACTGACCTTTCATCTCCTAGGAAGGTCAAAATGAAGGAAATGACCCAAAGAAGCAAAATAGTATAACTCAATACTGGTCCACCAGATGTATTCTGAGATGGTAAGGTCACCTTCAGAGAGTTACTGCTCATTCTGGCTATACCTGAGAGGCTACCAGAGTGCACACAGCTCTCAAAGGAGCTTCCTGTTCCACCCCAGGCAAGTGGGCTGGCCTCTGGAACCCAGGCTCTCACAGTGTGAGCCTGCACAGCGCTCAGGCAGAGATACTTACTTCGGCTTTCGTTTCTGGCCAGTTTGCTGGGATACGTCTTGGTTGTCGGTACGTATGGCTCTGGAGGCGGCAAGTCAGAAATCGGATGGAAGTAGAATCTGCTTTCCCACTCATCTGTGGGAGAAACAAACAGAACCTCAGTGCAGGGAATCCGCTGGGAGGACATGGAGGAGAGAGAGAGACAGACAGACAGATAGACAGACAGAGGGAGAGACAGAGGTGCACAGAAACCAGTTCCAATTTTGTGGCTGGAAGTGCACAGAGAAGCCACAGGGAGATTCATGTGCCCGGCTGCCTCAGTGACCTCGATCCTCAGGTCTCGCTGGGGGCTAAGATACAGGGCATTTTAACTCCACCATTTATTTTTTTCATTTTATTTTAATTTTATGTGTATGGGTATTTGGGCTGCATGGATGCCTGTACATCAAAAGGTTTTGGAAATCAAACTCAGGTCCTCTGGAAGAACAGGTAGGTGAGTCTAACTGGGACCTTTCTTGTTTTTTTTTTTTTGTTGTTGTTGTTTTTTTGTTTTTCAAGACAGGGTTTCTCTGTGTAGCCCTGGCTGTCCTGGAATTCACTGTGTAAACCAGGCTGGCCTCGAACTCAGAAATCAACCTTTCTGATAACATGACAGAGGGAAGCAACTGGGCCTTACTCACAGATGTTCAGAAATGTAGATCATAAGATGGTTAATTTGCAAATACCAAAAAATTTACAAAATCTCTGATGAATTAAGTTAACCACACTGAAACTCAAACAAGGAACTAACTAGGAAAAAAAAAAGAGCCACCCTTTTGGAAAGTGGGAGGAATCTTGCTAGGACATCATGGTGAGCCCTAAAATGGAATGTTCTGTGCAGGGTGGATAACAATGATGGAACGAGAGACATCACTTGAAATAAACGAACGTCACTCGCCTTCACACGATGAGTCTTGGAAGCCATTTCGAACTGATGTGGAGGGTGGGGGTGGGGGCGGCGCCCCAGCACCAGGCCTGTCAGGAGGAAGAGGAGGCCTAGGCCCACTTCTGGGACTGTCCATTCCACTCCTGGATGGCAACTGAGGGGTGGCAGGCAGGGCCCGAGCTGTGCTTCCATTTCTGTTTATTGGAGGTGGTGGTGGGAGGGGGCCTGGAGCAAAAGACAAGACATCTGGTGAAGCATTGGTCATCATCACTGTGCAAGGTGGAGTTCCTGCTGACTACACGCCCTTGGGCTAGGGAAAAGGAGAAAAGGTGGACACGGATAGAAACATGAAGGGGATGTGTAAAGTCAGTGCATGTAATAGCAGCTAACGGGCTGTCTGGCTTCAAGTAACCACTGAGGCTGGGGACTAAACAGTGAAATTAGAAACAGATAACTATTTATATTGAGAACCATGTCATTGAAAAAGCATTTTACCCTGTTAAGGACTTACTGAACTAATTATTGCGATACCACAAAAGAATTGTTTAAAAGGAGTGAGATACTTATAAAGTTAGTTTAGGCCTTTAGAAAAATTAAGATTTCTAGATTTTAAAAAATTTAAAACCAGGCAGTGGTGGTGCGTGCCTTTAATTCCAGCACTTGGGAGGCAGAGGCAAGGCAGATTTCTGAGGCCAGCCTGGTCTACAGAGTTCCAGAACAGCCAGGGCTACACAGAGAAACCCTGTCTCAAAACCAATACACACACATATATAATAAAATAAAAATGTAAATTATTTGTGCGTATATGTGTGCACACACTATGTCACACATATGGAGTTCAGAGAGCAGCTTTAGAAAGTTTACTTTTGCCTTACATCTTCACCTGGATTCCAGGGGTCAAACTCAGGTCGTCAGGCATGGGCCACAAATATCCTTACTGGCTGAGCCCATTGCCTTGCTGGCTCCAGTACTAAGTTTTTACATGTACAGTATTTTCCTCTGTGTGTGTGTGTGGTTGTATGTATGTGTGAGTGTTGGTTGTGTTTATGTGTGTGTGGTGTGTGTGTAGTATGTGTGTGGGTGGGTGGGTAGAGAGGCACAGGAAATGAGAAACCACTGATCTTACTCTCCCATTACAGACAGTAGGTGGTGGGTCCGGCTCCTGGGTATGCTCTTGGCAGTGGAGCGTGGGTCCCTGTCTACCAAGAATAAGGTAGTTGTCACCTTGGTCACAACAGTGCCAGGAGCAATAACTGAAAAGGCAAACTAAAAGTATTACATACAATCCAGCACTCCAGAGGCAGAGAGAGGTGGATCTCTATGAGTTTAAGGCTAGCCTGGTCTACAAATTGAGTTCCAGGCTAACCAGGGTTACATGTGAGGGCCTGTCTCAAAAATACTTAGATATAAAATAAAGATATATGTGTGTGTGTGTGTGTGTGTGTGTGTGTGTGTGTGTATACATATACATATACATATATATATATGTATGTGTGTGTGTGTGTGTATTACCAACACATTTGAAACCACTTTCTAAATAAGATGTACGTTTCCTCCTGAGCCTGGGGCTCCCGCAGCTCTCTGAGCCGAGCTACAGGCTTTTGTCCAGGTATTTGTTTCCACTGCTAGAAGTGCTCCTGACCTCTGAACATGCCACCTCTCCAGCTCGCCTGCACTGTGGGCAGAGATGTAGACTCAGCCTGGCCTAGGGAGAGGGAAAGAGTTCATTCCGGTTGTGATGTAACTGCTTTGTCTTTGGCATTATGGGCACTCTCATGGGGACTTACTTCCAACCAAGACAACCCAGCTTCCCATTAGGGAGCAGGGCCCGGTGGAAGATGAAAGTCTGCTTGCCTCTTAGACACAAACTATCTGGCCCCTTTCTTGAGAGGTCACGGCTCCACCATGACATTAGACCATCGGTATGGGGCAGCATACATGGCTTTACTCAGTTTTGTTTGAGACATTTGGGAGAGCAAGAGCAGGGTTTTAGAGAGGTGACATCCCCGCGTTGCCATACCTGATCTGCCTGGTGGATCCCTTACAGGAGGAGGGGGCCTCTCGCTGGGTGGGGGAGGGAGAGGCCCTGAGCGTCCAGGTGAAGGCAATGGAGGTGCAGAGGACGTGAGGGACAGGTTCCGCTGTGGCAGCCTGGGGATCTCGTCGTTGGAAGCTGGAGGCAGAGGAGGGGGCCCTGGCCGGCTGGGCGGTGGAGGAGGAGGTGGTGCCTGCGAACCCAACCCAGGCCGCGGGGTGGAAGGCACTGGAGGTTTGCTGGTCTGTGAGGGGGGAGGGGGCACCGCTTCTCTGTGCATGGAGGGCCTGTTGCCCACGGGAGGAGGTGGTGGAGGGGGCTTGTCATCCAAGGCTCGGCTTGGGGTGGGGGGCAAAGGGGGCCTAGGAAACGGAGAGGAGGAGCCGGAGGGGTTCTGGCGCGCAGAGCCTGCTCCAAAAGCAGCACCTCGGTTCCCGGGAAAGGGGGGCCTGGGGGCTCCCAGCCCTGCTGGGGATCCCCGGTTGTGCAGACTCGACGGAACAGGTCTTGGCGTATTTGGTACCGGAGGGGGAAGGCTATCTGGTTTTGAGCCCACGTCAGGCCTCGGGGGAGGCATTCTGTTCCTGGGTGGCTCTGGGGGCCCACTCCTGTGGCCTGGGGAGGGTGCGGGAAACCTCCCCGGGCCACTCGGGGGTGAAAAGGGCTTGGCAGATGTGGCTCTTCCTCCCGGTGGCAAAATCGGTGGTCGGCTTCCTCCAGAATCTAAAGAACAAGAAAGCGGATACGGATTGAAAAGTGAGGAGCCCCCCAAAACCCAGAGGGCAAGGGTGCGTGCTGGCCCTTTCCCACTGAGCACTGATTACCAGTAACTAGTAGCTTTATAATAAAACAAATTGTTTGATATGTTGGTGTCCATCTCCTGGAGGCGGAGATATAGCTCTATTTATCAGGCACTGGTTTTACAGCCAGAGTTTCAAAAGCATGCAATACCGCATCACCTGCTATAGTTCTGGAAATGTCGCTGTGACTAGAAGACAGAACAGGGCAGCATGGAGAACCTTCTGCTTCTGCTAATGGCTGTCATGGATCTCCCTGAGCCCACTGCTCAGATTTGGGGGAAAAAAATGTTCAGTCAGCCATCTTAGGTGTGTGAATGGAGTTACTCCAAAGAAAGTCTCTCTCTGTGTGTGAGGGTTTATCTAGTCCCTTTGAGAAAAAAAAAAAAAAGTTCAATAAATGTGGGTGGGGTGGAGTGGGAAGGATTTAGTGAAGAATTATGACTACATTAAAAATAATTAGAAAGGAAAACTTTGTATGAGTAAGAACTTCATTGCAAAGTAGGCAAGCGTCTTCTCAGGACTAGGCCAACCCTCAGTATTGGGAAGATGTAACAACTCTGTAACACTTGCTGAAACAAGTGTAGTGGAATTTGGTCACACTAAACTATGGTTTAAGGAGGGACTAAGTGGGGGAGAGAGGAGGGGCTCTCAACAGCCTCTCCCCAAATTGGAAACCCAAGTTAATTCTTTTTTTTAACATTCATTTATTTTTATTTTATGATTATGGGTGTTTTGCCTTCATGCACCAGATGTTTTACAGTGCCCTTGCAGGCCAGAAGAGGGTGTTGGATCCTCTGGGGTTAGAGTTACAGAGAACTGTCAGCTGCTATGTGGTGCTGGGACTCAAGGCCAGGTCCTCTGAGAGAGCAGCCGCTGCTCTCAACACCTGAGCTGCCTCTCCAGTCCCACAAGGTCATTCTTGAAAAAAATGGTTACCATGGAAACATCTTCCACTTTAACCAGGAATTAAGTAACACACAAATATTTACCGCACACCCATTTTCCTAGATGTTAGAAACAGCTGGATGAGCAAAATAAAAACAGTTCTCTTTCCTGTCTTTTCTGTTCTTATGGGAAACAAATGATATGCAAGTGAAGAAGCCTTGTCTAATAGTTGTTAGCACAGAAAGGAAGCTGACCGATCAAGAGTGCTCAGAGGGGCCAGGCCTGGTGGGGGAGCTGCAGACAGTGGTGCCCCTGAGGAGAGGTTGTGAGTGGAGGCCTAACAAGTAGCCAGCGTTGGGAAGACGAGGCAGTGCACACTTCAGGTAGAGGGAGTAGGTGGTATAATCCTGCCCACTGGCTTACGCTATGTCTTCCAAATTCACATAGAAGCTGAAGTTACCATCCACCTTAAAACAGCACAGGCCCCGAGCACTGACTTCAAAGCCTTCTTCATTTTCCTTTTGTTTAATTTTTCCGTCTTTGTTAAAAGCACCGAGTGCATGCATCTGTCAGCCGCCTGGCATCCTTTTGTGTGTTTCAGGGGAATAATTTTATATTTGAACACAAGACTGGCAAGTTAGGACCTACAGCCAGCCACCTGAGGACCAGTGACTTCCCCTTTGGATAAGAGTGAGACTTTCATCCCAATACGGGAGATTACCTTCAAGCTGAGCATAACAGGCCTACTGGAAACCTACATGAACTCTGTGTTTAGGCATGGATGCCATCCTCAGGAAAGCTCATCACCGTCGCGCAATAGCCGAGACTGAAAATACAACCTTCAAGGATCTCAGATAAGGGCTGCATTATCTGTATTCAGAACACTGGCTTCTAATACCAAATGTCTGCCATGCAAAACACCTGTTGCTCTTTTAGTGAGGTCTGGAGCTGTGTCTTCTAGGACATGTTCCACAGTGTACTTGAAAATGCCTTCTGTGTGTTGCTATATATGGGTTGTCTGACAAAGGAAGCCGCACCCCCAGGTTACTGAGTAGAGTCTGGGGTGGGGGAGGCAGGTCCGATCCCTTCCTTCTTTTCCACTCCCCATCCTTCCAGATCCACTTCACCCTTTAGAAAAGCACTGGAGGATGGGTTACCACGAGGATACTGTCCAAATATTACATAGCTCTGCAGGACTGCCTGGTCCTCACTGATAAAAAGCCCCACCTGATCCCTCATAAAACAGGGTGACATCTTCAACAGTGTAACTGTTTTAAAGGGCAGAGCCCCTGTTTAGAACATCAGAGAAAGAGCTCTATTTACCATTATCCCTGTTGGCGGTGGACCTCAGCTTCGGCATTCCAGCCTGGAATAGTCCTCCCAGTCCTGGAGGACCACCCCCTCCAAAATTTCCACCGCTGCCTCCTCCTCCTCCTCCTCCTCCACCACCACCTCCGCCGCCTCCACCATAGCCACCAGCACTGGCGCCGGCTCCCTTTGGTTCTGCAGATGAAGGGAAGATGCTTGAGAAAACGCAGGAGTATTTACCAGTCCTAACTAACTCCAGGAAGCTGTAGCACAGGAATGAAACAGGATGGGCTGACCCTGGGCACTTAAAATAAAGGGACGAAAATTTTCCTCTTACATTTTATACTTATTATTGGCACCAAGAAATTTTATCTGATTTAGCCACTTTGCTGTATATTTTCAGTTAAAAATTACAAAAAAAGGATGACCTTTCATTTTCTAATAGGCACACGGTTTCAAATAATAAATGTTCCCCCTTCCTAAGAGCTGTGCCCCTTCTTTCTGTTTTATATAAATAATCACTTTGATGGCTGAACCTCCTTAACAATGTGGATTATCAATGTTGCTATGGTAACAGTGTTCTGATTTTAATGAGACCGCTTCTGTTCTGAAGCTAAATATTAACTATTAGGTTACCATAGTTTTTTTTTTTTAATATTTACTGTAAAGGAAGATTCTTCTATTTTAGGCTTAAATATAATATGGAACCTTATCAAATACCTACTTAGCATTTACTTAGCTGATTATATAATTTTTATTGTTTGATATTTAGTATAGATTTTAAATCTAGTATTAAAAATGGGATTATTTTTGGTCTTGGTCAATTACTCTTACTACTCTTTTTGCTTAGTGTTTTCTTATCATTAATGGTATATGTCATTTTCTTTCTTATTTTTAAAGATGTATTTATTTATTTTATCTATATGAGTATACTGTAGCTGTCTTCAGACACATCAGAAGAGGCAACGGATCCCATTACAAATGGTTGTGAGCCACCATGTGGTTGCTGGGAGTTGAATTCAGGACCTCTGGAAGAAGAGACAGCCTGTGCTCTCAACCACTGAGCCGTCTCTCCAGCCCATGTGTCATTTTCTTATTTCTGGAACTCCTTGCTGACAGTTTGGGTGGCTGTCCTGCCCTTGATTAGAATGTTTACAGTGTCTCTGACCCTGCCCACTAGAAGCCTCCCATCTCTACCCAGGTAGAGAGGGCTAAGAGTGTCATCCAGGCTTGGCAGGTAGCTCAGCAGCAGAGCGCTTGCCTAACACGCTCTTGATTGTGGCTTTCATTCCCACGACAAAGTGAAAACAAGAAAGAAGAAACAAAACGCTCAGAAGACCATCTGGAGACATCACCACAGGTCCTCTGGGAAGCAGGATCATTCCCAGGTAGAAAGCACTGGTCTGTATATCACTTGTGTGTGCACTGCCTGGGCGACATTCTGGTATTAGGACGGTGGCAGTTTCATGACACCTACAAAAAAGCTTTCTTTTTTCCAGCTTGGGAAAGATTCATACAGCATTTGAATTAGCTGTTCATTGAAGACGGAAACACAGAACTTACCAATAAAAACCTTTTAAATGTGAAGTTTTTCAGAGAGAAACTAATCTTGGAAAGCTTCTGTCTTTTTCCTTGCTTATACAGGCTTCCAGAGTAAAGTCTGACAAATTAATGATTTCCTAGGAAATTAACTTCAGGATTTTAAAATGAGCCAAGCACCGTGAAGCACACCTGTAATCTCATCACTCACAGAAGGAGCCATCTGAAGCTGGCTCCGCACGGGGCTTCATTATTCTATCCCCAACTCAAAATCCATCTCAAATCTCTTTATCGACTTTGGGAGATTTCATTTTATTCATTAATGTGTTTTTCTAAATTAGCCATTAGTTCTCCATCTTCCTTACATGTACAGCTCTCCGCTGAAGATGTAGCTTGGTGAAGAATTGGTAAGGATTATTTTACCTAACACGCTAAACCCAAACACAGCAACAATTTCAGGAGTGTTTGTGACACTGCTTTACTATGAGGTTTAAAATTTCACTAACTTTTAACTATCAGTGGTATAACATTGTCCTCGCCATTCAAGTATTAGTCATTGCTGAATAAGACAGAACACCACACACACACACACACACACACACACACACACACACACACACAGGACACATTTATGTGTGCTGTACTATCAGACACATCTATCAGCATTGTCTCCCTGGAGCGCCACCCATTGTTCATATAGGGAAGTGCTATATGGTTTAAATAGCCTTCAAGGCTCCCATGTGAGAAACCTGGTCCTCAGTGTGTCCATGAGAGAGGGTGTGTAACCTTTAGGAAACAGGAACTGGTGGGAAATAATGAGGCCATTGAAGGGGTTGGCTACTACCCTCAGAAGGAGCTACTATGGTTTCACAGGACTCTAGTTAGTTCTGAAAAGGGTTATCAAAAAACAGCAAGACTGTTTGCTCCCCAATCAGGGTTTCTGTCTTGCTTTATGGTCTGCCTTATGCCTTGACTTCTGACATTGTTGTGACACCATCCCCATGAGATCCTGATCAGAGCCAGGCCAATTCCAATGGCATACTCTCAAACCTCTAAACTATATATTAAATAAGTTTCCTTTCTTCATCAAATACTTCGTATCAGGTATTTTGTTATAGTAATAGAAAATGGGGGCTAGAGAGATGGCTCAGAGGTTAAGAGCACTGACCGCTCTTCCAGAGGTCCTGAATTCAATTCCCAGCAACCACATGGTGGCTCACAACCATCTATAATGGGATCTGATGCCCTCTTTTGGTGTGTCTGAAGACAGTGACAGTGTACTCATCTGCATAAAAAAATAAATCTTAAAAAAATTAAAACAAACAAAAAAAAGAAAACAGACTAAGAGAAAACAACTGAAATTGAGGATAGCTGACTGGCTTTAGGTCATTTGGTATATACAGCAGGACAGGGCTAAGTTATAAAGCTATCGTTCATAAGCCTTTGATAGAGCACCTAGGGAGGTTTTGCCTGCCATCAAATTCAAAACAGGCTGAATTCTGTTATTTGCAAGAGCCTGGACAGCAGTATAGGTATCCAGTTCAGCACAGGGCAACCAAGCATACAGTGGATTACATTTTGCTTCTGACAGATACTCACTCCTCAGCACCACTGAGCTGCTGGAGAGGAAAGGCTAGCATTATTTCCACACAATGGAAGATGGGCCTGGAAGACTCTGAGGAGTTTCCACTAGAGAGTCAGGAAGCCCAGACTGTCTAGTTTCCTTCAAAGTTGGCAAGGATCTTGCCACTCACTCCGCCAGGGCTCCGGATTCTTATAGTAAAGAGAGCAGGCATCCTCTCTCTGAGACTTGGTAGCTTCGCTAGTCAACAGCAGAGATCACAGTTCAGATATGGTTGTTGAACCAAAGCTTCCCAGACAGAACCCAGACAGAAATACTGTGTGGTGTTCTGATCTAGAGATCAGACTGCTAGTCACGTACTGAGAACCCACAGTTCCTCTCCGAGTGCTGTGCATTCATTCCCATATGCACCTGACATTTCTCTTCCAACTCTGACTCCCCCAGCCCCTGCCACTTCTTCCTTCTCTACCTGTTAGCTTCATTCCCCCAGTGATCTCCTACCTACCTCGAAGCTTCCTAAATCCTGAATGTTTATTCACCTGCCTGCGGAGCTGTGTTTGGTGACTGTCATGTCATCCCATTTCCTGAGTCTAAATGAGAGCTGAGGCTATGATAAATCTGGTGAGACAGAAAGGACGGTGTCAAGATGTGGATCCAATCAAGGACTTTTTCACTTCATAAATGCCGACGAGGAAGCTTACATTGTGCCTACTTGCTTGTTTATAGAGATCCTGTGTTACTGCAGGAGGCTTCTCAGACTCATATGTACAGATAAACAAACTTGTGATCTCGTTTCCTGTCTTCAAGCTCCCAGGAATCACATCTTTCTCTAGAATTCCTCTTAGCAGACAAGAGCGTTGTACACACATCATCTCATTGGGAGCTCACAACAGACTCGTGTGGCCAGCAGAGCGGTACCCGTCTCCACTTTACAAATTAAGACATTAAGGCTTGAAGTTGTGGCCTGGTGAAGTTGTGTGCCGAGCCCTGACTCCTGATTCCAAGGCCAGGACACTTCCCATGTTTCATGCTGCCTCATGGTCTCGGTCTCGGACGCCAAGAGCAATGGGTTAATCTCCAGAAGGCGCTGTGAATAATTCAGAGAATCGCTGCTGTGTGTTTCTTGGACAAAGAATTATTATGCTGGCTTCCTGCGGCATTAGAGGGGGCTCAAGCTAAAGCTGTGGCTACAATGACTAACTCAGTTCTGCCTTTCGCTAGCTCTGCAGCTGGTGAGAGAGAGAGAGAGAGAGAGAGAGAGAGAGAGAGAGAGAGAGAGAGAGAGGAGAGATCTGGTCCAAGGCATAGGTTGACAATTAAGCTATAAACCATTTAGACTATGGAAAAGGGGTTTCTACTTACTGTCCAATATTGGGGCACTTCTGTCATTGGTGACCGTCTTCTTTAGCTTCTTCCCTTTGCTGATGTCAGAGAGAAGAGCATTCCTCCCAGCCTGCTCTGTCTTGTTCAAGGTGGGCTTCTCAGTGTTAGCCTGAAAGGCAACCACATGGACTCATCTCCTGCTCTTGGGGATAAGCACTGGAGGGCTCAGTCGGACAGGGGGCTTGGTTTTGAGATTCTAGGCAATAAACTCTATGGGAGTTTTGGATTTCGTGGTCTCTTTAAGACCCAGATTCCTGGGAGCAGATAACACCAACAAAACACAAAAATACAAAGTCTGTGATAAAATCTGAACGTTCAGACCATAATCTGCCCATAAGAAGCCAGGGTGGGCTGGTCCTTTCATGTGACAGTAAGTCTGCTGCTGCTACTGGTCCTCGTCTGAGCTGTGTCCGGAAGAGCAGAGGGCCTCTCCCATCATTTAGCACTCACCTGCTGCAAGAAAATGCTGGACTTTGTCAGACCAGGGGGGGGGGGGGTTCAACTCACTAAACCTTTAGAAAACAATTTCCTCCAAATATATTGACGAAAGTGCGTTTCTCTTTTAATTTGTCAGATTTATTATGGCATAATTTACGTATATTGAATCCCTCCTGTCAGCTCACATTACTATTAGTTTTGACAAACATATAGTCAAAATATGGAATAGAATATTTTTTCGTACCCCCACAATTCCCTCACGTTCATTTGACCATACCATGATATTTAGTTGCTTTGAAAGCTTAGTCTAGAGCAAATACACAGCTACTTAAAGATGTTTGGGCATTTATTCTACAATCAGAAAGTTTCTGGCTGTGAAACTGAGGTCCTGATCCTTTAGGGCTATTTTAGGAATGTGGACACTCAAGTCTAACCCATAGGCTTGAACATAAGCGCCTCTCCTGTGTGGATCCCACCCAGGGTGAATGTGGCTGCCTCAAAGCTGGCATGAGAGTCTCCTGGGCTGGCCCCGCCCTTGAGAAAGGGGTGAGATCCCAGATAAGCCAGAAGTAAAGGTGAGAAGCACATGGTTTGATGCCTCCCTCCACCTTTTATTGCCAGAGTGAGAGGCGGGAGGGCAGCTCAGCTGCACGGAGTTACTGTACACGGAGATGCAGACATGGTGAAGCAGCGAGAGATCCTTTGGCTGTGATGCTGACAGTTAAGCACCTTCTGCGTGGTGTATTTCATTTTAATTTAGTCTTTATTGACCCTGTGTGTTATTTCTGCTTTGCAGACACAGGCACACAAACCCAAAACAAAAACACCAATGTAAACCTCTAGTGTAGAAAGTTAAATCATTTGGTCCAGTGGCAAGGGTGGTAAGGCTGGAGGAGGAGTTGAGGTCTGAACACTGACAGTCTGAAGCCAGGACTGTCCCCTCTCGAGAGAAGGGTGAATGTGGGCCCCCAAATGTTCCTTCCCTGTTAGTCCTCAAAAGCCCCCGGAAGCAGCCTGTGGGAGCTTCCCTGGTCTCCTTTCATACACAGTCTTCACATGGCTAACATGGCCTTGTTCTCTATTATACCTAAAGCACCATGGAGAGACCCTTAAAAGCCACCTGGTCCCTTCACTTTAAGAATGAAAATCAACTCGGATTAACTGATGAATCCACACTGGACACCCAGCCTTCCACAGTGGCTCCCCATGGCTTCGAGATTTATTTTGTCACTTGACTTCCTTATGCCAACCTCCCTCAAGTGGCAGACCAGGACCCTTAACTGTATTGCTCAACTAGGTCAGTGTCATCTGGTGACCACCAATCATCTCCCCCTTTTCTTCTGCCCTTGCTTTGAGTTCTGTATTTATATCCCTGGCTGGCCTCAAGTCTCCTGCCTCAACCTCCAGAGTTTAAATTACAGGTGAGCCCCCACATCTGGCTTCAAATCTTAATCCTTTAGATTCAACATTCATGATTTATAAAATCTTCTCTGTGCTGTGTTATTATTTAATATTTTCATTAAATTCATTTACTATATTATCATCTATACTCTCTTTTAATGAATACTCTCTTTAAAATTATATCACTGGCTTTTAAATCAGCCACTGGCTTTGATATGCCAATCATTAATTTTTAGAACACATATTAAAATAAGTATATCAGCATTAAGATTCTAAAATGTAACCCATGTGCCAATTAGTAGTGATAGGCAACTCACATTTTGGGAGACATACAGATAAACCACTCTTGCCACATCAGCCAGATAAGCACGCTTTCTAATTAATCCACGCAAGGGCTGCTTTAAAATTTCATAGACTGACTCTTATAAAATGATAAATAAATATGATAAAAAAAATGAGTTTGTTAAAGAGATACACAAACCCTATCTGAGAACAAACCGAACTCCCATAGAATTGCTATAAATAGTTCTAAGTGCTTAAACACAATTTCTGTCCTCATGCCCTTAGGGATGCTCACAGGAGGCTGGGGACCAATTGTTAGTAGGCCAGGGTCTCAGAAGAGTTATATAAAAGTGTGCCATGGGAACCTGGAGCAGGAGACTTTTTCTTCCCCAGCCTCAGTTTCCCAGTACAAGAAATGAAAGTGTCAGTCATCAGGGTGCAGCTCCCAAGCAGCAAAGGCTCACGTGGTGGGTGGGGCTCTGGGACGAAGTGAGTCTTGGAGCCTTCCTGCAGGTGAATGTACTAAAATTCCCCAACAGGCTCTTCCAAGGAGCAGGAGGAGTCCAGTGATGAAAGCCTTTGGGACACGGTCATCTAGGACAGGTTTAGAGGGGTGTGAGAGTGTGGGGGGAGTGCGGGGGGGGGGGAACATTTGTCGAGAACAGAGTGTAAAGAGAGGGGATGGGGCAGAGAAGAAAGAGGTGAGGCTGGAGAATGTCGGATGCCTTGCAGAGCCCTCGCTTTCAGGCATTACGTTCGTCTGAATGGGGAGGCAGAGCATCCTGCTTCCGAGCTCCAGAACTGTCCCGCCAAGCCTTATTTTAAGCTACCATCACATTTGCCTTGATAGATCTGGTAGATGAAGACTAATAATCCACACTCCAGGCCTGTAAGCTTGGATCCCAGGAGACCCTGAACCAAACACATTCTTTCTGTTACCTAGATTTGACAGGTCTCAACTAGGTGCTAACCTTGGAAAAGACTGGGCCCTGGCAAAGCAGACCTATGCGGGATGCCAATGCACTTATGACACAACCACCTGCCAGCACTTGACTTTGTTCAGTGGTCTTCATGCACAGGATGAAGGGAGAAATCTACTGTATGGTCATGCACAGAAATAATGCCAGTCTTTGGGAGGTGAAGGCACAAGTTGCAGACCAGCTTGGACTACGCAGCAAAAAGCTTTCTAAAAAGCTGTCTTGTATGTCTTTTTTTTTTTTTTTTTTTTTTTTAGAAAACCTGAATAGAGAAAATATACTCACGAGTGCAAATGTTGGTGGCGGTGGGGGTGCTGGTGGGGGAGGGACAGGCATCTTGGGTAGTTAAAATTTCAGCAGTCTTGAAGGTAAATCTGTAAAAACAGAACACATTGGTGCATTAGACGGCTTGATAACAGTCTGTCTGTCATAACCTCCCTACTTCTCTTCCACAGTAACATAGGACACCTTTTAGAGGGGATGGGGTGCACTACCCTTCCCTCAGTTACCCTGGCAGGACTGTTCAGGAGGGACCCTGGTGAGAGTGGACATTTGAGTTGGAGATGCGGGGTGACTGTCACACCAGTACTGACACTGCTCAATTCTGTCCCTGCACGGCGCTGTAAGTGTGTGTCGGCAGATGTAAGCCTGTGCCTGCAGAAGCAGGCAGGATTTCTGGAAGCTACTAGAAAGCATCCCTGTCTGGTCAAACATATTTCGAGCAGCACCTACTCTTCCTCACTCATTTGCATAAAATCCTTTTTGCTCTCCCGCCTCCTACCCCCCCCCCTGGAACTGGTCCAACATTTTAATGAGATCTCTAAATGTTCTAAAAGTGCTGAAACTTTAGAATCTCTGTTAGAGAGTTTGAGCCTTATTCCGGTGAGCAACCTGGGACACTAACCACCTGAGGTCTATGCAACACTATGCCCAAATTCCAAACACAGGAATTATTTTCCTTTATTCTTAATAGTCTCGTCCAACTGCAGAAAACAATTTCTTAGCACTTAAATATTAATTTGGCTCAACCACTAAAAAGTTAATGTGGAAAATTTATACTTTAAGACAAACCATTCATTGAAATATGGCAGGACAGCCTGCTCCCTGTGAACACCACCAATAGGTTCCCATACCTGCTTCTAAACCAGTCTGAGGACATTGGGGACCCAGTGCCTTCAAAGTGAGCTAACTATGAAACAGAACTTCGCCCAGTGTGGTGGGGCACCCAAACGCTTAGGAGGCAGAGGCAGAGGCAGAGGCAGAGGCAGAGGCAGAGGCAGAGGCAGAGGCAGAGGCAGAGGCAGAGGCAGAGGCAGAGGCAGAGGCAGAGGCAGAGGCAGAGGCAGAGGCAGAGGCAGAGGCAGAGGCAGAGGCAGAGGCAGAGGCAGAGGCAGAGGCAGAGGCAGAGGCAGGAAAACACGGCAAGTCTGAGGTCTACACAGTGAGTCTGGTCGATGTTGCAAGCCCAGGTTAGCCAGAGCCACAGAGAGATCCTGAGAGGGAACATATTTTCCAAGTTTTTTTTTTCATTCCTTTTTAATCCTGGGGTAGAGGAGTTCTATGAGAGACTGCTGGAAGTGGCTTTATCCAGTTGTGGTTTATTACTGCAGTGGGCTGTTTGAAAACTCAGAGCATCTTGCTCTGTAAATATTGCCGGAAGTTGCTGTGCTACATAAGATGGAAGGGTTGAATCAATAGTTGGGTGTTTATCTGCTCTGTGTGTGGAGGGATGGGGGTGGGTATCAAAGGAACAAAGCAAGACACAGAAGGCCCCACTGCTCGCCCACCCTTGCTACGGCTTTTACATTCTACAGTTTCCATTTAAGTCCAATGACAGTTTATAAATAACATCCTTAATTTATTTTCATGATTTTTTTTGTGTGCGCCCGGCTCCTTTCCAACTTAGTTTTGTTATTTTCTCCCCTGATTCTGAGGAGAGCACTGTGGAGAATCGCAGTCAGCAGGAACATACACCCAAAGTTCTACTTGTCCTCAGAAAAAAAAGAATTCGGTAATAATTAACTTTTAGATTAAAAGGGACCTTGGGTAAATAACAGCCAGAAATAGTTCTTATTTTGATGTACACTCTGCTAGCTTATAAATGCAGAAGCATGCATGCCTAGGCACCCATTCCCCACCCTCAGGCTGGGCAAATGTGTTCTCTCCCTCTCCCTGTCTCCCTCTCTCCTTTCCTCTCCCTCTTCCCCCTCGCTCCCCCACCCCCAAAATTTGGCCAAGAAAGATCAATTAAGAAATTTTAGAATACACATAACTCAGTAGTGTCTAAATGAGTCAAAGGTCTTAAATTCACATTGTTATTACAACCATAAAAATAAATAAATATACAGGTCATTCCAGAAGCTGTAGATCCACTCGAAGGCACATAGAACTATCTAGTAATACGAAATTGCTGCTAAAATCGTGAATTTTTTAAAAAGCTCAGAGTTTTGAGAGTCCTACTGGAAAAATTCTTCTTGATTTTTGTTCTTTAGAGATTCCACCGTGCAAACCAAGTGTTGGATGTCTTTAAAATCTGAAAACCATTAAAACTTATTAAGGTGAACTTGGCTTTGTTCTTCAACTTCCTGTAAAAGGACTCAACGGGGAAAACTGATGCTCACAGTAAACCACAGTCATCCTGTTTCTTTCACACAATCTTTTCACAGGTGCAGTTGCCTGTAGTTTCTATTTTATGACACCAGTTGCTAGGCAACATCCCCCCACCCCACCCCCAAGACCTCTCTCTTTTAGAGACTTTTACTACCCTGGCAGAAAGAAAGGCTTGCTGGTCTTATTGCTAATTACTTCGCCTCTCCTGAGCTGAAGGTCCCTGCTCCAGCAAAGAGGCAATCCAAACAAGACAGACAGAAGGATACAGAAGGCAAAGCAAACAAAGCTCACAGAGTCCCCAGGAGTGATGGTTTGCCCCCACTCATGTTCAGTGGAACCCACACTGGCTGCGCACGGGACCCTCCACTTCCCACAATGCACTTGCTCTTTGCTTATTTGAAACAACAGCTTCAGTGACTACTAGGGTTGTTCTTTCTCATGGCAGCAGGTGAGGGAAGGGCACGCGGAGGGCCCACAGCTAACTCAGACACGCTGCATTCAGAGTTCTGGATAAGGAGGGAGTTTAGGGCTGAGATATAGCTCGGTGACAGAGCATGTGACAGCCTGCGGACCTAAAAGTGTTCTCCAGAGCAAAACTGAGTGTGGAGAACCTGGGAGGCAGACTCACACTTACACTTCCTCTGGAGAAGCAGAGGTTACCATGGAGAGTGTATTCTAACCTACTATCTTACATATTTAATTTAAAAATTAACAGAAACTGTAGACATCCGAGACCCCTCTAAAAGTAAGAGCATGAAGTTTGGCTGGTGACTCAGCTACCTGTGGTTTAGCTTAAGGGATAAGGACCAGGAATCCTATACTTTATCCATGTAAGTGAAACCGATTTTCTTCCTGCATCTTCCCTCCTTTCCAAGTACCTTCTTTAAAGGGCTCAAACCTCAAAGCTGACGTTTCCCTAAATCCTCAGCACCACATTTAGTATTCCCAAGAGGATTAATCTCTGCCTCCAATCTGCAGTACACACACACACACACACACACACACACACAGCACTCAAATCAACATACTGAATATGTTTATTTTATCATCTCAAGTATAGCCTTGTGATATGTGCTGAAATGTCACCAGATTTATTTCTAAAAAGGTCAAAACACTTAGAAAGGAAAATATTTTACCTGTGATCAATCCTTTTAAGCATATATTAAATGCTGCTGTGATCATTAAAACAAAACACTCTGTAATCCCTGATTCTCAGGACTAGAAAAGGACCCGGAAACCAACTGTACAACCTATCATGTGGTCCCCAGCTATTCAGGTGGGAAAAGTTCTTGGAATCCAGAAAATTTCCTCTACACACAGTAGTTAGGTGGCCTTGGGCAAATGACTTAGCCTGCCTAAACCCCGTTTCCACTGCGGATGGATATAAGGCTATCTACTCAGTAGGGCTACCCAAGAGTTCAATGAAGCAGGGCTTATTAAGAATTAGCCATTTGTTAAAAGTTAAAAACAAAAACAAAAACAAAAACACCAACAAGCACATGGAAAGGATGTCAAGTGATAAGTGCCGCCATCTTTCCCAGGTTCTAACCACAGGAAAGGGAAACCTTAGCCCCAGTGTACACACACACGCTGCACAGAATCACAAAGGAGTAAGGGAGTGTGCTTAAAGCCAGTCTGAGATGGAGCAGTGGTTAAGATCTCTTACTGCTCTTCCAGAGGACCTAAGTTCAGTTCCCAGCACCCATATCACAGCTGCTGGTAACTCTAATTCCAGAGGATCCTCTACTCTCCTGTCTCAGCAGGCAAGATTATGTGCACATGATGCACATAAACTCACAAAGGCACACACACACACACACACACACACACACACACACACACACACACAAACCAACCAAGCAAACAAACAAAAATAAAGCACAACTTACATTTCCCAGAAAAGTATCCTAGTTTAAGGCATTTCTTACTCTTGTTTTTTGTTTGTTTTACTATTTAGAACTTAAAGGTCACAATATACAGAAGTATATTCATGGTAGTCCAAAGTAAATGTTTTTTTTTCCAATACATGGCACACATGACAAATTGATAAGGAAACAAACAAACAAACAAACAAAGGCCAAACCTTAAGGCACAAATGTATCAGAATTTAAAGAAAAGCTTCACACTTCTAACAGAAGTTTAAAGAAGCTGGTAACACAAATAACATCTTCATTAAAACGTCACAAGATCTCCAGGGTCTGGGACTCAGTAGCTCACCTCCTCTAACACGCTTACAGGGCAGTGCTAGAATCTGCGTCCTCAACACAGGGACTCTGCTGCTGGCACCAGGGAATTCTCTCCAGCACAGTCCTTCCAGGCTGAGTCCCCTCCACAGTTTAAATGGAGGTATTGATGAGCTGTGCACAAGCACCCACTGATACACTTTGCAATGAGCATCGGAGGAGCCGAATGTGGTTTTAGGCAAATCACTTAATCTCTTTAGACTGATAAAAAAGAGTTTTGAGTAGATCAGAATCTACAAAGTGCTGGGAGGCTAACACAAAACCCTGAGGAGGGAAACGGTCTTAAGACGAACTATCTAGGTGAATCCACAGCCAGAGCCTTCCCTCGCTCCTCCCCTTCCTCTCTCTCCTCTTAGTCTAGTCAAGTCTACGAGTAACCCTCTACTATCTGAACTCTCTGTAGCCTTCCTTTACACTGGTGTTTCTACTCTACAGAAGAGCTGCACCATCAAGTTAGTGACAACTGCTTGTGCCTGTTGACTAAAGCTGTACACGCCTTCCTGGGTGAGAAAAGTGCCCCTCTGTATTTCTGCAAGGAGAAAGAGGAACATGAAATGCTTTTTCAAACACAGCCTAGAGAATTTTGTTTGTTTGTTTTTACATAAAACATTTCCTTACCCCTGCTCCATGGGTCTCTGTGTGCACTGCTTTAAAGTTACATTTTATTTTATAGTTGATGTTATTTAATATTAATCATATTAGAGTTCACTATGACAAATGGCACTGAATCTGATTAACATCAGTAGAAACTAGGCACTGTTCTGATGTGGATAGAATTACTCTAAAATACAAAGTAACAACTTCCTAATAGACTGCCTGAGCCAGGACCACACCACGTGTGCGACTGGACAGCTGCAGCCTCCGGCAAGCAAGGGATGCGGTGGGTCCGGTGGGGCTGGCTTTGAAACTGACAGTGACTACTTAGACTTTAAGAATCCTTTGGCAGCTCAGGCTGAAGACTCAGAGGCAGCTCTATGGATCTGAATTGACTTTACAGAGCAGAGTTCATGTTAATTGACATAAGGCTCCATCCATCTTATGGAAAAATGGGCAAGACATTCATATGGATCCAAATCTGTCCAATGGTCAGGAAAAATTCTACAGAAAAAGCTCAGTTACACATTGGCTCAGAGCAAGTTCTGAAGCGCTCACAATCATCATAGCAGGCAGCAGGAATAAATCACACGCCGTTCTACAGAACAATTAAACATCTTTATCTCGACACACTATGGCCCATTAAACGTCATTTAGTTCTTCCCTTTTGCTGATAAAGGGAATTAATTTAGTTTGAATACAGTTTTTCTTACCGTTAAAAAAGGAAGGCATGATCAGAGACTCAGGCAGAGAGAAAGAGAGACCAGGCAAGACAAGCGCCAGAAGAGAGAACTGTCTCTCAGAAAGGCATTATCTTCTTAGCACAGGCGAGGGGTTGTTTCTGGGCAGCCATGTTGGACAAGCTCTGGCCTCTTGTTCAGTGTGACACACCAAGTCAGAGGCAAGCATCCTTCTGTGGTATTCACTTCCTGCCTGATTAATTTCTCGTTTGTTCCTTCCTCCTTTGCTATAGAAAAAGAAACTAGATTGGTTTTACTTAAGAAGCAATGAGGAAAAAAAAAAAAAACCAAACACCCAAATTAAAAAGTTTCTCCTTCCTTCAGGATAGAATATAGCCACTTGATGCAGAGGTAAGTGGATCTCTGTGCCTCTCTCCTGTTAACAGTTCCCACCCCCAACATCTCTACAAAAATAATTACTCCTGGAACTTGAGATTTTTTTCAAAAGAATTCAATTAGTGAGCACAACCCTCAATTCTGACTATTTCATTTAGCAATATTGAGAAGAGTCACTGAAGAAATAAAAGAAGCCCTTAAGTACGCTGAGAATTAACCTAAGTGAGCCTTTCTCATTTGCAGAAAGTTCAAGTGTGTGGGGGGCGAGTCAGGATGCAGGTGAGGTGTGCAGTTGGGTGCATCACTGCAAGCGAGCTTGGGAATGCCAGCAGGGCCTAAGCCAAGATAAAGGGTGCACAGACAAGCTGCAGACCCGCAGCTTTCTAGACCTGAATGTTTTGTTCCCTCTCTCCATACTTACAGGGTGACAATCAACTCTGCTAGAACATATTTGACAAAGGCAGACAGAGACTGAAGGCAGAAGAGGGAGGCAAGTTCTTACTTCTGAGGTAGATGGCAAGGGAGGGAATATAGGATTTCACAGCCTTGGGTCTGGCATAGAGTAGCATAAAATAGCCATACATTTCTTTTGATGCGTCTGAGAAATTCACATTCATTTTTGTAACACATACCATGTAGCTTAGCAAATGGCTTCAGGTGAAAGAATGAAAACCGAGATATATTTCAGAACGCTTCATTATGAACCATGCATGTGAGATCCTGACTCCGACGTACAAGGCCCAGTTACCGGACACTTCCTGACTTATGTGAGCGGGTGGGGCGGGGCCAGTGCGGGTGGGGCGGGGCCGGGGCGGGTGGACAATCATTGGAGGAGATGCTTGCAGGGTGCAGTGGGACCAGAAGTATTACATTTCCTCTGGTATGCTTATGATAGCTTATGATAGCTCCACCCCAATACCAGAAATAGTATTGAGGAGCGCTGGACAGGTGGGTTCTGAGTTCAAAGGGTAGTAAACCCAAATCCCCTGAGATCTCAGTTGACTCGAATGAACAGCGTCGCCGCCATGTTAGGCCATGGGCCCAGTTCCTAGAAGTGGATATCCAAGGGTCAAATGACCGAGGTGCCTTTATTTCTCTTGGAGCCGCCTGAAGGAACTCAGGACCTCTTGCCTAAAGCAGGGCCTAGTGCGGGTACTGTTCAAACAGGACTTACTAGGCAAGAGGCCAGGCAGAGGCAGAGAGGCAGAGGCAGAGAGGCAGAGGCAGAGGAGGCAGAGGCAGAGGAGGCAGAGGCAGAGGAGGCAGAGGCAGAGGAGGCAGAGGCAGAGGAGGCAGAGGCAGAGGAGGCAGAGGCAGAGGAGGCAGAGGCAGAGGCAGAGGAGGCAGAGGCAGAGGAGGCAGAGGCAGAGGAGGCAGAGGCAGAGGAGGCAGAGGCAGAGGAGGCAGAGGCAGAGAAGGCAGAGGCAGAGGCAGAGGAGGCAGAGGCAGAGGAGGCAGAGGCAGAGGCAGAGGCAGAGGCAGAGGCAGAGGCAGAGGCAGAGGCAGAGGCAGAGGCAGAGGCAGAGGCAGAAGAGGCAGAGAGGGAGGCAGAGGCAGAGGCAAGCAGCCAGTATCCACGCCTTCTGAAAACCCTTGGGGCCACAGAAAAGATTATCAACTCTAACTTAAATGCTTGGGTGAATCTTTGAGGAAGTCTAACTATAGCTGTCTCTAAAACGGGAACATGGGGCAATGGGGGTGACTTGTCTACGTATTTACAGAGTTATTTTGAAGTTCACTCTGTTAGGCACCCCAGATTCACACATACAGAGAGAGGAAGAGAGGGAGGAGAGAGAGCAGTGAGACAGAGACACAGGCACAGAGAGAGAGAGACAAAGAGACTATTTCGTGTGCATGTTTTTCCAAGGCTATCCCGTCTATTAGTGAAGCTCGGTAAGAAGGCAGAAAGTCACTTAGCAGGCAGAAGCTCTCAAGAACTCCAGAGAGTAGGCATACAGGATCTGGGTCATTTCATCTTTAATGAGATTTGCAAACGCCGTCTACACAAGCTATACTTGAGGTGTGTACTAAGTAAGATAGAATGCCAACCCGATAATGATCCTCTTCTTAACCCCCTCCAATAGCTTCTCATTCACTTATAAACTCCAGCACCTTGCCTACACCACAGAGTTCCATAAGATCTCTTTGCCCAGCCCTCTGTCATCCTGGCTGGCGTTGAATTTGCTGTAATCCTGCCTCTGCACTCTGCACACAGGGCTGGACTTCAGCTGTGCATCACTACAGCTTGGCTCAAACTGATGCTGATTACCGGCAGCCCTTTCCGCTCCTTAACTGTACCAAGTTCATTTGCATCTTGGGGCTTTGTAGTTATACATCCTCTCATCTGGGCCCTCCTGTCCTGTGTCCTCTCATTGGTCAGCTGTTAGTAAAAATGCCCTCCAGGTCCACCTCTGCTTTCTCTTTGCAGAATGTGTGCCCTCACTTGATAGTGGACCTGTCTGTATGCACTCCTCACCACGATTGCAGCTCCATAAGAGCTGAGACCCTGTTTGTCCTGTTCTCTGTTGTCTCCTCAGCATCTAACTCCTATGCCTGGTAGGTGGTCAGCATAGTGGCTTTGAATTTCTTGTAACGCAACATCCCTTCCCAAGCTTCCCATAGTGAGCGTCCATTGTCAATTTGACAGAAACGAAGAGTCTGGGAAGAGAAGAGCTCAGCTGAAGAATTACCCTGATGAGAATGGCCCGTGGCCATGTCTGTTATGGGATGGTTAGCAGTATTTCATAACTGCTAAGTGAGCTGGCCTGGAACCCTCGCATAAACTAGTCTAGCCCCGAAATAGCAGCGATTTTCATGCTGGGCCTTAGCAGTCTGGGCATTGCAGGTCCACCTGAATCCTTGTGCTTCTTCCTCCTCCCTCCCGCTCAGATCCAGATGTTCTCAGTGCACTGTATTCACAGCCACAGCATCAGCAGTACAGCGGTTCACAGCTGCCCAGACTCTTGTGTGCACTTAGATCTCCAGACCTCTTTTTGCTGATGGCCCACTGTAATCAGAACCAAGGCCTGGGAGGAGACTGGATGTGACATGCGAGGATACAGGGGTTGGACCTGCCACACTCATCCTTTGGCCATCCTGGGTATGAAACTACACATAAGCAGGAATCGGGGTGAAGACAAGCAAGCACCCAAGCCCTGAGCTGAGGGCTGAGCTTTGCCTGCACGCAGCCCTAATCACAGATGTGTGTTTGCATTTGAGTAGGCTAGTGCAGACGTTGCAAGTAACATAGTAACTGGTACTGGAGGCGAGTTTTGAAAGTGACCCTTTAATCTGCACTTGGCTGGATTAATGTTGGGGAGAGGCTAGTACGGGTTCTTCAAGGCTAGAAGTTGGTATCCTTACACTGTGTGCTAGTTATGACGTGACTTATTCATCTGTGACCGAGACACGGAGCCTGTTGGTGGCTCACGACTGACAGAAAATACTTCGGATGTTGGGCTATCCTGTTCGGTACTCCCTGCTAGGTTCACTCCCGAAAAAGCAGGGACAGAAGGCAAAACTGTACCAGTCTGGGAGACACTGGAAGTTGATTCGTTGCTGTGTCTGCACAGCCATTCTGTTGTCTGAAAAAAGGGGCGGCTGCTTTCACCTGTTGCGCTGCACCTTACCAGCGAGAAGCAGGTTATCCTGTGAGCAGTCTGGATTTGGCAGATTAGCTGCCTTTTCCGAGAGTTGGGGGTCCTTTTTGAAACAGTGTGTCTGGGGTAAACAGTCTACTTGTTAGTCTGGAGTTGTTCAGGGTCCTCGCTCCCATCCCTAGAGTAAGGAGCTCAGAACTGTGAAGAGATCGTTGCTACTGTAGCAACTGGGCTAACTCTACTCGACTCCAGGAACAGCAAGTAACCAGCAGGCTTCAGGAGTGCTTCCGGGTTCCCTGGCTGCAGTGACAGGTTCGGAGATGAACATGTGACTTCTTCCGAATCAAGGAGAGTCAATGAGAGATATTCTGAGACTCATGGGGCCAGTGCTGGCTTGTATTGCAGTACACTAGGAACACGGGGAAGGGGTGACTGAGAAGGAAGCTAATTCAGAAAGAGCTAGAAGGAAGCCTGAGACTTAGAGAGCACAGAAACCACAAGCAATGATGATGTAGGCTAGGATGTAGGCTCCCAATTCAAAAAACAAAAACAAACAAAACAAAACCAACAGCCTCTTCAAAAACTAAAAGAAAAAAATAAACAAAACCACAAAGCGGCTAGAATTTAAACGCTGATTGTCTATTTAATGGCATGAAGATAGCCCTGATTTTAGATTCGATGTTATTGTAACTGTTATATTTTACAAGGAATCCTGAGGTTTTAGAGATTTGTACTACAATATTTGTGAATGAAATGACGTGTCTGGATTAGTGTTAAAGTAACAGAGAATGAAGGCAGGTGGGTCAGGGGCAGGAGAGACCAAGCGGTTCCGAGGCTGGGTTTAAAGGTGAGCCAAGACCGCACGTTAGGGTTGTACACCACCATGCTTGCTTTTCCGAGAAAAACAGGCAAGGGAGAAGCAACAAGGCCGATGGCTCATTCCCGTCTTCATCCACCAGAGGCTGTAGGAGGGGTTTGCTTGATTCATTACCAACCTGCTAGGATGTGGAGTTAAGGAAAAGTTCGTTTGTTCATCTCAAAATAATGTCTTGGCTTTTGGATAAAATGGGACACTGAAGTCTTTTCTGTAATAGTCGAGGATGTAGGTAGTCCTTTCTAGGAAAGGATTAAAATTACTGAAAGGGATACTAGTGACTGAAATCAGATACTTTAGTAACTGTGGCAATAGAATAAATAAATAAACAAATAAATAAATAAATTTCTAACCAGTGAGCTAAGAAACAAGAGGCAAAACAAACAAACAAAAAAACCTCCAAGAAGCAAAAAGAAACAGGTGAGAAGGTAATGAGACGCCTTACTTACTAACACAGATGGCTCAGGCCTGGTGGGTGGGGCCCGCCTTTTGCATTGTCTACTTCTCTGCCAGGATGACCCTTAATATACACGCTCAATCTACTGTCACTCCTGGGCCAGGCTTAACTCACCCAGATCCAACTCTGGGCTAGAGCTATAAACTCCCAAGAAGACGTCATCATGTTTGAAGCCATTTCTGAAATGCGGGCATTGACTAGGCATTTTTGGGCACGCGGCCAGTGACATCAAGTCTTCTCCCTCCTGGAGTCATAATATTAATAACTTCAGTCCTGGAGGTGACTCCGCAGCTGGGAGATGCTATGGTAGACAGTTTCGGTTTAGACACTCAAAAGAAATCCATGGGCTCAAAGCCTCGGTGGCTTCTCAATGATAGCAAGTGAAGTCTAAGTTCCTCCATGCTGAGCGAGGCTGTGGGGGCCGACCCTCCCCTGCCAGCGTCACCAGGACTTGCTTCTCCTGCCCTTCCTGCCTTCTCTGTGTTCTCCCTCTTCTGAGCCTGCTGAATTCTCCCCTAAGTGCGCTCCTTTCTTGGCTGTCCACCTCACTCACGGCAGGCATTATTGACACAGTCTGCTTCCCCCGATACAGTGGCCACTATGGCTGAGGGCAGGGACTTTGTCTTGTCTATCACTGTCTTCTCAGCTGTTCCAAACAGTAACTGACACACCACAGAGCTTATAAAACACACGAGAAAGGGCACCGGGGGACCTCCCAGCTCCAGGTTAGAACATCACTCATCTTATTTCTTTGTAGGAAAAAAAATGTTTTTTGTTGTTGTTGGTTTTTTTTTTTTTTTTTTTTTTTTTTGTAAATGGAAAGCCCATGCCTGTGCCCTTTGAGAGCACCCTCTTGTTTTCAGTAATGTCATAAAACTGTGAAAATTTTCCAGTTGATCACCAACTTCCAGCACAAGTGTCTCCAGGGGAAACCCATACAAAACAGAGAATGGTTTCTTACAGCCCAAGGAGCAAACTACTGGAAAGTCCCCCTCCGCATCCTGCCATGTCTGGTCTCTGCACATATACCAGGAGTTGCTACTGACATGTGGCTAAACACACATTCCTTTTGGTTGCCTATTGATGGTTTGAAGACCGAATAAGGCCCTTACAGTTATTTCTAGGATGAGGATAATGGGCCTCTAGGTTCTTGCCAGCCTTCTCTGTAGCCCAGAGTTACTCCATGCCTTCTCTTGGAGGACAGAGCCATAAAGGCAGAGAAAGCCTTCCCTGGAATCCCAGGGACTAGGGTCTGACATCATGTCTCTAAACACTGCAGGAGAAGCACACTGACCCGAGATGCCCCTTGGAGTCCTCTGGCTGCTCGTGAGCCAGGCTTGGCTGGTGATGTCTCCTGAGAGAGGCTGACCCAGCTGCTCTGTGAAGACAGGAAACGGGGGAACATCTGCAGGTCCAATAATGAGTGGCTTTCCTGGGACAGTTTGCACTGTACCATATGAAAGACTATCCCATTCAGCACAGAACTGTCCCCTTCACAAGTTCTACTAGATACTTATGTAGGTGGGAAAATGCATATAGAGATCTTATACAGGACCTTAACTCCAGTGCATATGTAAATATAAAGTAAGTACATATGTTCCTTGACTTACAAGGTTGCAGTTAGACACAACAATGGTGTGACTACAAATAGCAGACACATATTGTGTGCCTCAAGAAGTTATAGGAAGGATTTGGGCGTTTTCATCATAAACAAATGGTGTTTGAGGAGAGACATGTCTAAATGATTTAAACATTACAGATATCTAGACATCTTTCCATTAATATGTATCTGTTAGAATGTTTTATGTATCAGTTCGAAAATATACTTTAAAGAAGAGTTGTAAATTACATGCAATCAACTAAACATCCCAGCTTAGAAACTAAATCTGCGGTGGCTCGTCGCTTGCTTCCCCTCACCCTTCAGAGGCTATCAGTGGGTTTGCTGCCATATCCAGGACTGTACCCAGGAGACTGGCAGTCAGAGCATGGTCGATGTTCTGGAAACATTGGTTGCACCTCCTTGCCTGACTTTCCAGAAATATAAATATTCCATCAGTGAAAAGGGTTCCTTTGTTCAGGTTGGGAGGGAAATGAGAAAGTTGTCAGAATAAAAAAAAAGAAAAAAGAAAAAAGAAAAAAGAATCAACGCTAACAACAAGGGTGGGGGGAAGCTGGGGGTGGGGGAGGGGTGCTGGAGAGATGGCTCAGAGGTCAAGAGCCCTGACTGGTCTCCCAGAGGTTCTAAGTTCAATTCCCAGCAACCACATAGTGGCTCATAACCATCTGTAATGGGGATTTGATGCCCTCTTCTGGTGTGTCTGAAGACAGGGACAGTGTACTCATATACATAAAATAAATTTAGGGCCTGGAGAGATGGCTTAGTGGTTAAGAGCACTGACAGCTCTTCCAAAGGTCCTGGGTTCAAATCCCAGCAACCACATGGTGGCTTATAACCATCTGTAATGGGGATCCGATGCCCTCTTCTGGTGTGTCTGAAGTGCACTTCCATATAATAAGTCAATAAATCTTTTTTTTTTAAAAAGAACTTCATAAAATAAATTTAAAAAATAATAAAGCTGGCTGGTAGTGGTGGTACACGCCTTTAATCCCAGCACTTGGGAGGCAAAGGAAGGCGGATTTCTGAGTTCGAGACCAGCCTGGTCTACAGAGTGAGTTCCGGGATAGCCAGGGCTACACAGAGAAACCCTGTCTCGAAAAACAAACAAACAAACAAACAAACAAATAATAATAATAATAAAGCTGAGATGTTATAAAGGGATGGTAGGAAACCACGTTGCCCGACAGCAACCATTACACGTGGGTTGACCAGAACCACAGCACGCACAGGGGTCACAGCAACGCTGCAGAAAAAGGACTTCTCCAAGGGCATCTGCCCAGTATCTTCCAGCCTCAACTGAAGCTACTCTTGTTATCAACCACAGTGGCCAGAATATTGTTTCAAAATATCTGATATTGATCCTCACTTTGGGCTTTGAAGGCTCTGCCTTCAAAACCCTTTGACCACACCCACAGTTCACTATCACAACCCACCCCCCCTTCAGTGGTCTGTTATTCTCAAATAAATATCAGTTATTGTTCTGAGAATCTGTCCTTGTTTTAAAAAAAAGTTTGATGAGATTTTTATCAAAAGCTTGTCACCACTTTTAGCAAACAGTGTGCCCAAGGCCGCTGATAACCAGTCTCTAAAGTCTCTAACTAGAGTTCATTACAGAGGTCGCTGTGGAATCCACAGAGAATCCACACACAGATGCAGAGGCCTGACCACTGGCTCTGTGTGTTGTGCCTCCTCTCCCACCCAAGATGATGTACTTGATCACATCCAAACTAAAGTTAGCCAGGTAGTAGTGGAGCAGGCCTTTAATCCTAGCACTCGGGAGGCAGTGGGCAGATCTCTGAGGTCAAGGCAAGTCTGGTCTACAGAGTGAGTTCCAGGAACAAAGGGGTTGCCACCCACAAGTTGAGAAACATACCTTAGATGCTCCTTCCTCTTTAAGTACTGTTTAATTTATCTGTTTGTTTGTTTGGGGTGTGTGTGTGTGTGTGTGTGTGTGTGTGTGTGTGTGTGTAGGTCAGCAACAACGTGCAGAAATTGTTCTTTGCTTCCACCATGTGGTCCCAGGGATCAAACTCAGGTTATCAATTTGATGGCAAGTGCCTTTACTGGCTAAGCCATCTAGCCAACACCCTCACACACAAATAAAAAGCAGTGGGACTTGGGAGGTGGCTCCGAGGTTACGGACACGTGCTCTTGCAGAGGACCCGAGTTTGGTAACAGTGTGCTCATGTGCATGAGCAGGAATGGGGGGGGGGCGTGCACGCACACACACACACACACACACACACACACACTCACACACGGCAGTGACGATATCATGTCACAGGACGTTCAGTACTTCTGTTCCTACAAACCAAGAGCATCATGTGTTTAGCTAGAAGAGAAGGCAGAAGGACTCCAAGTCCAAGCAGGGTCAGGGCAAGAGGAGAAGACAGGGAGAGCCAGGACCTCAAAGTTAGAGGCTTATCTAGTAGAGGAAGCTTTGGTGACCAAGAGAAGCATGGGGCTGGGTCAAGTTGTGGGCAGAGAGAGGTGGAAGTGATGTTGGCATAGTCTGTCACACCGGCTTTGACAACCATCTGTGCGCTGTCAGAATATAAGTGCCACTCAGAAGCCAAGAGTAGGGCCCAGGTCGAGTTCTGTCTGTTGTTTCATTTTATTTTGGTTTGTCTGTCTGTCTGGTTTTTTTATTGTGTTGTGGTGGGGATAAGACAGGAAGAGAGTGTTTAAATTGTTTTTTTTTTTTTTCCTTCTCTTCTGCATGCCGCCATATCTTCCTGGAGGTAGCCTAGGGAATACGATCCATGTGGTTTTTATACTGCTTGGTATTTTGTTATCCTCAAAGCTGTCAATATTTAATTGTAGCCATGGAGCTCCTTTGTACACAAGCCACCAACCGGTCACCCTGTTGGAATGGACCTGAGACACAGAAAATGGTCCAAGACTTGGGCTGGACAGCTTCTGGGGTGCAGAGGAAAGAGACATTTGGTCAATAACAGGGTGGGTGACCCTGCCAAAAATGGTAGAGCTGATCATCTTGGTTGCATCTTTTCTGACCTTTGCACACACATTAGGAAGCAGGAAGCATCTTCTAGTGTCTCTTTGGTAGCCTGACAGGATACTGACTCCACTGCAGACAAGCTGGGAGGGAGGGTTTTTTTTTTTTTTTCTTCAAGTTTTCCCAGTCAGTCATTTGGAGAACTCAGAGCAGCCGGAGGGGAAGGGAGGTTCTTGGAGGGAATCTGGGGTCATCTGGGTAGAACAAACTCTCATTTGGCAGGCCACAGAGAAAAGCAAACTGTGCTAAGAAGCAGGAGAAGAGAGACTCAGGGACCCTGTGCAGGGGAGCAGAGTGTGAACTCTTTCCCTAGGCGGTGACAGTGACGTGCTGAGGAGTGATGTTGCCAGCTGCTTCCCTTCCGTAGCAGCAAGAGTTGCTCACCACCGGAAGCAGAGGCTCTCCTGCTCACCTCACCCAGTGTCCACCGTCAACAAGTGCTCTCACCATCTTCAGAGAAGATTTCCATAAGTGAAATAGCCTGGCCTCAGACATCACTTCCAGTTTTCAAGAAAAGTCAGGGTAATCTTAGTTAAAAGGGTAAATAGAAGCAAAGGGGATTTTCCTTTCTTTCTATCTCTCTTTCTCTCTCTCTTTTTTTTGTTTGTTTGTTTTTGAGACAGGATTTTCCTGTAAAGCCCTGGCTGTTGAACAGTCCTTTCACACATCAGATATTTACATCAAGATTCACAAGAGTAGCAAAATTACAGTTATGAAAGAGCAATTAAAAAAAAAACCCTTTAAGGTTGAGGGTTGCTCCAACATGAGGAACTGTATCAGAGAGTGGAAGCATCAAGAAGGCTGAGAAGCACCCAGCTAGGGAGGTAGTAGCTCAGTCAGTTAAGAGCTTACCTTCCAATTATGAGGACCAGTGCTCTATCTCCAGACCCACGTTAAAAAAAAAGAAAAAAAGAAAAAAAACTAAAAAACAAAACCAAAAACCCCTGGCCACCATGGTGGCGCTTGCAACCGCAGCACTAAAGATGTGAGGATTTAAAGAAAGATGATTGCCGCTGGCTCGCTGGGGCTCACCTACTGGTCAGCCTAGGCTACTTGTTGAGCTCTGCCAGTGACAGCTGCTGACAGAATATGGACAGTTCCAGAGGATACCTTTATATAGTATAAGGACTAGAATAGAAAATACTAATAGTCTATGTTTCTTTTAAGGGTTTTGATACCTCAGACTTTTAGCTGGCACCCCTGTGTCCATTACGTTTGTTTTCAATATCTTATTTATATTAATCTTTGTCAATTTATTAGGTAAAAACTGCACACCTGGGCAACATTAATTTTAATTTTGATTATCAGTGAGACTGACAATGTCTGGCATTTGTCCACTTCTCATTACATCTTTTTTTTTTTATTAAATGTTATTTGAATTTTTTTTTAATTCCAGAGTCAAACTTTTATTTACCCAAAGTGTCATGTGTTATATTTTTCCCTCAGTGGTGGGGATCAATTTCAGGGCCTCGAGTGTGCCAGACAAGCATTCTCATACTAAGCTTCATGATTTTGTTTTGTTTTTTTTTTTTCAAAAACAAAATGGAACATTTACCCACTGGGCCTGGTGGGCAGTGGCTATTCTCGGGAGCTTATTAGACCACCTTGATTTTGCAAGTGTGGTTAAATTTTACTGTGACAACTGTGGGAATGGTCTCTGTGCCAGGCTGGAAGGAGGACGCAAGATGTCTAGGCACATGGCCCCACAGCAATGCAGGAATACCTGGAAACTTGTATTACGACCCCAAAACAATGAGGAATAATCGGTCTAAGCTTCCTTTATCTTCACTGGCTTCGTCTGCCATTATGAAACGATTTAGGAAAAAAGAAAATCAATTTTGATTTTTTTTTTTTTTGCAGGACTTCAGAGCTGTCAAACAGTCTGTTTGAGTACAGGTCGTTCAAAGCAACTCTAAGAATCTGTGACAGTGACCTCTTACAGCTTCCTCTTTATCTAGTTCTGACCAAGTCACAACCTGAGATGAGGGTGGGTGGTCTTTGCTTTTCATAGTCCACCCTACTGGACTGAGATGCTCAAAATGTCTAAATCAGACCCGCAGATGCCCCGGCGCAGCATGCACGGCACACATTACACATCAGCATTAGGCTCCAGTAGTTATCACATCGATAGTGGCCTGAGCTTCCTGGGTAGTGCTGCTTGGTGAGGAGGAAACTTGAGTTGGGGGGGGGGAGGTAGTGAGGCTGCGGGATGAGGAGGGTGAAAGGGCATCAGAGGGATGCAAGGCAGTGGAGAATTTGATTTGTGTGGTACTTGAAAAACACTAAGTACTGGTCACCTCAGTCGATTCATACCCAGTTCCCAAATACCCTTAGCCCCACTTCAGATATCTTCCATCCATCCGTCTAATCTGTGCCAGCCCAAATTCCCATCCACTAGCACAGAGGTGTGCCCAACAAACCTAGACAGACGCTTCCTACAGGTTGAGCCAAATTAGACACATGCTCACCGCCTTGTATGTCACCTGAAGAGAGTTGCTGCCAACCAATAGGAAAGTTACAGTCCAGGAGAAAAAAGGGGGCCACCTGTCCCAGAATCCTACATTACAATGGACATGGCCTTTCTTGGACTTGCTAAGATGACCAATGGCTTTTCACGGTAGTCTCGTCCCACCTGTTTAGTCCAGAGCAGTGGTTCTCAACCCGTGGGTTATGAGCACATTGAGGGATGAACAACCCTTTCACCTAAGACCGTCCTGCTTATCAGGTATTTACATTATGAATCATAACTACCAAAGTTACAGTTATGATGCAGCAACAAAAATAATTTTATGATTGGAAGTCACCATAACACAAGGAGCTGTATTAAAGGGTTGCAGCATTAGGAAGGTTGAGAGTCACGGACCTAGAGGCAAAAAGGTAAACAAAGGAACAGTAATTGTGGATGTTTCCAGTGGTAACACATAACAAACAGAATATAGGCCTAAGCAAGGGCCTGGTCTCTCTGAGCTAGTGGGAAGCGAAGCCACCAGCCTAGCAATCTGGCCAAGTTCAGCCACTGCCAAGTGATGGCACCCTGACTGGGGAGACACCAGTGACAGGAGCTGAATAGAGCTGTGGTAAAATGTGGCGCCTCACAGAAAAGAGTTCACGCAGCCAACCCTCGCCGGCAGGGCGCTCGTGGAGAGCGGTGTGGAGATCAGGGGTGAAATCCTACTCTGTTCACAGGACCTCCTCCATATCCACGCTTACTCTTCCCTGAGGCCACATACCTTGAGGAGCCTCCCTTGTTTTCCTCATCCTTGACACAGGCTCTATTAGCCCATGGTGATCTTCCTCACCCCTTTGATTACAAGGTCTTACTTAGCCACGAGAGCGCTCCTCCCCTCCTTGATATAAAGTCTTGCTTTGGACCCATGCTAATAAGATGACTAACAGCGCTTGTACTCCCGACAATCCTCTGGCCTCAGCTTCACAGGGGTTGGGATCACATGATGGACTTCCATAGTCTGCCCTCTATTTTCCAGTACTGGTTATCAAACTCATCCTCCATGGTCTAGGTAAGGGTGTCCTCAGGCACACCCAAGACGTGGAGGCTCAGTTTTGAAACTCCTCCTCTACTGTGGGCACTTCCCTTCAACACTGAGGGCACAAAGGCTGAGGGCAAGCTCCCTCCCACTGCTTCCTCTATCCCACTATTTTGAAAACGTAGATGACGATTTCTCAGAGATGCTGAGAGATAAACAAGGCTGCAGCATGAACAACGGCTCAGGCAACAGAGACTAGTGACTCTCTCAGGCCCAGAGCTACTCCAGCCACTACCTGCACCATGCCTGAAAACAGCCTTAGACAATGTTAACATCATAACACTTCATTCAAACATGCTCCAAGACAATTTTAAAAAAGAGCGCACAGTTATTTGTTGAAAAGCAAATGATATCTGGTATCACTTTACTAGAACCAAGTGTTTGTAAACAAAGGACACTCTAAAAAAAAGAAAAAAGAAAAAGAAAAAAGTTGAGTTCATGGAAAAAAAAAAGCCCATGGAAAAACCTACTCAGAACTAATTTTCTAGTAAGGACAATTTCTCTGACTTCAGACACACCAGAAGAGGGTGTCAGATCCCATTACGAATGGTTATGAGCCACCATGTGGTTGCAGAGATTTGAACTCAGGGCCTTTGGAAGAGTAGTCGGTGCTCTTACTGGCTGAGCCATCTTGCCAGCCCCCTCCTCTGCCTCTTATATAGAAGAAGCTGTTGAAAAGAATCAGTTTTAGCACGTGAATCTGATACTATTACCATCACTACAGAAGTTCATGCTGATACATTTTAAGCTTCTAGCTCTGTTTTCCTTTGTAAAAAGCATAAAAAAAAATTTGAAGTTTAGAATTTACTCATACGATATTTTAAAGCGTTACTCTCTTCACGGCAAAAGCAGTTAACAAACTTATGGGAAAGAATGTGTAGTTGGCATACTAACATTTAAAAGTATTAAGGTCTTTTACTGTTCAAAAATATTTTAAAGAATAATAAAAGGAAAGCCAAGGATGGCCTTACTCAAACTTCTCTCTGTCTCTCTCTCTCTGTCTCTGTCTCTCTTTCTCTCTCTCTCTCTCTGTGTGTGTGTGTGTGTGTGTGTGTCTTACTCTGCAGACCATGATCCCATGATGTCCTCAAACTCAGTCATTCTCCTGCCTCTGCCTCTCCCGTCCAAGGAGTTACCATGCCTACTTTCAATTTCTACAGTATATCAGGACCTGAGAATCTAGGAGCATCAAAGATTTAGTAGCGTCCATATTCTAAAGCCTGGTGTGAATTTCTCAGATCAGGCAGATGTCAAGCAGAACACGACCCTGTCTAAACCTCTGCATGTCATCATCAGGGCCGACGCCTCAGTAGCAACATGAAGCATTTCCTGGAGACCCCAGCCATATTACTGCCAAAAATCATTTTCATGAACTCACCCTCAAACATGAAACACAGGGTAGGGCTGCTCTGCTGTCCCTCGGTCACCATTGTACCGAGCTGGCAGGAATCTCTCCCTGTACAAAACTCTTTCCAAGCAAAGACTTGGGAAGAAGTGGTACGCTGATACCATGGTGGGGGGAAAAGTCCTCAAATACAAAGATAGCTCAAAAGTCTCTGTGGATAGCTTAATGGAAATAAACAACTCAGTTCCAGTTCAAAATAATCCCAAGAGACCAGTTTACTTTGGCCATAGCTGCATGCATGTAGAAAGCTGAAGGTCCTGCTTATGCAGTAATTGTGTTGTGTGCTAAAGGAATGAATAGCCAAGGCTGTCCACCCTGAGGTCGGGATGCAATAAAAGATACATCTGCCCAGTGTGGCTGCAGAAACAGAACCACACGAGTCTGAGAGGGTTTCTCATCTTAAGAGAGAGGGGGCTCCCGGCCATTTTGCTCTCCAGGAGCTAGAGCAGGTTTGACACATTTTCCTGGGGCTGCTCTTCACTGGTAGCCCATTCTGAGTCCACAACAGTCTCCCGCTGCTGAGACCTGCGCATGGAGACTTCTTGCAAGGGACTTTCCCTGCAGAACTAAGAGAGGAGAGGGAACCCTGAGAAGCCATGGTCTAACCGCTGTCTTGAAAATTGCCAGTACTGAATTTTCATTTTTGCTCGTTTAAAAACAGTCTGCAGCTGGACCTTGTGGTACCTGCCTTTAATTCAGGGGGGCAAAGCAGGCAGGGCTCTTGAGTTTGAGGGCTGCCTGCTTTATACAGTCAGTACCAGGTCAGCCAGGGCTATGTACTGTGACCCTGACAACAACAACAACAACAACAACAACAACAGTAATAGAGACCAGTGTTTTACTTGGTTTTGGGAAGCAGCATTTTTCTGTTAGAGCAGTTGTTTTTCTAAACAAAGGGGTGTCACCCAGCAAAATTTCAAAAGGCATTTGATATTTATTTCACATAAACTTTTACTTGAGATGGACCTCGTCAGCCACTTTTAAAATCTTGCTTTTAATCTCGGTTTTATGCTGTTCTTTTGAAGTATTTAACCAGATAGGATTAAGGGCACACAGATAATTCTTCATTTTTGGTCATACAAGAAAACTGACCTCATGCCTGAAGGAGCATTCTTTTCCCTTTGTCCCTTGGGGATGGGAGGGGAAAACGGAAAGAGTGACTAAGTTTAATATTTTGTGTCATCAACTTTTAGCAGGTTGGTGAGGTTCACTCAGGGCCCAGATCATATGTTGGAGCAATTCTGACAATTAAACAGCAGTTTGCCTCTTCGGGGCTCGGCTATGACACTGAAGCTGGGCTACCTGCTCATGGTGGACTCGGAAGGCCTGCTAAAAAGCCTTACACCTTCTGCCATTTGTCTTTCTAGGTGGCTCGCCACTCGGCCAGCCTCTGCAGCTGGTCAAACCAGCAGAACCTTCTAGAGTGCCCTGGAAAGAGCACTTAAGGGCTAGAACGAACCTGTGTTCAGTGTTTCCATGCTAGTCTCTGGCCAGGGGAAACACCGACTCAGAGGCATCTGGAAAAGACAGATGGCTCAGAGGAACAAAGACCTCTCCAAGCCAGAAAGCACCAGCCCACCTACGTGCCCACCTGCCTGTCCTCAGCTGCATGCAGACACCGAGCCAGTGCCACCAGGGGCATGGTAGCTTAGGTCAGACACAGCCTGCAGACCAGTGTGGTCCAACTCCCCAAAGAATAGGTTCTTATCACATCGGAGCACAGAGTAGTGGAAATGTGTGGTTCTTTAGCAATGCCAGAAAACAGAGACATGTGGTCTGTGGGGAGCTCTACGTGCAGTGTTACCATCCCCCACAGAGCTTTCACACAGGTCTCTCTCAGTTCCAGAAGAGCATGAGAACGCTCGCATCTCTCCGTGTGGTGTGCACACCACGTTTTTCTTGGCTGTTCTGTGAACAGGCGAAGAGAGGGGTGGGACTACAAGGTGAACCATTCAGAGGTGGAAAGGGTACAGCCTATAAAGGCCCAAGTTCAGCCAACGTCTTTGAGGTTTTCTTTCATTTCCACAGTTCTGAGTCACATAGCTTCCTCTTTGGACTTTAACAATAATTAACGAGTCTTAGAAAATGAATCAGTATTCATTGGAAAATGCTAAATGTCATCTTGTTCCTTATCCATGGTTTTATGTCCTTTAGAAATGTTTTTCATGGTCTCCAAGACTATTCAGAATTGAAGTTCTGTATTCGTAAGCGCCTCTGTGCTGTGTCTCCATTTCCCTGTGAGAGCAACGCCAGCCCTAGCCCACTGGGAAAGAGCTGACCCCTGGACCAGGGAGATGCCCACGCAGGATGCAGCTCACACTGTGAGCTGCTCTGGCCTGGAAGGATGGGAGAAGGAAGCCCTAGACACCTCCAGTCCCTCCCCTAGTCTCAGAAGAAGGAACTGGGAAGCATGGAGTCCAGGCACAGACAGAGGAGAGGCCAGCATCTGTTTTGTAGGGATGTAGGCACCTGAGCCTTCAACAATCCTTATGATATGAATACCAAGAACAACAATAACTAACAGTTACTGAACTCTTGGTACGTGATAAGGAGTGTTAAGTGTCATCAACTCCTATCTCACAACATGGTGGTGGTCTTTATGATGATGACTGTGGTAGTGTTGGTGGTGGTGCTGGTGATGATGATGGTGGTGGAGGTGCTGGTGATGATGATGATGGGGGGTGCTGATGATGATAATGATAGAGTAGTAGCACAGACAAGGCAAACAACATAGCAAGAATCTGATCTTACATGATCTGTCTCAGGAGCCCATGCTTCAACATGGTAAGCACCTCCCTTGGTGCTGGCCCTGGACTCCCTGCCTCCTTTATTGCCCATCCTTACAAGGAAATCCCTCAATAAAAAAGTCTGACTTAGGAAATGGTGCAAGCTCTGTTGGAGGCCTTCCTTCCTGGGATGCGGGGTTAGTGTGAGCTTAAGGGGTGGCCCAGTGTCCTACTAAAGCTGGCTGGATTTGTTCTGAAAGAGGACACTGCTGAAGATGGTCCCATGGGCATTTTGGGGCTCTGGCAAGGTGTCACCTGAGGTGAGGCACACAGACACCTCTTTCTTCACTAGCCTATTGTGTGCTCGATCCTGGATTCCCACTGCCCCCAGTCACTGCCAGGTGTCTGTGGCCCTTACAAGCCAGTGTGTTACCAGACACCAGGCACCAGGTCCTCCATCTTTCTACATCTACAGCACTCAAAATAGTCCCTTTGACAAGCATTTCATGTGTGCCTTTTTTTCTTTCTTAAAATATGAGAATAGCATGCATCAACTCTGGAAATCGGTGACACAATTAATTTTTTAAAGATTTTACAGTGGTGATAGGAAGCAATGAACATTGATAACTTTTTTTTTTTTGAGACAGGGTCTCACGAAGCTGTCTAGCCTAGGCAGGCCTTGAACTCCTGACCTTCCTGCTTCTACCTCCTCAATGCTGTGATTATTGGAATTACCCATTACACCCACTCACCCACCGACAACTTTGGAAAGCATTTTCCTCTAGTTTTATATATGCCTCAAATATTTTAAAGTTAGAATTATTCATGTATGTGGTTCGGAATTATCTCTTAACACAAAACCTTCCTAGGTTTTATTTTTTAAAAAATATTTAGTTTTATTTTTTTGTGTGTGTATGGGCGTTTTGCCTGAATGTTATATATGTACACCACATGCATGCAGTACTCACAGAGGCCAGAAGGGGGAGTCAGAAACCCTAAAAGTGCACTTGTGGGCAGTTGTGAGCTGTCAAGTAGATTCTAGGAATCCAACCTGGGGCCTCTGCAAGAGCAGCCTGTGCTCTTAACTGTGGAGCCATCTCTCCAGCCCAACTTTTCTTACTCTTTCATACTACTTAGATGCTCTTTGAAAATGTGAGTTTTAAAATAACAGGAGTGTTTTTTACTTAACATCCTCCTGCCATCAATCGCTTAGTTCTACTTTGCCTTTATAACTATGCTGGCACTAATATGTGTATAGAGTCTGCGTATGGAGACACACTTTTAAGCCCAGCACTCAGGAGGTAGAGGCAGGAGGACTGCTGTGAGTTTGAAGCTAGCCTGATCTACAAAACAAGTTCCAGGTGTGAAAAAATAATGCCTATATCCAAACTTGTGCACAGCTAGTATTTTGCTCTAGAATCAATGGTAGACACGGAGTCAGAGGTTGAACAGTTTAAACTTGCTGAGTGCAAACTACCCACTGGGAGTGCTTACACTCCCTCCCTCCCTCCCTTCCTCCCTCCCTCCCTCCCTCCCTCCGGCCAAATAACATGAATGCTCCACTTGCCACCGTAACATGGTTAAAACAAAAGACTACATTTTTGGAAAATATTTACCCTAATTGATTTCCTCAAAGGGTCAGAATAGTGACCCACACATTTTAACTCCATGTACATATATAATATGCCAAAAGGAGGGTTTACCCATTATTAAGAATAAACCCATTATGACTGGAAAATTCCAACCTCAGGACCCCACAAGGCCAACATGCTATGGCATTTCGGAATGGAAACTGCATTAGAAACCATTGAGCCAATCAACTATCTTACGTATGAACAGAGTAAACAAACTCAGCCCGGCCAATGTACCAAAACTGGAGCAGGAGTCTAGGTTCAGGCACCAAGAGTCCAGGTTGGCACTTCAACCTAATAGAAGGAGCAGCTCACTGTTAGCGAGATAAGAAGAAAGACTATATAGATGTATTTGCAAAAGAAGTTATGCTCTAAATTCTATTTTGTCTTCAAGTATGAAATCAGAAAGAATTCTTTTATAGGAAAAAGCAAATGTTAACATCTTAAATTATACTCTATTCAGCAAGATCACTCTTGAATTTACAAGTTTCTTTTCTTCGCACCATTGACATAGTCAGCATGTATCCACTGGACTCATCCAACCTGCAGTTAACTAACTTGCTACAACGGCAAGTTCCTGTGTCAGTACTGAGGTAGAAGGAGAGGAGAGGACCACAGTGAGGAGTGAGGTACTCACTCTGGAGAGAGGTGGGGAGGAAGGCGCATGAGCCATAATCATAACATGTCTGGCTGGGTTGTGATGGTTATGCAGAGTGTACCATAGATGCTACTGAGCAACTGAGAGGGGCAGCTTCCTGGAGGAACTGTGCCTACACTTAGAGGAAGCCGGGATAGAAGGAGAGGGCATTGATGAAGTACTGTCAGATATGGCTAGCAACAGCCCTGGGGAGAAACCTATGTGCCAGGTGAAGCTGGAGAGGTGTCCGGGGCCAGGCAGTGTTCAGGAATCCGTACCTTTGTGTAGAACTGTTGAGGAATCTGTGGAAACTATTGAAGCATCTCACCAGCTCCTCAATGGACCATTTCATAGTATTCAGACATGTATAGTCTCTGGATAATTTCCCAGCTTCAGACACTTACAATTAACTACACAATTCTGTGTCACTTCCACACTACCAAAATAACAGAGTCGTGAGTTACACAATGACATTGCAGTCAGGGACAAGACCTCAGAGATGATGATGGTCCTGTTGGATCCTGCTTATCGCAGTTGCCTTTTGTATAAGTGCACTCTGTGATGTTAGCACAATGATGACATCACCCACAATGCATTTCCAAGACCATGTCATCCTCTATAAGAAGTTACATATACAGGCTGGAGAGATGGCTCAGCGGTATGAGCACTGGCTGCTCTTCCAGAGGTCCTGAGTTCAATTCCCAGCAACCCCATGGTGGCTCATAGACATCTGTAATGGGATCCAATTTTTACTTTTTTTTTATCTTTTTATTTTTCATCTAATCTAAAGAAATCTTAGTACATATTTGGACACTTTCCTAATAAAATGTAAAACTACATCCATGATTTTGTTTGTTTGTTTTGTTTTGTTTGAGACAGGGTCTTCCATAGAAAAGTTCTATCCTCCTGTCCCCACCTCCTGGGCTACAGGGGATGACATGTTTGCATGGGCCACCATTCCCAGCCTTGAATTTCATGTGGTACAATGTTTTTCTCCCTAAGGAATATTTTAATTAATAATTGTTTAAATAAAGAATTGCTTATCCATAGTTCTCAAAAACATCTTCTAAACCACCAACAGGAAAATGGAGGCACTCAGCGCTGGGGAGGGAAGGGCAGACGCCATCTTTACAGAAGGAGAGTCCAGAGGGGAAGGGCACACGCCCTCCCCCCATGCCTCTACCCTCCCACGTCAAGCCGTGACACTGTTACCCATGGCTTGTTATTCAGACTGTCCTTTTTGCTAGCTGGTCAGCACTCACTCCCAGCAGCTGTTAGACAGCTCGGCTGTGAGCTCTACCTGCAAGGGCGCGACCACCTTCCTATTCATCTTCCAGAGTTTTCGGAGCTGATTAAGTTTGGAGATTCGGCTTCTATCTATAACTCCCATATGGCAGAAACAGCTGTAATGTCTGCCAATGCCCTCCTAATACTTCTTCTTGTTAGCTTAGTTATTTTTCTTTTGTTAAAGATTAATGTACTTATTTTATGTATATGAGTACACTGTTATTGTCTTTAGACACACCAGAAGAGGACACCAGATCCCATTAGAGATGGTTGTGAGTCACCATGTGGTTGCTAGGAATTGGATCTCTGGAAGAGCAGTCAGTGCTCCTAACCACTGAGCCATTTCTCCAGTCCTAGCTGGATTTTTAAAAAAATTTTGGTTTATCCATAAGCCCTGAAGACCTTAATAACTGAGAAATTTCAATGAGGGAGTTTCATGGTATCAAACCGGCTTAAAACAAATTAGTTATACATTAGAGTATGTGTTTCCTCGTGTGTTGAATAGCAAGATCTAGTGGATAGGCTATTATGTTCTTCAAAGTGGAAATGGGCATCAACAATATATAGAGATGTCTGCAATTGTAATATGCACCAATTAATCTACTGTTGTGTAATCAATTACCCCAGAACCCCACAAGCACTTAAACCAAGGCTATTACATTATATCACAGAACCCATGGGGCAGAGATCTTCTCACACAGCCTAGCTATATTGCCTTTGACTATCTATCACAGGACTGCAGCCAAGGTTTCAGTCAGGGCTGTAATCTCACTAGAAGGCTTGACAGAGGGAGAAATTGCTTCCGAGCTTTCTCATGCTTCAGTCTCCACCCTCCCCAGCCCAACCCCCTCTCCCCATCTTCCCCCAGCTGTTGGCAAAATGCCTCCCTTAGCTCCGTAGCATTTAGTTCTCTATAGGATAGTTGCTCATGACACTGTGGTTGGCTTTCTTCAGAGAAAAAGACAGTGAGGATGGAAGCGGAAGTCTCTGCAACTTGATCTCAGAAGGGCATCCCTTCCTCTTTGTATACTTCCTTCACCAAAGTGAATCATAAATCCATTCCACAGGCAGGGCAGCTCACCAACAAACGCTTGTCATATCGCAGACTATGGGTCTGAAGGAAGGGTTGTATAGAAGAACTTGAATTTCAAGGGACCTGGATCACTGGACACTGTCTTGTAAGTCGCCAGCTACCTGGTGACATACAACATCTACAATTTTCTGCACGAGATGATGTCACAAGGGTCCCTAATTCTACCTCACTTTGCTGGCTACATTCACAATCCAAGGAAATGCAAAATTCCTAGGGGCTAGTAAAGACAGAGAAGCGAAACTTCCTCCTTAGTTATTTGCATTTTTATTTTATGTGTATGAGTGTGGTGCCTGCATGTATGTTTGTGCATCACATGCATGCCTGGTGTTCATGGATGAAGGCACGGAATCCCCTGAAACTGGAGTTACAGACAATTGAGAGCCACATGGGTGCCGGGAATCAAACCCAGGTCCTCCGCAAGTGCCCTTAGCCACTGAGCCATCTCACCAGCCCCAGAAGCACCATTTCTCTCTCCAGTTTATAGACTTCAGGTAGAATGCCTCTTCATATGAAGTAAACAGTCTATCTTACACCATCTAAAAGCCAGTTGGGTGCTTTGGGGGATGGGCACAAAGATTCTCTTTTAAAAACGTGGGTTTGTGGTCCACTCAGAAATATATCCAACTCTGAAGACTTCCCTTGCAAAAGGCAAATGTTTGGCCTCGGTGAGTAACTCCGGGAGTTCAGTTTTAGGGACTCTTTACCTACTCTGGACTTCAGCAATCTGCGTTAGCAAACAAGCCCTGGTTTGAAGCAATAGCCACCTTCCTAATACAAAGTAGAAAACAAGAACAGGGGAAGAGCTGGGCGGTGGTGGCACATGCCTTTAATCCCAGCACCTGGGAGGCAGAGGCAGGAGGATTTTTGAGTTCAAGGCCAGCCTGGTCTACAGAGTGAGTTCCAGGACAGCCAGGGCTACACAGAAAAGCCCTGTCTCGAAAAAAAACCAAACCAAACAAACAAATAAAAAAGGAACAGGGGGAGATAAATGTTTTCCTGCAGGATTCTTCTCTTTTAAAAGCTGGGGCCACTGAAAACAGGGACCTAAATCCTCCCTGGAGGAGAGTGGCACTTTACCTCGGTTTCTTTCATAGTCACGACCCCTGTAGCCACGCTGCCAGCAAGTATGGAATAGCCTGAGCTACTGTGGAGGAGGCTGAGCCACAGAACCAGTCAACTCCCCACACACGCTTGCAGGTTTCAATTCTGCCATCCCAGACCTCTGGAAATCTCTTGTCACTTGCTCACAGGAATGCTTTGTTCTCATTTTCTCAGGGGTACAGAGGCCACATATAACACGTTTCAAAACTGGACTCTGTCAAGTGCTAGAACTCGGTCCCAGAGCAGTGCCTGGCACTGTCTTTTCAGCTGTGGAATTACAGAAGTCTTGGGGACTCTGTTGTTCGCTGAGGCAACAGAAGCTGCGAACAATTCACTAACTGGTTTTTGAAGCATCCCGATTGTTTGATAACCAGCATTTCTGCGTCGGGGCAAACAAGAACAAATACCAACTATGGAGAGTACTGCTTGGGAACGTCCCCTTGGGAGGATGTTGCTTATTGGAGCTGACCTCCATCCCTGCAGCACTCTGGCCTGCGTGGAGAGGACAGGACCCAGTTTTCTTCCCAGTGCCTGTGCTGCGGCCACAACCTCTGGGTCCTGGATTACTTCTAAGGCCTGCAGAACATTTCACTCAGATCTCCCTGGGGCGTCTGCCTGACAGTATCCCCGAGTCCAGTTATATCTGGGCATACAGACTGGGACACTGCTGCTGGCTAACGGCTTTTGCATTCAGGTGTTCTGTGGGTCTGCCTGATCAGCATGATTTTAACTCACAGGTAACATTGCTCTCAAGGTGCCCATCACTGTATGGGGCAGAGGCCGAGGAAACATGTTATTCATGGATCTGTGGATTGTCCCACCTAAGAGCAACTACTTGAAACGGGTGGGTTCCATTATGTTAGGTTTACTGTGAAAACCATTCTGCAGTGCTGCTGGCTGCTCGTGTAGAATTACAAAATGCTTTTTGAACTGCTAAAATGCTCCAGTTTGTTTTACTTCATGCTTCTGGGAAGTGGATGCGGGGAGCTCTGAACACACACACAGACCTGTGGAATTCAGTCAAGTCACTTCCTCCCTGAGGAATTCTCATCAGAGTAAACAAGACTCATGCGGTACCTGCCTCTGATGCAGGTTGAAGATCCAATGGAGATAATTTACAGACAGACGTGACAAATGTGCTCCTGGTATCTGAGAGCAGCAGTACGAGTGTAGAACTTAATCTGTTTCCGTGAAGAAGAAATGCCAGTATCATAATGCAATATTTACATAAATGTAAAGGTTGAGGCTGTCTGACCTGTCTTGCTAACGTTTCCATGTCAGCAAAGGCAGGCTGGACTTGATCAGCCATTGATTTTGCCAATGTTGTTAAGACACAGACTTTTGATCCTTAAAACAAATATTATAGAATCCATTGGTGATTAAGGAGTTAAAGGCAAGGCTTGAGACAAGAAACATGCCCTTTTCCCACTTACCCCCAAGAGCTCCGTCTCTCTGAGCAGACATCAGAAATCAAAGGCTCCACAAGATGCAACACCAGCCCTGCCCCACCTCCTCTACAAGTGCTTCATGGGTCACAGGGTAATTCGGGAGTGACACTGTACCACTGAGAAAGAGCAGTCTGTGTCTTCTAGAACCCTCTTTTAGGTATACACATATATACCCCACTCTCCTCATGGACCTCAAACAGGTATATCGAACGTGATAAACCCTGAACTCTAGATGTCCCCTGCTGTATAGCCACCCTGCCCACTGCCTTCATTCCTTTTTGACAGCATTTCCGTTTTTTTCATGTGCTTTGGCCAAAATTCTAGGGATTCCCTGACTCCTCTCTCCTCCAAACGCTATTCAACCCAATAATTAATCTTACTGAATTTTGCTTTTTAGATTTTATTTTTGATTATATGTATGTGCGGGTTTGTGCATGTGAGTGCACTGCCCTAGGAGGCCAGTAGAGGGCTTTGGGTAGCTGTGAGACACACCACGTTGGTGGTGGGAGCGAAACTCAGGCTCTCTTAATGGAGCTATTTCTGTAGCCGCTCTGTTTCTACCTTCAAAATGTCCAGGCTGTGCAGCTCCTCAGGTCTGTCAGCCTGGCCTGTGGCATCTCCCTCCCTCTCTCTCTGGTGCAGCACCCAGGATTCTTAACCATTTTTTTCTCCCTTTCTCTCACTCCCACAGTCTACAGTACAGTAAGGCCACAGCACTTCCTTCCATCACCTGGATTTTTCTAAAGTTATTTCTCACTTTGAGTGAGAGACAGAGTGCCCGCTGGCCTACTGAACCTCCAGCACTCTGCTTCCAACATCTGCTTTCTCCCTTCTCTGCCCGAGTTCCAGTGGTTCCTGGTTACTCCTTGGGCATGCCAGCTTTCTCCCATCTACCTGTGTGGCATCTTCTCTTAGTCCTTCCAGGTCTGTACTATCTTCTCACGGGCATCACCCCATCAACCATTTAAATTCACACCCACCACTGCCCCGTTTCTTTCCCTTTCCTGTTTACTCAGTGACCATGACTCTCTAACCTTCTAAAAGTGCACGTTAATAAAAGCTGGGTATGGTGGTGCATGCCTGAAATCCCCACACAAGGGAAGCCAAGGCGGGAAGACGATGAATTTGAGACCAGTCCGAGCTACAGAGTGACACTGTTTCAAAAACAATGAAAAATCACGTAGTGTTTCTTATCTATATTGCTCAGGGTTCACAGCCTCCAACTGGACAAGAAGCTCTACATGGAAGGTGATCAATAAATGTTTCTGAATTAAGAGGAAATGTCAAGAAAGGAAGAGGGGAAAAGGAAATGGAAAGAGAGGGGGAAAAAAGCAAGCAGAAAACAAACCTGACTATGTAATAAAGCCCAGCATCCTGAAGCACCTGTGAGTTCTAGTGCAGAGCCCGCATGTGTGCTGTCTTCTCTCCTCGTAGCACTTGTAGCGGAGATGGCCCGGCTGATACAGCGCTTGCTCTACTACCCTAAGAACCTTAGTTCAACTGTCCAGAACCCACTTTTAAAACCCTGCTGTGGTAGTTCCTGCTGGTAACCTCAATGCTGCAGAGGCTGAGTCAGGAGGATCCTTGGGGCTTACTGGCCAGCCAGTTACCTGATCAATGCTGAAGAACAACTGGGAAACCTTCAACACTGACCCTGGGTGCCCCTCCCTGCTTGATTTCATGTGCATAGGTTTTGTTTTGTCTGCATGTATGTCTGCACCAGGTGAATAGCTGTTGCACACAGAGGTTAATGGAAGGCACTGGATCTCCCAGGGCTGGAGTTACAGACAGTTCTGAGCTGTGTGGGTACTGGTACTGAATCTGGGTCCTCTGGAAAAGCAGCCACTATTCTCATCCACTGGGCCATCTCTCCAGCCGGCATGGGATGTTTTAGAGAAGAACAGAGGATAAAAAAATGACACCGAGACGAGGCTGCTGTCTGCCCAGGAAAGACCCTAAAGAGTGGCTGTGCTGTTAAAAGGCACACCTGTGGTTTTCATTTGCAGTTCCTGACCAAGGCAGGCCCTAAGGAGCTAGGACTTCCCCAGGCGGATCATGAAACACCTAATCTTCTCCAGCCTTTTACTCTTGGAAGAGGTCACAAAGGAAGTCTCCAACTTGCCTCTGCCCTACAGTAGTCAGAAGACCCTCCATTCCAGAGGGGTTCCCTGCCCCACACCCTGGGTGGCAGAACTGCTGCCTGGAAAGGCCAAGAACGCTGAACACACAGGTTTCCCTGGTCAGTCTACATCCAGCATTATCTCTTCTATCAACCCAGTAGGATAGGGCGAGAGAGTTTCCAGAGAACTGGGGGGCAGACAGTGGAGATTTCTGCTGAAGGGGCACACCAAGTCCCTTCTCCCACATTTCAGCCTGTGTCCTTTGTGATACACTTCATAGTCAATGGGCACACACAACTGTCACCCTCTGTTCTACAAGCTTCTCCAGCAAGTTAGTCAAACCTGAGGAGGAGTTGTGGAAATAGCAATTGGCAGCCCATTAGTTAGAACCACAGGCAGTGCAGCTTGCAACTCACACCTGAAGTGGGGAGGTGGGGAGGTGGGGAGGTGGGGAGGTGGAGAAGTGGGGAGGTGGGGAGGTGGAGAAGTGGGGAGGTGGGGAGGTGGGGTGCTGTCTTGAGCCCTCCACCTGTCGGATGCTATCCCGGGGTGGACCGTGGCAAGACTGAGCTGGCTCAGAGGACATCAGCAGGTGTCTACAGCACAAGTGCCTGTTCGCTCATGAGTGTAAATTCTCTCGTGCTTTCCAGGGTCAGAGATGTGATCTGTGTTATGAGTGTGTGCAAGGAGAAGCTTAAGTCCAGCTGGGAGCTGGCCTAGACGCAGGTTAGCAACTTCAAATCCAGCCCCCACAGAAGAGGTCCTCTGTCTTAGGTTCAGGGTGGCTGACCCTCATTAAAATTCACAAGGAGCTGCTGGGCATATGAGAATGTACAGACAATGTCATTCTTTCCACTGAGCATGCCTACCGTCCGGACGATCCCCTCCGGAGACAATGGAGTCTGCTGTGGGTTTCAGAAGGTGGACCAGCAGTCATGCCATCAGTGCTAAGGGTGACTGGCTCTCTCAAGGACTCTTCACCCAGGCCAGTGAATGCTGACACGCATCCATACTTTACAACAGATTTCAGCCATAGTTTTGATCCACATCTGCGTCTACAAGAGTCAGTCTATTTTCCCGTCCTCGTCCATTACTAGCCATTCCTCTTCCTTCCTTCTCAAGGACCAGGTCCTTACACACAGGCTTCATCTGGGTAAGATGGATTAGGTTTCTGCCCACAAGGTTATAGTTACATTGTTGTCTGTCAGGGGGATGCAAAAGGAAGTAGCAGCAAGCAGAGGTGACTTTGTCAGACCCGCAACCTCTTGGTCTGCCCCACATTAAGCATGAGTCGGCAGAGGTGCCACCGAGGCTCTGTACTCAGGCTCCAGCGCTGGGATCAGTTCTAGGCTGGAGTGCCATCCATATAAGCTGTTCTAACCTCCATCAAGTCACTTGACATTTCTGGATCTGTTTCCAAATTTTAAAATGGGGGAGTCCTAAAGTCTCTTCTCTTTCTTAAAAAAATAAAATAAAATCTATTTTCTATTTGCCTCCTAGAATTCTAAATGATGACCAGAGCATCTGCAAGTCTCTTTCCTAAACTCTTCCCAAAGCCAGATGTTCCTGGCACCAAGGAAGGGAAAAACAGTTCTTCAATAACCCGACATTTGAGTCTTTTAGGGCCAATTACCTCTGGCTTCTCCAGGTCTTCTCTTACCACTATTTCCCTTATAAATCTTTAAAAGGAAAAAAAAAATCGTAAACCATTCGTCCTTCCTGATTCATCGGGATCTATCTTATACTAATGACTCTTTCCAAACCATTTCCCTTGGGCACACCCTCTCCGGCATTTACCTCTGAGAGGCGGCTCAGCACCCTCACTTCGAGCCCCTTTTACAGGGAGCCCTGTTTAACGCACTGAGTGAGTGGCTGCACAAGGAACTATATCATCTACACATAGAAATTCTGGCTTCAGAAAGTGACAGGCACGCAGTGGCAGGAGACATCTGGGAGAAGAAATGGAGAGGAAGGGACAAAGATAGGAAGACATGGCACTCTGTAGGAGAGGTTCTGGGAGACATCCTGGTAGCTGTTCAAGTGTGCTCATGCCAATGAGTTGTAGAGTTGTATTACTTTCCCGAGAAGGCCCAGTGCGGGGGAAGCTGAGCTGGAGCATCAGTTCTTTTCCTTTAAGAGTTTCCTCTGGACAACTTTCTGCAGAGCAAGTCGGCGAGGTACCGGGCAGCCCCTCCTCTGGACCTATACCCAGTCCTCTGAAGTCAGAAACTTCCTACAGATTTCTAATGCCTTTAAGGAAGACCAGGTCTTCCCACTGGTGACCCAGAGATCAAAGGAGACACTTTAAGTACCACCTCACAGAGAATAGCAGTGCCCACTGGCAACCTCTCCAAATGAGTCCATACATACATGGGTAATATCTTAGTCTAAACATGATTCAAATAATTATAGACTCCAACATACCATCTCATCATGCTTCAGTCAGAGTCTCACCATGTAGCCTAGGCTGGCCTCAAACTCAAAAATTCACCTGCCTCTGCCTCTCAAGTGCTGGGATTAAAGACAAGCATGCATCACCATGCCCAGCTCACGTAACAATTTTTAGCTGAGAAAATAAGATCCCACATATACCACACATACACAGATACACACACACACACACACACACACACACACACACACACACACACCTTATTACAACTCAACAACTTCCTTTTAGGCCACACTATGATTTCCAGCTGTTATAGCTTTGATCTGAGGAGTTCTTCCTACAGCTCACGCTTTAGAAGCCGAGCTCCCACTGAAGCAGTGCTCAGAACTAGGGCTGTTAAGATGTGACTGGATCCTGAGGGCTCTGACTTCATCAATGGATTCATTCCACGATGGACTCATAAATGGATGCATTATTGGAAGGCGGTGGACAGTATGGGTGACACCTACTTATAGGTGGCAGGACACTAAGATTGTATGCTAGAAAGATACACTTTATCCCCTGTCTCTTCCTGTCTCTTTTTTTTGCTTCCCTGCTACCAATAGGTCGATTTCCCACTGCCATTCTCTTACTCCACAATGGTCCTGTCATGCTACAAGTACAGGAGCCAGACAACCATAGGCTGAAACCTTCACAACTGTGAGCCAAAACCATTTATTCCTCCATAACATAGCTCATACCAGAAATTTTATCACACTGATGAAAAGTCTTATTAAACCACACAAATTGATGTTAATGTAAAATCCATATTGAAACGCAGGATGAACACAAGTGCAGAGGAGCCAAGGTCACTACATACAACACCAAAACAGATATCCTGGTAAGTGTCTAGTTAGTTTTCATTAGGACAAAGAAATCACCAAACTGGCAGGTAAAGGAATGTCCACTCGAACAGCTGTGGGTTTTGATTCCCAGCTCTGTGCTCACCTCACATGGAATTCTGGGAAAAAGATGCAGCATGTGTCAGGTCTGGGAAAGGAAGGTTGAGGGCCCCACTCCTCGTTTTTCTTTAGAGAATCCGTAATACATCCATACTGTCTCTCACAAAGCTGGCCATTCTTCTCTCCAGCTTTAAGATGACAACTCATCTCTTCTCACCTTCAAGCTGAACTCTGTTTAACTTGGCAGTAACACCTAACACTAAAATTCTCTAGTGCTTTCCCAGTCAGCATGACCTACCATCTGCCACCCTGGACCCACCTCTCTTTCAGACCCCTTCCAGCCTGGAGGTCAGGATAATGTATAAGGAGAACCCTTCATAAACTTTTTTCTGGCATCTCTAACACAGTGGAGGCAGAAAGCTGGAAAAAAAAAAGGCCAAGAAATGCCTACGGGAGAGCAGAAGAAATGGAAACAGCTTTTGGATCAATACATATGCAAAAAAAAAAAAAAAGACATCAGGTCCATCTGGAAAGCATTTTAACAAAACAAAAAGGCCCTTTCTAGTATGAACAGCAGATTAGCATAATTCAAACCTCCCTGAACAGCAAAGCTCTCTGACAAACTTTACAAAGGGAAAGAGGACCAAAAGAAGTGCTCCTTCTAGGGACGCCCAGCCATGGCTGAGCCGAAAGTCGCTTCTCCCCTGCTCTAGGGTAGCACCAGGAAGCAACAGGAAGGAGGCCATCCTACTGCAGACCCCGCTTCAGGGTCTCAGGCATTTGTAGTAGAGGCTCCGAAGCCCGACCTGCTCTGGTACACCGGCTGCAATCATGAGCTGCCCCTGTCAGCACTAGGGAATGGTTTTTGGTAAAACAGTGAGGCTCGGATCTCAGCTTAGAGAGCCTCCCTTCAGCATCAGCTTCCTCTCCACTTTCTTGCACAACGTGATAGTAAAAAATGAAAATAGGCTGCAATCCGAGTACATACCAATACCGAGTCTTTACTTTCATCACTGCCCTGGCTATTTTGCACTACTGGAATGTAAACATTCCACCAAACCTTTCACCCCTTGTTGTTTTTCAGTCCAGACACGTTGGAAAACTAAAGCCAGACCCAAGACAGAAAGGAAACCGGAAACTGATCCTAGTCCCCTCTCTCCATCGCTATTTGTTTAGGTATTTGGTTTTAGACAAGGCCTCTTTTAGCTCAGTCTGGCTTTGAACTCATTCTGTAACTGAATAAGACCGTAAAGACCTGATCCTCATGCCTCCACCTCCCGAATGCCGAGATGACGACCACACCCAGTTTCCGTGGTGCTGCAGTTAAGAGCGCTTTGTGCACCCGAGACAAGTGCTCTACCTACTGAGCCCCAGCCCCAGCCAAAGCAAAACAACCCCGCTGGCTAACTCGGCAGTTCTAATGCTTGACCTCCTTCCTCCTCTTGACTCAGACCTGAGACATTGCCCTTGCGCTTCACAGGCCTGGAAGCAGCCAGTTACTTTGTGAGAATTTCTGTTGACTTTGCTCTTCGTACGGAAGTGTTCCCTCGGTGGCCATCAGATTATCAGTTCCGGGCTGGTTAGACACTCCGGAGAATTGCTCCCGCAACCCTTCACCCACCTTTCCGACACTGTGTTAGACTCACCCAATCTTCTTTACCATGTGTGGACACGAGGAGGCTCTAGTCACCGACAAGCCTCGAGGCTTCTCCGAACCTGATCAGCTTTAGTCCAGGTTGTGTTGCCTCTTAAACCGAGGACTTCCCCATCTACACTCAAGCTGCCCTACCCCCCCCTCTTCTCTCCCCACAGCTCATGTAAGGAAGGAAAGGAAGGAAGGGGGTGGGGCAGAAAAATGTATGGGACTGAAAAGTTATTCTGTCATGAAATGCAAGCCAAAAAACCTCATAGGTTTTATGAGATGAAAATTCCATAAAACAAGCTTTTGCACATAGCCTTAAAGCACGTTTTTTTAGCCACAGTATTTCTTCTCCAACACCGCACAGACGCCCCACACATGTCTGCAAGCACAAGTTGACCAGTCCTGTTTCAGATTTGTGCTAGTAAGTAAAGATGAGAAGAGGCTAAGCTGCATTCCACGAAATAACATATTTAACGAACATCTGAAGTTTATTCTTTTTAAAGGCATAGAAGTTCTAAACAAGGAAGCCAGCGATTCTGAGAATTTCATTTCCACCACAGTGGCTCAATGTTTGTTCCTCTAACAACGTGTGGTTACCAGCTTTGCACAGACTCTTACATTCAAAGCCAGGGCAGTTTTTTTTTTTTTTTTCTTCTTCTCTCATTAGAAACACACATAAAGTCAGCTCAAGGAAAGGCAGTCAAACAGGTGGGTATTTCAGAGCCACCATGGAGGGTTTTCAGAAAGAAAAAGGCACTAACCTGTGTTGCTTTAATCCGCTGAGAACAGCGACTGAGCACAGCGGCGGCGGTCCTCAGCTATATTCTGGCCAGCTTCCTGTGAAGCTGCATGTGACATTGCACTTCCTCACAGCACCTTCTCCTGTCTGCCTCCCTAACTGCTCAGAGGCATGTGACACAATCAGCCATCTGCTATTTACACACAGGATGGCCCCGCACCTATAGAAAAGACCATCTCCTTGCAGGGGTTCCCTGGCCTCTTTTGGGTGTTCATAGGGCACAAGTAAAGAGGAGATAAGACTGGAGGGGAAACCCCACATTATGGGACAGAGAAAAGCAGGGAAAGAGAGAGTCCCATTTTCCTAGGCTTTCCAGTGTATGGGGTTCCATAACCTGCAAGGGCGGACAGGTATGAGAGCCTGGGGTTTGGATACTCTCCTGCAGATGGGTCTCTGATACTCAGGAGATGCTCAGGAGACATCTAAGGAAGGACCCTTGATAGTGCTGTTACCAAGATGCCTCCACACTCTCCTCTAAGAGATGCGTTATCGCCAGCAGAACAGAACCGACTCTTGGCTCCCGTTTCTGGGTCCTGCTGCAACCATGGCCACTCACCCTGAACTTCCTGAGAGAGTCTCGAGTTCACGCAGCCTGTTTAGTAATGCTGTCAGACACTGTGCCCTAATTCTTGGGTTAGAAAACAGAGCCACTGTGTTGTTAGCCTTCCTGGACTAAGTTAACTTTGATGCATGAAAAGAAGAAGGGGTGTCTGGCTACGTCCCTCTTTGCCCTAGATGGGGAAGAAGGTCATTTCTAGCTTTCCTGTCTGGCCATCCTCTTTCCTCTGATAGTCACCCCAGCTCTCAAGAGGATCCAAACACACAGAAACCTGTGGATGTAGGAAGTGGTATGTGGGATTAAAACTATGTCCTAGACCAGCAGGAATCGTCTCCAATTTGTTCAACTTGACTCTTGCAAAAAGCCCCAAAATGGTTTCTTTCTGGCCACCCCAGCACAATTCTTTTCTCAAAAATTGCTTTTAAAGGGATTTTCGGTTTTGGATTTCAGCAAGGTAATCCTAGACAAGTGTCAAGGGTCGGAACTATTTCCCATGTAACTCTTGAGTGTGGTTTCCATGTGAGCCCCAGAGTAAGGAAATTAGTCCTGAATGAGCGCTGTAGACAACGGTCAGACTCTAGAGTCTCACCACATGATTACAGCTCTGGCTTTAGGAACACCAGTAACTGTTTTCCCATTTTGACAGCTGTCAGCTGGTTTGGGGGTTGGACTGTACATCTGGATTTGCCAGCCGAGCCAAGATGGCTGTCTATATCACAGAAACGGCATTAGCTTTACAATAATGGTAACTCTTCGCCATCTTGGAATCAGACATTGCAAATAACTTTGTGGAGAAAAACAGTAAGGCTCTATGTGAGCATGTGACAGCATTAGATGTCTCACAGTCTGAGTCAGTTTCTAGTTCTGTTTTCTACTAAGTGGGTCTGTGTGTTCTCGTGTGCTGTGGTGTGTGGGGTCAGTAAACATCTTCAGGCACCTAACCAGGCTTCTCCATGTGTTTCTCTGTTTTTAAATTTTAAATTAAATATGTTTAATTAAATTTAAAAATTTTAAGACTTAAAAATTTAGCGGCAGGCACTGCAGACTAGCCCTGTTCCTTCCTTCAGATCCTCCACCCCTTCTGTTTTGGGGACACCATGCTTTTCCTTTAAGGAATGGAGAGTAACCCACCCATTCGCCACTGCCACATCTCACAAATGAACACAGACAAAATGCCCAACCTTTTCATGCAGGTGAGCAAACCTGGACATCATAACAGTTCTTTGTCTGATTCCTACATAAAAGGTGCTGAAGAATTGACGGTGCCCTAACCATTTCACCACATAGCACCCAGAATAGGCTGGAAGACATATTGCTACACTGACTGATGTCTCCATCGGTCATTTATCAGATCATTGACACATGTAGATGCCCAGCTAAGTGCTTTACGTATAGATGTTAATTCTCCTTGCAGTGCTGTGAGATATGGTCATCTCTACTTTACATATGGCCATCTCTACTTTACATATAAGAAACCAAACTTAGAATCACTAAACTGTCCAAAGTCCCCTGGAGAGTTTAAAGCCAACTTGCACGCTCAGTTCTATCTGATTACTAGGGAAATGTAAATCAAAACCATAATGTGATATCATCTAATTATAGTTAGAATGACTACTCTCTCTCTCTCTCTCTCACACACACACACACACACACCACCACCACCACCACCACCACCACCACCAACAACAACAACAACAACAAAGAAATAAGTGCTGACTGAGGATACAAAGGGAAACTTTCATATACGGTTAGTGGGCATGTAAATTAGTGCACCCATTATGCAGAAAGAGTATGGAGTTTCCTCCAAAAACTAAAGTAAAACTCCAACAAAATCCAACACTGTCATTACCATGGAAAGGGAGATGTTGTTGAGATGCCTGGCCTGTGCCCATACTCACCACAGTTCACCACAGCTCATCCCACAATAGTTAACTAGGCTGTCCACCCAGAGAAGGCAATGTGGAATCCATCCATACACAGCATTGCTCAGCCCCAGAAAAGGATGAAATCTTGACACTTGTTGCAATGAACAGGGAACCAGAAAGCATGATGTGAACTGGAGGGTGAATACCACACGTTCTCACATGTAAAGACTTCACTGCCAGGATGCAGAAGATGGACGGGTGCTTGCAGAGGCTGGGAAGGGTGACAGAAGATGGAGAAAGATGTCCAATAGATACAAGGGTGCCTCTGGATGGGGAGAACAAGTTCAAAGTCATCAAGCACAGCCAGTAACTGTGGCTAACAACAATTAATTGTGTGTTCCTAAAGCAGAAAGCAATAGAAAGAATTTTCCTTGTTCAAAACACAAAGGAGAAATGTATGATAGATGCGCCAGCTACCCTGACCCCAGCATTTCAATTATGTACACATGGTAAACTATTAGACTGTAGTTATAGATATGTTGTATTTCATGTGTTATAAGCAAAAATGTTTTAAATTTTCATACACACAAAAAAAAATACCAACAAAGTTTCAACACTTTTCTGTTTCTACATGTGGATAACTCATGTCTAATTCTCTCTCTCTCTCTCTCTCTCTCTCTCTCTCTCTCTCTCTCTCTCTCTCTCTCTTGGTCAGCTGAACAAAAGTTTTTAAAATTGTATTTAATCATTTCCTACAAATACCTTGTATCTCTTTAGCTAAATCAAAAGTAATCCTGATGTCACTCAAAGACTCTCTTGTATACCTTTTGTTCATCAATCCAATTCTGAAAAGATTTCGTTAACTCCTAATATGATTATGAGAAAGCGTATTTGTATTTTTACGTTTCAGTTATATCTCATGTGTTTCACTACTTTAGTTGCACTAACAGATTTTGCTTCATTTAATTAAGTGATAAGACAGTCATACTCATGTTCACTGTGGATAAGTCTTCTTGGATTTACACTCTTGTGTTTCTATAGCTTTGCTTAAGGTTTTTATATTTAATAATAAAGTTTCCATTCCTCCATTTGTTTTGTTAGTTGGCATTTTACCAGCTGCTGCCGAATTGCTGTGCAATGTTAACTGACACACAATCCTGAAGATAGCAAACAGCCAGCAAGTGTTTTGCTCTTCCCATGCTGGGAGTTGAACACAGGGCTCAGTCATGGTAGACAAGTGCTTTACCACTGAATTACATCTCCATCATCTGTTTAATGTCTCTGAGACCCAATGGTTTTATTAGAACTTAATCTGCTCACATTTGTTTCCATTTTTAGTATACATATTATTATATTTTTTTGTTTCCCCTTTTTCTTAATTTTTTGCTGACTGAACATGCTTTTTATTATTATAATATCCTCTAATCTTGACCGTGAATACGTGCATTCAATTTTAATGGTTTAGAAATCCTACCTATACATTTCTCTAGATATTAAATGCAAGTGGCCTTTCTGAGTCAGTGATAGAGCACTGTCAGCAGGACCCTGGTAGCGGTAAAGTCGCCGTTTACAGGAAATATAGCTTCATGTTAGTAACAATAATGGCAGAGCTAAGGGTGACATTACAGAGCACTTGAAACTGTTCTCTTTGGAGGTATATGAGGGATAGGATAGAGTCTTGCTATGAAGCCCAGACTGGGCTCAAATTTGCAATCCTCCGGTCTCAGCTTTCTGAAGACTGGAGTGCCACTACACCAGGCTCTAGAAATGCTATCAGAGGGCAGAGGGCAGACTGCAAGCTCCCCACTGACTTCCTCCCTTCCTGTATGGAGGGTAAACTATAGTTCTAACCAATAGTGTGGAGTAGAGGCATCCAGGAAACCAAAGCTGGGACACAGCCAAGACCATCCTGGGGGGGGGGGGGGGGAATGTCAAACTTTAGGCTCTGAGGCCCACAGACACTAGGACAACCTGCTACAGGATCTACAGGAGAGAAGTTGCCCAAGGTGTTTCTGACTACCTCACGCCTCATTACTAGAGTGACCAGCTAAGGTATCTGCTCTAGAATGAGGCAGGATCACAGGAATGCTAACACATCCTCTAAAGAGCTAAGGAATTCAACTGAGAAAAGCAGCCAGAAGTCTGACTTTCCTAATGGACAGCTAAGAAGTCAGAGGACTTGGACCCTGTAAACTTCTCATTTCTGAAAATGAAGTAGTTGTCAATCTTTTAAACATTGGTATGACTAGGGGTGGGAGGAAGGAATTCTGGCCACAAAATGCATGTGTTGGTTGTACAGCAGTGTGTGTATGTGTGTGTGTGTGTGTGTGCACATTTTACATTTACAATGTATGCATTTGAGTAACATTTAAATTCCATACTTAATTTTTCACAGACTGGAGCGACAGTAAAGAAGGAAGAGGGATAGAGATCTAGGAACAATCGAAATAACTTCCAGGAACTCCGATTTACTGCTCAGAAACTGGTTAGGTAGGACTGCCAAGAATCGATAGACTGCTAGATAACAGTGCTTTTGTTTAAGCATAAGTAGATCAATTTTAATTATTCAGGTTTATCGTCCCAAATGGAGAGAGCCACCTTTCAAGAATTAAAGGGATTTCCCCCAAACCAGTAAATAAGTGGTGGACCTAGGATTTGATACCAAAGCTTCTGACAGCATCCAGTGTCACTTCCTGTGCACGTGCAAACAGTCCTCTTGCTGTTCAGGCTCCGAGAGAGGAGAGCCAGAGTCCGTCCATGCACATTGCCCTGGGTTGTCTAGGAAAAAGCGTCCCACTGAAGTCAGCTTGTCCAGACAGACAGAGAGCAACTGCTTCCCTCAGAAACTGTGGGGGGATTTTTGGGGCATTACATCATGTAAAGGCTTTCCCCTTCCCACTCATTCGAAAAGACTACATGCACGGAATCTGTGAGCCCTTGGAGCAGTTAAAGGGAAGTTGAAAGGTTGACAAAGTTCTCCTGATGGTGCCCCACACAGTGGAACGTTGTTTGTGTGGTTGCAATGTAATGGAAGCTGGAATTATCAGGCTTTGGACCATCTGCTCCCAAAGTCAGAGCCCTCCCTCCCTCCCTAGCTGGCTCACTATCTGGCATGCCACAGGGCCTGACGCCATACACCAAGTTGGCTTCTTTCAACCTTACGGAACTGGATTGCAAATAACCAAGCTGTTTGTTCATCTTTATGGCTAATCAAGATAGAAGGGAAATGAGGAGTTTCTTTGTTCATAAAAAGAATGGCTAGGGACACAGAAAAGCCATGCTGCTACACAGGTCTCCTCCAGGGGGGGCCCTAGAGCTGAGAGGATGAAGGACACATGCCCCATCCCTAACCCAGATACTAGCTCCAAATGATAATGACTAGCAAATTGAAAATTAGAATTTAGTGTTCTCCAAAGGAGTCTCACTGGGGACACAAACTGTTCCTCAGGGTAGGGCATGCCCAGGAGTAAATGCCAACAGAAAGCAAGCTCAAGGGAGTCTTTGTTGGGTCACTGCCTCACAATGTTGGGTCAGGCTTTTTTCCTTGTCTTTTTCTTTTTGTTTTTTTTTTATATATGTATTTTTTTATTCTCTCTTTTTTACCTTACAGGTCTTTTGCATACATAGCATCACAGTATTATGGAATTCCCGAGAATGAGAATGTGTGTCTCTTTTTCTTGTGTCTTCCTTGGGCTTTTTTTCTTTCTTTCTTTCTTTTTTTTTTCTATTTTGTTCTATCCCAATGTGTAGATTTTTTTATTCCTATTTTATCATTATCCCATAGAAGCCTGTGTATTTGCTAATGAGAGACAGAAAGGGGGTGGATCCTGATGGGAGGGAGGTGGGGAGGAGCTAGGAGGAGCAGAGGAAGGGAGAACCATAATCAGGAGATATATATGTATATGTATATGTATGTATGTGTATATATATATATATATATATATATATATATATATACACGTGAAAAAAAAAAACAAAACTATTTTCAATAAAAGAAAAAAACCCTGAAAGATAAAATAATATTTAGAAAGTCCCTATTTTAAAAGTGAATTATGAAAACACGAGTGTTCTCAAAATGATAATTATGTAATTATTAGGAATAAAAATAATTGTTAGTCATAAAAAAAAATTCCTGTTGTCACCCAGGATGAGGTTAAGAATCACAGTAAATACAGGATTCCAGAAGCAGGCAGGACAGTTCTAAGAACCATGATGCCTGTGTTCATACGCTACTCAGTGTGTGTGTGTGTGTGTGTGTGTATGCATGTGTGTGTATGTATTGTGTATTTGTGTGTATGTGTGTGTACGCATGTGTATATATGTTTATATGTATGTGTGTGTGTGTAAGCTGGAAATTAACATCAGCTCTCTTCTTCAATTTCTCCCTCTCTCCCCACCCCCTGTTCCCTCTCCCCACCCCCCCTCTCCCGCTCCCGCTCCCCACCTGAAGTGGGGTTTCTCACTGACCAGAGCTCACAGGTTCTGCTGAACTGGTTGCCCAGCAAGCCTCAGGAATGCCCCTCCGACCTCCACTTGGATTACATCCATCTACCAGGGCATGGATTATAAGCACATCACTTTAGACCACTTTTTATGTGGGCCCTGAAGGTTAAACTCAGATCCTCACACTTGGATGGCAAGAACTCCTACCACTTTGCCCCTGTCCTTTCTTGTAGACTGAAGGCGTGCCATTCTTGATAAGTAGAGAATTTTAGGCTCAGGAAGTTCTAGATTAGCAAAACAACTGGTCAAGCAAGGGACTTCACTTCTGAGGTGCTCTGCATGCAGACGACAAAGGCTATTTGGGAATCAGGAGGAATGAAGTTTAGATCATTCTAGGAAGCCTCAATTAGAGCTCCACAAAACAGCTATGAGCCTGCAGGTGGTACTGCAGCACTTATTACAACATTGCCATGATAAATAGGCAAGAAAAGCACCATTGTTAATGGGAAGCCATGTGCTTGGGAGAATTAAAACCATACTTAGAATCAGCCCTGGGCTCTGAGGGAAGAACAGGTACCCTCACTGAACTTCGGGGAAGTGTGTGTATTATAAACACTTACTTAGTGCCTTTTGGAGAAACCTGGATTAAAGAGATGTGTTCTTTAAGGCTCCTGGTATTAAAGTGGGTGTTCTCTGATGGAGACTCCAGGGAGAATCTGGTCGTGGGAAGCCCCAGATTTATGCAGGGTATAATTAGAGTGGGGGTCATATCCAGCTGAGTAACAGCAAACCCAACCTGATGTGTTTATCCTATTTTTTTTTTCCTGGACTCTGATTTTGATTTTGAAGTGGCTGCAGACAGCCTAAATTACATGCTCTGCAAAGGAAGTAAATTTACAGAACACAAACATCTGTCAAGAGTTTATTAATTAGTAATAGTCATAATGAACGAGGAACACCATACTTTGTATATCAACATCTATTATTTTCTTTGCCTTCAATCAGCTCTTGGAAATAAAGTTGGTACTCTGGGCAATGCCTAAAATTTACTAAATTACTGTTGTATATACCTCAATGACATACTTAGGTACTAAACACAACATAATACCCGCCAATTAACTTCCAAGGACAAATTTATATACAGAAATAACCAACCACCTTTGTTTAATAACATGAAGTGTGTTTATTGAGACGTGTCTCCTGAACATTTTGGACAGACTTCACTTTCAAAAAGATACCATGGAGCATCGATCACAATGGTAAGAGACAACCAAAGAGACTCTTTGGCATGTTACATCGTGCTGATTGCAAGTTTCAGTTTTATGGATTTTTAAAAACATACTTGTTAGTGTGTGTGTGTGTGTGTGTGTGTGTGTGTGTGTGTGTGTGTGTGTGTGTGTGTGCATGGTCGGGGGAAAGCATGTGTGCCACAATACATGTGTGTGGAAGTCAGGGGACAACTCTGTGGAGTCAGGCTATCTCTTCCCATCTTTATATGGATTCCATGCAAATGCATTTACCAGCTAAGCTGTCTTCCTCTCTGGCCCCAGTTTTTAATAAACTCTACTTCCCTCATTATTGGAAAATCACTACTATAAACTATAAAATTTATCAAAGCTTGATCATATGTCAAGTAAGTAGATTTTATAGGTGGGAAGCTCTCCTAGCAAGAAGAAATTTGCGTGAGGGAGAATTTACATTATTTTCAGGCATAGTGTGCTACAGAATACACAAGATGCTCAAATAAAGGTTTTAAAAAATAACTAGCCTGATTAAAAGTACAAACTTAATGTTACAAAGCAAACATTACCACTACCCTGGATTGTCATGATGATGGACTGCAAAAAAAACAAGCCAACCAACCAAAGGGGGACCTGAAACCCATCTGTGGACTGAGCCTGGAGGATTACTTGTGCAGTGTACAGGGCAATGTGTTTATTGCCTACACACAACTCTTCTGGCCAGAAAGAGAAAGAAAACACTGAAATAGTCATGGCCACTCCATTCCCCTCTCATACCATGGTGACACACTTAGAGTGACCAGAAATGAGCCAGGAATCTGCAGCCTTCTTGGGATGTGTCAGCGTCCTGCCATACCTGACGTGATTTCAGTTTTCAAAGATGCCCAGTTTTCATATTCCAGAGTCCATACCCGATAACCATTTAAGTCCATCTGTGTACTGTGTATACATATACGCAAACACAGAGGCATGTTTAAGAAGTTTTAACTCTTAAAGACAGCAAAAGCTTTCTAGCTGAGGAAGACCCTGTCCTAGGGCTATGCAATTCTTAAGGTGGCAAGGGTTCAGCCAAGAATAGGCCCCTGGTAAGCAAACTCACCAATGCAGAGCCAGACTTCCTCTACCAGACACCCAGGAGGCCTTTAGCATTCCAGAGCTAAGTACCAGGCAAATAGGGACCTCCTCCACAGCCTGCAGTCCTCCAAAATAATTCAGACTAGCCGGTCTAAAAGGTCTACCCTATCCTGGCTTGCCTTTTCTGCAGAATCTCTGATACAGTACCTGGCCTGAATATTTTCCCCAGGAGAGTAGTTATGCCTCCCAGCCCAGTCTGCTTCAGTTTACAGATAATGCTCGGTGGCGTGACACGCCTCCTTTCTTACAAGCATACTCGATTCTGTTGTTTCCGCTTGGGGCCACAGCTGACTTACCATTGCATAAAGGATGTTAAAAACATCTGGACATCAGGCAGGAAAGAGAACTCAAAACTAACTAAACAGATGTGTTTCTACCTCAGCAGGGCCCGTGAACTTTAACCCCACTGAACGGTGTGGAACCAGAAGCCCGTCTCCTCGTGGCTCTTCCTGTTCTGACGACAGCTGAGAAAAAGCCCCGCTGCGGTGACTTTACAGCTCCGTGATGAGCACCCTTCCTATGACAGCTTCTCCAAAATCAGTTCCCTTCAGTAAGGTGAATGAGAAGATTGTCAGCCCTTCTGGGCCTTGGCTCAGGGGTCAGTTTCTTCCTCCTGGACCCGCCCACATAGGATCATAGCCCTGGATTCTGATGGCACCAGCGCAGGCCACAGCCCATCCTCCCACCCAGATAAACTTCCTCCCTCAAGGGAAAGAGTTGGCTGACATCTTTTAATGAAGATTACTCTCTTCCAGCAGTAGAGAAGAGAGGTGCTCTCATTCCCAAGAGCCACCACACTCTAACTCAGTCTGTCAATGGTCTATGCTGTGCACACAACGTGCTGCAAAATAAAAGGTGCTGACCCAGCGTCTAAGTCAGCCTTTCTAATCATTTACAACACCCTCATCTTCCTAGCGTCTCAGTGTATGAAAGCATTTTCTAGACCTGCGAGAACAGCCAGCCTGACCTTTTCAGGAATGACCAAGCCACTTCAGCCATTCAGATTCCTCTTCTTTACTGTTAAGCAGTGCTTCCTGACAACGTTTTTATTAAGAAGAGGGATATTCCAAAAGAAAGCACCGAACCTATACTCACTCAGGACTGTGCTTTGAGTACTTTTCGAGACAGGGTTTCTCTGTGTAGCCCTGGCTGTCCTAGAACTCACTCTGTAGACCAGGCTGGCCTCAAACTCAGAAATCCGCCTGCCTCTGCTTACAGAGTGCTGGGATTAAAAGTGTGCACCACCACTGCCCAGTTACGCTTTGAGTACTTGTGGGCTCTCCTCAGAGGGATACACAGTAAGTAATGGCAAGATGGTCACACCAGGAGGACCTGGGTAATTGTCACATAGCCTGCATGGAACCATCTGAAGCCTACAGAGACTGCCCCAGTGAGCAACATTGGATGCGCCATGGAGTTGCTATGCCAGACAAAGCCCACGCTGCTTATCAGGCTAAAAACACAGTAAACAGAGCGAGGTCTGACTGGTCTTCGATACTTTGTGGGTTCTTCTTTTTCCCACACTTTATCCCCTGCCCCCGTCTCACCCCTTATCACCAAATAGGAGAGAGACCAACAGCCACTAACCCCGCCTACTAGGGCTCTAGCATTTATATACCTTCTGAAAAGTTCCCAGAATTCCAAACGTCACGAAATCGCAGAAACTATTTGCAGCTGGCCAAACCATGCCTCTGCTAGAGCACGAGGCAAATCATAGTCAGCTGATGCAAAGCAGCATCCATAGCCTCACATCTGGGATGAAAATGAAAACATATTCTTATAATATGTCTGTGGTTTTTCTAAAGAAACTAAAATTCCACAATTCTCATTACACAGAAGCAATGAAAATCTTTGAGGTCACTGAGCATTGTGGGATCCAGTCATGTACCCTGTGATCAGCCACATCCTATCTTTCAAACTTCAGCTCAAGTACCCGTTCATAAACAATGATAAACAAAGTGGTAACTCATGCAGTTCCATAAGGAAGGACTGACACGTCACGTCAGCCCAAGGGCCTCTGCAACACCAGCTACTTCAGGTCCCAAGAGCCTAGTCTGCCCTAAGGGCTCAGATTACTTTACAATGCTCACAGTCTCACAAATTATCAGTGTTAACCATTTGTGATGGTTTGTATATGCTTAGCCCAGGGAGTGGCTCTCTTTGGAGGTATGGCATTGATGGAGTAGGTGTGACTTTGTTGGAGTAGGTGTGTCACTGAGGCAGGGAGTTTAATACTCTCATCTTAGCTGCCTGGATGCCAGCTTCTCCTATTTGCCTTTGGAACAAGATGTAGAACTCCCAGATCCTCCTACACCATGCTTGCCTGGATGCTGCCATGCTCCTGCCTTGGGGATAATGGACTGAACCTCTGAACCTGTAAGCCAGCCCCAATTAAATGTTGTCCTTGTAAGAGCTGCCTCGGTCATGGTGTCTATTCAAGGCAGTAAAACCCTAAGACACCATTAACCACAAATAATTATTATATTAAATGCTTATGGATATGAACAATACTATCATTCAAAAAACCTAAAGTGCCTTTTTGTGCATTTGTCCAATTTATTACCATTGGTAAGGAAGCAATGGCCTTCAGTTACCAATAAATGAAGATATCAATAGCACACACTTCCAAGCAAGCTGTAAAACTGCAGGAGAACCTGGATTGTCACCTTTCAAATGTGTCCCAGCTCCAAACTCTCTGCTAACTCATCAACTAGATGTGTCAGTTAGCTTTGCATTGTTATAACAGACATCTAAGATAACAGACATCTCTTAAGGTTTATTTGGGCTCACAGATCTGAGGGTTTCAATGCATGACCTATAAGTTGAGCCTGTGGCAATATCACATCATGGTAGGAGCACACAGTAGGTCTACAGAGCTCACCTGCATGCAGTAGGTCTACAGAACTCACCTTGAGACCAGGAGGCAAAAGGGAATAAGGAAGAGCTGGATCCCATAATTCCCAATGGCCTAAGGGAGCAATGGCCATAGGTTCCACATTTCAAAAGTTCCAGCAATTCTCAAGGGCACACCACTGGGGACCAAGCCCTCTAGGGGCATTATAGAACCAAAACACATGAATGAATAAATGAATGAGTGAATGAATGAATGGTTAATAACTCCCTGATTATCTTTTGTGAGAAAAAAACTAGCAGTTGTATAGCACAGTTTGATGGGACCGGCGATCTTCGATCATGACCTTGCAAATACAACGTGTTATATGGTGACTACTAAGCCATCTATAAAGTCAGGCAAGATTGCTGGTTGGCTATTCCAGGCATCTATTAGCATGTACTAAATGGCCCTAAAGCTAGCAGTATAAAGCCATTACCATTTCCCTGCCCCTTTAGGTCACGCATGTCCTCAGGAATTCAGAAACAGTACAGTGGAGGCAGCTTTGTAACATCTGTGGTCTCCACTGGGTTCACCAGCTGCACTGGAAGCTTAGAGCACTGGGGCTGGAGAAGCCATTTTCAAGATGGCCTCTTCATTTGCATACGCATGTCTGGCATGAGCCTAGGGCAGCTAGGTTGAGCTCTACTGAGATGGTCAAGCAGATATATGCACAGGGCCTTTTTAAATTTCACCTATATTTCTCCTACTTCACTTCACTGTTTTTCAGGTTATGAGTGTGCTAAGAAAATATTCTATACCAAGCTATTGCATATACTCTCTGTCCTTAGATGGGTTTCTTTCTTTCTTTCTTTCTTTCTTCCTTCCTTCCTTCCTTCCTTCCTTCCTTCCTTCCTTTCTTTCTTTCTTTCTTTCTCTCTCTCTCTCTTTCTTCCTTCCTTCCTTCCTTCTTTCTCTCCTCTTCTCTTCTTTTCTTTTCTTTTCTTTTCTTTTCTTCTCTTCTCTTCTCTTCTCTTTTCTTTTCTTTTCTTTTCTTTTCTTTTCTTTTCTTTTTTGAGACAGGGTCAAAAAACTGACTACGTAGCCCAGGCTGGCCTAGAATTGTGGCAATCCTCTTGCCTCAACTTCCTTTGTGTGTACACCACCATGCCTAGGTATACTTTTTTCATGTTTGTTCAAGGAAAGCTCTAAGTGACATTATCCGTGCAGAAGAAGCAGAGTACAGCCTTTTATGACATAGCCTTGGAAGTCGCATGGGGTTGCTGCTGCCATACCACACCAGTGAAGAAGTCACAAATGTCCCTAGCACCAGGTCAAAGAGAGAGCGACACAGGCCATCTCTTACCTACAAGAGTGATTATTTAATGGCACCTTTAAAAACACTTTGAACTTGAACTTTTGTTGATAAACATGGTTATTTATAGAAACCAGCCATGAATATCTATAATTATATTTGTAATTAGCTAGTTTCTACATTAGAAGGGGTCATAGTCCCAAAGCAATGGAAGCTCTGCATTGGTGTTGGGTAAATATTACTTTAGAATAACAACAAAGGAGACAGCTGATAAAAATGTTGTCACCTTTGAACCGTTAATTTTATTAAAATGTATCAGTTGGGCAAAGCATCATTTCATTTTTGCTAAGGGTATGCATCAACCATATGCTCAAAATTTACATCAAAACATTAAAGAATCTAGAAAACGGGGAAGCTATTGAGCTTGTAGACAAGATTCTGCTTCAAGTAGCAAGCTCCCAGAGCTAAGCAGGCAGAGGAGGACAGGCAGGCTGGGGCTAAGAAGTAGAAATAAATGGTGGACAGCTTGTGCCTTTGCACGAGGCATTTGGATGTGTGTGTGTGTGTGTGTGTGTGTGTGTGTGTGTGTGTGTGTGTGTTAAGCTACATTTCTAAAGTCAGTCCTGGGTCCACAGTTTACAATCGTTGATTTGGACTAGGTAACAGGTCTTTTCTGGGATCGTTAGGGTTTCCCCTAGTTTTTGGGTCCATTTGCAGCCCTCTCTGGTTGCTGCTTTTCCCTCCTCATTCTGGGGATTGAACTCAGAGCTCTGTAGGTGCTAGGCAAATGTCCCTCCATTTCGCTGTGCCCCAGCCCTGCTTTTCATCCCTCTCTGGGACTCTAGCATTCACTGTCTAGTTCTGTAGTTAATAACACTAGCTGAGAATCTCTTCTTGCCCGGGTTCTGAGTCCACGCTCCACGGTCTTCTGGGGTGGATATCTCTAGGCTTCTTTTACAAACAAGGAAACTGAGTTTATGGCAAATTAACAGGTAAAGGAGCCAAAACTTATGCGCGGCAAAGATGGAGTTTACCCGAAGCTATGTTTGATTCCGATATCGAGTGTTGTTTAACCTGACGCTTCTGATAAAAGCGACTCCTCTCAGGTGAGGCCGGTCAAAAAAGGCATGCCTTGCTGGGACTTCTCCGAACACCAACAGTGGTGTGCCTGCGGCAGGCAGTACACAGCAGACAGCCTCTTATCTAGGAATCCCGGCATGTTAAGACTGTGTAAGAAACTGTTCTGCTGACCCCTGACACTTGCCCTAGATACCTGGGAAGGGACCTTGAGCCTTCTGGAGGATGGGCAGTGCTTGCACAACTAGTCATGTGACGGAGGATCCTTCCCCAGAGAGATGTTTCTCACACACTTACAACGAAAGCATAAGGACACCGGGCTCCAAGCCCGACCACCTTTCCTGGCAGACCCCATGAGACTCACTCGTTAATGAATCTTCGTGGAGAAAGCTCCCTTTAAAACCTTGCTCTGTTTCCTGGAAGAGAAAACTCAGAGTTCTCATACATCACATGTATGACAGACAATTTTTAATCGCTTAAATAATTTATTCTTCATTGTTTAATGCTTTATACCATTCCTTCATGCATAATTTATTATGCCATTTATGTTTATTAAAAATTGATCATGGGGACGTGTTCCCTCTCTGTTCTCCGAGGCCACTGATATTTCTCTGTCAGACCACTTGGGAGGCGACAACAAAGCATTCCACTCCATTTCTTAATTCGTGTTAACCGTCTGCACACCTTTCTTCTACTGATTCTCTTCATCACAGAAGGTCAAGGGGCTTCAATAAATAACTACTGAGATAATATTGTCTTGGATAAGTACTCATCTTTCTTTTTGTATAGCAGGGACCTTATCTAAAAGCCTATTCCCTATCCCACTGAGGGCCTCGGGGAGAAAAAAAAAGGCCTATTTTACTTTTCTAATGTTTAGAGGTTAAAAGGAGGCATAAAGGAACAAGATTCCAGAGTCTTCCATGGCAGAGCCAGAGCTTCCGGAACCAGCTCTTTCTCTTCTCTCACAGGATGCATTTTTCTTTCCTTTATCATGTCTTCAGTCATGGGGTCACTTTGAACTTTTCTTTTTCTCTATTTTCAATTTCTCCCTAAATCATCTCGCCTTTGAATGTCTCTACCCTCTGACCTGAGCATACCTCTGCCACCCTCCAACCCGGAGTCCCATGACCCTCCATCCTCAGTGCCTCCACGAGCCATCCTGGACGCTCCTGGCTCAGACCTGACCATTCCCTGTTTCTCTGAGGGAAGGAAGGCAGAAGGGATTCACGGTGTGAGAGCTGAACAGAGGTTAGGAAGCACCAGAGGGGCCCACAATATAAAGAAAGGTCTCCATGGCATTCATCTCATGTGTCAAAGGGTCCCCTTGGTACCTTTAGTACAACCTTCCCACCCCCATGGGTCCGACCTGCCTCACTCCAGTGTCTCCCACTGCAGTGGACGAGACTGTCACTGACTATTCAAGTCAACAGCATGACGGTCAGCCTTGCCTCTACACATGCACCCCCATAACCAGTGTAGCCAACACATGTCCAGTCCACTCCCTCTTACCTATGACACATGTTCCCTAAACTTTACGCCATGGTAACACTCTCCTCCCTTTGCCTGACCCTCTGCAACTGTTTTTGGGTGTCTCCAGGCCCACATCCCTCCATAGTCAGTGTGATCTCTCCAAAAGGCATGTCTGGCTTTGTGACTGAGTTGTGCTCACCGCGGACCACGCTCACGGGCAGAACTGTGCTTCACTTGTTGGCTGCATGCTCAGTGCCTGGAATTGCTTGTATTCAATGCTATCCACTGATTGTGACCTAGATCAATCACTATGGCTTTGCTTGGTTGTGTTCTGGTTTGGCTTGTACTAGCTTATGTCCTTTCACAATTTTATACATGGATATAACACATTCTGATTACTCTCTCATACCTTGCCATATCCTCTTCTTCCATATAAATCTCTTTCCCACATTCATGATTTTTGTGTCCTACTGAGTTTGACACATACTATCTGTGTCCATGGGTTTGAAATAATCCACCGGAGCCTGGTAGGTATGCAGTAGGTATGTACCTGAGTACTCTCCCCTCCTCTCTCCAAGATTCTGTTCCTTGTCAACAGTAAGTAGGAGGGCTCTCTTCCTTCCACGATCCATAGCTGACTTTGGGTTAGCCAGATCTGTGCAGGCCCAGTGCCAGTAACCACAGCTGCTGTGTGTCCATGACTGATATGCCTACGTCATGCATATCATTTTGCTCTTTTCGACACAGGGTCTTACTGTGTAGCCAAGCCTGGTTTTAACTCATAATCCTCTTGCTTCCTGTCCCAGAATTCTCCACACTGTGTCAACCTCATGATGACTGAGTTGTGCTCACCACGGACCACGCTCACGGGCAGAACTGTGTTTCACTTGTTCGCTGCATGCTCGGTGCCTGGCATTGCATGTACTCAATGCTATCCACTGATGGAAAACGACAGTGTGGTGACAGAATCCTTTGGTGGCCTCCAATAAGCCATGCCTGCTGGTATTCACATTGTGAATAGTCTTCTGCCTTGAATTTGCCCTATAGCTGTGCTTTGCTACATGGAAAAAGAAAACATCTAAACCTGCTTCCCAGTACACTCCTGCCCAGCTAGGGTACGAGAGGAAAAACCACCAGCCAAACCCTAGACAAGCATAGCAGGAAAGCTGCCCAGCTGTGACATCAGCCCAGACTGCAGGATTGTGGGCAAGTAAAATGACTAGTGGTTTAAACACTATGTCCTAAGGTGACTTGTTACACAGCAACATTTAAAACATATTGTGACATCTGAATGAAAACCGTCCCCCATCAGCTTATACATTTGAATGCATGATCCCTGACTCCTGATGCTGTCCGAGAGAGCACGAGAACTTTTAGATGGTGGAGCCTTGCTGGAGGAAGGATGTCACTGGGGGCAGAATTTGAGTTTTATAGCCTCTCTCTCACCCTGCTTCCTACTCCTCTTTCTGCTCCCTATGTTCAGAGAAGATGTGATCTCACAGCTTCCTGCCACCATGCCTGCGACATCACCCTTACGATGACAGACCCTCCCTTTAGAACTGTAAGCCTGGTAAGCTCTTTCTTCCTTAAAGCAGTCTTTGGTCATGGTGTTTTATCAAAAGAAAACTGAGCCGGGCGTGGTGGCGCGCACCTTTAATCCCAGAGGAGGCAGAGGCAGGCAGATTTCTGAGTTCGAGGCCAGCCTGGTCTACAGTGTGAGTTCCAGGACAGCCAGGGCTACACAGAGAAACACTGTCTCAAAAAACCAAAAATAAATAAATAAATAAATAAATAAATAAATAAATAAATAAAAAGAAAGAAAAGAGAACTAGTACACATATATCATACAAATACATGTAAGACACTGGCTCCATCCATAAAAGGAAATCAGTCGCTACACACGATGAATTTACGTGACAACAAGCCATTGTTTTTAAGTAACATTTACATGAAATAGCAGACTGAAAAGAAAACAGCAAGCTGGCAAGATGGCTCCGGGGGTACAGCAGGTCATCACTCCTGACAACCTGAGTCCCATCCCTGGAGTCTGCTAGTGAGTGGTGAAAGGATGAAGCCAACTCCCTGCCTCCCAGGAGTGTCCTCTGTCCTCCACACACTATGGCATCTCTGCCTCTCTGCATCTCTGGGAATCTCTCTCTCTCTCTCTCTCTCTCTCTCTCTCTGTGTGTGTGTGTGTGTGTGTGTGTGTGTGTGTGTGTGTGTGTGTGTTTTCCTCTCTCTCTCTCTCTCTCTCCCCTCCTCCCTCTCCCACTCTCTCTGACTGTCTGTCTCTCTCCCTCTCTCTCTGTTTGTGTCTGTCTGTCTGTCTGTCTGTCTCTCTCTCTCTCTCTGAATAAATGTATTTTTAATAAAGAAAACAGCACTGCAATGGAAAGGATCCACATGGAGGAACGCATCCCACCAGCCTCTACAACACACCACATCCTCTCTCTGCTGTTCGCTTTGGTTTTAAGACATTTTCCAATGGAAAGATTTTGCTCCCTCTCCCCTCTTTTTCAAAGACAGATTCCAGGCCTGACATTAACATTAAGGAGCTCGACCAAGAATGTAAGAGAACACTAACAAACACACAGAAGCTGCTTAAAGTCCCAGGGCTGAGCCATCCCTGCTGGGGTGATGGTAGTGGGGGTTGGGGGGAAGCAGGGGACAAAGACATTATGGGGACTCTGGAGTTGGCTGGCCTGGACACTAACTGTATGCTTCTGTATGAAAAATTCCACCATCCCCCAATGTGGAGAATGCCCAGTTCTTACACACACAGCCTTGTGATGCGTCCATGAACTAGGGGGGAAAAAAGCAGTTACCCAATGTTTTAACCCAGATAGCCAAACAGTTGCACACGTGCAAAAAAATCAATTGAGACTCCACAGAGACAGTTAATGCACACCATGACAGGATCCACGGTGTGCAGGTCCTTTCAAAAACCCGGATCAGGCACATCGATTAGCATGGCCATCTGCAGAATGAGGAGGAAGATGCCTACATTTACCCTGCCTTGGTGGAACTTGGGGTTACTCCTCCTCGTCCGTCATAGGTGTTCCTTCAGAAAGAGAAAGAACTGTTGTGTAAAATATGGCCTGGGTAAAGGACTTGTCTCTTGGGGTTTTTTTTGTTTTGTTTTGTTTTGTTTTGTTTTTGGGGTTGTTTGGTTTTTGGTTTTTGGAGACAGGGTTTCTCTGTATAACCCTGACTGTCCTGGAACTCACTTTGTAGACCAGGGTGGCCTCAAACTCAGAAATCCATCTGCCTCTGCCTCCCGAGTGCTGGGATTAAAGGCGTGCGCCACCACTGCCCGGCTGCTTTTTTTTTTTAAACAATCAAAACCAAAACGCCAAAAGCTACTTTAAATTTTTCTATTGAATTAAAGGGGTGAATTTTTAAAAATAAACTCGGGGGCTGAAGAGATGGCTCGGAGGTTATGAGCACTGACTGCTCTTCCGAAGGTCCTGAGTTCAAATCCCAGCAACCACATGGTGGCTCACAACCATCCATAATGAGATCTGACACCCTCTTCTGGTGTGTCTGAAGACAGCTACAGTGTACTTACATAATAAATAAATCTTTTTTAAAAAAATAAACTCATGTAGGTAAAACTATCGTGTATTTTAGAATTTATCATGTTTCCTTTGAAAGTATCTCAAATTAATCTATTTCATATGTTGGAGACTTTGAATGTAGAGGTGGATTTAGGAAAGATCTGACAGCCCAAACACTGCATGTGCAGAGAGAGAAAGATACATTCCCGGTGTCTGCAGAGCTCCTGATGCCGTGAAAGGAAAGAAACCTGAAACATAAATACCTATGTTCGCCCACTGCCAAGACTAGGCATGTGTGCCTACCACACTTGACCAAGAGCAAATATTAGTGTCAAAAATTGGAAGTACACTCTGGGCTGTTGTGGTACACACCTTTAATCCCAGCACTTGGGAGGCTGTGGCAGACAGAATTTCTGAGTTCAAGGCCAGCCTGGTCTATAGATTGAGCTACAGAACAGACAGGGCTACACAGAGAAACCCTGTGTCAAAAAACAAAACAAAACAAAACAACAAGGAAGCCCAGAGGGTAGGGGGACGGCACGTCAGGCAAGCCTGAGGACCTGAGTTCAGATCCCTCACTTGTAGAAAACTGTGCGAGTGGGTAGTTAAGATAGGCAGATATCTAGGCTGACCAGTTAGCCTCACAGAGCTGAATGACAGGTTCAGACTCACTATCTCAAAAATACAATGCAGAGGGCTGGAGAGATGGCACAGCAGTTAAGAGCACTGACTGCTCTTCCAGAGGTCCTGAATTCAATTCCCAGCAACCACATGGTGGCTCACAACCACCTATAATGGGGATCCGATGTCCTCTTCTTGTGAGTCTAAAGACAGAGACAGTGTACTTACAATAAATAAATAAATAAACAAACAAACAAACAAATAAATCTATCTTTAAAAGTGATAGAGGAAACATTGTCCAATATTTCTAGCCTACACACACACACACACACACACACCTTCCTTTCTTCTCCTGGATAATGACTCTCTTTGAATAGATGCTATCTCAGTTGCTGACCCAGGGACACAGAGAATGGAAGTCATAGTCTGTAACTTTCTTCAGAGTAACTTCAAGTAAAGGCTCCAGGTAGAGGGCAGAGAAGGGGACAGAGGAAAGGGACCAAGCACCAGTCGCCACCTTCTAGGAAGTGGGAACTTGCAATAGAAAAAACATTGTTCTCCTGACCTGATGACCTCCAGGTGGCATCGCCTCACATGATTTTATTGAGTAGGTATTTAGTGTGTGTTGCATTTAGTATTTAGTATTGAGTATTGAGTATTTAGTGTGTGTGGGTGGGTGGATGAACTATGGAGATTGGCAGGCAGACCTGAGGACAATCTGACACAGCAGGTTTGTATCACAGTGTATGGCTATCATCAGAACAAGGCAGAGATGGGCCTGAAGCATGAGTGAGTGACTAAACCATAAACCAGACTCCACTACCGCACTGACTGCTCCATCTGAAGTTCTGGCCTCAGGCCTGCCATGCCCACATCTCTGACGTGGCCCTGAACCTCTCTCCCACAAGCCCACCCTCACCTTTCCTTAACCGGGATGTGTGCAGCTTTTTCTCACCGCAGGACTGTTGCTTGCCTCTGCCTGACATATTTTCCCCGGATGTCATGTGCCTGGTCCCTGGTTACTCCGATGTCAAGTTTCCTGGACAGCTGTATCACAGGCAATATCTCTGCTGTTTGTTAGCCCTGTGGTTCTCAGCCTTCCTAATCCTTTGACCCTTTAATATAATTCCTCAGGCTCTGGTGACTCCCAATCATAATTTTGCTACTTTATAACTGTAATTTTGTTATTATGATGAATGGTAATGTACCTATGGTTTTCGATAATCTTAGAGCTGGTCCACACCTAAAGGGGTCGTGACCCACAGGTTGAGAAACAAAGCTCTAACCAGTCATCTGGTGAGCTTATCACTATCTTAATTTACTCAAGTTAGGTGTCTTCATGCTCACACTTCTTTCTCCCTCACAGAAGGCAAACTCTGTGGACACAGGGACCTTGTCTTAAACCTCCATAGTAAGTGCTCAACAAATGACCACTGAACAAATATAGAACGCAAACAGGCTGTAGACAGGTGCTGTAGACAGGAGAGGGGATGTAAGGAGGTTGCCTGGAGTGCTGGGCTCAGCTCTACGGGTCAGTGGGTATGTGTGCTGTCTGGGAGGCACACTGGGGAAATGTGTCACCTGACCTCACCCCAGGTAACCGTCCACATCAGAGGCAGAAAGGGAGGCCTCCTTCGGCTCTGTCTCCTGGATGGTAATTCAGCTGGAAGCCTCAAGAAAAACCGGAAGCCGGAACTGAGCCATCTCTGCTCAGCACCGCAGAGAATCTAACAGCTCTACCTACAGATGTGGACTGCTCAAGACCTTCTCATCTGGTTTCTGTAGAGTGAGGAAATCCATACATATCAAACCTCAGCTAATTCCGAGCATCCTGAGGTGAGGGCCAGCCATAGAAGGCTCTGATGCCCTGTATGAAGAATCTCCAGCCCTCCCGGGTAGCAGCCCAGACTCACTGTAAACGTGTGCTCCGTCTGACGGGAACAGGAGGGTGCTTGGGCCATCGGGTTCTGCACCGCAGACCCGGAAACAAAACAAAGAAAGAATGTGGTCCCTGCTAAGAAGCCTTTGGCATCCATCAGCCTACTGATTTTGGAAGATTTTTTCCAGAAAGGATTGGAAAGAAATATTTGAGATTTTTTTTTTTGAGGACATTAATTCAATAACTTCATTTGAGTGTTGGTAAACGTGTATTGCTCCTTAACTACTCAGAACTCATCTCTAGGAAAAATATCTCTGCTCAAGAAAATGAACCCTAACCTTCGCATCAGTGGGGTATTGGGCAGTAGAAGAGTCAGGGACAGGCTGAAGGGGAACGTGAGCCATTTCTGGGTGAGCATGTCCTCTTTGGTCATCTCTGGAATCGGGGTCTGAAGCAGGGAGGTGGTAAGCAAAGCCTTCAGGGGCATTTCTGGGGAGCAGGGCAACAGATAAGGTTTGCTGAGGTAAAGGACACTCTAGAGACAGTCCCTCTCCTGGCCTGGGGTTAGGAGCCAAGTGTACAGGTCTATGTGGCAATCACTGCCAGCCCCTAGTAGAGGAGTCGCTTGACAGAAGAGAAACCAAATAATAAAACAATTCCCCCTCCCGAGCTTTAGATGATGTTTCTGACGTCACAGAGAGCAATGCAGGTGTTCCTTAACGACCTTCACTTTTAACCAATAGAAAGATTATAGTGAATGGTGGGGAGAGAACTCAGGAATTCAGAGTCCCCTTAGCCCCAGGCTCAGTGCTCCAGGGACAAGCTGCAAGCTACGCATTGGTTTTGTTTTTTAACGTTTTATACTGAAATACACCAAGCTTAGCCCTGCCCTGCCCTGCCCTGCCCTGCCCGAGCACCGAAAAGCAGATCTTAGGAGTTATTCCATACAGCAAAGCCACCGTGGTAGGAAACCCCGGGAAAACTCAGGCCACGTCTTTCTCTTTTTCCAGCAGCCACCACCCAGCTCTTCTGCTCCGGGTGAGCTCGGCATCGTTAGGGCCTTGGCTAATCTAGAAATTGCTTCCATATGCAGGCACAGGAAAGAATGTCCTCACTGGCTGCCTGGAAAGGAAACGCTGGCAGCCACTCCTTCCTGCCAGAAAACACTCCTCAGGCCAGAGAGAGCTACAGGCGCTCAGGCACATCTGCAACCTCCCCAGTTTATGGATGAAGAAACTGAGGCAAGGTCACACGGATGGTGGCAGAGCTGGAGGAAGAACTTGAAAATGCCTCCTCCCCCCTCTCCCTTCCCCTCCCCCCCTCCATCCCTCCCTCCCCACACCCCTTTCTATAAAAGAAGTATGTAGCTAATGCAGTGTTGCAACAGTGTCTAGCTGGAGTCTGAAGCACCAGGTCTCAGGCTACAGGAAACACTTCAGTACCATCAGCTGAGCAAAACTCATTTACGGACCAGTGCTGTGGGGGCGGGGTGCAAAGGACTGCACTCAACTCTGTGTGGGGTTGCACTAGGGTCTCCTCTGACCTTGACTCCTCAGCCTTGAAACCTGCTAGTGCTACAGCGGTCCTAGATGCAGTGAGAAGATGCCAGGAAAATCAGGACCCTCTTTCCCACAGAAACCTACCACGTATAAACCAGGCTGACAGAAGCCTGCGTTAGGTCATCCGGAATGTTGACCTTGGAAGGAAAGCTCAGCCCAGCTCAAAAGAGCAGCTTTGGACAATCAGGATATGATGACCAATACACACACATTCATTTGCTTCACATTTGTACACACACACACAAAACACACACCTTCAGCCCAAAAGCATTTGGGTAGTTCTGGTATATGACCCTAACTTTTCTGTCCCTTTCTCTGCTACATTGATCAAGTGTGTCAAACTGTCCTTCAAATAAACACTTCATTAGCAACACTGATCTTTGTAATTAGATGTTCTTGTATCTATATTATATATAGATAGTATTATACAGAGAGATATAATTAAAAACATCACGATTCTGGTTGAAAGCATTAAACAACTCGCTTCCCTTTTCTTTTCTTTCCTCTGTGTTGGATGTATGTGGTGCTGGTGTTGAACCCAGGGCCTCAGACTTCAGGGCAGGTACTTGAGACATAGCCCTTGCTCAACAGAACGATGCAACAACAGTTATTGAATACCTACATAAGAGACACGAAATTAGAGACATAACACGGCCTGCATCCTATAACATGGCTCCTGCTCAGGGACTCTGAATAAAGCATCATTTATGTGTCTATGTCACTATAAAGTCATACTGTCTTCAGACATAATACCATGGCAATTATCACACACACATTAGACCAGAGGCAACCATAAACTATGAACAGGGTCCATGTCTTTTTTGGCATCAGGGATACAAAGCAAACGTTTCCTGTCTAACAGCGTGGAGGTTCAGCATGTCCTTACTTCATTAGCCATCACTTCCACTCCCTCTCTTGGTGCTCCCTTGATCCTCCCTTGGTGCTCCCTAGGTGCTCCACCACCTCCTCACCAACCTTTAGTGACTGCAAGAGACAATCTTCACCTCGTACCACATAGCCTCTGTCACTGGATCCTGCAGATATCTGCCAAAACATCCACAAGACTGGTTTATACCTGCCTGATAAATGCTTATTCAAATTGGCATTTTTCACAATGCAAGTTCCTGCCCATTCCCTGGCAAGTTCCAATCGGCTTTTCCTCTTTTTTCCATTACTGGGTCAGAGGCTAACTCTGTAACGTTGGTTCTCTCCTTCCACCGTCTTGTGTGTTCCTTGGGTTGAACTCAGGTCACCAGGCCTGAATGCCAAGTGCTGTTACCCAAAAGTCATTTTCCTGGCCTCGGCCTTTCTCATTTTAAGGAACAGGCTAGAAGTTAAAGGTCCCTACCTGCTTCCAAGCCTCATGACCTGAGTCAAGTCAGTAAAATAATAAAGAAAGAAATGAAAACAGTCTAGAATAGACAATTAGTATATTTGGTAAACATGGGAATTTTTTAATAAAACTTTTTTCTGTCCATCTATCCACCCATCTGCTATCTAGACAGCCATCCATCCATCCATCCATCTATCAATCCATCTGCCCATCCATCCATCCATCCATCCATTCATCCGCCCATCCATCCACCCATCATCTACCCAACTTCAATGGAAAACATATCTTTTACTGGACCACAGAGAGAGCAGGTCTCAGAGCACTGCTATAGACCCTGTTTCTTTTCACGCTGGACTATGCTCACCGGACCCTTTCTTTCAGATGTTGCCACACTATCTCTTCATGTCTACCATTTATTCTAGCGTAGGTGAGGGCCCCAGCTCTGAGCATGCTCCATACACTCCCTTTTCAATTTACAGATTCCTTTTTGAGGGAGAGAGTGGTTTAGGGTAGTGTTTTGTTTTATTTGAGACAGGGTCTTACTATGAATCCCTGGCTGTCCTGGAACTCACTATATAGACCAGGCTAGCCCAGAACTCACAGAGAACAACCTGCCTCTGAGTCCTGGGATAAAAGGCATGTGCCACCACTCCTGGCTGCTCTTACAGATTCTTACATTAGCATGTTCTCTAAAAAGATTTTAATTCTGGCAAAATTTGAAATAACCCCCCCACACACACATCTGCTTCCCTTGCCCCTAGAATCTATACAGTGCAAGCACCCTTGCTCAAAGAACTCAAATTAGAACTGAGTGTATCCTCAAAGCTGTTCTCCTGTGGGCCCTTTTGATTTACTTCATGGGGAGAAAAAAATAAAAAAGGAGGAAGTCCCTGAACCATCTTATGCAACAAGGTCAGCTACAGCACACTCGGCTCTCAAGTTCCTGTAAGCAAGCCACTACTGGTTTCAGGGGAGTTCACTGATTTATGCTGGGGCTAAAACAGGAGAAGATGGGGGGGTCACTAAGTACAGGTCCCTCCCTACAGGCTTCCTCCTGGCTGTTTAGAAAAAGGCTAAAACCTCTCTCTACCCTACAACTTCCAGTTCTATGGCAGCAGTCTGCGCGGGCCCAGAGTCCCAACTTCACAGGAGGCCTGCTGACATGACAGAGTAACACACTCCACAGCAGGGCCTAGAGTGTCACTCTAGTCAAAGACAAGGTGGGTACAAACCCTGGACATCAGGAACGTCTAAATCAGAAGCCTCGCTCCACCTCTAATTCCTTAATTTTAGAACAGTCTGAGTCACACCAGACTGTGGGAGACAGCTCAGTCCACACAGTGCTTGGTACACTAGCGTGAGGACCCAAGTTACACCCCCAGAACCCACATACAAGGCCAAACATGAAGCAGGGCTTATAATGTCAGTGCTACAGAGGGAGGCCGGAGACTCACTGAGGCTCATACCTGAGACTCACACCTGAGGCTCACACCTGAGGCTCACACCTGAGGCTCACACATGAGGCTCACACCTGAGGCTCACACCTGAGGCTCACACCTGAGGCTCACACATGAGGCTCACACATGAGGCTCACACCTGGCCAGCCTGGTCTAATCGGGAAGTCCAAGGTCCTACTGAGAAACTCAGTCTTAAAAAGCAAGGTGGATAGATGCCTATCTTGAGAAACAGCTTCCAAAGCTGACTGCCGGCCTCCACAAACATGCAACCCTCCACTTATATACAAAGGAAGGGTGAGAGGGAGGGAGGGAGGGAGGGAGGGAGGGAGGGAGGGAGGGAGGGAGGGAGGGAGGGACAATGGATTTGAACCTGGACTCCACATCAGATAAGGCGAAGAGTGGGCATGACTTCAGATCTTGGGAGTGGTGTTTGTTAGTTTGTTTCATCTTTTTCTGGGATTGAAAGGGTGACCAGGAAGCCTTCCAGCAGAGGACTCACATGGGAGCTGACAGTGCCACAGCCCTGATGGGAGGACGGTGGGAAGGAGTGGACCACTTCCCATCCAGCCTACAAAGTATGGTGCTCTGCAGTTGCCATGAAGAGTTTCACCTCCTTGCTGTCTGGCCTTGCCCTTTCAGTTCCCCCAAATGCTCTTCCTGTGGAGAGAACTGTGCAGAACCAGGGCTGAAACAAGCTCCAGGCCAAGGATGCTTTATTGCTAGCATTTCTTCTAGGTTCCACCCAACAGTTACCTAACAACAGCCAAGTAGGAGCCTGGCTTGCTATAAAAGGACAATGTTTAGCCCTCCCCACCCCATCTCCTCTTTCTCTCTCCCAGTCCTCTCCGCCCCCCACCCCCACATACACACATGTTCCCAGACAGCATCTTCCCTTTTTTCTCTCTCCTCTCTCTTTCTGTCCCTCTCTGTCTCATTTCTTTCCCACACCCCACTTCTCATGCCCCAAATAAACTTCATTTTATACTAGACCCATCATATGGTTGGTATTTTGTGTGTGTGTGTGTGGGGGGGGAATGCTTCAGTAAGGGCCCACTAAGGCATCCCATTCTGCCGCATCCTGCTGCCACATTACAAAACACATCAATTGTGTCATAACCAGGTTCATGGTCCTTCCACCTCGTGGGCCACATCCAGACACACACCGTCTGTCACTGAGGTCACTTTCGGGCCATCAGATCACTAGATCTCTCCATCCAAACATCAGCAACATTAGTAAGCTACTCCACTGGTTAGCATGAACATCGAAACTCCCAGGCACGGGCTTCATGCTACAGCTGGCCAGTCTCACTGATACCACCACCCCCAAACCCCCACCTTAGAACCTCTTCCCTTGGGTGAGACCTTCTCTGACCTGTATGGCAGCAGAGGCTGCCTACAGTGGAAGGGAGAGATCTTCTCACGTGCACAAAATGTCCTGCCCACCAGGCAAAACATTTCTATTTGTCTCTTTATAGGACTATTCGTTTCTTTGCTGATACATAGCCACACTTCTGTAAATAGATGCCATTCCATTCTAAGACGCAACATAGGACTTTCCACCACCTTTGCTAAGGGTGGAGGAAAAGAGGCGGAGTTATAGTTTCAGTGCCATCTTAGCTAAGGGCAGTCACATGACTAGCTATAGCTTCAGCCACATGAAAAGATGTCCACCATCTTTGTTGTGGAAAGTCCCTGCCTCGCCACCATCTTGCTTGAGAATAACCTGACTTTTAAAAAAAATCTGCAAAAACACTCTGCAACTGAGATAAGATTTTCATAAGGTTTCTATCCTGCCTCGATAAATAGTAATTTTAATATTACTTTGAAGACTTATAAATTAAAAGGCTAAAGATCACTGTCTTAAAAATGTTTAGCCTTGTTTTAGCTACTGTCATTAAGTTACAATATAATCTTTTTGTTTGCTAGATACAATCTAGAGCAAATAATTAAAAACAGATATACATTGTCTAACTCAGATATGCTTACAAGATACGAGCTCTCAATCTTGTCAGAAGTCTGCTAAATATAACATTAAATGTTTAAGCTCACTGTGACAGACTGAGACTCCCAAATCCTAACAGTGACACCCCCCCACCCCCAGGTCTCCAAGAAGAGATGGCACAGCGACAAAGGACTCTACCTCAACCCTTCAAGCCCTCTCAACCCCATCCTGCTGCCTGGGACTTCCTTCCTCTGGCTCAGAGCTGCTCCTATCTTATCTGATAGAGTACTGAACTTCCCTCCAATCTCTGAGGACCCCCAGGTCATTGTTCTACAGGTGTAAGGATGGTCTAAGGCGATAGGAGCCATCTTGGTCCTGACAGAGTGCTGGGTGGGGAATAACACCTGTGGGGAAGCTTTCAAAGGCTGCCTGAACCTCCTCTAGGAAAGGCTTCAAGCTCCATCCTGGAACCTGGCTAGAACCCACAACTTACTGCCCTCTCCAGCCCTAAGGCCAGCAGGGCCACAGCTCCCTGAGCCCAGGCCCTTAGCAGCTGGGTTTAAGATCCAGTTCGGAAGGAAGTGGCTCTCTCTCTCTGTGTGTGTGTGTGTGTGTGTGTGTCTCTTTCTGTCTCTCTCTCTCTCTCTCTCTCTCTCTCTCTCTCTGTGTCTCTTTCTTTCTCTCTCTCTCTCTCTGTGTCTCTCTTTCTCTCTCTCTCTCTCTGTCTGTCTCTGTCTCTCTCTTTCTCTCTCTCCCTCTCTTCTTCTCTCCCCCTCCCCAAAATCCCTGAACTCTGGCTCAAGCCAAATGAGCTCCATCACCTCCTATTGGAGAAAGGCATTCACAACCTGAGTTCAATTCTCAGGACTCATATAGGAGATGGGAGAGACTCCCAAAAGATGTCCTTTGACCTCCATCTGCACAATATGCCATGCACGTGCCCACATCCATACACACAAAATGAAAATTAAATAAATGTAAAAAAAAAATTATTGTTCCTGGATTACCATTATTCCTCTAAACATGGTTGTTCGCCGATTTCTGGGACCTTAGCAAAGTACAAGTGAGAGGCCTCCAGGTCAGGAAGGAACTAGGAGACAGCCAACTAACTCTTTGTTATTGATGAAATAGGTAAAATCTTGTCATTCTAAGTTTAGAACTGCACTGATAGCCAATATAACTGAGGGGGGCTTGGTCCCATGACCTACTTAATGGGCATCAACAGTAGCTAAGATTTCGATGTCCCAAGTTCCTGTTAATACGCTGTTTAAAAGCAGGTCAAGATAGAGCGACTGCTCTAGAACACACAATTTCATCCAGCTTTGAGCACTTCCTGTGTGCTTCACTCTGGCGCTGAGGAAAAGAAGGGTAAAAAGTCGAGCTTCCGAGCCATCAAGCACTTCAGTACCCAACGGGGAGACAGGCACTCAACAGACCATGGAAGAGACTAAGGTATATGCTACGCTGTAAGGAAGGCAATGGGGATGTTAGGAGGGAGGACACTCAAGCTAAAACATTAAGACAACAGGGAGCGTGCAAGGCAAGGAAGAGGAAGGAGCCTCCTTCACAAAGGCTGAGTTATCGTGAGATGGGTATCCTCCAATGAGTGTTGCCTTCAAATCCACAGCTTGGCCCAGGTCACCAGCTAACGCCAAGCTAGTTACCCACAAGCTAGTTACAAGGGGCTCCCCATCCCTGCTGAGAAAGATAGGTTGCTGCTCTTCTCTCCCAGTCCTCCTGCTGGGCCTCTCCTTGAAGCTCAGAAGCACCTGACTCCTACCCTTCTTTCATTGACAGACTGTACCTTCCCCCAGGAGCCACCTGGGTTTTCCTCTCCATCTCAGCATTACCAGGACCAGGGATGACAAGATGAAGCTACTAGGACTCCACTCGACTCTCTCGGGTATCTGAGTTTATAGGGAAACCACACGTAAGCGTGCAGAAATGGAACCTTCCCATGCACAACTTGGAAGCCCTGGCTGGCCAGCACCAACCAGGACATTTCAAGAGTAGTGCTCAGCTCTGACTGGCTGCTTGCCATCCAGGATAGTCCGAGCTGAGTCAAAACAGTAATGTGTTGTCCCTCAGTAAAATTGACAAGCAATGGCCACAGTCACCCACCAGCAGCAGGTCAGACTTCTCAATGGTGCTGCCCCACGTGGGTATTCTTATCCACTCTCAGGAATCACCGGTATCATGGCAAATGTCCTCCATGGCACACACAGTCATGTGGGCTTTGAACTGGGATGGTCCAGAGCACTCATTAGGAAGCAGTGATGTTTGAACTATCTATGAAGTACACGTACACAGAGCAATGCAGCAAAATGCAGACTTGTCCAAGGTGCATCCTAGTTAGAGCTGAAGTACACCTGTGTGTGAGGGTGCACACACATGGTGTGGAAGAGGGTGTCAGGTTGTACGTTTGCATGCAAAACAAAGGTAGATAAGAAAGGATGTGTATGCATAGTGAGTGTGATTTTGATTTTTACTGTATATAACACAAAATCTGCCACTAGCAATATTATTAAAAAGTAATAGCCGGACGTGGTGGCGCATGCCTTTAATCCCAGCACTCGGGAGGCAGAGGCAGGCAGATTTCTGAGTTTGAGCCCAGCCTGGTCTACCAAGTGAGCTCCAGGACAGCCAGGGCTATACAGAGAAACCCTGTCTCGAAAAACCAAAAAAAAAAAAAAAAAAAAAAAACCCAAAAACAAACAAAAAGTAATATTATGAGCCCGGCATAGTGACACATACCTTTAATTCCAGTGTTTAGGAGGTAGAGGCAGGAGAATCTCTGTAAGGTTCAAAGCCAAGTCTGGTCTACATAGCAAGTTCCAGGCCAGCCAGGGCTATCTATTGAGACCCCGTCTCAAATGAAATTAATATTATTATAGCATGCAAAATATAATAACATAACATATAGCAACATAATTCAATTATTAAACATTAGAAAAGCAATATTACTTTAAAACCCTCCTTGTTTTTAAATGATCATCGTTGCATCATTGTTCCAGCTAATGTATTCTCTTCAGCAACTGCACACTAAGTATAAATGTAGCTTTCTAGTTGCTGGCTAAAGTCTATCTTGATCTTTACATGTTACACATATGCTATCTTAGCTCAGTGAGAAATGTAGGGCATTGCCCTTCCCTTATTTATCACTTAGCAAAACCCCTTTGTGCTCATCAGATCTCCGACTGACAGCTTCTAGTAGCAACAGCATTGTTAACGGTGCTCATTCAGAGCAGTCCCTGGGTGGTCTGTCCTACCAGAGACCTGAACTTCATTCTCCCTCCAGATCCATGACCTTCCACATAGTACGGTAACACGGTCAAGTTCATCTGACTCTTATACAACAAAGCTGAGAGCATTCGTGTTCCTCAAGGGCCCCGTTCCCTTCAACGCAAGGTAGGATAGGGATTGTGTCATCGAGCCAGGTGATAGTCGAGATTATTTTATTAATCAGCACACATTCCTAGAGTCTGCACTCTCTCTGAAGACTGGTTGGAGTAAAAGACCAGATGAGTACATGGCCCTGCAGGGGCAGCATCCTTCCCAGCTACAGCTCAGGCAGAGATCCTGAGTGCAGAGATTTCCCACCTCTGGTCCTTCAGTATTGCAGTCTCCATTATAACTGACTACCTGGAGCTATAGGGATAGGGCCACATTCTGTGCCCTCACCCCGCTGCTGTGGGCCTTTGAGGCTCTGGGCAAGGATATATGAATCACAGGAACTCTCTTCACCACAACAGGACTTTGGCTTCAGGGTTCCTAGGAAACAGATGCCTCATGCCTGATGTGGTCCAGATCTCTGCAGGCAGACATGTCAGCTTGCCTGATCTACAGTGTTGTCCTAGCCTGAAGCCCAGGACTTGCCTCAGTCCTTGAAGTCTGGCAAAATGGACAGACTTCTCCTTGGGGACACTGACGAGGACAATACAACCTTACTCCAGAGACCCAACCCTTAGAGAAGAGTCTTTATTTTAAACAGGATGTCCCTTCATGAATCTCCCTAGCCTTTTAAGCGGTAATTAACATCGAAGACAGTACCACTTCACTATGGTGGCTATCAAGAACCCACAGTGTTTCCTAATTTTTTTTTTTTTTTTTTTTTTTTTTTTTTTTTGGTTTTTCAAGACAGTGTTTCTCTGTATAGCCCCAGCTGTCCTGGAACTCACTTTGTAGATCAGGTTGGCCTTGAACTCAGAAATCCACCTGCCTCTGCCTCCCAAGTGCTGGGATTAAAGGCATGCGCCACCACGCCCGGATGTTTTCCTAATTTTTAATTCCAACTTCTGTGGCTCCAGTGATTTTTAACCCGATCCGTGTAAAGTTAGTTACAAAATGCTGTTATTCTGGACTACACAATGTTGGCCTGACCTACTCAAAGACAAAAACAAAAAAATCTTGCTGATTGATTTTGTTGTTCTGTTCTTATAAACGATTGCAGTTGTGCAGCTGTTTCTGATTAGCCAGAACTCTGTACTGCTGGAGTTATACACAAATAATTTTATAATGAACTCCCAGCGAGCACAAGGGCAGGGGATGTGGAATGTGGTCTCACCTCCCAGGAAAATCAGCAGGAGTAAGGAGGGTGGGGCTTTCAATACTCTCCAGGTTTCAATCCCTATCTGCTACGATTCCCTTTTTCCTCTCTGTGTAATTTCTCAGCAGAGCCTGCAATGAACGTCTTCAAAGAACCTTCGGTGTTTTTGGATTCAAGGGAAACCTGATTAGCTCTGTAGGCTTAAGACTCTGTAAGTATCCCCAACTTTGTATTTGGTACGTTTCTGATCTTCCCATTATTAATACATTTATATTTTCTGAGACAATGTCTTAAATAATACACGTTTAGAAGGGAAAAAATCAGGATTGAAAGGTCTCTACTGACTTTATTATAAATAGAAAGTGTTTTGTTTTAGTTTAGCACAGAACAATTAATCTCTGTGAGATTAGGCATAAATTTTTCTTTCCTGATTCTAGAAGTCAAACATATACACATAAAAAATTAAGAAAAAGATCGGGTATGAATAATTTAAATGTGTGCTTTTTTTTTTTTTCTCCTTAAGGCAAAGATATTGACAAGGATTCCGTAAAGGAATCATTTGAAATAAATGAAGAAATGGAGAGCAGAAAGTTTGTACTCTAAAATGAACTGTGTGGCAGGGTTGTAGGGAAACACTTTCAAATCGTGTTAGCGAGAATGTGAATTCCTACAGCTTTTGGAAAGTAATACCACCTCAGGGACCGACACACAGAAACAAAGCTTCTGTGTGCTAGCATGTTCAAACACATGTGCAGAGCATGTGTTAGCATGTTCAAACACATGTGCCGAGCATGATCTCAGAAGAGCTACTGTTGCAGAAGAAACCTTGAAACAGTATGGACTCGGAAATAAGTGACAGAATATTAAACATTCATGCTGCAATTGAGGGTTTTTTTTTTTTAACTTGTAGAGAATGTCTATGATGCCTTGTTATATTAAAAAAAAAAATTGTAGCTTGGAGCTGTTTAAGGTCCTGGGTTTAATTCTTAGTGCTGTGAAAAAAAATATATATATATATACACGAGTATGTGGAAGTCCATTCTTATTACTAGAAACTATTTGTGGAAATGTGGTTATTGATAGTTATGTAAGCAAAGAGAAAGCATGAGCCAGCATGACTCATATTGATTATCTTAGGAGTAAGAACTTGAGAGACAGAGAAAGGAGAAAAAATATCAACATTTTTATACATATTTCTTTTTGTCTTTTTTAAATATATGTATATATGAAGCACATAGGTGTGTCTGTGTGCACACGTGTGTATTCAGGTGTGTCTGTGTGCACATGTGTGTATTCAGGTGTGCAGGCTTGGAGGCATGGAGACACCAGAGGAAGACATCAGGCGCCACCCTCTAGTATCAGTTTTATTTGGGAGAGGGTTTCTCATTGGGCCTGAAGCTCCTGTTGATATGCTGGTTGGCCAGTGAGCTTCTGGGATCTACCTGTCTTCACCGGGCAGGCCTAGGGTCACAAGCATGAAAGGATGTATTTGGCTTTTACGGGGGAGATCCAAATGTGCTCCACTGAGCCATGTCTTCGCCTAGCAGGGACATACTCATTTGTGATCTGAACAAATTGAAACTATAATTTTCAAAAAGTTGACAGAGCCACAAGTTCGGCTAAGACGGTATAGCACAAATGCTGAACGCCTGGCTATTAGAGAATAAGACTGCTCCCAAGCTCCAAGGGAAAACTATGAACATTGTTTTATCATAGCAAATGGTGAGGATTGATTAAAGACACACATAGGGCTGGAGAGATGGCGCAGCGGTTAAGAGCACTGACTACTCTTTCAGAGATCCTGAGTTCAAATCCCAGCAACCACATGGTGGCTTACAACCATCCGTAATGGGATCTGATGCCCTCTTCTGGTATGCATGAAGACAGAGCACTCATATACACAACATAAGTAAATAAATATTTAGAAAAAGAAAAAAAAGAAAAATTATTTCCACGCACAAAGGAATGTTATAGTTAAAATAAGGCCATAATATTATACTCAGAGTTCTTTAATCATGAGAAAAACGTTTTTTTGTTTGTTTGGTTTGTTTTGGTTGGTTTGTTTTGGTTTGTTTTTTCTGATTCTAGCTCCTCTTCAAAAACAGATTAAAGGGAACAGGGAATTATATTGTCTAGAAATGACCTTCAAGCTCTCAACCCTACACTAACAGAAACTCTATAACCCTCATATACAACCTAATTTTTTGATTTGTCTCAGAAAAAAATGTGAAATTTTGAAAGTAAGGAGTGTTAACACTAGGAGAAAGAACAACGTGTGATTTTACTATAAAACACCAGTATTCTTTAAAACTTCCATTCTGAGTTTCCTCTTTAGTAATGTGTGATCAGATTACAGCTGTAATGGACACACACAGGCCCCGACTAAACTAAACCACCTTACTAATACAAAGTCTTTTAAACGGTTTTAACTATTTTGCCTTTTCTAGGTTCTCAAAAATATAATGAGGAATTTTTGGCCCATCTGAAAACTTGTCTTAATGTTCCTCCCCTTGCTGTCTGAGATGCAGGGTCGGGAACTGGTTTATTATTTCTTTCTTTTCCATTACTGTAGTCCTTCCTGGAAGCCACACCCCCTGCCTAACTAATGGCATACACATACGAGGGGGTGTGGGTTGCTGATGGGATGTGGCCTGTTTAAGAGCCGGCTGCTTCCTTTCTCCCTACCCCAGCCTGATCTGACTGTCTCCATTATTTAACTACCCATCTCCACAACACACGACTATTGTGGTCAAGACACTGCTCTCTCTGTTTACATTCCCAGAGAGTAAATAGCTAGGATACATGTTTTCTCAAGGTTCTGTGGGATGCAAATCTACTGTGCTGGGGGAGGGGAGACCCAAGGTTTCCTGGGCTTATTTGATGGCTAACGTAACACTTCAACACCAGTCAGTCCTTTTCTTTGACCTTTGCAGGTCTGTCTAACTTTCTTGCTCAACATACTCAATTTCTTGTACATACCAATGAGAAAATGTTTGTGATGCTTAAGAAATGAGCTGAGGTCATCGGAATCAGAAATACAAGTGGCCAACACTCCCCCCCCACCAAAAAAAAAGTCCAACCAGCAGCCCATTGGTCTGTGCAGGGAACAGTAAACGATTACATGCATTCTGCCACAGAGACAACTAACAGGTAAGCTGACAGTCGCTGACTAACAGTGAACGCTCTAATGAGTGATTGTGACCAACCAATAGGAGACTAATTAAATACATCCCAACTTCAGAATGCCACACAGCTGTTAGAGACAGTATGGCCGATGGCGGGGGGAGGGGTGCTGGTCTATAGCCCAGTGGCATAGAACTTTATGTGCTTAGTGTGCAGACAATCCTGGGTTTGACTCTCAGCTCAGTATAACAATGGCCATGCATAGGAGGAAGAGGTTTCTCTACAGCTGTATGTCCGAGAAATACTAAATGCTTCACTGCTTGGTGATAATTTTTTTTTTATTTTACCACAAGAATAATTAAAAATAAAATAAGAGAGAAGTGTGCAACACATCGCCAAACCCTGTGGGGATGGTGAAAGTTTGAGGAGAAAAGGCATGACGGGAATATGGGAATGAACTGAGGGCAAAGACAGCTGGATTGCCCATATTTAAAGGTACAAGCTTTGCTTACTGGAGACTATGTAAACATCTTAACACATAGACATGTCTTAAAGGAACGCGCATTGTCTGTGTAAGAAAAATTTAAAAATATGTAAAAATCAACTTTGGCTTAAAGTTATAATGGACTCCGCTAGCCCAGAAAACTGGATCTGAGTCCCCATTTCATGCACCACTTCCTTCCTGCTGCAGGCACCAGACAGAACTGGCCCAAGGTCAGCAGAGTCAGTGGCAGGGGAGGTGGTGGCCTTCAGCTTCGTTTAAACTTCTCTCTCCCCTGTACGTCTCCTCTCAGCCCCAGGTTGAGCCTTCACCCTCAGGTGACAGGGTCAGAGGCAGACCCAGGCACTGCTGCAGAGGGCCTGGGTCAGTCCTTGCCTCTGGAGCACGAGAATGAGGCCCACGGATCAGAGCGAGTGAATGGAGAAATTCAGTGAGGGAAAGAAAAAAGCTCTCAGCAAAAGAGAGGAGACTTGGAAACGGAGTGCCAAGAAGACTATCTGGGGTTTTTATACATTGAGAAAAAAAAAAAAAACAAGCAAACAAAAGTCACTTTGATTTATCTAAAGGAGCACTCACTAGGCTGGACAGAGCTCTCGTTTGGGTCTGGGGACTGTCCCCCACCTCTCTCCCCTTTCAGGAATCACTATGAATGGGAGGAAGTAGGTTGGCCTTGTTTCCTAAAATAACTTGTATTTCTGGGCTTTTCTTATCTCAGGCTGGTTGTGGGGTCCCCAGGCCTGGGTCTTAACTACTGGATGCTCCCTCAGGATGTTCCTGGCTGTTGGCCTGTGTCACCTCAAGGTTTTACTCCTATGATTAGTCAAGAGCTTTTTGTCCCTACTTGCCTCATTATAGGGGTCTACCTACCTCTGTCTCTGGCTGTATTAGAGCGGAGAATATCACCTCTTAGGAGCTCCAATAATGGTCGATAAGAACACAAATCCTATGAGTTATCAGAACTATATCCTATTCTGGATATAAAGATACTGTACAGTTAAATTAACCATGGCAATGAATGTCACTTTATACAGATCACCCTGAGTAAAAAGTCCAGTTTTAGGTTAAAACATGTTTCCCGACATCTTAGAGTTTTCTGCAAAACAGGGTCTGTTTTAACTTCCGAGTCCTTCACCTCAACTCTGACTGACAGGGCGAGGAAGCTGCCATCGCTTAATGATGAGTAAAAAACGAACTGCATTTGAGGGGAATAAGCGTAAAAATTAATGTTTTTAAAAAGTGACTACTTTGAAGAGTCTGCCGTCTAACAGGGGTTAGAAAAGACTGGAATACAGGACAGAACAGAAATCATGGGCAGGTGAGGACTAAGCTAACAGGGACAGGTGACTGAGAGAAAGGGACAGGTGACTGAGAGAAATGAGCCAAGGGAGCAGGGAGTGTTTCAGTGTATAGGAATGAGTTCTCACACAGTGTGAGCCATGCTTACCATCGTTAGCACAGAGGTGTGTGGCTAACGGTGCCTCCCGCTCGCTTTCCTATGTCCTTGTACAGAGTAGTAACAAAGCCTATTGTTTCTGTCTTCCTAAGGATGTGTGACCAATCGGAAAAGTCTGTAGAACTCACCTACAGATGTATGTAGAGAGGGCAGAGGAAGGGATGTTGCCAGAAAGGCACTTAGATGGGAATGGGAACCACAGGTTAGCAGAAGTCAGGAATGGGAGGGTCATGTCCAACAAAGGTGGGGACAGGGCTGAGTCAAAGGTGCAGGGTTTGGAATAAGGCTGCTCAGGTCTGAACTAACCCTGTCACTAGCTAAGAAACTCAGCCTCACACACCAAATAAACAGAAATCTCACAGAGTTGCACAAATATTCAATGAATCAACTAAACGGCATATGACTGGTAACATTATAGGAAGGAAGAGGGAAGGGAGAGGAGTCATAGAAGGAAGGAAGAAAAGAGGGAGAGAGGAGTGGGGAGGGAGGAGCTGGGAGATGCTCAGCACCCACTCCGTGGCTCACACCATCTTTATCTCTGGTTCCACGAGATCCAATATGCTCTTCTGGTCTCCATGGACACCTGCATTCATGCAGCTCGCAGGCACTCATCTCTCCAGCCTCTGGATCGTTTGATTTTGCTGTTGTTTTGTTTTGTTTTTAAAAACAAGGTTTCTCTGTGTAGCTCTGGCTGTCCTAGAACTAACACTATAGATCAGACTGGCCTTGAACTCACAGATTTCCACTTGCCTGTGCCTCCTGAGTGCTGGGATTAAAGGCACACCATCACCACCCAGCTTAAATGACGGCAGACTTTGTCCTAACACATTTTCTGTTCTAGAATAGCCAATGGTTTTTGTTGTTGTTGTTTGGTTTTTCGAGACAGAGATTCTTTGTAGTCCTGGCTGTCCTTGAGCTTGGAGATCTGCCTGGCTCTGCCTTCCAAGTGCTGGGATTAAAGGTGTGTGCCACCAAAATCACTGAAGGCTTTGAAGAATTTCATTCACTTAATTTAATTGGGCTGGGTGGTGGTACATGCCTTTAGTCCCAGAACTCAGGCAGCAGAGTCAGGTTGACCTCTGAGTTCAAGGCCTATCCCGAAAAACAAACAAAAAATAAATAAATAATAATTTTTAAAATTTTTTTAAATTAATATAATTTGGCTCAGTGATAGAGTCTTGCTTAGCATGTCTGAATCACTGGGTTCAAACCTCAGCACTGCCAAAAAGAAAAGCAAAATGCACACTAGTATAACTGAGAGATAGGGCAAAACCAAAAGGCAACATGAATTATACTAAAGAAATGGCTTGCTCAAAGAGAAAAATTCATTTATCGTAAACATTAAAATGTAACAGAGACATTTTTATGTGAGTCATAGCAATCAAGACTACAATACAAAAGCTGTAGATAGTTACATCTCGTTACCCTCACCTGTGTTCTTTCACTGAGTAGCAAAGTTTATTGCTTTTGTGTTCTCAGTAAATATCTGTGACTAACAGCAGGCTGTAATGCTGCGGTCCCACGAGCTGTCCGGCCACAAGAAGAAATGGTGTTCTAGCTACTGGGCTTTGGGCTACACACCTGAGATCAAAGCTGCTTGGACTGAGAGAAGCAGCTAATATACTTGTTAAACTCCACTCCCATGGATGGAGGGTCATGATAACCAATATTTCCTGGTGCCAAGGGGCTAAGAAAGTGATGCATGCTGTCTCTGCATTCCCTGTCCTTAATCTGCCCCTAAAAACCTCAGCAGTGTAGGCTCTTCTGGGTGGACAGACACTGCAGATCCCAGACATCAAGAGTCTTCTCCTTGGAGCTACATGGTAAATGTCAAACATGTGATAGATCATGGGCATCCCAGAGACTATATGTTAATTTATACTAAAAGCGGCTCCTATATGTAGGCTATTTTGTTGCGTCCACACTGATTATAATAATGTTAATGATAATGGCCCACAAACACCAACAGCACCATTAAATACAACCTGCTAAGTATACTGTGCATGTGACCACATATGACCCTCATAGCAATCCTCTTGTAGAGATTGTTGATCTCACTTTAGGGGTAAAGAAAAAAAGACCTTGTAAGATAGAGTACTTGTACCAGTCACAAGATTAAGGAGACTTCGTGGTCCATGCAGTAACCACATGGAAACTAACTATATTCAGCACACTGGCATCACCTGTGGGCTCTCAAATGTGAATTCTCTAGAGCCAGAGGCCCATGCATGTAATCCCAGGACCTGAGAGGCAGAAGGAGGAGGACTGCTCCAAGTTCAAGGCCAGTCTGGTCTATATGGCAGGTTTCAGGCCAGCCAAGGTTACCTATTATAAACAAGCCAAACCAAGACTCACACCCCTCACTCCACACTCGCAGAATTGAGCCTTTGGAAGCCTCTAGTCACACATGGCTAACCACGACCCAGCCTACTCCACACTGATCCACACGTTAGCAGATAACACTACTCAACTAACTGATCCTCAGAGGTTTCTTTGTCCAAATGTATCCATGAGTCAGTTAGTGATCTCAACCTGACTGTAATACCCACGGGGAGGAGGGGGGGAGGCAGCAGCTGCATTTGTTAGGGTTGAGCAGTATAAGGGAGGCTCCGTGAGGAAGTCCTTTGTCCCGGGGAAGTGAAACCAGGAGTGGTTCTCAACTGAAGCTGGACAGAGGGACAGAATGTGAAGGCGCCTTCGAATCTCTCCATGGCAAGCACATACACAGTGATAAGTAATTGCTAACGGAAGGAGCCAATGAAAGGCCGACTCCCAGCAGCTGGAAGGAATCCCACTCCTTGAACCCCTTGTTCTCCCCTACCTTACCACATTTGCCTTCCAGCTCTGCTGTTCCAAACAAGGTTGTCTACAGTGATGGTAAACATCCAGGACAAGTCCTTCTGAGCTAACTCTACCCAGCGGAGAGCATGACAGCATCTTCCAGTAAAGACCCTCGATGCTCAAAGAGCCATGAGCTTGATTCCAGCTGCAGCCTAATTGGCGTGTGTGGGGCTGGTGGCCTGGCTACGTGGGTTGCTGGAAGGCAGCTCAGTGGGGCCTCCGTACGGAAATCATCAGAAATCTAGTAGACTCCATTGGAGGACAGGCCCCAGGATGGCCAGAGCTCTGGGACCTAGATTCCCAGGTTCTTAGAAATGAACAGGTTGCAGCAAGAAATAAAAATGTCCTGTGTACTTTAGAATAAAAGTATAAAAGGAATAAAAGAATATTTGGCATCACCGTGGAAAGTGCTCAACTTTAAAACTACAGCTATAGTTAGGAACACATTCAGTTATCCAAGACTGTGAGAAAAAACGGAGTATCATGAACATTCATGAAACCTGGCTCATGGCGGCCAAAGCACCTTGGCACGGTCAATTTAAAAGACACAGGCATTCTGCTCTTTGCTACCTACCAACTCTCTGGCAGTTCCTTTTTGCTCTTGTGTCTTGTTGTTACACGGTGCCTGGTGACTGGTTACTTTGTATCAAATTGCTTCTTGCTGTCTCATAACCTGTTATCCTGTTCTAGCCTCACACCCAGCGGTGGAAAGACTGTCAACCGAGTCACACAGTAGGTTTAAGGGCATCCGGCAGTAGCTAAACACACAGAAGAAAATGTGTGAAATGGACAACGGAAGTAAGATGCGAATCCCTCCATCTGCAAATAAGTTCATTCTCCCTTTCTATCCCAGAGTTTGATCATTCCCTGCTTTCAGATCTCTTTGCTTTCCATCACGTAATCTAAAAGCGCTCATGTGATTCCCAAAGAGAAAAGCTACTCAGGGAAGACGGTGATGTCGCTGAGCGGATCCAGAACACTTGGAAAACCCAGTCTGCAGCTTCTCTTCAGCCGGCAACCGGCACTCACAGATATGTGTACGATCTGTACACATATGTGTACACCACCCCATGCCTCTGAGAGGATCAGCCTGGTGAACCGCAACTGGCAGGTAATCAGGGTAGAAGGCAGTGCCCTGAGCACTGTAAGAAGCAGAGAGCCCATAGTTTATGAAAGACTTTCTCTCTTTAAGAAGTCAAAAACATGATCTACAAACTTTTAAGTTATTTATCAATTATTGAAATAAGCATTTTTTGAGGAGGCAAAAAAAAATCTATCAAATGAAAATACAGTATTCAAATTATATGGAAGCTGTTAAAAGAAAACCTACCCAGGCTGCACACGTGTCCGCTGTCCCTGTGGGTCTACCTGCAGGCCCGCTCAGGAACCAGAGAGATGAAGGGCAAGGAAGATCCAAGACAGACTAGCGATTTTCAGAGAAAGAGACCAAATCTGCTCACTGTAGAAACCCTGAGGGGTTAGGAGCCTATAGCCCGGGGATATTCCTTGGAGATTAAGCAAGACCCAGTCAAACCAGGTTCCACACAGACACACCTTTTGTTAATCTGAGTTCAAAGTCTAGCCACAAACCGAGGATCTGGGTCATCCCTATTGGATTTCTCTTGCACTAGTTAAGTTTCACTGTTCTTTCTTTGAAAAGAAAAGCATGCTAAAGTAGCGGGAGATGAAGGCTGAAGGGAAGCGGTCCACGATTTAGGGAGAGGCCCCGGGCGCAAAGCCCTGACCCGAGCTGGCCGCCCTTTCAGGAGCAGACATAGGCACCTAGAGCGCGCCCATACCCGGGATCAGGCTGCCCGGGAGCACTGGAGCCAAGTTCTGGGAGCCCTAAACTCCAAAGTCACCCGCCCTCGGTGGAGATGGAGTTGCAGATGCGGTTCCCGGGCATCCCAGGGAGACCGCGGTTAGATCCATCGGGTCCACGGGCGGTCCTGGGTCGGTGCAGCCCCGCAGCGCTCAGCGGGGATCGCGGCATCTCGAGCCCCGGCAGCCGCCGCCCCTTCCTCCCGCGCGGGCTGGACCGCGGGCCTGAGCGGGGATCGCTCCCCTGGGCGCCGAGGACGCGGCCCCGACAACCCGCCCGTCTGCACCCCAACTCCGTGCACCCCGGACGCGCCCTGCATGGTGGGGCGCGGCTCCCTTACCGTGCAGCGGCTCCGGGCGGCTCCTCGGCCCCGCGGCGCGCGGGGCATTTTTTTCTGGGAAACTTCTCTCTGGGTCCGCAGGGCTGAGCCGGGGCGGGCAGGAAAAGCGCTCCGCGCCGGGAGGCTGCGACCATCCGGGAACTTCGCCGAGATGTGCGCCCTCCCCCTCGGCCCGCGTCCTCCCCCTACGGCCCCCGCCACACGCGGACGCCGAGGCAGCCGCTGGCCCTTCGCCCTTCGCCCTCGCCGCGCCCTGACTTCCGAGGCCGGCGGGACCGGAGCCTGGGCTGGGCTCTCCCCGGGGCGGAGGCCGAGGGGTCCGGACCTGCGTGCGCCCAGGAGCCGGACCTGGAAGGGATACCCAACCCAAGACGCTGTCCCTAGAAACTACCCGGGCCTCCGAGTGGGGTGCTCTCCCCCCAACACAGGGAAAGCCTTTTCCGGTCATCTCCACTCCGCTCCCGAATCAGAGGGCGCCCCCCGCTTTGAGAAACTTAAAAGTTTCCATTCACTGTAAAAACTGGCTTCTAAGATGGAGTGGCCCCACTGAAGCCCAAGGGCCACGCGCGTCCCCAATCCCCGCCCACTGGGAGCGCACAGCTCTTCCCAGGGTAAGGTGCCTATCGGTTGGGATTCTTGGAATCTTTTTTTTTTTTTTTTCCACCGACTTCTGCAAACATAGAAAGATCAAGAGCCGAGCGAGTATAAGGAGAAACCCGAGGCCCTTTCACATGGCTCTTGCCAGTTCTCAAAAACACCACTATCAGGCCTTAAAGGCAAGTTAACACTGGGATGACACATTAGAACATATACATTTGAAAGACAAAGACAGTTATGGTCAGTATAACTACTGGACCGGATAGTAAAGCTACCGAGACGACGTAGCTCTCTGGGTAAAGGCAGGGAAGCTTTGAAAGATGCACCTCAGAATGTGGCATCTAGAATGCCTCGGCTTCAGGCTTTCTGTGCTGAGTTGTCCCTATGTGTGCAGTCTCTGTGACATGCTTCTGGCGGATACGATAATCCTGGAAAGACAGCGACAGGGCCACCTCTCCTAAACTCTTATTAGCGTTTTTTTTTGTTTTTTTTTTTGTTTGTTTGTTTGTTTTTTTTTTTTTTTTGGTAGGAGTCTCTAAATGCACTCTTTCCTTTTTGTTTTGTTTTTGTTATTTTTAGGTCTCACCATGAATTCCAGGATGGTTACAAACTCCCACTGTTAACTGTATTCGTCTAAGGTCTATGCTATATTTGCCTTTTATGTATGTATTTATTTAATGTGTACAAGTGGTTTGCCTGCAAATATATCTATCTGTATCATGTGCTTGCCTGGTGCCACAGAGGCCATAAGAAGGTGTGGGATGCCCTGATAATGGAATTACAGACGGTTGGGAGCTACCACGTAGATGCTGGGAATCTAAGTGTCCTCTGTTAAGAGCAGCAAGTGCTCTTAACCGCTGAACCATTTTCTCCAGTTCTGGCGCATTGAGTTTGGATCTTTTCCTGGGTTAGCAGTGTGTGGTAAATATTCCTTCTTGTTGCTTGACAACACAGGGAATCCATGAGGAGGGTAAACAATCCATACTATGCTGCATTGTGCCGCCGGGTTGCTAAGCAGTGGGAGCAGCCAGGGACATTAAGTACACGTTCAGCTCGAGATGGTTTCTGCTGACATTTGGTCTTTCTATTGTAGACAGAGGCGCTCTGAACCTATTCTGCTTCTTGTTTCATGACTCCCATCTTGGGAGCCACTCTAACTCCTAATCCAGTGCCTTTGGACCTCCCACCCCCTTATAACCAGGACTTTATTTTGGTTACCTTCTCCTGAATAGATGGCAGTCTCAAACACCAGATAAGGGAGCTTACCTGCCTCATTGAGTTCTCACAGGAACCTCTGTGAAATAGGCATCTGTCTCTATTGTACACACTGAACAGTGCCCTCCAAAGCCTGGCTGACCTGCTCAAGATCTCTTAGCATATGAATTTCTAAATTCAGATCATTATGGTGTTAATACCTCGATCCAACCACCAAGCCATAAGTCTCTCAACTTGATTTCCTGTTTGTTCCACCTCTGAGCTGCTACTTTCAGGAGTGACCTGAATTAAGATCCCCGAATGCTAAGCCAGGAAAGAAAGACAGTGTTACAAGCTTTAGTAAAGAAGTGTTGGTGTCCAAGCAGATCTGGTTAAAGGCTCTGTGCTAGGTTAGGTTCTGTCTTCTGGGTTCATGCAGGAAGGATGTGGAGTGCCAGATGAATGGAGCTCTAAACTTGGCCAAGGGAAGCAGCAGAGGACCAGGATGTGCTGGGGAGGGCGGTGTCTGAGCCGCACGAGTGCTTAGCATATTTAATAGACATATCCAAAACGGAAAGGACAGTACTCCTGAGAGGTGATTATTTTACTTACTGACATTGCACTTTATTCCAAAAAGAATTTTTAAAAAGCCTTGAGGCAGAACTGAACATGGTAATATTTAGACCTCTGGGATAACATATTCACCAAATATTTTTGCTCCATTTTTTTTCTTTCCCAAAAATATGTACTTATTCTAAACAATTCACCTAGTTGATAGGCATAAAAACAGAAAGTGAAAGCCACCTACAATCCCATCTAGAAGCAGCCACTTGTGATTTTCCATGCTTTTTCTGTGATATTTTGTTACACAACAAATAGGAATGATGGGGTAAGTCAGTGGTAGAGTGTTTGGCTAAGATGCACAAGGTCCTGGGCTTGATTCCCCACCTACACACACACACACACACACACACGCACAAGCACATGCACACACTCACTCACAAACACACACACACGCGCGCACATACACACACACACACACACACTCACACACACACATACACACTCACTCAACAAATGTTTATTGAAAGAGCTGAATAGGATCACGTTTCCTGATAAAATAATCTATTGCATTGGTTATCTGCTGCTATATGAAATTATCATAAATTTACCAGCTCAAAACCACATCCATTTATTACTTCAGGGCTCTCTGTAAGTGAGCACCATATGACTTCTGATGAGAGGCTGGGCTCTTGACTAGAGGCACTGAGGGAAGGTCCACTCCAGGCTCATTCTGGTCACTGGCAAAACTAAGCTCCTGACTGAGATGGGGCTGAGGCGCCCCTTTCCTTCCTAGCTGCCAGCTTCAAGGTTGCTCTTTGCACTCGGAAGCCAGCACAGTCCTCACATCCAGGAACAAAGACTCTCCGTTTGCAGACTTCTTACATTCATGTATGGATGCCAGGATAAGACCTACCCATTTAATCCCACTGAAGCTGACCCCCTCTCTTAAACTCAGGCTTAATTACATCTGTGGCATCCCTTCACTGCAGCTTCTAGATTAGGGCCAGTTTGAATAACTGGTGGAAACTCTAGGGATAGAAGTCGCATGGGTATGAAAGTTTATCTTTCCATTCCTCTTAAGACTCAACAAATCTAATTTGTTCTTTTTTTTTAACTACATATTTTTAACTGTATTATGTACCACAATCCAGCCAAATTCTCTAACAGTGGACATTTATATTGCTTTCAGTTGTTTTCCTGCTTTGTACACAATAACCATTGATAATCGTAAGCGCTTATGTGCCGTGGAATTCTCTAACTAGTAATCAAATGTATAGAGAGCAATGCCATAACTTATAAAAACAGCATCTATGAGACAAGTGGGAAAGATCTGTACCTTCTCCTTTTTTTTTCCAAAAATATTTAGCACATTTTATTGACTTCTTTTTAAAAAACATTTATTTATATTATTTATATATATGAATACATCATAGCTGTCTTCTAGTAAGAAGAGAACATCGGACCCCATTACAGATGGTTGTGAGCCACCATGTGGTTGCTGGGATTTGAACTCAGGACCTTTGGAAGAGGAGTCAGTGCTCTTAACCGCTGAGCCACCTCCCCAGCCCCCTTATTTACTGCTTTATGAGCATGAGAGGAAGTGTGTGCATCCCACGACCTGCATGTGGAAGTCGGACAGCCTGCAGCAGCGGGTGCTCTCCTTCCCTGATGTGCATCCTGGGGTGGCACTCAGGTTGTCAAGCTTGGTGGTGAGCATCTTTACCTGCTAAGCTGGTAAAGATTTGTGCCTTTTGATTGATACTGACAATTTCTCCCCAAACTGTTGGTATCAATGAATATTTACAACAGTATCTAAGAATTTAGATCTTTTAAATAATAATAACATATTTTATAAACAAATTCCACCCATCCATTGTTTCATGCAAGGCCTTACGTATGATAGTTGAATGCGTTGGTACTAGGTCTGGCTCCTTATCTCCAACCTTGGAGCTCTAATTTCCTGTGTGACCTGGAACAGCTGGACACGCTTTAGCTCCTGTCTGTATCTCTAATGGTGAGCTCAACGGCATTAATTAATTAGCCATTGCTAGGTAACAAAATACTGTAAAAAGTTGTGACTCAAAAAGCATTTATTGTATCATAGTTTTTATGGATTAGGAATGTGGTATAGTTCAACTGGGTAGTTTTAGCTGATAATCTCTGACAGGATTGAAGTCAAAGAAGCTGACCAGGGCTGCTGCAGTCATCTGGAGGCGTATCTGGAGAAGGGTTCATTTTCAAGATGCCTGCACCACTGTTTATAAGATTACTGGCTATTGGCTGAAGACATCACTCTTGATAGTCAATTTGTTGAAATTGAGAAATGTGTAAATGACTAGTCGGGCACACTTCTAGGTATGTCTATGAGGAGATTTTCGAAGAGAATTAACCTACAGGGACAGACCTGCCTGAATGAGGGCGGCACCATCCCCTAGGCTGGCAGCTGGGTAGATAAAAGGTGAAAGTGAAAGCAAACCAGCCAGCTCCCGTGGCATTCTTTCTGTAACCCCTGGCAACTGTGATACGAGCTCTTCTGCTCCTATCCACTCTGCACCATGGTGGACTAAAACTTTTTAAGCAAGTGTGCAAACACAGCTTTTCTCCTTTTAAATTGTTCAAACAGATATTTTGCCACAATGATGAAAAATCTGACTACCACAGAAAATTAGTACCAAAAGATTAAATGTTGGGGCCTTTAATCCTGACTGTGCATGGTTAGGCCTTTGTGAGAAGTATTCACAGAAATTTCAAGAAGCAGTCTAAAGAAAGCGTGTTGTAAGCCGAGTGGGCAGACCAAACTGCGGAAACGAAGATGGATAGAAAAGACTACTGATGAGTTTCAGATGCAAATAAGGACTCTGTTGTGAACTAGACTCGAGGCCACACATATGACATTCTGATATGTAACTTGTCTATGTTTTGTCCGTGTTCTGAGACTTTGACATTGAGTTTAAAGATGACAGACCATTATGGCAGAGGAAATTTCAAGGCGGCTCAGCAGTCAGGCTGCAGTGTGGGTTCTGCTAGCTTCCTTTAATCAAGCTTATATTGAGATTTGGGGTTGTCCTCGTTAACTTTAACTGACCCCTTGACACACACTAGAGTCAGCTGAACTTACAACCGAAGGATTGTCGTGATTGTTAGTTGGTGTAGGCGGGCTCAGCCCATTAGTTCATCCCCATTCCTTGAGAACAAAACTAGCTGAGCACGGGTGAGCCAGCCGGCCAGCCAGCGTCATTTCTCCATGACATCAGCTTCAGGTTTCTGTGAGTGACTTATTCTGGCTCCCCTCGATGGACTGAAACCCGTAAACTGGAACAAGCTCTGTTCTCTCCTAATTGCTTTTGGTCCAGACTGTTCTATCACAGCAACGAAGGTGAAACTAAAACAGAAAATGATTAAATAAAATGGAAAAGCTTGTAGCTTGCTCAGACAGGGAGCACAGTTAAAGTCATGGATAGGCAGGGCGTGACTCTCAAAGAGATTCGAACAGCTTAAAGGAAGCCATGGACCTCAGACCAGGGGAAAAATGGTGTTGTGTCCTGCACAGCATGCACCAGGAAAGCTGACTGGGGTAGCAAGAGACTGAAGGGGGAACAGACATTCAGATGCACAGAGAAAAGCTGCGGTTGGGTGGGCTGTACACACTCCACAACAATCCTGAGCCCCAGCAAGTTTATTATATGCAACATGGAAGGAGGAGTTAGCTAGTCTGGGCATAGGAATTCTCTTTAAGAGAGCAGTCTTGGGGTGTAGCCATTTGGGAGGAGGGAGCTGCAGTTGCTGGCTTTTATACTTCCAAAATTTGCACTCAGATGAGAGATGGTTTTGCCACTCCCATGGACCTGAGGCATCCGAATCCTTGACACGACCATGCCCATATCAAGCAACACGCGTTCACTCATGATTTCATCTGTTCTTTATACATCGACTCAAGGCTCCTCAGCTCCCCACAAGAAAGAGATTCTTTAAGAGTATCTCAGAAATTGGCCAAAACCATTCAACCATTCATTACAGGGTCACACACATAAGAGTGAAACCATTTGGAAGTCTCTCTCTCTCTCTCCCTCCCTCCCCCTCCCTCCCTCCCTCCCTTCCCCCTCCCTCCCTCCCTCCCCCCTCCCTTCCCTCCCTCCCTCCCTCCCCCCCTCCCTTCTTTATGAGAACAGAGCTTCTGAATCTTTGCACTCTCTCGGAGCTGCCTAGGAAATTGTTACCCTAGAGTAAAAGTTTGCTCGGCCACCCAGGTACTCGGTGTGGTCTACAGGAGCCCGGCTACCTTGCTGACAGGCAGGAGACCTTGGCATTGTCCAGGTGAGCATGGTTTTGTGGGTTTACAGAAGGCAAGAGAAATGGGATCATGGAGACTTCCACCCAGATTTCAGAGGAAGAACTGGGAGGCCAGACAGTGTGTAGCAGGGTCAGGAAGCACTCAGGCCGCCCCTCAGAAGGTAATGCGTAAAGCTAAAGTTGCAGTGGAGACTCCAGACAGGGAGACATGCCAAGACCATGGAGCATCTGGTGGAGAACTGCTGCCAGCCCAGAGCAAAACCAGCTTCAAACAGGCCAGCCTCATGGGCTGCAAATGGCGAAGCCAAACAGCGAGGTTGCCCAATCCTGTGGTGTGGGGGACACAGGGCTAACGTTTGCCCTGCTGAGTTTGGTCCGGTGCTTCCTCTCTCTCTCCCTTTAGGAATGGGAATGTGTCCTCTGTGGCTCAGTGTGACAGGGGCATATCACTCGTCTTTCCTTTTTCTCACAGCTTTGAATCTCACAGAAGTCTTTGAGGTCGAACTTTAAGCAGTCTTGGAAATCTTAAGACTTTGGGGACCGTTGGCGTTTAGCAACATGATCTGAACAGGAGCCTTTGGGGGGCCGAAGGCAGAATGACGTGGCTTGGATGTGCAATGCCCTCTACACTAGCAGAGGCTGGCTGGCTGCTTCCCAGCGCTTGGCTTTTAGGGAAGTGTCTGCATCTGGAGGGTTATAGCTAATCAAACGGATTACTCCCCAAATAGACTCACAATGCGATGACATTGTTAGCAAGTCATTAAAAAAAAAAAAAATGGGAATCAGGCCACCAATCAAACTGGCTAGGGCAACCAAAGTGCTGGACAGGACTGGTTCACAGGGACAGAGCACACAGGTGATGTGGAATTTATGAATGGCACCAGGTGCTCTAGCATCTGAAACATCAAAGACCCTGCTCAAGAGGGTGCCGTGCTCACTCAACTGGAGTCAGAAAGAGAGGCTCAGAGGTTGACCGACCTGGATATTCATCACATAGCCCATGGGACGACGTGTGTGTGTGTGTGTGTGTGTGTGTGTGTGTGTGTGTGTGTGTGTGTGTGTAAATGGGAATCAGGACCTACTTGGAGAAAACAGGTCACTGGTGTGTGTGCTCCATGGTTGCATCTCACCCTATCCCCCTCTGTATTTATTCCCTTTCTCTGTCTACCATGAAGCAAAGAACATCTTTTCCCACAATCTTCCACCACTCTGGTGTTCTATCCAAGTACACGGGGCCAAGCAAATATGGAGGGAAACCTCTGAAGCCATGAGCCAAAACCTTATTCCTCTAAAGTTGTTTGTGGGAGGTAGTGAGTGTGTCACGGCGATGAGAAGTCCCACTAACACGCTGGCTCTGTGCATCTCCCCGGTCTAACACACATCACAGTGACTTTTCCCCCTGGAACTGAGCCAGAGCGGGCACCTAAAGACAGAGGCCATAGTCCTTTTGTAATCCATTCTTTGGTGGCCCGTCACGGTGCCATGCTCTGCTTGTTAAACATCCCTAAGCTAGGCATAATGACACATGCTGATCATACCAGCTTCTTGGGTTGCTGAGGCAGGAAGATCATGAGTTCAAGGCTAGTCCGGGCAATATAGTGAGAACTTCTGTCTCAAAATTAAAAAGAAGAGGTCACTAAATCCAGATCACACTTACGGTGAATCAAAGAGACACCGGGATGTAGGGATCTGCCATCATTTTGGAAGCGTCCTGCCAGCTTCCTTAAGAAGGTGAGTTGAGACTTGAAAATTTTATATATATATATATATATATATATATATATATATATATATATATATATATGGTGACTTTTTGTAGTAGGCATTCAAAGTTTATTGTTGTTGGTATTGTTTCTATTATTAACATTATTATATATTGATTATACCCACTTTCATGCTTGACTTAGTTTAATTAAGAACAAAAGAATGACATCTAAAATAAAGCTATTATTTGTATTGTGAGCTAGCAATTTCTAGCAAGAAATAGAAACCTGCCTAAGTGAGGTAACATAGGAAGGCATTAAGTAGGGATTGATGACTAAGATGCTTAGGAAGGGAACTGGGGAGGGATGATGCATACTCCAGAGTGAGGACAGCGGGTCTCACTGTGATTCCTCGGCCTGAAAGGGGGGCTGTCAGGCAGAATGGGAGACAGATCTTAAGGAGAGGCTGCTGGCATGTGACATTCAGCTGTGGAGAGGTGCTGGGCCATGGTGACCCAGCAGGGTGGGGGCTAAAGGAATAGATACCTTGACATTCCTTTCTTGCAAGGGTCACTTGTCTCCTGAACCTGGTTGGGAACCTTGAGTGTCCATGTGGCTCAAGTTTCCTTTCTAGAGCAAGGTGAAGAGTGGTGACCACAGTGAGTGACCACTGTGAGGGGTGGATGGAAGATGTGCAACCCGACAAATATTTAGAACATTTCCTGGGGACGTGGGATTGGTCCTGCATGTAAAAGGGGGAACTAAAGCCTTTGTGTTTCCAGGGCAGTGGTCATAAAAGGTGGCATCAAGAGAATGGCACAAGTCATTGATGTTATCATTGGCTTACGTGACTCCTGCATGCAAGACCTTACCTATGGGTCAATGGGGATTTAAAATGACCTGAAGATGTAGCTCAGTGTTCAGTACCCGCCTGGCACACGTAATCCCAGCACTGCTGAAAACATCAAATAAACAAAAGCAGTACAGACTCAGGGCTGGCACAGCCCTCGACAATCCCACGTGGGCTCTGGCTTATTTTAACTGATGTGATGATGTGGAAGGCATTTGTGTTGCTCACACCTTCTGATTGCACAACTGGCCGCTGACTGGTGGTGACGCCTCGGCTCTTTTGTGCAGAACCTGTGCAGTTACCTGCTGAAGGCGGGGCAGACACTCAAAGGCACGGAGCTTTCCTGAAACCATTCTCCAGACGCAGCAGCCGTGTGAGAGGAGATGGCTAGGAAACACAACACCCGCTGGAGGCTCAGAGAGAAATACGAATAATACAATGACAGAGAAAAGGGGTGCTCACATGGAGTGGGCAAGCGGGGTACCCTTCCAGGTGTCGGCATTCATGGGGTGCTCTTGTGGAAATATCAAATGTTTTTGTTTAAAATCCATTTCCTATTTGGTGTGTGTGTGTGTGTGTGTGTGTGTGTGTGTGTGTTATGTACCCCTACTAGGGTCTTGCCCACTCTCACTCCTAGAGAGATCTTTCTTCTTTCTTCTTCATAACATTTGTCTCTCTTAACATGTTTCTTTTCTTTCCATATTCTTTTCTGTGACCCTCTGTATTTAATTACAGTCACTTGCATGAACTTTGGGGAGGCGTTGTTTAGTGGCAGATAGGCAGCTAGCCAGGGCTGTACCACCAAAGAAAGGGACTCCCTCACCTCAGGGAATTGGGATAGTTTGTTCCATGCTTTAAGACTGCAGAACTAAAAAACACTGCGAGGTCCTAGAGGACTGGATTTATTTCAATTACTTATTTGTTATGGCAATTGACACTTATTTCTATTTTCAATAACATTAGTTTTTATTTTATCTGTATGAGTATTTTGCCCCACGGATGTATGTGCATCACATGTGTGTCTGGTGCTTACAGAGGCCAGAAGATTTTACATCCCCTGGGACTGGACCTCAAGAGGATTGTGAGCTGCCATATGGGTGCTTGGTCTTGAACTTAGGCCCTCTGGAAGAGTAGCCAGTGCTATTAATCACTGAGCTATTGCTCCAGTCCGATGTTTATTTATTTATTTATTTATTTATTTTTAATGTGAGGATGCTGTTAAAATATGAGTGTTCTAGATGATGAGAGGGCTGGAGAGATGGCTCAGTAGTTAAGAGCACTGGCTGCTCTTCCAGAGGTCCCAGGTTTGATTCCCTGCATCCACATGGCAGCTTAGAGTCATCTATAACTCCAGTCCTAGAGGATACAACGCCCTCTTCTGGCATCTGTGGGCACTGCATACATGTGGTAAACAGACACATAAAAACAATAAATTGTTTACAGTTTTAAGATAAACATTTTTAAAAGGAGATGGGGCATTTATTAAAGTATCCCCCAGATAATTTTGAAGAGTTATGGATGATAGGACATCAGAGGAATATGAGGATAAAAGAGATATCAAAGGAAGACTAGCAATTAATACTTAAATGAACTCATTCCTAGGAAGGCCTGTGACATAATTGTTAATAGATTCCTTGCTAGGGACATATAAAGGGTAACAAAATTTTAGCCCATAACTGAAGAAACATCGGAAAAATGCTATTTAAAATGTGCGGATTCTGACGTTGAATGTGTGCGGGAGACTGGCTCACACAGGAACAAACAAGTTTCTCTGCTTTGTTGTCCGCCGCTTACAGTCCACCGACAAGGATGGCCCTCCTCCTATGTCTTCCTTACTTCATTTTCTTTTCTCATTTTTAGGGCTTGTTAGCATCTCCATCACTGCAGGGAAAGCGCTAGAAGATTGTTCCACATTGTTTTATGTTACGATCAGTCATGTGTGGCCTGTGGAGAAACAGGAGAGGCTCTGGGGAAGAGTTTCACACTCACAGTTCCCAGAAATGAGAGAAAGCACCTGCCATGCAGGCATCGGTGGAAAGACGTGAAAAGGCGTGGCCAGGAGGCAGCGCTGTGGGGGTGGGGGGTGGGGCGGAGCAGGGACCAGAGAACCTTGGTCAGAGCTTTTATTGAGGTTTTTACAGGGAGATTGAGCAGTTTAGAAGCTGCAAGCTGAATTGTTCTGGATGACTTTAAGCCATAGGAGTGTTCTCTGGATGCCTGGAATCTGGTCCTCCGGGGCGGTGAGGGTGAAAGAATTTTGCCTCTGGGTTGTAGGGCAGATAGAAGTCTGGCTCCGGGCTGGTCGGTTTGCAGTTCACAAGGCTGCTCTTGTCGGGAGCCCTTGTAATCTCTAGGAATTGGAGCTTGCCCAATAAGGCAGGTCTTTCCAAACCACAAAATGCCAAAGGTAATAAACAATTATTGTACGCAAACCAGTTGGCGCCAGAGAGAAGCTTAAGCAGGAACTGCTCTCAGGGAGGAGTCAAAAAGAGGAAGAAGCTTGGGCCTCGAACACACTCCGGAATCAGAATGAGGGTGTAGAGGAAATATTTGGGTACCATGTGATTTATTCCTCTTGTGTTCTAAATGAAGAAATTGAGGCCCATGAACACGGCAGTGTGTGCCTGCTGACCTGGATACGTGGATGGCTGAGATGCCCCCGTAGTGTAAGGGCAGCCTTCACAACTCAATGTAAATATGCAAACCTACCTGAAAAGAAAAAAGGATGGGAAGTGGAGGGAAGCAAGGAGGAGGAGGAGGAAGAGGAGGAAGAGGAACCCATATAAAATAATGCTTATTGTGGCAGAGGCTTGTAATCACAGCACTGTGAAGCCAGAGACGGGCAGATCCCCGGGTGTCCCTGCCCAGCCAGCCTTGCCTACTTAGCACACTCCTGGCCACCTAGAGACTGTCTCAAAACCCAGGGTAGGTAGTTCATGAGGAACAACACCTGAACTGTGTTCCCTGGCCTCCACACAACCATACACACAGAGACACATGCACAAAAAATTTACAGATTTTAAACGTTAGACTATCCAAATATGAATAAGTTAATACAAATAGAATCTATGAGGGGAGAATTGTTACGAAAATCTGTAGTTTGCAAATATTTTCACTGTCTGTTTAAATACTAAACCTACATTTTTTATGAAATGAAAATGTATTGATGCTTTTTTCTTTAACTTTTCCTTTCTTTCTTTGGACGTTATGGACAAAATACAACATGGCTATAGAAACAGCAAACTGCAAAGACAGTGGAGAAGAGAACACCTGGTTTCACTTATAATTAACAGGAAGGCCAGTCAGTAAATTAATAACAAATGGGTAGGTTTCAAGGGAAGGCCATTTCCTAATGACCACACTTGTGGAATTCCCACTCTCTGTTGTGCGATGGACACACCTGCTGTGTTCTGAGCCAGCAAGAGATTCAGCAAAAATGAGGACAGTTGCACACAACAGCCCATCCTTGGAAGCATCCAAAACTGGGTTGGCTTGATATTCTATGCAGTGGTCCACAATGTGGTTCCAGCAGATGGCACAGATGTCATCATCCACAATCTCCCAGGCCACAGGGCTACTGCCTTCCACATGTACACATACATATATACAAGCAAAACACTCAGAAACATAATATAGAGTGTTAAAAAATACTCAAGAATAGATCTGTTTGTCTTCCAAAATAGAAGACAAAGCTATCTGAACCTCTGTTAAAGAAAGATGCAATTAAGGTGTAAGTACTTATTCCCTAGTATACATGAAGCCTGTATGCATAGATAACATGTATTGACCCCCATATACATAGATACATGTATTGTTAATACATCAGGTTCTAGTAAGCTTATAAGAGCAATGATGGACTTCACTGAAGGGAAATATTTACCTGCCAAATTTCAATAAAGTCCCTGTGGATCCCTGTGGATGGGACTGAAAATGTAATTTCCCAGGGCTTGTGAGTGCTCAGGACCTTTAGCTCTAGGTCCCTTCTGCTGGGCCGGCAACAGGGTCCAAAAGCAAGCAGTAAACTCAGAGGCAGACTTTTAAATCACTTTACCACATAGTGGGACAGTAAAAAGGTGGGTGGCTCCCGGGGTGGTAGGGATTCTTGTGATGGTGGGCGTGTTCTGTAAGATAATAGGATGGGTTAATCCATGTTACTGTGCACTTGTCGAGACCCACAGAATATATATCACCAAGAGTGGAACCTGAGTGAACTGCAGAAGTTAACAATAATGTATCAGTATTGGCAACAATAATGCTAACACTAAAGTTAGCAACAATATATCAGTATGACAACTGATGGATCTCACTAGTAGGAGATTCTGCGGATAGGAGAAGGGGATAGATTCTGTTTTCAGGTTGATGTTTCTGTAACCCAAAAACTGCCTCCCAAAATAATGTCTATGGCTTTTAATAGAAGCAAGTCAGCCATCACTCAGACTATTAACAAAACAGTTGAAAACATTGTTTTCATTTGTATTTTCTTGCATGCCTGGTAATGTATAATGTGGATTATTAGCTCAGCTTTGATATAATTTAAGTGAGCCTATATCACTCTGTGGAGATGCAGCCTAGACATTTGTACACTGTACATTCTCAGTATGTGGCACTTTCTGGATAACAGCTTTCCTACTAACGGAGATGACTTTAGAAAACTCCATGACTCCCCCCTGGGGAAGTAGCAGGGGCAGGTACTGCCCAGAGGATGAGCAGTTACTCAGGCCGTGTTCCTATGGTGCTGGACCTAGGGCAGCACCAGCAGGACATCGTCTAGAAAAAGGAGTCCAGCGGAGCAGCAGTCGTTCAGGGCGCGAGGAACTTGGCTTCTGTGGAGGATCTGAAAGACCGAAGTTCATGATCTGATCGAGTGCAGACAGCCTGAGAAACGGTGTGGGTCCCCAAAGCAGGAGCGGGGGGGGGGGGGGGAAAAGACTGACTTGAAAAGGTTGTTAACAAGCCAGGGGTCACCTGTCGCCATCCAGCCCCAGGGAGGTAGAGGCAGGAGGAGTGCTACAAGTTTGAAGACAGCCTGGGGTACATTATGAGAAACAAGCTAGCCCGGGGTTGTCTAAGAAAAGCGAAGAGTGAGGAGGGGGATCAGGAGATGGAGGGGGAGAGCAGTACGAGAGGGAGGGGGAGGGGTTAAGAGAGAGGGAAAGAAACGATAATAGTAATTACTAAACAAGGGACAGAATGGAGGGCTAATTGGCAAGGCCCACGAAGCTTTAGAACGGGCCGGTTTGCTCACTGAAGTTAGTTTGGCGGCACAGGGAAACCAGCAAGCCTTCGTAATTTCCAACACTGGATTCAGGCAGCAACTTGATGAGCATGGGGAAAGCCTGGGGAGACTCAAGGGGTGGAGAGGGAAGGGCTGCTGCTGCCTTCTCATTCATCACAGAGGAGGACTGGGAAACCAAAGGGCCACAGCCGGTCCTGTGGAGAGAGCGCTCTCCAGGGTATCCACCTGTGCTGGGCAAACCTCTAACACTGGGCTCCCAAAAGCTCGCATCCTGAGATTGTGTCCTGTTAGACATGGCAGGGTGGCACACACGGTGCAGGGAGCAAAGAGGCAGGGTGGTGCTGCCTGAGGGGGACCCTGAGGGAGGGTGGTATGGGACTCAGGTGGACGGCCTGCTGGGCCTTCTGAAATGGAGCCACAGGCATGCTTTGACAAACACTGCCTGGAGAGGCAAGTCTAAGCCACGATGAGACAGTGCAGACCTTCCTCGACATCGGTCCTAGTTTTCCTGTTGTTATCCTTGGACAACCCCAGCTTTGCATCCTGTGCTCCAGAGTATAGACGTGCTTCCGGGTGGCGGCACGGTCTTCTTGTGCCTCTGTTCTCAGCTGGAGCCGTCTCTTCCACTTAGGATGCCCTTTGCATTGCTATCTCTGGTCTAGCCTTCAGAAGTGACTGTGACATCATCTCCGACGACTCCTCTGGGCTCCTTGGCACCCTTGATATGCCAACTTCTGAGGAGAGCCTCTCTGCTAGAACTCTTTCTAGATCTGTACCCCAACCCCCCTGACCCCCTGAGTTCCTCAAGTATAAGGATTTTGTTGTTGTTGTCTTGTTTTTCCATTTCTGAGTCCTTCATTTGCATATTTGCTACTTCTTGAGGCCTTGTACAAAGCACCTATCTCAGGGCTTTACTGCTGTGAACAAACATCATGACCAAGGCGACTCTTACAAGGACAACATTTAATTGGGACTGGCTTACAGGTTCAGAGGTTCGGTCCATTATCATCAAGGTGGGAACATGGCAGCATCCAGGCAGGCACGACAGGCAGAACTGAGAGTTCTACATCTTCATCTGAAGGCTGCTAGGAGAATACTGACCTCCAGGCAGCTAGGATGAGGGTCTTAGAGCCCACAGTGACATACCTACTCCAACAAGGCCACACCTTCTAATAGTGCCACTCCCTGGGCCGAGCATATGCAAACCATCACAGAATCCTTTCTGGAAAGCAAGCTTGAAAAACAGAGAAGAATGCAGATGCCATAAAGATAGGAGGACATGCACATAGTGACGCACCAAGGAGGTTGAGGCCAGACAATCAAAAGTTTGAGACCAGTCTGAGCTAGATTCAGTGGAAGATGAGGAGATGGTGGTCCTAGCATCAGGATGGAAGAGCTGAGAAATAGAAGGCTGGGGACAGCAGATGTTGACATAGTTCAACAGTGTCACAGTTCAACTGAAGGCTCACGTTGGGTTGTGGACTTGTTCCTGGTGTGCCCTATGACTGGGAGATGCACCCTGGCTGCAGAAACTTCAGGCCTTATGGAAGGCATGCTGCTTCCGGGTTGGAAGCATGGAACAGACTCTGGGGAAGGAGATGGCTATGCCAGGCAGGGCAGCCTCTGCAGTGATAGCAGATTGGTTACGGACTCCCTCTGATCCGACTGGCACTACCAGCTTGGGAAACAGTTTCTTGTGGGATTCATGTCCCTGTGGTTAATGGGGAAAGAGATGAAATAGGTTTTGACTGATGAGAGACAGATCCAAGCCTTTTGTTAGGGGTTGGATGTCAACTGTGCCCCACAGGCTTCTGTTCTGAGTGGCTATTCTCAAACTGGTGGCACTGCTTTTGGGGCTGTGGATCCTGGAAGGGGTGGGGCTTGATGGGTGGTAGTGACTCAGTGGGGGTGGGCCTTTGAAGGTTATTAGCCAGGTCCCTAGCCTCTGCTGCTGCCTGTTTCCTGGTGGGCAGGCATGCAACTGAATCTGCCTCATGGTCTGTCGTGCCCATCCCCCAACTAGACACATGAACACCATATGGGCAGCTTGTTAAGACTGCAGTTGTGGGCCCTGCCTATACTCACTGGGCCTGGGCCTGTACCTTAAAAGATTCCTAAGTAAGTTCAAGTTGAAGAATTATGGAGAGGGCCTGGAGATCACCGATAATCACTAATGACAGCATATTGTATTAGAGAAGTGTTAACAGGGATTAAGGGTTTCAACATGCACACACACACACACTAATAAGTATATCAGACATGCACATGTTAAATAAGTTGGCAATTCATATATTGTACATCAGAAATATGTATAATTTTTACTTGTCAATTAAAAGTGAATTTTTAAAAAATGCTAGAACTAGAGAGGTGGTCAGCAGTCAAGAGCTCTTACAGAGGACCTGGGTTCAGTTCCTAGTACCCACAGGACAGCTCACAGCCATGAGGGACACCAGTCCCAGGGTGTCTGATACTCTCTTCCAGCCTCCATACAGGACACAGATGTACACACAGGCAAACACACATAGGCATAAAATAAAAGGGAGAAAAATAATGATAAAGAAGCCAGAGACATCTCCTCTTCTCCTCTGGCTCTTACTCCCTTACCCTCTTCCTCCCTTTTCCCCATTTCCCGCTCCCCCCACCCACCCTGCCACGTGCTCATGGCCGACCTCCTCCACTCCTCCTCCTCCTCCTCCTCTTCCTCTTTCTGTCTCTTTGTCTGTCTCCCTCTCTGTCTTTCTCTGTCTCTAGTACCCTCTCAAATCGCCCCTGCATGTCCTAAATCAACTCTGTTCCATATTAGAAGAAGGAAGAGGAGGAGAAGGAGGAGGAGGAAGACGACGAGGAGGACGAGGACGGGGAGAAGAAGAAGAAGAAGAAGAAGAAGAAGAAGAAGAAGAAGAAGAAGAAGAAGAAGAAGAAGCCGCCTGAGATGTTTGCCAGTAACTGATTTTGTCACTTTGGACAAGTCACTTATGACCTGTGTTTATGCTGTGGTCCATAAAACCCTTCCTTCACAGGATGACAGGATTGCAGTGCCTAAATGATAATAATGTATCATCCCCCGGGGCCCTGGCTCAGCACCCGCTGCAGTAAGGAGCAATATGCAACCTGGATAGCCTCCTCATTGCTCAGAGTATCAGTTTCCACCCCGTTAAAATCAGAGCAATGGGTATCCTAGCCCACAGGGATGTCGACGTGTAGAGGGAGGATGTGTGCACCAGGGTCCAGCCAAGCTGGTGTTGAAAGCTCATTTTAGCCTTATTGGTGGGCGTGTGTTGACCTGAGACCATGGTGTGAACTCAGGTCTGCCTCTGCGCTGCTAGGAGCACCTGCTTCTTACTGCTTGTCCAACAAGAACGTGGCTTCTGGGAGCTGAACCATGAGTGCCAAAGGGGAGGGGACCCAAACCTTTCTAGGCCAAGGAAAAAGGGAGGGGGAGCCAGGTCTGGGAGGTCAGACATCTACCCTGTTTGTCTACCTGGATATCCCACGAGACTTTAAGCTGCCTAAGGACAGATAGGTTTTCTTTCTCACCATGAAGCTTGTGTGACCCTAGAGCAGTGGTTCTCAGCCTTCCTATCTCTGTGACCCTTTAATACAGTTCCTCCGGTTGTGTGACCTTCAGCCAAAAAATTATTGTATTGCTACTTCATAACTGCGAATTGCTACTGTTATGACTCTTAATGAAAATATCTGTGGTTTCCAGTAGTCTTACGCAATCCCTGTGAAAGAGTTGTTCCATGACAGGGGTCATGAACCACAGGGTTGAGAACCACTGGTCTAGAATTTTGTTCGGTAGATAATAGGTATATATTCTAGGTGTACTGTATGAACAAATACAGAATAAAATGTTATGGTCATATACAGGATTCCTAGGAGGAAGAGCCTTCCCCATCCGCTGCCTTTCAGGGCTGTTTTGTTTTGGTGATTGTGGGGCTCAAACTCAGGGCCTTAGATGTGTTAGGCAGGTGCTCTCCCACTGAGCTATAGCCCAGTACGTCCCTGGGCTTTCTGCCTGCGTACTGCATTGTCAGGGGCTGAAGGGAAGGCACCTATCCCTGTGGCCACTCACAGCCTGTTCTCACAGCGCCTTCTGGTGAGCCTGGGATTACCAGAGCCTTCCCACAAAAAAACAGCAGTCTCTCTGTATGCCTCCTGGAAAACCTCCCCTCTCAGCTAACGGTGGGGGACACCGTGAGCTCAGCATTGACTCTAAATCTGAAAGAGACCATTTCTAGTGAAGGGGGTAAGCCACCGGAGCAGGTGAGGTGCCCGGTCCACCACTGCCCACTTTACAGTGTCACCAAGGTTTGACTTTGGGGTTGGATAGACATGTCCCTCTGTCTTGGCATTGCCCTTTCTTGCTTCCAGTGTGGCGTTAGGTTAGTTGTTTCTCTCTCATGAAAACTGATGTCCTTGTTTACAAAATGTGGATATTAGAAATTTCCTCATGTAGTGCTGTTATGGAGGAAGAAAACAGACCATGTCTTGGAGCATCCAAGTGAGGTACTTGAGAGTTCTTGGGGCACCAAGAAGCTACGCTAGGGTGGTGGTGTGAGCATGACCAGCCAGCCCTCTGAGCGGGATCTTTACATGTGGCAATTTAGAGCTTGCATGTGGGAAGTGCTTATGTTTTTCAAGTCCTTTGTCTCTTCTCACTAGGCCTCAGACACTCTAGGGTCCTTACACTCTTGTAAACAACACCTATCTTGTTCTCTCATGGTTTTCCTAGAGTGGGAGGAGGGGGCTCAAATCTCAGCAGGATGCAGAAATCACATGGCCAGGTACAACAGCTGGTTTGGAAGCCTTTGAAAAGGTGAAGCAAGAGAAGGAGGCGAGGAGGCTTTCAGGAAACCCTGGGGCCCTTTCTGCTTCCTCCTTCTAAAACTTACAAAGCCACTGCCACATACTCCCCTACTGCCACTCAGACACACCACACAACTGCATCCAGACACTGGAGAAAGTGAAGGGCATGCTGGAGGGCACAGCCCCACTTCCCCTCTACCAGACAGGAACACTTCTTTTTACCTGACACTTCCCTTACTCATGCTGGGCACTTCTGGTTTCTGCTATGTCAGGGAGTCTAATTTCTTAATGGTTCTTATATCCTCCTAGGCAACAGAGAGATGACTTGCTCAACAACGTGCTCATGTGTAGGGGAGGACCATTCTTTGTTGTGGGGCTGTTCTGGATGTTAAAGGTTTTTTTGTGGCATGCCCAGCCTTGGTCCTGTAGGTGTAAGCTGGACCCACAAACATAGAATCTGAGAGTCTAAATCATGGTCTGATCCAGATCATAGATGATTCAGTGGAGTTCAGTGATGTCTCTAAATGGTTCCAACAGCTCATGGATAAGCCACTTCATGTCCTGCTGTTTTACTGATCCCTGTTATCAAAGCCAGTCTCTGTCAGCTTTGCAGAGGCAGGACCTACACTGAGCTCTCCTGTAAGAGGCTTTAACGAGAGCAGAGAGCAGGTAAGAGCAGCTACTGTTCATGCCTGAAGGCAGGGATGTTCCCCAACCAGACCCTCGGGGAGATCTATACATCAGACTTGACCAGGGCCAAGGGCAGGGGAGAGGGAAGGAGCACCATGTGCCTGTGTGGTTCTGCCAGCTCGACTCCAGGAGCTAAGCCTCTAGAAGGATTCTGGTCTAGACGCTTCTCTACAAAGGTCGTAGTTTCCCTGATTCACACATTTTAGCCAAAGTCTCTCGGTTGTAAAATGTCAGGTCCGAACTGGAAAAAAGTGATTCCAATGTGTGCTCTGGGTCAGCCAGTGGGCTACTTTACCAATAGACGGTAAAGAACTAGAGATACAACCCTAAATGGAACGCATATGGAGTGCTCCCCCCCCCCCACCGCCCCCATGCCTAAGGATCAGAGATCGTAGGTGTGTGTGAGAAAGAGAGTAGGGGCAATAGGTAGCAAATGACTACAGGGAAATTGTCTACTGAACACAGCAGGGCAGCTGCATGTGTGAACTTACAGTGGCTGATGACAGCGTGCACAATAACCTGTGCAAGCCCAAGCCATGAAATCCCAACATGGAGTGGGGAGCTGGGTGTGAGGTCTCATCCCAGCTGAGGATCTGTTGCCAACTGTCAGCTACTGAGAGCAAGAATCAGTTTTCTCTAGGAGTGTGGCCTCAGGTGAGTGGAGAAGGCCACACTTCCAAGAATATGTAGACAGCACAATTGGACTTGTCGACAAAGGAGGAGTGGAGGGAGGAGGAAGAGAAGATGAAGACATGAAGCTAAGTAATTGAGAAGGGAGGAGTTGGAGGAGGGGTGAATATGGTCAAGACAGATATGAAATCCTTGTTTCCATAAAATAATGGTTATAATAAAATGGTAAGGTTTAAAACTAGTCACACTTGTTATTGACAATCTTAAGCTGCCCTCTGGAAAAATTCTTTTGGATTTTTTTTTTTTACATGAAACCCTGCAGTCTAGGAATCACTGACAAGAACCTTGGCCACCCAAGTACAGAACGGGCAGGTCAGCCTGAGCCACAGTGATGGGTCACTCTTAAAGGCTTGGGCAGGGGTCTGTGGCAGGCAGAATTTCTCTGGCACCGTGAGTTCTAGCATATGCAAGTGCACTGTAGCTGTCTTCAGACACCCCAGAAGAGAGCATCAGATCTCATTACAGATGGTTGTGAGCCACCGTGTGGTTGTTGAGATTTGAACTCAGGACCTTTGGAAGAACAATCAATGCTGTTAACCACTGAGCTATCTCGCCAGCCCCTTAACCACTCTTATGATAGCACAGGAATTGACCAGAAGAGCCCAATGTGCATTTGGGCACCAATTCCAATGGGATTGATAGCCATCACCATTGTGAGAAAGGCCATTAGATAAACAAGAACCCAGGAGCAATCGGAGGATAGCAACTAGGAAATCGGCCTAATAATATACCTGATTTCTGCCCAGTAAATTTTCAAAATTTAGTTAACAAAGATTAGTGGTCATGGATGTGCTGTAAATGGAGGGTTATCCAGCCAGCACTGTGCTGTTTGTTTGTTTCTACTTTAAAGCCGGGTGTCTAACCCAAAGCCCCCTAGGCCACATGTGTTCTGGGACAGCTAGGAATGTGGCTTAACAGGTCTGTGGATAAGGTCAGTGTCGAGGTACACCCCCGATCTTACGCTATTTGGAGAGAGCTCTTGCTTTAAGCAGATTTTGTGGTTCTGTGTTTTAACTTACTGGATGTAGTACTGACATCTGAACACCAGAGGGCACTGCTGCCTCGTTTATTTAAATAGGATTTTTTTTTCTGGGTGTGCCCCGTTTTTATTTTTTATTTTTTAATCTTTAAAATTTTTATTGCAGTGGGTACATAAGACTATCTCATGGAAGTATATATGTACTTTGGACGACTCTCCCAACCCCAGACACCCTCTCCTTCCTCTCTGCCCCTCCTGTTGCTGCCTTTGTTCCACACCACGGTTCGTGTCTACCTTCAAGCCCTCTGAACAACATATGCTTCACATATTTAAATAAAATCTTGCACCCCAAAGTGAGAGAAAACATGGCTTTTGCCTTTCTGAGACCATCTTTATTCCTCTAGTACAGCTATCTCTAGTTCACTCATTTTCCTTCAGTTAACATGACTTCATTCTTCCTTATGTGTCTGCACCGTTTAAAGCACTACGGTGTAGTGAGGCGTGTGCTGTTTGGCCACCTTGCCAAAACATAGCTCACTAATATCCTACCACAGTCAATGATATTTTTGTGAATGGTACGTTGTTTTCTAAAGTAAATTTCTCTGAAGTTACATGGTTAGAAGAAAAGTTTTTATTTATTTTTGTAAGCAGGTACCACTAGGCTAGGACGGAGAGTTTTGTTTGTAAGAGTACTGACTGCTCTTCCAAAGGTCCTGAGTTCAAATCCCAGCAACCACATGGTGGCTCACAACCATCCGTAACGAGATCTGACACCCTCTTCTGGAGTGTCTGAAGACAGCTACAGTGTACTTACATATAATAAATAAATAAATCAAAAAGAAAAAAGAAAAAAGCTGTGTTATCAAGACACCCCATGAGTATGGGGGGCTGGAATAAGAGCCACTTTAACTTTTCTTGAGAGTCAAAGTTTAGCTGAGATGTTGATGGAGTCTAAGCCTCAAATGTAGCACAACTCAGAAAGAATAAATAATGAAGAACCCAAATTCAAGTGAACCTTGACTCACGCTCACCTGAGTAGACCCTTGGGGGACTATGCAAGTAGTTATGAGATTTTAAAGGTTTTCTTGCTTTACTAAAGGATATACTACAGAAGTTTGTTTGTTTGTTTGTTTGTTTGTTTTTCAGCGCAAACTCCCTAGTAATGTGTATTCAAACAAGGCAAAACCTGAGGGGGGATTCAGCTCGGTGGTAGAGCATTTGCCCAACTTGCTTGCATGAGAGTTTGAAATCTAGCATCATCATAAAACAAACAAATAAACAAACAAAAAATCTTGAATTACTAAAGTTGAATTTATACACGATTTTCTTTCTTTTTTAAAAGATCTATCTATCTATCTATCTATTTATTTATTTATTTATTTATTTATTTATTTATATGAGTATGCTGTAGCTGTACAGATGCTTATGACCATCATGTAGTTGCTGGGAATTGAACTCAGGACCTCTGCTTGCTCTGGCCTCGAGATTTATTTATTATTATATGTAAGTATACTGTAGCTGTCTTCAGACACTCCAGAAGAAGACATCAGATCTCATTACAGATGGTTGTGAGCTACCATGTGGTTGCTGAGATTTGAACTCAGGACCTTTGGAAGAGCAGTCAGTACTCTTAACCACTGAGCCATCTCTCCAGCCCTATACACTATTTTCATAGGTATGATTTCTGTTATCTTAAATTGCCTCATATAAAGAAATGGCAGTATACAGTTGATTTAAAGTGGGAAGAAGAGTCGCTAAGGTGAGCAGAGAGCTCTGTAATCTTACATAACTGAAAATGAAATCTGAATAGACTTACTGTGAAAGACCATTTTCCCGATTCACGGCTGAATTCAACCTTTGCAAAGAATTGTGTTCTCTCTTGAAGAAGAAAAAAAAGAGAAGGGAAAGGAGGGAGAGGAGGAGGAGGAGAAAGGAAGAGAAGAAGGAGGAGGAGGAGGAGGAGAAGAAGAAGAAGGAGAAAAGGAAGGAGAAGGAGAAGAAGAAGAAAAGTTGTTTCTTTTGGTCTTCCTATAGTCATTATTTGTGGTTCTTCTGTGAATGAGTCACAGGTTTGAGCTGTGTTTTCAGTGGTGGCCAGACTCTAGTGTCTGAATGTTGTTGTTTGCATGTCACTTCCTATCTAGTATTGCCTCAGACAGTTCATTCCTGGAGGGCTGGGCCCGCACTTACTTGAATGCTGTGTTAGTACAGAGCATCACCCGGGGCTTTCATTCAGAAAAAAATCACAGCTCCTTGTTGGAACACAGCCTAAGAATGGAGTCATGTGAGGTGTACTCTGAGTACTTGTGGAAAAACTCTGAGAAAACTCCAAGAAAAGACAAGAGTCTGGTGACCTTAGTCTCTTCCAAGCACGGACCTGTTTTTAGGAGTGTGCTTTCATGTTCCTCCCAGGGCTAATGGATTAGAGTGAGTTTATGTCAGGTTATTCATTATAACTTGCTATTGTCATTTGTTAGTGTGCCTCTATAGAAAAACATGTGTTTTACTGTGTGCAACTTGCCCACTACAAGTGGCTTGCACACCACATGTGGCTTGTCCTTATAATTGTACACTTTACTCACATGACTCCTCTGAACCCTCAGCGTGTAAATTGTCTGGGGCTCTAACCTTGGCTATTGCATGAGACTTTAGTCTGCCTCATGATTTATCAGCTCCATCCTCCCAGGTCCCACCACCTCTAGAGTAGTAAACAGCTGGTGACTCATAAATAAAGAGGAAGCAGATGGAATTTTCCACAATTAAAGGTTGCAATATTTTCTTTGATTCTGTAGCTTGATTGGAAACTCTTTTAAACAAACAACAAAAAAACTATTTTTATTTTATGTGCTTTACCTGCATATATGCCTGCATAACATGTACATTCATGATATCTACAGAGGCCATAAGAGGATGCCAAAGCCACCAGAACTGGACTTACCAGATGGTTGTGAGCCCCCATGTGGATGCTGGGAATCAAACTCAACTCAGGTCCTCTGCAAGAGCAACCAGTGCTCAAGCACTGAGCCATGTCTCTAGACCTTGTGCTGGCTGGTTTTGTGTGTCAACTTGACACAAGCTGGAGTTGTCACAGAGAAAGGAACTACCCTTGAGGAAATGCCTCCATGACATCCAGCTGTGGGGCATTTTCTCAATTAATGATAAAGTGGGGAGGGCCTAGCCCATTGTGGGGGGTGCCATCCCTGGGCTGTTAGTCCTGGGTTCTATAAGAGAGCAGGCTGAGCAAGCCAGGAGAAGCAAGCCAGTAAGTAGCATTCCTCCATGGCCTCTGCATCAGCTCCTGCTTCCTGACCTGCTTGAGTTCCAGTCCTGACCTCCTTTGGTGATGAACAACAACGTGGAAGTAAGCTGAATAAACTCTTTCCTCCCCAACTTGCTTCTTGGTCATGATGTCTTGTGCAGGAATAGAAACCCTGACTAAGACAGACCCCATCAGCTTCTTTGTTCTAACTGGGATAATAATGAGGACCAGACTCTCCACATAGAGTGCTCACAACGTGTCTGACACACAGTCGATACTGTTGATGTCTATGAAAGAAAGCAATTGCTCTTAATGAGGTAAGGTAAAACTATGCTTAGAATCTTTAAAAGCCAAATTAAAGCTTTAAGCCAGGCATGGTGCCTAATGCCTGCAGTCTCAGCACACGGGGAAACTGTGTCTAAGAGAGAAAGAGGAAGTGTAATGGAGGAAGGCCAACAGGGAAATGAAAATATTCTGAAGTTACAGTAGTGATGGTTGGATAGATTGTTAATACATAAAACCCACTGAATTGTGGACTTGAAGAAGTAAATTTTATGGTATGTGAATTATATCTCAATAAAAAATGTAATGGAGGACAATTTAATTACACACACACACGTGTGCGCACACACTAGACACATAACCCTGTCCTGGGTTTGGTATAGGGTATAAAAGAAGGTCCTGGCACTGGCAGATCTTGTTTAGAGGGTATCTGCAGAGTAGAGATCAGCCCCTTTCCCCTCTAATTGCTGCAAAAGATGTTGCAGTCCACATCTATGACTTACAGCCTCAGAGCCTTTAGTACATGACCTGCCCAAGGTCCCACAGGAAGTGGACATATAGGTAACAGGAAACAGCTAGCCAGTTCCAACAAACCACCTTGGATCAAGTTGAGGACAAAGGCCATAAAGTCATTAACCAAACAGACATTGCAGGGCATTCCTGGGTGCAGGTGTGTGGTAAGGAAAGTTTTTTAAAAGTGGCCAGTAGCTGGGAAGGTTTGCTGGGCCTGGGCCTTTGAAAAAAGGCTTGGTGGGTGGGTGAGGTTTCATGTTCAGAGATGGGTAAGAGAGGCTCATGGAAGCGCTTTTCCTAGAAGGATACATACCCTTAGGTGCTTTTTAACAAACTGGAGTCCCTGTGAACCTTATATTCACACCAGAATTCACACCCACACAGCTGAAGTCACTGGTGTCTGTTTCAACCAAGTAATTGAAGATAAGGTGTCTCCCAAACAAAAGAGAGGAGCAAGAGCCCCCTCCGAGGCTGTCTGGCCATCTATTCATTCACCTGCTTCATTTTATTCCATAAGCCATTTTTGACATCACCTGACCTTCACCTGACACTAGAAATAGAAAGAATCCTTTGGGAAGATTGTGGACGGCAGCCCAAGAAAGCACTGTCCAGTAGCGAGTGTGATCGAGCAAAGGACTGTAGGAAGAACAGAAACGCAGGTATGGGGGCTCAGCTGAACAGCACTTGGGGGGCCGAGGCGGGATGTCTAGGAATTAAGCCCAGCATAGGTTATATAGGGAGTTCTTGGTAAACCTGGATCAAAGAAGAGCACCGTTCCTCCCTCAAACAAACAAACAAAACCACTCTGTTACAATGGAGTTGATTTTTTTCCCCCAAAAGTTTTGTGGTTTTTCTGGCCAAACAGAAGCACTCTTAAAAAAAAAAATCTATAGATTTCCATAGCAGAGCTTCTATGGGCAGATAGGAGGATGAGCAAGCTATAGCGATGGAAGAGATGGGGGAAGTGTCTGGGGTAGGGACCTACATAGTTAAGAGTGGATTTAAAATTTAATCTGGAAAAATAGCCCTGCTATATTGTTTCAGGATCATTTCCTTCCTTCCTTCCTTCCTCCCTCCCTCCCTTCCTTCCTTCCTTCCTTCTTTCCTTCTTTTGTTTTTTATTTGTTTGTTTGGTTTGAGACAGGTTTCTCTGTGTAGCTCTGAGTGTTCTGGAATTTTCCATGTAGACCAGGCTAGCCTCTGGCACCCAAGTGCTGAGATCAGTGTGTGCCAATCACCCCCTGGCACAGGCACATTTCTTTTTTTTTTTTTTTTTCCATTTTTTATTAGGTATTTAGCTCATTTACATTTCCAATGCTATACCAAAAGTCCCCCATAGCCACCCACCCCCACTCCCCTACCCACCCACTCCCCTTTTTTGGCCCTGGCGTTCCCCTGTACTGGGGCATATAAAGTTTGCAAGTCCAATGGGCCTCTCTTTCCAGTGATGGCCGCCTAGGCCATCTTTTGATACATATGCAGCTAGAGTCAAGAGCTCCGGGGTACTGGTTAGTTCATAATGTTGTTCCACCTATAGGGTTGCAGATCCCTTTAGCTTCTTGGGTACTTTCTCTAGCTCCTTCATTGGGGGCCATGTGATCCATCCAATAGCCGACTGTGAGCATCCACTTCTATGTTTGCTAGGCCCAGGCCTACTCTGACAAGAGACAGCTATATCAGGGTCCTTTCAGCATAATCTTGCTAGTGTATGCAATGGTGTCAGCATTTGGAAGCTGATTATGGGATGGATCCCCAGACATGGCAGTCTCTACATGGTCCATCTTTTTATCTCAGCTCCAAACTTTGTCTCTGTACCTCCTTCCAAGGGTGTTTTGTTCCCACTTCTAAGGAGGGGCATAGTGTCCACACTTCAGTCTTCATTTTTCTTGAGTTTCATGTGTCTAGGAAATTGTATCTTATATCTTGGATATCCTAGGTTTTGGGCTAATATCCACTTATCAGTGAGTACATATTGTGTGAGTTCCTTTGTGAATGTGTTACCTCACTCAGGATGATGCCCTCCAGGTCCATCCATTTGGCTAGGAATTTCATAAATTCATTCTTTTTAATAGCTGAGTAGTACTCCATTGTGTAGATGTACCACATTTTCTGTATCCATTCCTCTGTTGAGGGGCATCTGGGTTCCTTCCAGCTTCTGGCTATTATAAATAAGGCTGCTATGAACATAGTGGAGCATGTGTCCTTCTTACCAGTTGGGGCATCTTCTGGATATATGCCCAGGCGCAGGCACATTTCTTGAGTAAAAGATTAATGGAGACCGAAGGATCCATCTCGCTCAGGAAAGTTCAATGCTCTACTGACCCACCCCACACCAAAGACCTTTGTCAAGAATTACAAAGTACAGTTTGCAATTTCAAAAGAGAAGAAGCCTCTTTGTGTTGCAAAATAATAATGTATGTTGTACTGTCTTTCCTGCATCTAAGTGTTGAGTGGCCTTGGTACACTCCTGTTGGACACCCGTCAGTCAGCACCATGATAATTCACGCGTCTTCCCTGGAAACCTGACTATTTGAGGTCTCTTGTGTAAGTGACATCACACAATCTTTACTATCTCAAATCTTGTATTTTCCACTTAGGATAATGCTTTTGAGGTTCGTCCGTGTTGGAGCATGTCAGAATTTCATTTGTTTTTAAGGTTGGGCAACCCAAGGCAAGCAGAGTCGGTTACATTGTTCTCTTCAAGGTGGCTTAAGCAAACAGGCTGAGGACACAGTAACACAGCAGCCCTAAGTCTAAGTAACTTCAGTGTGTTATTAACTCTGGCTGTGAGGTCCAGCAAAAGTTCCAGTGTTTAAAAATGTAAGGGGTAGTTTCACAGTCTTGCGCTGCCACAGTAAACAGCACTGCTGTGGACAATAGCATCTGTTCAGCTTCCTGGGTTTTTAGACATTTTTATCCATACTTAAAAGTGAAATTGTTGGGTCATGTGGTAATTCTGTGTAGCTTTTGGAAACTACCAAATTGTTTTGCCCGGCAGCAGAGCCACTTTATAAACCTTCAGGCACTCATCACCTGTGAGTTCACATTGCTCCACCTCCTGGTCAGCAGCTGCAGAAGATTGTGGGGCAAATCCTGAACTTTGAGGTAGAAGGAGGGTTAATAACCCGAGGGATGGCTCCACAGTAGAGCGCTCACTGTTCAAGTGTGAGGAACTGACTTCTAGCCTCAAACTCAGAAAAATGCCAGGCCTGTGACCCGTGCTTGTAATGCCAGCACTGAAGGTCAAGGCAGGACTCGGCGAGTTCTTGTCTGATGTTCAACCTCAGGATGACAGCACAGTGGGCACACTTAAGCAGTGCGGCGTGAATATAGTGTCCTGAGGTGGGAATTTCTGGTTTGGTTGGAGACTCAGTTGTGACATGTGATATTTTTTTCTGGAAGCTGTTTTATGAGGGGATGTTTTGCTGAAGCAGATATGTGAGAGAGGATGCTTTGCTGAGAACAGACAAGTGGTGTTTCTCTGGAAGCTGCCTGGTGAAAGGGCACGTGATCTTTTGCTGGAGTGGAGTGGAGGGGACATGGGATGTTTGGAAAGAGTGTGAGTATAACCTGCCGTGCTGACCTTTGCTGATGATGCTATGGCATTGATTCACCTTGCTTTCATGACTGATCTCGTTTGTCCTGACTTTGTAGAGAGAAACTCATCCAAGAACGTCTGGTAGTATTCAGCTGCTTCTTGCCACATCAGTGGACTCAGCTGACGGGCAGAGTCTCGAGGTTTCTTCTAGATCAAGATGCTCGGGTGTGATGGCGCACATCTTTAATCCCAGCACTTGGGAGGCAGAGGCAGGTGGATTTCTGAGTCCGAGGCCAGCCCGGTCTACAGAGTGAGTTCCAGGACAGCCAGGGCTACATAGAGAAACCCTGTCTCAAAAAAACAAAAGAGAGAGAGAGAGAGAGAGAGAGAGAGAGAGAGAGAGAGAGAGAGAGAGATGTTGATGTGAATCCATGTTTGGTGTTTTGCTAATGGATTGGACTGATAACAAAAAAGATCAGAATCACCCCAAAGGACTACTTCTAAATAGGTCCACACCCCCCCTTGTCCTATTAGCCATCTTCCTCCCCTTCCTTTGGTCAGCAGGTTATAAGGAGGTTGAAACATTTAAGAACCCTTATCAAAGTAGATTTTGAAAAATATAAGCCGACAGCATCCCCCACAGTCCTGTGTGGTGGTGTTGTTGAAAGACTCTGAGAGGAGCCCCTCGCTCAGGCCTCAGGACAATAGCGGACACCCAAGAACTCACGATAGACCGAGCTTGATGCAAACCACATGAGGCTTTATTCGGGGAAATCCAGAGCTCTGGGGACGACTCATATCCCATGCAGGGGTAGAGGAGTCGACCTCGAGGGGAGGGGGTCCCAGTTTTTATAGGCCCTCAGGGGAGAAAGGAGAAGGGGGGAGTAGGGGATTTCCAGATCTAAACAATGTCTATTCTCAAGAAATGAGTATGGGAGGGGTACAAGGAAAGAGTCTGGTGCAGGTGTAGCAACTCAGGATTGGCCCGGCTGTGGTTGCTGGGGAGATTTTCTGACTCTTTCTCAGCAACCAATATCACAAATACCTGGCAATGGGCTTCATCACTGAGCACACACATGGGTTCAAGGAATGGTCAAAACATTGGCAGACACACAGGTTCAAGGAGTGGCCAGAGCATTGTGCATCTCTATTTTTTTTAAATCAGTGAAGCTAGTTCTGCTAACAATGAAATCTATTTTGCCAATTTCAGGGCTTCTGTGACCTTTTACATTCTGTCAGGATCTTTCACTGTCTGGGAGGAATTGTAGTATTCAGATGGGGTTGAACTTCAGTGAAGAAAGTGACTCACTGTGGGTGGGTCTTAGAGTTGTGTGGCCTGGCCTACTTCCTGTTGATCACGCACTGCTTTCTGAGCTCTATGACTCTCCTGTCATGCAACAGCACCTTCAAACCGTGAGCCAAAATGAGCCCTTTCTTCTTTCCTAAAGCTGCGAAAGACAGTGACTAATACACAGGGCCGACGGCCTTGCTCCCTTTCCACGCTGAATCTGTTTGCTCCCCCTAATGATTAGATGCCGTCTGTGTTCAGAGAGAGTCTTTCCCCATGCAGCCGGTCCTGTCTGGGAACACTCTCACTTGGCACATTCAGAGGAGTGTTCTACGAACCTCCATGTATCTCTCCATCAAGTCAAGTTGAAAACTGAAAATTAGCCACCACACCAGCTAAGCATTTCAATGTTATTTGTTTGCTGTTGTTGTTGTTGCCAGGGTAGATTTAATTTAGAGAAAAGTTGCACAGGGTACAGAGAGCTCACAAATGACCTTCACCAAGTTTCCCTTCATGGCATAACTAATGTATTTGTGAAGAGGAAGTGTGTAAGACTGACCCAGTACTGACTATGAGCAAATGTTAGACTTGGTTCAGATCTGCCAGGTCTTTTCCTGTCCCAGAGTGTTGCACCTTGGGACTAAGGCTCTGGTCCTCCGTGTCTCAACAGCTTTCCCAAGCTCGGCGCAAAATGGAGGATTCCCTTTTCTGCTTCTCTGCCTGATGTGAGGAGCCTGGCTCCCAATCTTCTATCTGAGGAATGTCACATAGTCCTTGACAAAATTACAGGTCGAGTTTCCTCTCTCCAGATAAGAACCTACCCAGCAAACACCTGGGATTCCTGGAGTGCCTCTCCATGCAAATGAGGTGTTCCCAGAACATTACACCTCAGCCACGAATCCTCACCGTATGAAGCCTCAATGAGCTAAGAAGAACTCCTTTCCACCTCCAAGGTTCATATATTGCCCTTGATTCATCTGACAAAAAAGTGTATATGCACAAGCTGTCTCATTGAATATCGTCTAAAAGAACTGCTTTACTGAATCGGTCAAGAGAGCTGGAACACTAAACTCCTCAGTAAAGCCCCGCCACTCACACCCAACCGGACAAGGATCCGGCAGACTCCACCCAATCCGGGCTTCAATTCATCCTCCCAGCCTGGTGTGCGGGCGGCACCTGGACACCCTGAGGGATGAAGTGGAACCAGAGAACAGCAAGGACCCCATGATGTGCCGGCAATTCAGCTCCTTGTGACGTCAGCTTTTAGCCTCACTTTGCCCTGCGTCCGGTGGAAACCATGCCCGTGACGGCCTCTGCTTTAAGCTCCGTGAGGGAAGAAGGGGATTGATTGTAGAGGCGAGTACGGAGGGTGGGGGGGGGGGGTGCGGGAGAGGGGTGTGTGCTGGAACGCTGAAGCTCATTCCAGCTGCTACAGTGTCCCTGTTCTCACCAGCGTGACAAGCATCACCACCAGGATGCAAGAAGGTCCGTCCTCACATGGAGAGAGGGAAAGAGGAAGGGAGGGAGGGAGGGACGGAGGGACGGAGGGACGGAGGGAGGGAGGGAGGGAGGGAGAAGCTCTCTGGCATGCCTCTCCTTGTCAAAACACACTCAAGACTCTCCCTAAGGCTGGTTACCTCCCAAAGGCCCCATCTTCCAATACAGTTGCAAAGAAGTTAGGGTTTAGCATATAAAAGTGGGGGACACAGTAGTGCAGACACTTCAGTCTTTACTGCAACCCCAATGAGTGTGTGGGTGCGTGTGAATGCTGCCTCAACACCCAGGTTGGGGAAATTCATTGTAAGAACCCTCCTCAGTCCTGAGACACCCCGCCCCCTACATTGGGTCCTCCAGTCCTGATCCTGAAAACTCATCTCTATCAGATAGCACCTGCCTTGTGTTCTTGGTCCTCATTTCTCCGGAAGTCAGCCTGCCAACCCAATAGATGTACAGGCACACGGAACTCACAGGCTGGACCCTTTCACAAACACCACTAGGTGGCGATAGTTCCCGGAAGTCCCTGTACCGATTTTACTGGTAGCCTTCTGAAAATCAGGCTTGAACTAATGAGACGCTGGCTTGAGGACAGAATGACAGAGCCATTTTTGGAGTTTAATGGAGCGCACATTGATGCAGTACTGTAGCTACACGGGGCCAAGCTGTCTAGGATGGGGGTGGGGTGGAGTGGAGAACATGGGGGGAAGGTCATGGCTGCTTGGAAAGCAATGGACTGTATGGTGATAGGGCTGAGTAGATGCTCAGTGGTAACACGCTTGCCTTCCAAGCACCTGGCTTTGATCCTTAGAACTCCCACTTAAAAACAAAAAGTAGGGAACAGCAGCCACACACTTGAAATCCCGACTCTGGGAAGTCAGAGTCAGCGGATCCACAAGATCACCAGCCAACCAGCCTAGCATCTGCAAGAGAGCCTGCCTTTTAAAAAGACGGTGGTTGAGAGCTGGAGAGATGGCTCAGCCACTAAAGACTAGACTCACAACCAAAATATCAGAATGGTTAGTGACACCTGGGGAATGACATCAGAGGTTCTCTGGCCACAGACACATGCACAGAGAACACGTGTACCAAAAAAAAAAAAGACATGGCCAAAGGGCAGGATTTGTGATCTGAGAGAACTCACTGGAGGTCTTGACTTCCTAGTGTATGAAGCATGCCTTCCGTGTATCCCCAGACTCTGTAGTGAGAGCTCAGGGCTGAGGCCTTTGGTTTACCCTTGTTAGAGCGTACACAGACATAGATTGTGGCGCTTCACCCATTTTTAGGAACACAGCTCTCGGGTATCAATGCTGTGTGGTCAGCACAGCAGTCCGCCTCCCGAACTTTTCATCTTGCCATAGTGAAAGTCTGTTCCCATGAACGATAACTCCTAATTTCCCCTCCACACCCCACACCCCCCCGCCCCAGCCTCCCACAGCCTCTTCTCCATTTCTACCTGAGTATTTCTAAGGACCTTGTGTAAGTGGAGTTTACCTTGTGGCCACATGGTCATGTGACCAGGTGTGGGGTTTCAGAAAAACTGGGCAGCAGAAACAGGTTCCGGATGTGCAATTACCAAAAGTTAGCTCAAAAATCAAACACAGCGTGATTCTGAGATCTTCTGTGGCAGTGTTTGTACGAGTTGCCTTGTGGTCTGAACACACACGAACACTGCACGGTGCACGCCATCACGATATGCAACACCAGTGAACACACTGATTTACCTCTGCTCAGATTTGATACTATTGAATGTCATGAACTGCGGTGACCTTACTCTCTTAGAGCATATTATGTTTAATTACTGAAAACAGAGACTTGTGATATTTACCTTCCATTGTCCCAGGCAAGTAAGTATCAAATTTGTTTATCTTTAGATGCGATTGTGTTAGACAAAAAATAAACACACCCCTCTCAAAAGCAAATTTATTTTTTATCCTTAATAGGTGATAAAATGCTATGCATGTCAGAGAATTTTTTTAATTAAATTTCTTTGTTATTTATTTTTATACATATTTTATATTTCTACATAACATTTCTCAAGCAAAAAGTGGTCGTGAGTAGAAAAAGCTAAAGAATTAGATCAACTGACAAAATGCTTGTTTTTAGATCTGAGTAAGAGCCCCAGAACCCATGCCAACTAAATTGTTTGCAGAAAGAGGAGACAGGCAGATCTCGGAATGGCCTGCCTAGCCAGCCTAAACTACTTGGCAAGTTCCAGGCCAGTGAGAAACTCTATCTCAAAAACAACAACAAAACAAAAAGGCGATGGCCCCCCAGGCCTACACACATACACCCCAAAACCCATTCTCCACATCCCTTTTGCTTGTCGTCTGTGGGTTGGAGCCTAGACCGCTTTCTCTGGCTCTTGCCTTCTGTGCGCGTTCTCATACAAATTGTGTAAGTCTTTCTTTCGATTTCTTTGGCTCTCTACCTGGGAATGGGACTGCTGAGTGACTTGGTGACCCGAGTGTGACTTTCTGAGAAACTGCCAATTGTTTCCACTTTAAAGTGCAAACTATTTGAGATGAAAGAGCCCAGCACTGGTGCAGGGGTGATGGGAAGTCCCTCAGGAGATTGAAGCCACCTGGGCTCGCACTGGCCTCCTGGTTATGCAGTTTATAGCTCTCCCTGGAGATGACGGATCAGATGTGTTTGTGATTCAAAGGCCTTTTCTGCGTCCAGAGCCACACGGCTTCTTGGTCTGGGTAAATTGTACTAGAGCCTAGAGTTTGGCACAGAGAATTTATTTTTCAGATTTCAGAAATGGTGATGGTGTGTGCATACGTTTCTGGTTCCATTCATAGGGCCTGAACTCCAAACATGATTGCGTCCAAGGACTGAAGGAAAAGCCAGGGGTTTTAATTGAGAAGGCAGGAAATAGGATATCACAGAGTCCCCACCAACACAGACCAGAACTACTTAGATCACGCCAGGCATGCTGGGAGAGCAGGGAGCAGGTGACCCCATCAGCTGCAAGTCGGTTTAGAATCCCTTTTCTTTTTGACTTTTAAAAAAAATATTTGGGGCTGGTGAGATGGCTCAGTGGGTAAGAGCACCCGACTGTTCTTCTGAAGGTCCAGAGTTCAAATCCCAGCAACCACATGGTGGCTCACAACCATCTGTAACAAGATCTGATGCCCTCTTCTGGAGTGTCTGAAGACAGCTACAGTGTATTTACATATAATAAATAAATAAATCTTTAAAAAATATTTGTTTGTTTGTTTATGTATTTATGTGTGAGTGCTTTGTATATGCACACCTGCACACCAGCAGAGGGCATCAGATCCCACTGTAGATGGTTGTGAGCCACCATGCACCCTGTGGTTGCTGGGAATGATCTTAACCATAGAGCCATCTCTCCAGCCCCTGTTTTAGAATCTTAAGTTCTGTCTGGGTTCAGATCTCAGTTCTTCTACTTCTAGATGGAGCAGAGTTTAACTTTCCCCAAAAATTTTTTTTTCCATTTGTAAATTAGGGACATTATGGAGACTGTGTAAAACAATTTGGATAAAATAAACCCATGCGGGCGAGACGATTCTCATGGGGTCAGAGGCACACCCTTGATGAGGATGGGATCTGCCCTTCCTCGGGTCCTGAGAACAAAATCCAGGGGCTCCGTTAAGTTGGGAGAGCTGAGGCTCAGTTATAGCTCTGTGTGCAAAGCTCTAGGTACAATCCCAAGGAATCCCAAGCGCCCTTTCAAGAAGGCCTCTCAAACAGAAATCACTTAAGAAAGCATTCTCCCTCTCCTGGTTTCAGAAGTCTACTTTAAACCATGAGGTTTTGATACTATTTGTATGTGATCGCCCTAAAATTACCTTTGGGCCAGTGAAATGGATTAAGCAGGTAAAAGTAGTTTTTTGCTGGACAAACCTAACGACCTAAATTCTATCCTAGGACCTATGAAAAGCTGGAGATGGCGGCATGCATCTGGAATCCCTGCACTCTGTTCATGGGCCGAGAAGTATAGAAAGGAAAATGCCCCAGGAAGCTTTACATGAGAATGTAACACAGCGGCAGAAATCACAAGATACTTTGCCTCAAATGAGATAAAAGATGAGAACTAACTCCTAAAAGTTGTCCCCCAATTTCATCAATGTGTGCGAGTATGTACACACACACACACACACACACACACACACACACACAATTTTTTTTTAAGTTTAAAGTTACCTAATTTCCTTTCTACCACTTCCTTTGTGTCCACATCAAATCTGGGGAATCTGGTAGACACGACTTTTCTAGTAGGTATGAAACCGTGTGTCTTAAGTAAGGGACTCTCAGCACTTTAAAAATAAAAATTAACTGAGCCCGATAGGTGGGTGGTTCAGTGGTTAAGAACACTGGGTGCTCTTCCAGAGGGCCTGATTCCCAGGTTCCATGTGGACGCTCACAACCATTTGTAGTTCCAGTTCTAGGAGATGGGATACCTTCTTCTGACCTTCATGGACACTAGGCGTGTATGTGAGACATACACGTAGGCGGATCACTCATATAAGTACAATTATATTTATTAAAGGAAAGAAAACAAAAACAACTAGCCATGGCAATACAAACAGAAAACCTTGAGTATCCAAGCAAAACTCTCCCAGGGGCCATTTAGAAGCAAACACTTCTTTTGAGGGCTCACTTTTATTTACTTCAAAGGGTTCGCCCTTTAAGGAGGCCCATAGTGTTAAAAGCAGAAGCAAAGGGGAGACACTTCAAGAATACAGCCGTGTGAGCAGAGATCACTCTCATTAACATGTAGGACATGTAGAACACTGCATGTTTGGTAAGTGTGAAAGGATTCAAGGAGACAGACCTTCCTCTCTTCCATCTTTCCTAGCGATGGCTATGGCTGGGACAGAGGTAGGCTTAGCTCAGCCTCTGCTCATCCTTGTTGATGTAACTCAATGAGCCGACCTGCAAACACAGCCAGCGTCCCGATGAGACACACCAGCATAAAGACTCCGAGGAGGATGTGATCCATCACCATGGCAACATACTTCCATTCCTCAGCGGCCTGGGGGAAGCAGAGGGCGTTAGATAGGAATCCCCTGAGATGGGACACAGGCTCATAGCGCCCCCTACTGGCCTGGCCTTCAATATGTAAACCTCCAAACCTCAACACCTGATATTACAACCTTTAGTTTTTGCATAATTAAGCCAAAATGACTTACTATAGTTGCCAGAGATAGTCAACACAGTGCATCTGAAGTTAGTAACTAGAGCTTGAAGCCAATTCATTGGTCAACCTCCCTGTCACACTTATGCATTTAATCATTTAGACCCAGAGGTGTGTTAGCTTAGAGGTTGTGGCGCAAACCTTTGGTCTTAGCACTCAGAAGGCAGAGGCAGGCAGATAGATAGACAGACAGACAGACCCGGAGGTGTGGACTGGGAGCCACACAGCTTACGTTATTGGACTCCTGGTCTGACTTCATGGTCTCTGCAATGTACTTCACGCCCTCGATGGCGCTTTTCACCTCAGGGTGCTTGATCAGCGGAGAGTGAAAGCCCATAGGTGGAGGACCCGGCTTCCCAGAGATGTCAGATATATCTATGTCTTCTGTAAAAATCCTTTTCTCTTGTTTATCTCTGGATGGTCTTTTCATTGTGGAGAAAAACATGATGTTTGGGATAGTGTCGATAAAAACCTGACATAAAAAAGAAATTCTTGGCATGAGACTTTTTGTCAGTATTTACAGAATCACTGACTTTGGGTAAGCAATGTGATCTTGGACAAGTCACCCAGCATTTCTAGACCTCACCCTCCTTGTCCTTAAAACAAAAGGACTGTACTAGAGGGCAAAGGCTCCAGGCTGCATTCTACAGCTATGATTCTGTAATGTAAGCAGTTAGCCACTGGAGGGAGCCTGTGTGCAGTCGCCAACGCTGCATTATACTTCAGACTCTTCCGCAGGCAACAGAAAGTTCCTGACAGTCTGTGATTAAAGACCGCTCCTGCAGCCTCAAGTATACAAACACTTAGCCTCACAAAATAACTACTATTTTTCTTCTTCTTCTTCTTCCGTTGTTGTTGTTGTTGTTCCTGCTGTTAAGTATACAGAGGTCTTGCCCAGAGACGTCATCTACAGATTCGGTTAGTCTCCTCCTACATGGTAAGCCAGTATTACTGACACCAACACAGTTCAGTATCTCTATGACATTTATCAAAGTGGGCATATCTGGTTGGGGGACATAGCTCAGCAGGACAGTGCTTGTTAAGAATGTTCACAGCTCTGAGTTCAATCCCCAGCGTGACCACAAAATTAATTAAAATAAAAACATATGTGAATGGGAATGGGTGGGTAGGGAAGTGGGGGGGAGGGTATGGGGGACTTTTGGGATAGCATTGGAAATGTAATTGAGGAAAATACGTAATAAATAAATAAATAATTAAAAAAACCATATGTGAAGTATTAACACATTTTTAGTTCAATAATATAAATATTTGTGAGCACACACCTTACATAGGTCCCTCCTTTCTCTCTCTCTCTCTGTTCTGTTCTCCATGACGATTTTCACCAGTGAAAATACTCATGTCTATTCACAAATTGGAAAATACACCAATAAAAAGCTGAAGAATGCCCACGCATAAGACAGGGGTCTATTAATCTCCAATCAGAGTCCATAAACTCGAATTGGAAGTGGGCTTAACTCGGTCTACTTTTCCACTGTCTCCGGGAAGGCTACATGAGCTGCTCCCGCAAGGAAGCCCAGAAAGAACTAAGTACTAAGTACTCAGGTGTTAGCCAGGACTGCGCTGGGTTCACTGAAGGGAGACCTGGGAGTCTCGGCTCTCACCTTCCGCACCCACTCGGGCATGATGTGGGTGCTGGGCGAACGGTGGTGTGTGTTGATGACGATGACGGTGATGATGATGGACGCAATGACAAAGACCATGGTGAACAACATATACTTCCCGATCAGGGGCACAGCGCTGGAGGTGGAAGGGATTAGCTCCACAATGACCAGAAGGAACACGGTCAGGGACAGTAAGACAGAGATGCTCAGCGTCATCTTCTCCCCTAGAAAGGCAAAAGGAAGAAATGTAACAACCCGCCTGCTCCTGGAACTCCAGGAGGTCAGAATTTGGATACATGGCCATTAAGGCAGAACAAGAGTATGGTATACTGGTGTCACAGTAAGGGGGGTGGGGGGATTGGACGCAGACATGCACAGGGAAGACTGTGGGAGGACACGGAGAAGTGTCTTCTGCAAGCCCAGGAGAGTGGCCTCAGAATAGACTGACCGTGTTGGCTCCTTGCTTTCAGAGCTATAGAGAAACAGGCTGCTGCTGCTCAGAGCATCCACCTGTACCATTCCATCAAGCAGTCCCTGCGCGCTCATCAGCCACCAAAACCCAAGGTGAAGGAACGTGACCAGCTTGTTCTCAAAGGATAATTCTGGTGATCCTTTCTGCGAGACCTCGGGCCCTGACAGCATTTTGTGGCCAGGTTTCCATTCCAGCTGCCAAGCAGCAAATGGCGACTTTGTTTCATGTCCTAGACTCTTTTTTATTGTTGTTGGTATTCAGGAAAACAAGAGGGATTCTGGGTTGGCAAGCTAGAGAAGGTAGAAGTTTGAATAAACCTTGCCCCTGGTCTTTCTGTTACCCAAGAGGCGGCCAGGCAGCCCGGAAATACCTTTCTCTCAATATGAAGCTGCTAGACCAAAACTGTAAAACAAACAAAACAAACAAACAAGCAACCCCCCACCACACACACACACACACACACACACACACACACACACACACACACACACAAAGTCTGCCATCCAGGTGCTGTCTGCAGCACACCCGGGGGCTCACAACCGCCTTGCCTCCTCTCACTTTTGTCTAGAAAGTTTGTCTTCTCACTTATTTCTTGGTTTGATTTGGTTTCCCAAATCCTCTGCCGTTTTCCTGCAGGCCTGAGTCTCAGGGGTCCTGGCTGGGTAGGCTGCAGGAGGGTCAGGCTGACTGGTACTGGGTCATCTTTGTGGGGTGCTGTTCTTGTTGGGGCCCTAGGGAGCTCTCTTTTGTTGCCTTTTCTGCTGTTATTGTAGAACTTGTCAAACCCTTTCCAGGTGGTAGATGGACAAAGGTCTGTATCTGCAGATTTTGTAAGAATTCAACCGAACTCAGATTGAAAATATTCAGAAAAATTAAATTGTATCTATATGAACTATATGTAGATTTTCTGCCACAATCCCTCAAACAAAACAATGTTATAACTATTTGTATAGTCTTTACAGTGTGGCAAGAAATAATTTTAAGTATCATAGGATGTCCAGTGGTTCCATGTGACTACAATGTCATTTTATATGAGGGACTTGAGCATCCTTGGATTTCAGGACCCTCAGACATCCTAGAACTGGTGACCTTGTGAATATGTGAAGAGACTAAAAAGGGGGATACAGAGAAAAGATAAGCAAGGAATCCTCAAAAAAAAAAGAGCCAGAACTGTAAACATTAAAGTTATCAAGTTATTTGCCATTTGCTATTTAATAATACTATAATAGCTAACATCTACCAAGCTTAGAGTACTCATAAGTATTTACTATTTACAGTCACAAACTAGTCAGTATTTGTAGATGCTAATTAGTTCTGTATTGCTCTAGGAGTGTTTTCTCTTGCTTTCAGGGGTTTCATTTGATTAAGAAGTTGAAAATATTTATTTGTACTTAGGTGTTCAAAAGAAATATAGGGGGTAAAAGGGATGGCTCAGAAGTCAAGGGCACTGGCTGCTTCATTCCCAGGATCCACATTGCAGCTCACAAGCATCTATAACTGTCGTTCCAGGGGAACCGATGCCCTATTTTGGCCTCCATGAGCACCAGGCACACACATGTAGTGCACAGACATACATGTAGGCAAAAATACCCATGCACATTGAGAGACGCTCAGTGGCTAAGGGCACTTGTTGCTCTTCCAGAGGACCTGAGTTTGGTTCCCAGCTGTGAGCCTCACTTAGATCCGATTGCCACCCAGCAACTGTCTGTTTGCACCCTGTGCACAGCAATGATGACTTGGGTCTCTGTACCTCCGTGAGTGCACACTTACCCCTGGCTGTCCCTAACCTAGCAGCATGAGCTCCATGGCTGCTGGCTGCTGTTGCCATGGCAACGGCACTCACCTGAGTCTGTGGGCAGGTAGAACACCAGGCTGGTTAAGAAGGAGAAGAGCAGGCAGGGAATGATGACGTTGACAATGAAGTAGAGGGGCAGGCGCTGCATGACGAAGTGGTAGGTGATGTCCAGGTAGGGAGTGGTGGGGCAGCAGGAGTAGAACACCCAGTGCTTCCAGCCCCGAGCTTCCTTGATCACCCACTCCCCGCTCTCCATGAAGTTACTCAGGTCGGGCTGGTCACTTTCCTGAGAATCAAAACAAGGTCTGAAGACTCCTGCTACACCACCCCGAGGAAGGGCAGAGACATGGTAGCCATGTACCATACGGAGGGTCACTTTGCCAAGAGGGATGTTGGGCTACCTCTGCTTTGGGGTAATAGGTTTATTTCCTATAGAACACGTCATATAGTAAGTTAGGGTTGTTCATTTTGGCTCTGCACTCAAATCTCCAGGGAACTTTAAAACACTGGCCCCTGAGTTGCACTCAAGACTCGTTTTTATCAGACTTCTTGGAGACAGCACATAACGAAGAGAATTTATTTAAACTCTTACTTAGCCCTCCTGAGTAGTGTATTAAGAACCTTGGCACTCAGGGGCTGGAGAGATAGCTCAGCAGTTAAGAGCACTGATTGCTCTTCCAGGGATCCTGAGTTCAAGTCCCAGCAACCACATGGTGGCTCACAACCATTTGTAATGAGAGCTGATGTCCTCCCTCTTCTAGTGTGTCTGTAAACGTCTACAGTGTGTGTATGTGTGTATACATATATATGTATATGTATATATATATGTATACACACAGAGATATATGTATGTATATATATGTACACACACACACATATATATATAATTTAAAAAAAAAAAAAAAAGAACCTTGGCACTCAGCTGAAAGCCATACACTAGATGCTTCTCTAGCTCAGAGTGGTGCCAGGAGCCTGTGATTGTCCAGAGGCTGACTTGGACACCTAGGTGGCCCTAGTCCTGAAGCCAGCTGCATCCCAGGAGGCCACCACCTACCGGGTTAATGGCCACCACAGAGCCGTCATAGGTCCAGGTGCCCAGCTTCATGCTGCAGTTCTGCTCATCGAAGGGAAAGTGAGTGACAATGATCTCACAGTAGCTTTTAAAGATGGCTGGCGGTGTCCAGGTGATGTGGCCGGTGTAGTCCAGGAGCACCTTGGTGAATTTGACAATGGCAAAGTCGCCGTCTGCGCTGTGGTCAGGGTAAGAGAGGACAATGTCTCCAATACTGCATTCCAGTCGATGGTGGTGCTTCCCAAATTTGTCCTACACCAACACTCACTTGGGTGATGGTCAAAAACCACACATTCCTAAGCACTGGCCAAGTGTGATGGCGTGTACTGTGATTCCAGAACTCTAGAAGCTGAGGCAGGCGGACTCAGATTCCTCAGTCAGTCTGGGCTACGTAGCAAAGCCCAGTCTATCAATGAATCAATGAGAGAAAGCCAAATACAGATTTCTGAGCGCTAAGCAAGGCCCAAGTCAGATTCTGGGAAGATGAATGAGGTAGGTAATCTACAGACTTTACAGAGTCACAAGTGACACAGGCCCGCTGCACCTCAGCCTTTCCTGTCCTGTCCCCAGAGACACCTGTAATGGCAGACTCCATCTGTGTGCTTTCAGAGTTGGCTGGAAAGACTAGAAATCTAAAATAAAACACTCCTAGCAGCTGAATGTTGTATGGGGGAGGGGCAGAACTGGTGTTCTTCTGAGAGCTGTTTAGAACTCGGTGGGACAAGTCACAAACTCAGATGCCCCTGACCAGCAGTGGAGCGAACACTAGCTGGGAGAGAAGGGGGGGGAGCCCCTCGCTGCCTAAGTGTGGTCTTTGGCGCCAGGCATCTAGGAAGGCCACGTGAGTTGGAAGATCTAACATGGTCACATAGCTGGGTCCCTTTTCAGAAACTGGAAACAGATTAAAAAAACAAAAACAAAAACCTTTCATTTCCTCTAATTCTCGGGATTCAATATAAGGGCTTCACAAGTTAGACAAATCCTCTACCACTGAGCTGCATCCCCAGCCCTTTTCTCTAGCCACGGAGGTGCTTCTGGTAGTCTTCGGAGAGAATGAGAGTTGTGGAGTTCTACTGAAGACAAGACACTGCATCTATCAACATCTCTCCCCAGAAAGGCACCACCAAACAGTGGGGAGTTTGGCTCACCCTGCAATCCCAGCTCTAGCTGTGTGCTAGATGCTGGGATGGCCGCCAGAGGGCACCATTTTCATCCACAGCTCCTACCAGCCCCAGGAACATCTGCTGTAAAGCACGGGATCAGACTGCAAATCCTCTAGCTAGCTGACTGCGCATGCTCCTGTTCCTGCCTTGGAAGGATGCTCTTTGAAATGAATATTCCCTGACAAATGAAGGGCATATGATAATGAGCGTGTAATTAAGCCAAGTGTCGTGAATCACATTATAATTTCACAACACACAGTCTGTTGCAGGGCCCAGTGGATGGCAAGGGAGGCATCCGGGCACTGATGGTGGGATGGCGTTCAGGATGTGATGAATAACACTCCCGAGAGTTGAGACCCCTGGGGCGGGGGGGTTGGGGGGAAGGTATTCGATCCCAAGGAATTCAGACAGGAAGTCTCGGTGTCTCCTGTGGTTGCCACAAGCACCATTGTAGCTCTCTGGGATTAATGTCCCACCCACAGCCCTGATTCAATTTGGCTTCCATAATTGTTTCTATTCATAACATGGGATGCCATATGGCACTCCTTGCCTGTCAGCGTGGTTCTGGTTTTAAGGGTTATTTAATGCAAACGATGGGGAAACGCATGTGGCAGTCCTTCCGAGGGGACGCTGGCCCACCCTGCCTGGTCCTGTGGCGTTGCTTACTTGTTATAGAGAACGACGTCCGGCCGCCAGATCTTTTCCGAGGGGATGTGAATTTTTTTCACTCCTCCATAGTCATCTGGATTCCATTTCAAGTTGTAATCGACCCATTGCTAGAAAGAGAAACATTTCCTCGGTTAGAAGGTCAAATCAGTGTTCAACTTATCCAGAATTCGGATAAGCCAGCAAGCTTTGGAAATGCAGTGTTATCAGCTGAGTTGTATTACGGTGAAAATCACTTTTGCAAAGTGCTAGCTCATTCTTAAGAATGGGCCTTTAGTTGGCTCTTTATAGAGGAATGAAGTGAAGACGAAGTCATTAGGGTGAACCCTTGTCCAGCATCTTTATAAAAAGAGGAAATTTAAGTCGCACACACAGACACCGAATACACAGAGAAAATGTTTTGTGAACATGGCAGCAGCTATCTACAAGCCTAGTAGAAAGTTGTGGAATTGATTTCCCCTCAGTCCTCAGAGGGAACAAGCTCCAATGACACATTAACTTTGGAACATCTGGCCTCCAGAAGTTGCCATGATAAATTCCTGTTGTTAAAGCCTTCTAGTTTGTATTCCATGGCTATGGTCTCCCTAGCAAATGAATCCACACAGAGAAAAGCAAACACGAAAAGAATGGAAAGAGAACCAAATCAAACAGGACATCAGCATGCATATATGTATATGTATGTGTATGTGTATGTGTATGTATGTGTGTATATGTATATATGTATGTGTATGTGTATATATGTATGAATAGAGTAAATGCACATGTGCATATATGCATATGTGCAGATATGCACATACATGTATGCATATATTTATGTATGTGTATATAAATGTACATATGTATATGCATACATGCATATGTGTATATGTGCATATGTGTATATATATATATATATATATATATATATATATATATATATATATATATGCTTCCATCATCCCAACAGACCTCCTTTCAACATTTTGGTATATGATTCTCCTACCTAGATTTATTTCCCCTGAGCCCAGGTTTAATTTTAGGTGAACAAACTCAACGTAAATACAATAACACAGCTGGATTACCTGTTTCAGACGTACATTGGTTGTCACAATCTGATTTACTTCATCCTAAGAAGAGAGAAGATCCCGTCTTTAGGGCATGAGTAGGGAAGCCAAGGGGAGATGATCCAGTGTGAGATGGGGTCCCACAGGGTGGGTGCCACAGGGAGCCCCCAGCCCTGGTCTTACCACATTGATAAGCTGGATCAGCTGTAGACCCACGGTGACTTGTACAATCTCACGGTGGTCCTCCACTGGCCGGACTACACTGCTGTAGTCTTCAAAGAGCTTTGCCACCAGACGCGTCTCATGTTCGGAGCCCAGAACAAGGCCAGCTGGGCAGGAAATGACACATATATTGTCAGATGCTGTTCTCCACCCTGCACACAGTCTCTCCAGGGTTCATGGCACAGCCAGCTAATGAAAAGCACAGAGTCCACTCCCAAACACAGTTGCTGGTGTGGTCCCATACCCCAGTGAGACAACACTTGTTCTCTGGATAGGTGACCTTACTTAATGCAGCCTCTGGCCACTTCACATTCGACAGGACACTGCACACATGGAAAAGCCACAGAAAGGCTAGGTGCTTCAGACCCTGACATGTCTGGACTTACTGGCTGCCTATCTCTTGATGCCATTAGCAGTTAAAAGTAGATGCTGGCTTGCAGCCCCTAGCTGGCCACAGTGAACAAAAAGGAAAGTAATACGGTTGGCGAAGTTATGGAAAAATCAAAACCTCACACACTGTTGGTGAGAATATAACATATTAAGTTCCTTAACAATCTAAACTAGAGTTACCATATGTCCCAGCAAGTATACTCCTGGGTGTACATCCAAAGGAATAGCAGCACTACATACGATACTTGAAGTACCATCAGCAATTATGTAAGTGGATGCATTTTGGTGTATCCAAACAATGGAGTAGTATCAAGTCATAAAAGGGGAAGAAAGTAAGGATATTGTGGAAAGATGGATGCACCTTGATAACTTCATTAAGCTAGTGTGAAAACTCAGATATAAAAGGCTACATGGTGCATGAGACATCTGGATGCTAAGTCTACAGAAGAGGAAAGATTGCGGGTTCCAAGTGACTTGGAGAACAGGGCCACTTAATGGGTTCGGGGCGACCTTTGGAGACAACTAAAGAGTATCAGAACTATGTAATGGTGATATTACCACTGAACTGTGTACTTTAATTGGTTAAAATAATCAAATTTATGGGATGTGTATTTTAATCTCAGTTTTTGACAAATCTCTGCCATTAGAGCCATGTACCAATTAAAACAGAAAGAACAAACCAACCAACCAAGCTGTGATGACTTGGGGTTAGGACTTCTACTCAGAACACAGTTCCCTTCTTGGCTCTCCTAGGTACCACCCCACCCCCACCCCACCCCCCACCTCCCGCCCCCAGAGGCTGCGGAGGCAAGGTGACCACTCCGACCTTCAGAAACTGCATGACTTGCGCCAAGGTCACTCGGCTAATAGAACCTTCACACCCCAAGTGGTGATCCCAGCTCCTAATTTTATGAGTGTGGTGAGGGCTGGCTGGAGCCTCACAACTGTGGATACCCTTCTCCCTAGGGCACACCCCTCCCAAATTCGCCATGTGCCATATAAGGGCCTCCATAACTCCAGCCTGACCAAGACGGAGGCTGCCTATCCAAGAGCAGACGTGCAATCCATTTACCCTGATTCATGGAACCAGACACCCCCTGTCTGAAGGCTGATGCTGAGGTCACCACTACTTCTTCACGGGCCAAGAAACCTTTAGATGTTGGATTCATGAGATGCGTTCCCTCTTTGCTGGGTAGTGTTATTTCTCACCCAGACCTTAGATCTTTATAAAATGACTAATGCTACACAACTAACTGCTAAGTTAAATCCTATGACTATCTATAATCCTCCCCAATAGTTATAATATTTCAGTGGGTGATTTTTATTTTAACCCCAGCTTCACAGATGAGAATACTGAGGCTCAGTGCTTAGCCATACCCTCCCAGGTCCCCTCCTAGCTAGAAGCAGGGTTCCAGACAGTTTATCTCATCCCTAAAGGTAAAATGTAATCTCTAATTAGATGTGAGCTTTTGCAAATCTCCAGGCATAGCTCAAACATCTTTGCTGTGACCCCCATGAACCCCGACCTAGCCACATCTCACATCTAGCTTCCTAAGTTGTCTAAAACACAAAATTTCCAAGAGTATCAAAGAACTTTCTCATAGAACTTCCCCCAAATTGCAGGCCAGCTGATGACTCTCAAAAGGGGGTGTTGTGCAAAGACCCAGATTTTGCACAGGAGGAACACACTAGAAAGCAAGAGGGTCAGCAGTGTGTCCCAGAAAAGCTATTCATGTAGCCTAATGATTCACCAAGAGAGGAGGACTGGGGGAATGGGCATGCCAGCATGCTGGAGACACTCACCTCCTACCCTTGCCCATGCCCTTTGTGAGAAATTTCCACCTCAATCTCTACTCCTTAGAGTGGCTTCAATAGGCAAGGTGAGGAGATACAGTTTCCCTCCACAGGGTTTATAGAAACATTACTGTAGTCCATTGCCAGGAAGCAGCCCATAGGACCATCAGTGAAAGAATGAGTAAGCAAGCCGATGTAATAGAATTTTACGAGACTCCAAGGAAGAATTCTGCGAATCCCTTTCCAGCTCCAATATGGCTTGCAGTGCTGGAGTCAAAGCATGCCAGTAAACTCTCTTTCATTAAAGAGGAAGGTTCTACATAGAAGACAAGGCATGTCAACATTGCCTGTTGTTGCCAAATCTCGGTGGTAGTGACATTGTTACCTCACCAAACATCTGTTGAAAGTCTACTGCATGCAAACATTGTTTTAGAAACGTTAAAATATTTGAAGGTGAACCTGTCAAGGCTAACTTCTCTCTACTCACATGGTGAGTGACATTTGCCATTAACATCACTGACTATTAGCCCATTGAGAATTGATGTGCTCTGAGAAAGGTGGCAGTGGCATAATTGAGATTCTCGAGTGGATGACGGGAGAAATTTGTTGAAAGGTGATATGTAATCAGAACTGCAACTGTTGTGTGTTCAGCAAGCTCGGAGAAATCGACCCTGACCAGAGGATGAATTCCGCCACAAGTTCAAAGGGCATTTTCTACATCATATTGCATGTATGTGATTGTGTGTAAAGCGTGCTTTCTAGATCATATTATATGTGTGTGGCCATGTGTATTTGCATGTGTGTATGCAAGTACATATATGTGTACATGTGTGTGCAAGCCAGAAGACAACCTCAGATGTCACTTCTCAGGGATCCACATCTTTTTGGAGATGGCCTGTCGTTAGCCTAAAATTTATCATGTAGGTTACGCTAGATGGCCAGGAAGCACACGGGATCTCTCTGCCTTCCCTTTCCCAGGGCTGGGAGTACAGACGTTGCCACTAACCTGGTTTTCTAAATATAGGTTGTGAGGAATTGAACTAGGTCCTGTGCTTGTAAGACCAGTGCTTTACTGACTGAGCCATCTCATCAGCCCAATTTTTTAAATTTATTAGATATTTTCTTCATTTACATTTCAAATGCTATCCTCAAAGCCCCCTATACCCTCCCCCCGATCAGCCCAATTTTTATTTGTCCCACAGGGAACAGGACCCTGGTTTTGACGAATAGAATTCTGAGCTGTAGTGAGCCACCTTGGGTAAACCTTACTCCAACCTCATGCTACGTCTCTATCTTGGTGATTTCAGGTTGTTTTAGGCCTGGGGGGGGAGAGGGGGAGACACACAAAGGTTTTAAGTGATCACATTCTAAAATGTATGGTGTGCCACCTTGCAGGCCAGTTTATATCTTTTACCTTCAGTTTCCTTACAATAAATAAATTTAGGGTGTTGGGCTGCATTTTATAATTCTAAATTCCTATGGACTACTGTTCCAACCTTTGCATGGCTCTAGAAAAGGACCTGACTGGGACAGTGAGGGAACTGAGAAAGAAACATAGACAGACATGTGGACACAGACACATGGACACACAGAAAAGCTATGATTGGATGGTCTGGCCTTTCAGGCAAAGAAACCTTGGAACCCAGGGTGCTCAATGTGTTTATTGAATAGATTGAATGGGGGGAAGAGTTACTGCATACAGTTAAGCAGGGATGCAGGGTTTATAAAATACAGTTGGATTAAGGGGGCCAGGTTAGCTGTCTCCATGGGAACAGTTCTGCAGTCATCATCCATAATACACAGGGGGCGGAAAACACATCCTTCCAATATTCACAAGTGAACCAGAGGAAGGCTTTCCCATTCCCCTCCATGGGTCTGAGGCTTTTGGGGGTTCTTGACATGGCCACACCCATGTCAACACACATACCTACCCAGGATTTCACCTGCTCAGGGCTTCCTCTGCTTCTTACAGACTACGTGTGGAATCAACCCAGGAAATTTTGGTTTGATCAAAGCACACAGCATAGACATCTCTTAACAGCTGCACATGAACTTTGCTGTTCTAAGAGGTCTTGTAGGTGTTTTTAGAAGCATATCACTTAGGAATTTTCACTGAGGGGGCTGGAGAGACGGCTCAGAAGTTAAGAGCACTGGCTGCTCTTGCAGAGGACCCAGGTTCTGTTCCCAGTACCTACATGGTGGCTCACGTGGGTATCTGTAACTCCAACTCTAGGGGATTTGAGGCCCTTTTCTGACCTCTGTAGGCACCAGGCACACATGTGGTGCACATACATGCAGGCAAAACATTAATACACATAAAAATTTTAAAAATCTTTTAAAAAATTTTTTAAAAACAAGTTTTCACTGAGTGTAGTGTTTGTAAACTCATGCATGCACATGCTGAGCCTGCTTCGGTTGGATCAACTTCAAATTCCACAGGATTGAAGGTATCTGAGTTTAGATATTTCCTCTAACTCTGATTTTGGAAACAAACAAACATATATATATATATATCTCCTCTCTGTTCTTGCCTGGAAGGCTTGTGTTTGTCAGAGCAATGGTAGAGCGAGGGGAGCTGCAGGCTTTAGACCACCTTGCTCCTCAGAGGGATGGGATCCAGTAAGTTCCTCGGAAGTGATCAACACACATCTCCTGTTTCCCTCTTCCGGAAGTCTGGGGCTCAGGATAGCGTTTCAGCTGTTGTGATGGACACATTCCAGAGCAGAGAGTAGGTCAAGGGCTGTGCTAGGTTTCAGAAGTCCAACTCAGACATAAAACCTGCCTATCAGTAAGATCCTTAAAAAGTCTGGGGTGGTGGACTTTAAAAAACGAATCTCTGAACTTAAAAAAAAAGAAAAAAAAAACTAAACAGGATAAAACAGTTTCTTTGTAGAGACAGTTTAGTTACATTTGTTAACAAGTTTTCTTTCCTGGCACCTGTAGCTGTCAATCAAACCTCTTCATTCTCAGACAAATTCTAGAGTGACAAAAGGCCCAACAGTTACAAAGTTCACACCCAAACTATGCAATCTAGTTATTACTACTACTACTACTAACAACAACAATAATATAATATCAAAAATAAAATAACAAAGTTTAAATAATGTATGATTTTGCATTGCTCCTAGATCTTTTTGGCCACATGCAGCCCTCCGGCTGAGTGTTGGACATGACTGCTAGACATCTGAACATGAAGGTAGCTCTGAATGATAGCATAGTCCACCAGTGGCTCAGACTGTACAAGTGGCGCTACAATGATCACATGGCTGAGCCTGCGACCAGGCAACCATAGAGCAACCAGGATCTCTTGCTTGCAACTTTTGATCAGGCAGCTCCCACTCTGGGAAAAACAAACCCAAAATCTATCCTCAAGAGTACATTCCAGCCGACACCAAGCTATGACTGATAGAGAAGCCTTTGGCTGGTGTGGCTGTGTCCTGTGTTCCCATCAAAGAAACAAGACTGGAGTATGGAACAGTGGGTATGGCAATGTAGTGTTTCACCCTCAAAAGCTTGCCCCCAGCCCTGGGACTTACCGGAGCAGAGGCCTAGCAGCAGGAGAACAGTCGAGAGCTCCATGGGCTGTGGGTGCCGCTGTGGCCGCCAGCGGCTTGCTGCCGGTCCTACTCCACCCTGGCTTAGGGAGCTTGGCTGCTGGCCTTGGAAGCCAGCTGACTCCACAGCTATTGTCTTACATCACCTGTGTGCCCGCATGACAGCTGAGCTGCCCACAGCCTCAAAGCTTGGGGCCTTCTGTGGCCACAGACGTGCCTTGCTTAACATGATCGCTATACTCTTACTAGATGTAAAGTGTCTGAGAGTCTACATAGATCATGAGTCAGAGGCTTGTCATTGTGTTTGGTGTTGAAGATCAAACCCTGACTTCACACGTGCTAGCTAAATATAAATGGGTTAAATAGAAATGGCTATCACAACTCTACCAGTGTACTGAACCCCTAGTCTTGTATATAGGGGTTTTAATTAATTAATTAATTTGCTTTATGTGAGGGTGGTGGTGGTATGCCATGGTGCCTATGTAGAATAGAGAGAGTCTTCAGAAGTTGGTTCTCCTACTGTGTGTGCCCTGGGGATCAAACTCAGGTTATCAGACTTGGTGGCAAGTTCCTTCACCCGCTGAGTCATCTCGCAGGCCCATGAATCAATTATTAGCAAAATACTTTGAGCATGATTTCAGTGGAGGCTACGGATTTGAGTAGACACCACTGTGCAACTGTCCTTAACCACGCAAGTGTACTCTCCCTAGACATGGAATGAAATTCTGTGTCATAGGCCTGTGACATCTTTTGTGCCTGCATGAGTTTGAAAGAAGTAGCCAGTGTTGAATTGGATGCTGGAGAATTCCATATACGATCATATGCAGCTTTTAACAAAGATAGTTGGTTTTTTTTTTTCCCTTCTGTGAACTGGTTTTCCCCCAGGGCCCTAGGCAGCAATTCCCTCCCCTCATCTCTGTCAGGCAGTACCAAGCCCACCCAGAGCTTAGCTGGGCCCACTGCAGCCTCCTGTGTCCTGTTATTACAGCGCAGCACTTCGTGGGAAGTCTTCCACCCCAGTGGCATTTGTTCCAGAGTCCTGTTTCCTGCTGCCTCCCTCAACCCACTCTCCCTCAGGGAAGCAGAGAGCAGAGCCCTTCAACGTCTCAAGCCCTTTGTTTAAAAGATCCCCCAAATGGAATATACTCAGCAGTGAGCAGCATGCAGTTGTTCACGCTGAAGCATTTTATTAACTAAACTCGGCTTCTTTGTAGAGTTTGAGTGGGTTCTGGCAGAAAGCAGGCATATGAAGACACCCTTGCTGCTCCCTGCATGCCCTGGTCCTTTCAGGGCTGGATCTTGAGCAAAGTCTCTTACCTTGAACCTAAGGACAGGGTTCTGTCAAATTATTCCACTCCATAGGGGCCAAATAAATAGATAAGGGGCTTGCAGAACAGAGGGCAGACCTGAACATCTACCTTATCTTTTCCTGCTTACATTGTATCAGTTAACTGGTACAATAGCCAGCTTTCTCCCTCCTGCAACCCTGTGAATTTGGAGTTACCCTGTCTTCCCATCTGCCTCTTCTCCATACAGAGCCCCATGACTGAATTCTAGTGAGTCAAACCTGAGCAGAGATTCTCTGTGTGTGTCGCCATGTTTTTGCTAGAGGCCCAGGCTTCAATAGACACTTTGCTCACCAGGAAATTGGGGACAACAGTTTTATTAAACAATTTTCTAGTACCTAACATGGGATTTTTTTGCCTCACTTTAGTCTCCAATATCAGTTTTCTTGCCTTCCTCGGCAATGCTATATGTTTTTTTAGAATTAGTTTTTAATTTTTAATTGTTTTTCTTTAAAAAGCACCATTTAGATTTATTTGTTTTATTTTACGTGTACGAGCATTTTGATTATGTGTATGTCTGTGTACCGTGTGTGTGCCTGGTGCCTGCGGAAGTCAGAAGAAGGCATCAGATGCCCTGGATTGGAGTCATGGATGATTGTGGGCCATCAGGTGGGTGAAGGGAACCAAACCTGGGTCCTCTGCAGGACCAGGTGCTCTTGACCGCAGAGTAATCTCTCCAACCTCTAGAGTTGTGTGTTAATCATCCCTAGTTACTGTACAAATAATCCCCAAAATTTCTATAGCTGTTCATAATAAACAAATGTTTTGTTTTCATTCATGGATTTCTGAGTGGGAGTAGGGTAGTGGGGTACACTCCTCCACAGTCACTCAAAGATCCAGGATGTCCCAAGCAAAGCCAAGGCTGCCATGGGGTGGCACTCAGCTGTGCAGAGGCTAGAAGGGTAAGATGTCTCTCCTGGGTCCTGGAGACTCTCTCTGGGACTCACTGGCATTGCTTAGCAAGTCGGGACAAGGTAGAGATGAGAGCAGATGAGAAACAAATCTGGAGATTCGGAGTCTTCTGCTTCAATTTCCAAAGAGTAAGGAATAAATAACATGGAAAGAGGGCTTTGCGCTACAACAGCTCTGGTTGAAGAAGGTCAGGGCTGGGGCTGGGAGTGGCTCCTAGTGGAAGGCTTGCCTAGCAAGCACTGGGTTCCATCTCCAGCACCAAATGAATGAATGAATGAATGAATGAATGAGGCCAATGAAATGGATCAGTTCAATCCCCAGGACCCACATGGAGGAAAGAAAACTGAGCCCTGTAAGTTCTTCAGACCTGCACATATGTGTTAGCACATGAGTCAGTTCATATATCATATTCAGGTAAACACATACATAAATAAGCACAATAAACAATTTAAAGACAAAAGCTTTTAAAAAACAAGTAAAATAGATAAAGCTTTGAATGGATCAGGTTAAAGGTGTGAATGCAGGTAGAGAAGAAAATGAACATTCAAAGCTTGGGAGGAGGGAGGAGGGAGCAATGAAGACTGGGAAAGAGGAAGCCAGACACGGGAGGAAAATGAAAGGCAGAACAGCTCTGGGGGCCCGAAGGAGGACCTGAGCAGGGGACAGTTAGGACCCTGGGAGGCTGTGTTGGCACTGCTAGTGGACCACATGTGACATGAGTGTGGGACTTAGTGACATGGAGACCACTGGTGACTTTGACACACACAGCGTCCTGGCCAGAGCAGATTTAGGAGGGGGCAGAATTGGGGATGCACCTTTGCAAAGGGTGACAAAGAGGCGTGTGGGAGACAGTGAGGGATGTAGGGGAAAAATTGAGGTGGGGCCTTCTTATTTTCAAGAGGAGAATTCACAACGTATTTGCATGAAGATCACAATGATCCAGTAACAGTGAGTGTGTAGCCAAGAGCAGGAAGAAAAGAGACGTATCCAGTGGCTCTAGATTTTTTTTTTTTTTTAGTATACCATAATTTGCTTAAGCAACTCTTATCTTTGGATACTTGGGCAGCTTTCTTTATATCTCCGTGTGCATTAGCTTGTATAAAAAAATCATGCGGTGAGAATCTTTATACATACAGATCAGCCCACTGGGTTACACTCCCCCCAAGGCAGAAGTGCTTAAGTAACTTCAGTGCATACCAAATAGCCTGAGTCTCTATCTAGAACTTAGGAGGTCTCTGAGGCCCCTTTTATTGGAACTGTTCCTTTGACCCTACCACATTGCACTGTGATGTCAATTCTGCAGTTGATCAACATCTGTCTCTTCTACTGGACTTTACAGTGACAAGAGTCATGCCTGGGTCTCTTTGCTCTTGGTTGTTGCTTCAGCCTGTGGAGGATGGAGAGTCAGTAAGTCGTTGTTGCTGAGGGGTAAGTGGAAGTAAATTATAATTCAAGAGTAGAGTGGCAGGGTGTGGTAGCTCAGCCTGGAATCCCACCACTGCAGAGGCTGAGGCAAGAGGATTACTGGTTCCAGGTCAGCCCAGGCTATTGTCAGACCTGTATCAAAATAATAATAGACTAGGATAGATTGTACTGCTTGCTTTTATTTGAGGCAACAATGAGAATGTGACCCTCATTCTATCAATAACGCCAGTGCCATTCTGGGTCCCTCCAAAGTGTTTATGACTGACTAGTGAATGAATGAAAGAGAACATATCTATAAAAGCTCATCAAACGACATGATACAGAAGCAATCAAAAGCTGAGTTTCACTGAGTTTCATGGTTTGATGAACGGATTACAGTGGATCTGTCACTTCTATCCCCATTCACATATTACAAAGTTTATTCTTTATTAGATTTTTATATTATATTGTTACATAATTTCATGTATGTATACAATGTATTTAGGTTACACCTACTTCCAACCCCCACCCTCAACTCCTCCTGTGCCCATCCTCTTCCCAAATTCACATCCTATTCTTTTAAACAAAATTACAACCCAACCTAATTAGTGCTGCCTATGTCCCACCCGAATTTTAATTTTATTTTAACTGAGACGGGGTCCCTGCCTAGCCTGGAACTAGCTATGCAGACAAGACTGAACTTGAACTCACCTACTTCTGGGATAAAAGTCCTGTGCCACCACATTTGGGGCTCCTAGGAGCCCCCACCCCCACCCCCGCCCCTCAACCCGTGAAACATCCTTGTGCAGTGCTGTGCAGCAGCCCAGCGGCCAGCAGGTGGCAACAGACGGTCATTGAAGTGGTGATCCAGCCGCAGAGCCCTCTCTGAAAGGGCCGCCCCCCCCCCCCCCCCCCGCGGGGCTCTGAAGCCTTTTGCTATCCACAAGCGGAAACACCAAGCAAGCCAGCCTAGGACTCCCCTCAGAAGGGTCTCAGCAAAAGTCCAGCTCAGCTCCTGACATTGTGCGGCATGAAGTCCGGAGGAACTGAACAGTCGGAGAGCTGGCTGCAATGAATTTGACGGTTTGTTTTTTTTTTTTTCCCAAGGCCGACAAATCTTATCCAGGAATCTGCCTTTATCTTGGTCTGTCGGAAATGCTCGGACTTTTAAATTCTATTTTGTTATTGTTTGGAATTTTTGTTGTCAGACAGGGTCTTTCTATATGCTCCAAGCTAATCTGCAATTCCCCGGCCTCATTCCCTGAGTGTTTATATTTACAGGTATGTGCTGTGCTATCAGACTCACCTCCACCCCCAAACACACAGACAAGCTCTGAACCATGCACTTCAAGTTGATAGTTTTGTGATCAAATGGATCACACAGTGCTTCCTATGAGACACAAGCCAGATTCTTCGATTCTTTCGCGGCCTCTGAGTCTTGGAGCTGTGGTTCACAGCAGTAGGCATGGCGGTCCTATCTAGTTACAAGCTCTCCCTTTCTGAGAGCGGAAGAGGACATCATCCCTGAGTCAGGGAGAGAGTCCTGACGTCTCCCTTTTCGCTCTCCTCAGCGGAGTGGTGTTACTGTTGGGATTCAGACCCAGAACAAGAAACTGGGCTGAATATTTAACATACCAAAGTGGACCTGGCTTCCGGGTTCTCCCAGCATCCCTCAGTACCTACCTGGCAAAGCATGCCCTCTACTCTAAACTTCCCAGCCCAGAGGTTGGGCTTCCCCTCCCCCCAGAGGCTCTTCCCTTTATGAATCAGACATTCCGCTCTCCGCCCTTCTCTCTTTTCTCCCTTTCTCTGTGCGAGCTTTCTCTCTTTCTCTTCCTCCCTCCTCCACTCCCCCCACCCCCTCTGTCTCCCTCTCCATGGCGACTTGGCCTCATTTCTTGGAACCAGTGATCTCTCCTGTGTGCAGTTTCCCAATAAACCTGCCTTTATAAATATCGCTAATCTGGCTTGAATTGGCTCATTTCTCCGCCAGAGAAATAATTTATCAGTTACCTGTGATGTGTCCGAGTTCACTTAGACTACAAGTTGCAGACAAGCCAGAATTTGATGTTTCTTTGTGTGTATATATGTTCATGTGTGTGGTCTGTGTGTACACATGTATGTATGTATATATGTATGTTGGGCAATTGAAGGCCAGCTTTCTCAATCACTCTTCACTGTCTTTCTTTCTTTCTCTCTTTCTTTCTTTCTTTCTTTCTTTCTTTCTTTCTTTCTTTCTTTCTTTCTTTCTTCTGGCTGTTCTGGATATCGCTTTGTAGACCAGACTGGCCCTGAACTCAAAGAGACCCACCTGACTCTGCCTCTGGGGCGCTGGCATTAATGCTGTGTGCCACCATGCCTAGTCACACCTTCCTTGAGATAGGGTCTTTTACTAAACCTGGAACTCAACGATTAAGCTAGATTGGCAGGTCAGCAAACTGCATGGGTTCATCTGTCTCTACCTCCCCGGCTCTGGGATTACAGACACAGGGCACCATGCCCAGATGCCTATGTGGATGCTAATGATCTGAAACCAGGTCCTCTTTCTTGTGTGGCAAGTACTTTACTCACTGAGCCATCTCCCCGGCTCCAGAATGGGACGTTTCTGATGCCAGTTCTGATGTTCCTGGGTTAGCATCCAGAGCGCAGGCAGAGCAAGCCATAGGAGCAAGCCAGTAAATGGCACCCATCCATGGCCTCTGCACCAATCAGCTCCTGCCTTGAGTTCTTGCTCTGTGTCAGTTCCTGTCAGTATTCTCTTTGAAAATGCACTATTGTATGCAGAACCCTACGCTGAAACAAACCCTTTTGTCCTCAAGTTGCTTTTGGTCATGGCACTTTATCATAGCAATAGAAACCCTAACTAGGACACCAGTGACTAGAAATTATAGCTGGGTCTGGCCCCTTGGATAATGCAGGAAATGCTTTGATGGGAAAGTACTGTTCCGGCTGGCTCTTCATAGTCCCTGGATCAGGCACAAACCAAGAAGAGGGAGTCTCCTGTGGCAACCGAAGAGTGCCCTGCAGAGTCTCAGTAACTGCCATCTGCAAAAACAGGACTGCGACTGCCTGCCTGCTGGGGGAGACCAGAGTGAATGACAATGACTGGGGGGGGGGGGGCTGGGGGGGTTCGCTAGGTCCGAGAAGGACCTGAGCTGTGTGGGGAGGCTGGACAAACAGGAAGGCAGCCAGGACTGACTTGATAGTGACAGAGAAAGCTGGATTGTAATTTTAAGGGACATTGTTAAGATATTTAAAACTTACTCCCAGCTTTGACATTTTTTTCTCAAGAGAGAAAAGACGTGTTCTCTGCTCCATTTCTCTGAACTGGACCAATGCAAAGATTGGACCACGCGGAATCCTGGGATTGTGTCAGTTACATAAGCAAACTTTAGTCTCTGCTGAGATTTAGAGTCAAGATCATGAACATTCCACCCTCCATTCGTCAGCTGCCTGAGTTTCTATTCTAGGAGGTGTGAAATGTTAAACATTGTTCTTCACTTGTGTTCCTCAAATAACTTTTAATTAGTTTCAATTTGGTCTAGGAATATTCCACTGTTGACACTCTGACAAAAACTATCAAAAAATAAAATTAATGAAGAATTCACTTTTTAAAAACCATATTATATTAATAGTAGAGTATTTTATATCTACCTCACCCAGAAACAGATATGTATGTATGTATGTATGTATGTATGTATGTATGTATGTATATATGTATGTATTTATTTATTTTGGTTTTTTGAGACAGGGTTTCTCTGTGTAGCCCTGGCTGTCCTGGAATTCACTCTGTAGACCAGGCTGGCCTCAAACTCCTGCCTGCCTCTGCCTCCCAATTGCTGGGATTAAAGGCATGTGCCACCACTGCCCAGCTAATTTAATTATTTTAAAAATTTTGTTCTTTAAAGATTTTTTTTTTTTTACAGAAAGAATCGCATAGGTAAAGAAGTCACTTAACTGTTATTTTTTTTCAACCTGGGTGCATTTTTTCACAATGCGTTTTTTCCATCATCTTCCAGTGAAATTAATTGCTTTAGTATAAGAAACACAATTGAATCTCCGATTGTGACTGGCTTTAGCCTTTGAAAATGTGTCTAGCTGGATGATCGTTGTTTTCATTATGCACTGGAATGATAATCAGACCCTCCTAAAATATGCTTGCCAAAGATGAATGCTTGCCATACTCCCAGAACATATAAGGCAGACGCCAAACACGTGCAGAATCAGCGCTGGAGTATTAATGGAGCCCTCCTTTCCCCTCTGCCTGTCTTGTCAGACAACAGACCTGGCCAGCTACTTGGCATCTAAACAGGTTTTAACACCTGCAAATCCTTTTAGCTAAAAGATGGACAACTATCAAAGAGCTGACCCTCCAGGGGACAGCCCAAGGCTGAAGCCCTTTCAGCAACAATCTGGAAGAGATCAAAGCAAATTCTCCAAGGGCATTTTAAGCATAGTGGAGCATGTTTGTGGGGGGACTCTGCACATCAACATGACCTAAGCTTGCTCTAAGTTGGCAACATGATAAATGCATGAGCAGGTTTCTTTAGAGAAGACCAGGGTGTGCTTGACTGGTCCTTACAGTCTCACGGTCACTGTTTTCTGAAGTCTTATGAAGTCTGACAGCCAAGCAGACATACTCTTGGTTTTCACATTGTTTTTCCATCACCGTAAGCATTCAGCAATATTGGCATGATCAGCCACTTCAGAGCAAACACCACTGTAATGGCTCCTACAAGTGCTAAGGAAAGAGGGCCCATCTTTAAACTTGTCTTGGGAATGAATGCATGGCTAACAAGGAGCATGGGCATGTGTGTAAACATACAATGGGTGGTGTTCTTAGGGCTCTACAGTGGTGTGTGTGTGTGTGTGTGTGTGTGTGTGTGTGTGTGTGTGTATAGCATGCTTATTGATGGTGCTGTATTCTTTCTTTTCACAGATGGCTTGCACTACATCAGGATGCAGAAGAAGATATAGTAAGAGCCTACCTAGACTTCTCAAGAAAGTTTCCTGAAAGCAATATTTTCCTTTGTCGTACTAGTCTCAAGGATGCTGGTCTCATCTTCCTACTGTGTGGCCTGTAATCACCTCTATCTACAGCACCACTCTCTATGAGTCCCTTCTGTGTGCTGGCCTTTGTCACAGTCTGGGTCACAGTGGTGATTCCCAGCAGTGAAGGGGTGGGGTGTCTGGAGCCTTTGTATAAACACAGTAGTCTGCTGGGAGCATTGATGATTATTGTTGATGACAATGAGAAAAAAAATGAAGTTAACCATTTGTTTAATGTGCTGCCAATTCTTTCTTTAATTTTCCGTGAAGCAAACAAAATTATGCATTAGCTATGTTATGACTAAAACCCAAATGTTGATTAATACTTACAGTGATAGAATAACAATGTGTAAACCAAGAAATATGCCTGCTTAGCTGCCAGACTTCCAGCCAGAGAACAACTGTGAGGAAGAGAAAACCATAGAAGAACGTTTGTCTGCAGGGAGGAGAGGACATAGCCCCACTGTCCCCTAGGTAAAGTAGCCTGTACTCAATTCTCAGAAAGAAGAGGAGGAGTCAGGAGAAGACAGACAGTTAATGAGATATCTGATAGACAGGGAGACAGAGTTCCTCAGGGGGCTAGTGTCCTGACAGACCTCGGGGGAGATTCCATGTTTTTCCAAATATCCAGTCTCCTAGCCAAACTCTATACCATGTCTTATTTCCTTCACCCTATCTGTAAAATGTCAGCGTAAAACAGGGGTTCATCTGAAACGGTTCTTCTCTCCCCCATCCTTATCCTAGAGAAGCCCTTGTCCTCAGAGAGCAGTGGACAGATTCTGGGGACCCTCCGAGCTTCAGGACGCCGTCTCCTGTAGCCCAGGCTCCACCTTGCTGACAACACCCTTGAACTCCTGATCCTCCTGCCTTTACCCGCCCCCCATAAAAATAATTTTATGGGCTGAGGATGTATTAATAGCTCAGTGGTAGAATACTTTTGTTTAAGATCCTAAATTCAAGCCTGGGGGGAGGCAGGGGGGAGGGAGGGGGGAGGAAGAGGGGAAAGAGTGTGAGCAGACTTTCTCACTTGTAGAAAAAGCCTCTTCATATGGATTTCTCTGCGTCATGGTTGTTCTCTGGCTGAAAGTCTGACAGCCAAGCACACGTAGTTCTTGGTTTTCACATCTTACTCTATCACCGTAAGTATTAATCAACGTTGGGGTTCTTCGGAGCAAGCGCCACTGTAACGGTTCCTTCAAGTGCTAAGGAAAGAGGACCCATTTCTAGACAACGAAGCCTCACCCAGCACGTGGACTTCTGCCCACTGTCTGTCTGTCTGGACTCTTCACGCTGTTGCCTGCACCCTAAACCCGCTGAGATAGAAACTTGAGAGGGGGCGTGTCCTCCAGCCCTGAGTTAGAGACTGGATGAGGGTCTCCTCTGCTCCCTCCCACCAGGTTGGCAGACCAGCGGCAGGCAGAGCAGAGCTCAGAGTCTGGTTACAGAAGCAGTAATGGCGCTGCTGAATTTGTGCCCTTTCCTCTGTTTTTCTCTAAAACTGTTTTCAGAAGTAGTTAATGCTGTTTTGATAAAAATTCAACTCCATACTGCTTGCTTTGCATTTTTAGGAAAATAAAGGCAGCTTTGGCTGGTGCTGGGAAGCCTGTTCCCGTAGAGCAGAGGACAGACAGTTCCCGGAGACCCTCTTAGCTTGATGACAGGGTCTCTCGGAGCCTAGGCTGGCTTCTAGCTTGCTATGCAGCTGAGAATGTCCTTGAATACTGATCTTCCTGCCTTCATCTTCCAACTCCTGTGATCTTAAGCCTGGGCTATAAACCAAGCTTCATGGCCGCCACTCTGAAAACGCCACACGATGCACAAGTGTGACAGATCAGCCAGTAAAGGAACCTGCTGCCAAGCTGACCCATGTGACTTCCATCCCTGAGACCCACATTGTGGAAGGAGAAAACAACTTTCACAAGTTGTCCTCTGACCACCGCATACACACCATGGCGTGTGCACAGGTAAACAAATGCAATAAAGACATTTTTAAAAGAAGAAGAAAGAAAAGCTAGCAATAAGGGCCTGTGCCTCAGCCTCTTCTCTGCTCAGCCTTTCTCAGGATATTGGGAGCCCAGACAGACGTGGAGGACACTTAAGAGGCTTTTGGGTTGCCAACAAAGTTCCAGAGGGGTCACAGATGGGAGACTTGGCTGTGACAGTCTTAGCTTCCAGCTAGACTGGTTCCAGACTTAAACAGGAATTAATTCTGCAAGAACGAAGTGCTTATCCTGCTCAGGGCACCTTCAAGCTCTGCCTCTTAAAAAACGTCATTGTCTGGAGACTGTTTCCTAGGGAATAGCTAGGGGCAAGTTTGGAGGGTGGCACTCTCAGGTCCATTATCCTTTTGGGCTATCTGCCTGCTACTTAGGAGGGATCCTGTTGTTTCTTAGAACAGCCATATAAGGATGTATTCCCAGGGGATGACTGTGGCCGGCACCCTCAGTCACACGTTTCTGTGTGTTCTTTTTAACCCTACACTAGAGTGCACTCGGCCCACATATGTGAAAACCGAGACTCCGCAGGCTCCCTCCTGGAGACCTAGCTCTCAGTTTGCCTTCTGCCCTATGGTTTGTGGGTGGAGCTAATGGAAAAGACACCTGGGAAGTGGACAGAAAGAAGACGTCACTGCCAGAATACAAGACACCTTGGTCTGAATCCTTGCTTACCTTTGAGATGAGAAGCTGAGGGGGAAAATCTGGTTGCAGACAAGGACTGGAGGGTGGGGACAGGCAGGGGACAGTGGGGAAGCAGAAAGGAAAGACACATAGAAATAGGGGAGATATTCATCAAGATAGTCATAGCCCTGAAATTCTCACACTTTATTAAAGCAATTCTTCCCTTTGTATTAGACCAGGATAAATACAGACAGACTTAGGTCCCTGCCACCCCTTGGGAGATCGTTCAGGACACCCCGTTTGAAGCCCTAAATTCTGACATGTTGGATTGGTTACAAGGTCAGTTTCATCACCGGAAAGTCACCTGGTGTGTTCGTGGTGTCTGTTTGTTTTCTCTGTCTGTCTGTCTGTCTGTCTGTCTCTCTCTCTCTGCCTTTTTGAAGCTGGGTTCATTTCCAAAACTCCACTCAGGCATCAGTCAAGGGTGGGCCTGATGTTCACCAGCTAATGATAAAATTCCACAGTCAAGTTTTCCCAGTATTCCTAAGGGAGGAATCCAGAATTAATGATCTGACCGTGACAACTGTAGCATGTGTCCCCACACAGGCTGGTCTGTGGGTCCTTAGCCTAAGGAGGACTGGCCTGGGATGAGCAGATGGTAACTGGTCCACCATAGCCTCAGACTCCTCCCTCATCTGCAAAGGCTGCCTGCACTGCTTTCTTGGAGTCTTCTCTGTACAGCAGAGCCACAGTCCTGGCCCTCGCCCCAGGGGTGGTGCTATGGTTTGGTCATTTGGACACATTCATCCCCAACACCCAGAAGATAAAAGGCAGGAAATGTGCAGTTCCTATTCCCATGTTGGGAGCGGCTGGACCAGACCGCGTCACTTCTACAGGGAGGCCATGGGATCCTGGAAGCAACCGTAGGGTAGGGTAGAATGTCCTCAGAGTCAGGCGCTGGCTCAGCACATGCTGAGGGGAGAGCCCCTCTTTACAGACTGACCGCAGGCCACTTCACATCCACTGCTGCTTGTAAGAGACAGTCCTTCAGATTGTCATTCCCACGGTGGCTACCCATTGCCCAGGCGGCTCTGTTCCAGAAAGAACCCATTTCCTCCCAGTTCACTGCTAAGCAAAGATTGTGAAACTGGATGCAGGCAACGCCTCCAGGGTCTGTTGTGCGAGGTTTAGAAAATTCTAGTATTCTGAAAAAGTGACAGTTGGCCCACCAAGACCCAAGGCAGGGGCAGGGGTTGGGGGTTGGGAGGAGGAAAAAAAGCCAAGGGCTCTTTTTTGTGTTTTCTGAGTGGCTGAGAGCCCTTCCCCTGAGTCAGCCATCTGACTTGCATGCTTTTTCTATAAACAGACCGCCTCTTCCGAGAGGCAGAAGTGAGTTTCACTCCCACCCACGCTCAGGATGTTAAGACATTTGCAGAATGATTTGTTCTGGACCAGGGGAGAACACTCATGTGAAAGCATGCCATGTCTCTTCCTCCAGGTGTGTGCCATGGGGCTAGGGTCATGGGGGCAGTGGCGGCTGTCACTGGCTTTGTTAAGTGGCCATTTCCTGGCTTTGGTGCAGTTAAAGGGAGCCCTGGGTCATGAGGCTGCAGGAACAGCATTTCTATATTTCATTGTCTTGGGGCTGACTAATGCACCCAATCATGATCATGTGTGGTTGTGCTCCCTGGGGCAGGCTGTGCTCCCTGGGGATGGACTGGCACAGAGTGCGAGGACAGAGCCAGCTCCTGTGCCCAGATGAAGCTCAGTCTCTTGTTGAACAGAAGCCACTAAAGACAGGTACTCAGGGACAATAATGTCCTTTTGTGCCTTTGTCTGGGGCACCTCATTAAGGTAGAGACCAGCCTGAGCTTTGACAGGACAACCTCTTCCTGTGTGTTCCAGGAGAACATAATTGACTACAAAATCTTTTTTTGATGTCACTGCTGCCAGATACAAACCCAATTAGCCACAGAGCTAACTCGGATGCATCCTGGGAACATGGAACTACCACGTTCTACAGCTAATCAGACCCATGGAAGGATGACACATCTGGATGTCATCAGGAAGGGGTTTCTGGGGACATCAGGGACTGCTTGCTCTCAGAGTCTCCTCCTACCATTATGGGTGAATTACAAGGCTCCAGAGCACTAAGAATCAGAGACCAGCTCCTGTCTGCTCAAGGCCTCTGGTCGCAGAATATCACTGTTTTATTCAAAGATTTTTTTTTTTTAATAAAAACTTGCTGAGGCCTTACTTCCAGCAGAGTTTCTCAGTCTCTCCATAGCTCCCTCCCACAGGTCTCCATGAGCTACCTGACTGATCTGACATCTCACATGAGTGCTCTCTCTCAAAGACCAAGGAATCCTTCTTTGTGACTCTCCTGAGACACAAAGTCATTTCAAGGCTTAGAGGGATATTCTGGTCCACCCTGCCTTGGTTTGAACTATTATCATTGACAGAAGTCCCTAACAGGCTGGGCATGGGGATATATGTCACCAAAAAGAGCAAATGCAGAAGGAAGCAGTACCTGAGCTTTGACTGGCCAATATAAAGGGATGGGGCGGTCATCAGTCATAGTGACCTGCAGTGCTGTCTGGGAGAGCCACTGGAGTTGCTGGGCACCCGGTGTATCATAATAAAAGCCCTACTTAGAAGTAACTATCAAAGTAGAGCATTTAGGCTTGAGTCAAAATGCTCCCCTCCCCTCCTCCAAATATCACACAGAAAGCTGGCAGGGGCTCTTTGCTACTCTGATTGGTGGCCTTGCCATAGATATCGACTCACATAGCACATTAATCCTTGCTGCTATTCTGGTGTGGGTGTGAGTGGCAGGGGCCTGTGCAAGACCTGGAGGCTTATAATCTCCCTCCCCACCAAATATGGGCCTTATCCTCTTTTAACAATGTAGCAGATGCTGTAGTGGTCTAAGCATGGTGGCTCTATCAGGCAGATAGCACTCCGAAAGAAGTGTGGTTGACTTGAGTGCGAAGACTCCATGCTGTGGTCATAGCACTTGGGAGGGTGAGGCAGGAGGGTTCACAGGGCTTTGTAAGGCTGACAGAGGGTTGAGGGTAACGGTGGGTCACAGGGAAGTCTGGAGAGAGAGCCTCGGGCCTTGGCCACAGTCAGGTGCAGTTACTCCAGACTCCCAGGCCAGTGTGAATCACTCTTAACTGCTGTGGTTGCTGTCTGCAGTGGTCCCTCCTGCCTCCTGTCAGGCCACACCTGTGTCTCCTCACTCACAATCAGGTGCCCCTCAGTGGCCTGAATACCAGAGTGGCTTCTGCAAGAAAAATGAGACAGAGAAGCAGACAGAGGTCAACAGGCTGAGATGACTTTGTGGGAGCAGCAAGGGATCCCTACTCCCTCCCACCCGCATGAAAGCTGAGTATATTCAGAGGGCTGGGGGAATATGTGCGTATACATGGGGGATATGTGCATGCATATACATGGGTAGCTACCAGAAGTTACAGCTCTGTGTAGGTGTGTGTGTGTGTGTGTGTGTGTGGAGGGGGTTGACTGGGAGCAAGGTAGTTTGTTGTTTGTTTGATTGCTTGTTTTAGATAATTGGACATATTATATCTGTAGGTGGAATACAGTGGTCAGGCTAAACCATTCTTTATGGCTATGGGCTATGCCCAGTACAACCTGACTCACTTCATCATGACTTGAGTCTATTACCCAACGGCTTCTACCACCTTCCAATGGAAACTATCCAACAGCTTATCGCCCAGTGGTTATTGTTGTGTTTATAAAAAGATAAAGAGAGGGGAGAGATGTTCTATGGAGGTGTGGTCAGGCATGGGGGAAGGGAGTACCTTGGTGGGTCCATGCTGAGGCATCCCTTCCCCATGAGGGACCAGCCACATGACAACGGTATAGTATAGAATAGAGTTTATTCAGGGCATGGGAGGGGAGTTAAGAGGGTAGTAGAGGCAGAAAGGCAGAGAGAGAGAGAGAGAGAGAGAGAGAGAGAGAGAGAGAGAGAGAGAGAAAGAAGAAGAAGAAGAAGAAGAAGACGAAGAAGAAGAAAAAGAAGAAGAAGAAGAAGAAGAAGAAGAAGAAGAAGAAGAAGAAGAAGAAGAAGAAGAAGAAGAGGAGGAGGAGGAGGAGGAAGAGGAGGAGGAGGAGGAGGAGGAGGAGGAGGAGGAGGAGGGGGAGGAGGGAGGGAGGGAAGGGGGAGGAGAGCCATGAGCACATGGAGAGAGAGGGGGATGGGAAGCAGAGAAAGAGCAAGAGAGGAGCAAGAGAACAAGAGTGAGGGCAAGCAGCCCCTTTTATAGTGGGTCAGGCCTACCTGGCAACAGTGGGGTGGAGCTTAGACAGAATGCTAACAGTTATAGTGAAGGTTGAACAAGGTGTTGTCACAACCTTCCAAGATTTTTCTTTCTGGCCCATAGCCACTCTCTTGGTCCAAGCCTAGCGTGCCAAGTGGGGAACATCTGAGCTTGACACTCCTCTTAATCCTTCCGGAGTATCTGCCTATCTCTCCTGCAAACCTCCATGGGGGAAGGAGAGCACAAGAAACAGTCAGACCAACTGTTGTTGCTCTAGAGAAAGCTTAGGGCCGAGGGTGTAAGAGTGTAACATTAGCTCCAGCCTCTTCTTCTCATCCCTTGGCAGGCATCCTACCGGGACATTACGAGTCCCAAGCTAGCAGACCTGTGTGTCCCGACATCTCACCTAGGAAGTGGGTATACATTAAAGGGGTGCCACATCATGTTCCCTGACCCCTTTCCTTGCTCCCTGCCTTGGAATCAGGGAGCCTGAATCCAGGCTTCTGCAGGGAACCTCCTCCACCCTCAAAAGGTCTATGAAGAGGCTCCTTCTTTTTTTACTGGGGCTCTGATTCTCTTCAGAAACTCCATCACGAGCGCTCTCTCTGGTGCTAGAGCCTGATCTACCCTCTCAGGTTCTGCCATGCTGATGTCCCACCCCCATCTCTCTCTGTAGATGACATTAACATGTCCTTAGTCGCCGTGTTCTCCAGAACCACTGCATCTAGAACCTAACAGAGCTAGTTAGTGCCACAATAGGGAAGACCAGCTTGAAAACGGTTAGGAAAAAAATGGCAGGCACCTATCAGATGAATCTCATCTTAGGGGGTCTAAGGCTGCTTGAAAGCAGGTAGGCAGCTTTGAGCTGTGAGCGCCCCTCACATGCACTTTGGAGCAGCAGACGCTAAGCCAGCTCTTCCCCAGTAAGGTAGGAAGAAAACGAGGGGGCTGAGTTTGGGAGAGTTCTGAAAATTCTAACAAGCCTTCTTTGTTTATCTTCTCTAGGCTTCCGCAGCCGGTCTGCATGTAGTTGGGATAAATTCAGCCCAGGAGGAAAATCAGCGCTGCCTCCCCCTCTCTCCTCCCATTTTAGGTGAGAGGAGGAGGTGCCGTGGGGGTAGAGAAAGATCTGGAGAGCTCGCCAGCTGGTAAGGCTGCTGGGCTCAACCGAGCCTGCTTGCTCCGCCCCCACAGAGCAGGGCCAGAGCAGGAACACACAGAGGCACCCCTTTCCTTCACCCCCACCCCCACCTGGGGGTGGGAGCAGGTAGCCGGGACACCTTGTGATCCAAGGCTCCCACAGCTTGCATGGCCCAAGCAGAACCCTGCAATGAGCCTGGAGCAGGCAAGGCAGCTTCTAGGTGTTGGCGTTCGGCATCACTGTAGAGAAGGACCCAGTAAGAAACAAGGTCCTTTTTGGGAAGGATGATATAGAAACAGTTCTCTCTCTCCCCACCAAACACAGAGCTTAGACACTGGATTGTGGAGGAATTGCTGTGTGAGTCAATTGTTGTTGTGTCCGGCCAGCAGATCATAGGTCTGGGTTCTAGCCTGGAAAGGCATTTTGGAAACCTGGAAGAGAAGAAGGGCTGGGTTGCGCGAGATAAGGAAGGAACCAAGACAAAGCTCTCTGCTCAAGGTTCAATTTTTACTATTCTGGCACTCCGTTATGAAGGAAGGGGGAGGGACCGGATTCCCGCCAAATAATCTTGGAGTCCAGTAGCAGGGTGACCACGTGTATGGCTCAAAACATCAAAGCGGCAGGTTCCAGCAGTGGGCGTGGCAGAACGATTGAGCGGGAAGCTCCACCCCTGAGCAAGCAGGTTTCAGGCTGGGGGAGGGGAGACTACAAATTGTGAGGGTAGGGTGTCAGTAAATGGGGATGGGATACCTTGGGAATGGGGATCATATCGGGTCTTGGGTATGTAGGGGAGTCCAGGAAAACTGAGGTCAATGGGGCCTAAGGACTCAGGGATGACAAAATGTACGCCTCGCCTCTTGGGGCATCAGAAGAAAATAGGAAGCCCTGGCCACTGCTTACCACAGCCTTGTGAACTCTGGGTGTAAACCACAGCCCTTCTGAGCTCCTAGGCCCTGGGTTGGTTCTGGCATCCCGAGAGCTGCTCAGGGCCACAGGAACTGCTCGAGTGGGCGCAGGGCAGACTTGAGCGGACTGTTTTGTCTCGTGATGCTGCTACTGCTATAGAAGTGAGGTACTTGATCTCGACTTTTGTTTTTTAGGTGCCACCCCAGAGGGTGTCCCATCTGAGCCAGGCGAACATCACCGAGTCTTATTTTGGAGTCTTTAATCTTTACTTTGAACCACAGGTTGAACTCTGAGGTGCCTACAGTGATGAGTTTCTGACTGGCAGTTAGCAGACATCTTTTCAGGATGCAAATCCCACTCCCTAAGCACACGAGCTTTCACTTTCTTTGCCAGAGAGCTTTCCCCAGTGTCCTGTAGACAGGTCTCGGGACCTCCATACCTCCTGGTTCCCCGGGTTAGGCAGAATCATGCTTGAAAGCGTCTCTCCTTCAGGCGCTGTGGTTATTAAGTACGTTTACGGACTCCTGTGTATCATTAAGTCTCTTGGTAGCTGCAGATGACTGGTTCCAGGACCTCTCCCTCCCTTGGATACCAAAATGGCGGTTGTATAAAACTACGCACACTCCAGTGTTGTTTAAATCTTCTGACCTTCATATGATACCCACTACAAGTGTCATGTGAACAGCTGGCATACTGCCTTGTTCATTATGGGAGAAAAAGCCCATACTGGTTCGGTACAAAGGTAACACAAAGGCCAATTTCACCGTCCGTGAATGCAAGTCCATATGGATAAGTTTCAACCAATGGGCACTGGTGCGGCTCGGGCATGTGAAACACTGAAAGGCTCCAACAGTGAAGCCTTGGCTTTGTTTCATCCGTAAGGATTCTTCATAGTCCTTGGTGAATCGCTAATTCGAGTTTTGCTTTTTTTTTTTGAAAGGTCTAGAAGTTTCCCTTCTGCATATACGGAATCAATCCATGGTTGGTAGGGCCAGTGCACTTGGACGCTCGAGTGTGTATCTGAGTAAGGACTGCATAGATGCTACCTCAGGAGCAAGAGGGTAGATCCGTAAAGACAGAGCTGGGGACCTATAGACCATGCAGATTGAAGTGTCCTGCAACCAGCTTTGCCAGCTGTGAGCTGTACATGTCAAGAGGCCGAGACCATCAGAGCGATCGAGCTCAGCTGATTACAGATGTGTTTTATTATTGTATGCTAAAACTCTGGCTATATTAGTGTTAATTACTATTAAAAACTGTGGCCCTGGGTCTTTCCTGTAGGCTGAACCATGCAGATTTCTCTTACCCACTACAATACAATAACCATCAGTTTGGCTGCCTCTGAGGTAGGGTGCGTGCCCCCCTTCACCACCAAGCTGAAAAGCAACATGGTCCCTGGCTGTGTAGAAACTGGCTCCTGTGGGTTAGCTTGAGATACAATTATAACTGTGGCCTGACTGGGTGGAGACAGGAGGCCTGTGGAAGTGCTGTGTGGTTTTGAGTGGAGACAGCATTCGCAGTGAGGGAACTGGTACACTGCTCTGCTACATTGATAAAGGCATTTTGATGATGCCGTAATGTAAGCTTAAAGCTACTGTCTTAGTTAGGATTTCTATTCCTGCACAAACATCATGACCAAGAAGCAAGTTGGGGAGGAAAGGGTTTATTCGGCTTACACTTCCATACTGCTGTTCATCACCAAGGAAGTCAGGACTGGAACTCAAGCAGGTCAGAAAGCAGGAGCCGATGCAGAGGCCGTGGAGGGATGTTCTTTACTGGCTTGCCTCCCCTGGCTTGCTCAGCCTGCTCTCTTATAGAATCCAAGACTACCAGCCCAGAGATGGTCCCACCCACAAGGGGCCTTTCCCCCTTGATCACTAATTGAGAAAATGCCTTAGAGTTGGATCTCATGGAGGCATTTCCTCAACTGAAGCTCCTTTCTCTGTGATAACCCCAGCTGTGTCAAGTTGACACAAAACTAGCCAGTACAGCTACCAAATCATAGACTGAGGGACTAAAACAGTGTAGGCCCAAGGTCAGCGTGCCTGTGGGGTCTGCTTCTGTAGAGTTCTATCCTCTGAGGCTTGCAGATGTCTTTTTTACCCTACACCATAGTTGTTCCTCTGTGACAAGCAAGCTTTGGTGTTTCTTTTTCTTCTGAGGACATTGGTTCTTTTTAGAAACCTATGACCTCATTTAACCATAGTTGCTTCAGGAAAGGCCCTGTCTCCAAGTATAGGCATATTGGAGAGCTTCAAGGTATAGCTTTTTTGGAACACAGATAAGTATAGATCATGTACATACATACATACATGCATACATACATATATACATGTGGATTCGCTAATGGGAATATTCTGGTAGTGGAGGTGATTTAGATTTAGATAGATTCAGACCTATGTTTTGTGATTCCCCAGTTATGAGGGAGAAAACAAATAATAGATTTTAAGGAAATACACGTTTTTAAATTTTAAAATGGCATATACGGTAGAATTGTTTTCAGGATTGTTTCCATAACTTGTGTGCCCCCCACCCTTCTTCTCGTCCATATCTATCTCTCTGCAGATTTGCATCGAGAGATTTCTGGAGTGACACTGGCAAAATGCTTCTTCCTAGGGTGGATTTTGAAGTAATTTTGTTTGGGTTTTCCCTTGTATTTACCTCCATGACTTCAAATAAATAACAAGGCACATGCATATGTGTCTTTTCCGAGCAGAAGACATTGAGGGGTTTTTATGTGCCTAAGGCACATCTCAAGTGTACCTCTGCTTTGTTCCCAAGGAAGGCCAGCCTAGCAGAAGGGAGTGTTATAGCTGGCAGGCCCAGGGGTATGCCTTTGGTCCTGGTCATGTAGCAGCTACAAACATGGCTGAGTGTGTGGCCCAGCAGGTAGCCATGAGGAAATTTTCAGGGGACACCTGGGCTCCATTTAAACTCACTGCCAGTCGCATCCTGAGCCTTTGAAGTAGATTTTATGGCTGGCTGGCTGGCCACGATTGTAACTGGACTAGAGGTCACAGTTCCAGGGTTGCAGCAATGTATCCTGGGATGCTGCCTAACTGGCTACCCTATGTGACAGATATCCAAGGGTCTGGAGGTCACAAGGTCAAGGATGTTGCATGTTTGTGGCTCCTGTAGAAAGCAGGGCAGATGTGCAGTGTTTTTCAGGTACTAGAGCACCGGAAGCAGCAGGTGCTCTCTTACCTAGGGCAGATGTGGGGTCACCATGGCTGCTCAGAAAAACACGCCAGCATCCATGCATGTTGGGCTGAAAGTAGACATACAGTAGCAACATACATACATACATACATACATACATACATACACACACACACACCCCCCACATGCTGACACCTGGAGACCTGTGAAAGTAAGCTTGGGAGGTTTTTTGTGGTTTTGTTTGTTTGTTTTTCTTTCTTTTTTTTTTTTTTTTGTGGATAGTCTTCAACTGGCACCAGTCCAAGGCTGAGCAATCAGTACAGTCATTAGCACGCACTCCCTAAACAAATTGTGTATTTTTTTTTTTTTTTTTTACCACAACTCACTATCCGTCTGTGAAGACCAGCTAACTACAGTTAGGAACAATGTCATGAATGTCATACAGTTGAGTGGACAAAGCAAACACAGAGAGGTTAGCATTATTTCCTTCATGTGAAATTCAAACCAAACGAAATAAAACCGTGTCTTTAGAGATGCATGGCGCTTCAGAGGAAAATCATAGAGGGGGACAATAGAGTTCAGAAGAAGGCAATGAGGCTACACTGGAGAAAAGGGCAGGGAGGGCTCAGCACTGGTCATGGCCTCCAGGGTGGATATAGCTGGACGACGTTCTCTTTAAGCCGGTGGTAGGGGCGAGGATGCTCACTTTGTAATTATTCCTTAAACTGCCCAGATTCTGCATTGTGCATTTGCTTGTTGTATCAAAGACAGAACCTAGGATCTTGCCCTTGCTGGGCAAGTGCTTTCACCTGGCAACCAGTGAAGGCCACATTTCTAGTCCCAATGTGTTTCTCTGGATGCATCTTATACACATGATGAAAGTATTAGGTGAGGGTCCTGAAGGCTTCGTGTTTATGTGCCAGAGCCTGTGATGTGTGTGTGTGCGCGCACTGGAAAGAGACATCATTAGGAATGAATGTGAAAATCGGCACAAGCAACAAGCAACAGAGGCTCTTCCAGTGCTACGGGGGCCCCAAGGAGCTCGGGGGCATCCAGGAGGTAGGCTCCGACCAGCTCCTGCCAGTGGCGGGGGTATACTAGGTGGAGATGGGTTGATGCTGAAGAGGGTGACAGAGGTTTCCACAAAGGAGTAGCTGACATCAATCTTTGTTGGACCCACAGTACAGCTCAAGAGAGTTTGGAAGGTGGGAGGACGGATTGGCTCTTCTCCAACCTTTTCTTTAGTCCAGGCTAGACAATTAATAGATTCTCAATTCAGAATGGTCCTCAGGCATAGTATAGTTAAACAGATAATAGAAAAAAAATGAACTGAAAAGACTTTTAGAAACCCTCAGAGAAAAATAGGTAAATATGAGAGAATTAAAAAATAGATACAGTTATGCTTACTGCCAAATCCCATTATAAAACTATCTTCATCAAACTTCCACAGGGGGTTGCTTAGGGAATAGTTTGGCAACTCCTCAAGAAGTTTAAACATAGACCCAGCTAGCACATGACCTGGCAATTCTACTTCTGTGTGTAGATCCAAGAAATGGAGAGCAGTCTTAAGCAGACCCTTGTTCATGGTGTTAGCATCGTTCATAAACATCCCGAGGGAGAAACAATGCAGTGTCAATCAAGAGCTGGGCTGGGGAGAGAGCTCAGTGCTTAAGCATGCTTGCTGGGCAAGCATCAAAGCCTGAGTCCAAGTCGACAGAACCCACATACAATGCTGGTCCCAGTTGTTCATATTCCCAACTACGACCCCAGTGCTGTGGGGAGGCTGGGAGGTGGAATGATCGTGAGGTTCACTGGGACTTGTTGGCCACAAACTTGATAAATATCCTTTCACTATAAGTAGAATGATATTGGCTATAGATATATTAAGGTAGAATATATGAACATATGGTCATATTAAAGCAATATTGGACAAGCCAGATCCCTAAGCTTATTGTACATACCAATGTAAGATACAGTACCCCCTAACCTGAACCCTATAAAAAGGATGACATCTGGACATGATGCCACACGCCTATAATCCTAGCACTTGGGAGCTGGATATAGAAGGATCTGGAGTTAAAGACTGGCCTGAGCTATTTCCGACAGTGATAGACAGAAAGATGGATGGTTGGTTGGATAGATAGATAGTTAGATGATAGATGGATAGAGAGATAAATGATAGATGATAGAAAGGTAGATAGAAAGATAGCTAGACAGATAAATGGCTACATAGATGGATGAATAAATAGATGGTAGATACATAGATGGTAGAGATGGATGGATAGATGATAGAGATATAGATAGATGATGGATAAATAGATAGATGATAGATACATGGATAATGATAGATGGATGGATAGATAGGCGTTGATACATAGCTAGATAGAGAGATAATACTTATCACTGTGGTCTGTGATGGTCCTGCTGACCTGTCATTCAACCACCCAGTACAGAAAGAACCAATAGGCAGAGCGTTCCAAACTAGCCTCAGAGTTTCAGCTCCTCGTGGTCCTGGCTGCTTGACAGAAGCAGCTCAGTTACTGAGTTACTCTTCATACATCCAGACCTGGTCCTGGGCTTCCTGTCAGCTCCATCTTGTTGCAGGTCTGCATGCCTCCAGCAGCTCTTCAGCATCTACACACCTGCAATGACCCTTGTGTGCCTGATGTCTGTTCAGCCCCTGGCCCCGCTAAGACCTCTTTGGACTCCATGGTCTCTGTAACATGCCTGTTGCCATTGTGCAAAGTGTAACCTGCATGACCTGAGAGTTAATATCTGCAATTAAGATTAGGATATGAGAACATGTGGTTGACAATGGCTAACTATTGAAGAAAGTTGGGATTACTGGGTAAATTGCAGCAAATGCTGCAATACAAACCGATGGTGTGGGACACAAATGTGTCTACTTTTCCAGTGTAGCGCTCCTGGCGATTGTGAGCTTGAGGTTAACTCTGCTACATAGCAAGAGCCTGTTTTAAAAACCCAGAGGCACCAGAATGCTGTTCCTGTGTGGGGAGACAGCGGAGAGAGGCTGAGGCTGTGAAGTTTCCTCTTGAATTAGGGGACATGGAAAACAAGGTAGCTTTCCCCTGTAGAAGTTTGAAGGAAGAGTTTCTGTTCTGGGCCCCTCGCTGGCTCCCGGGTCAGAGGTGCCTAAGGACCAGGACCTTGCAGAACATCTCCTTTGCCTTTTCCTTCCTGATTCCTATACAAATGCTGGGGCCAGGTACCTTCTAAAGATGGACCCTTGGGAAATGAGCTTTGATAATCTTCTTTTCTCCCCTCCCTTCCTCTCTCCTTCACTCCCTCCTTTTCTTATTCTCGCCCTGCCTTCCTCCCTTCCTCCTCCCCCTTTCCCTCCTTCCCTGCTTCATTTTCTTTCTTTTCTGTACTAGAGAATGAACCTAGAACCTTGCACACACTAGCAAGCACTCTACCATTGAGCTATACCTATACCCCCACCCCTTAGCTTTATTTTGAGACAAGGTCCATTGAAATGGCTTGGTTGGCCTCGCTCTGTAGCCCAGCAAGGCCATGACTCCCCCTTCCCCAGTAAACAGATCAGTAGAATTACATACAGGGGAGAAATGAAACAAAATGAAAACAAAAAACCGAAGATGAAGAGGCAGAGACAGTTCAGTGCATCTAAAACCTCTTCACCCTCAAGTAGGAGGGGTGTAGACTGGTCCAGACTGGTCCAGGAGGAGTTCCCTTGGAGAGTGGCAGACACCCCATCAGGCTGCCTATGGGGAAGTGATTAGCACTGTGGTCCTTTAATCAAGGCCAAAGCTATCACTCATTTATTTGACCTTGAAGTAGTCACAGACTGCAGTTGAGGGTGGTAGTGGGGTGGGGCAGGGGTGATGGGTGATAGGTAATAAAAGGCCTTGACTTTTGATCCTCCTGCCTCAGTTTACTGAGTAGCTGGAATTACAGCCTATGCCTGCAGGCCTGGCTAATTGCCTTGTAATGCTAAACCCACCCATGTTGCTTCTGGAAAAGAAAAAAAAACCCCATATTTTAAAACTGAAAGGCATGAGAATGAGACATATACTCAATGGAAAATTTGCTTCTCAAACAGCTTGAGCAAAAAAACCTCTCATCCCCATGGCAACCAGATTCCACTGCGACCAACCATGCATATCTGCCAGGTCACCCACCCGTTGGCAAGCCTAGCACATCAGCTCTTCCAGGCGCACGTGGGTGACAGCACCCACTCATCGGGCTGCCTCTGGGGCCCTCTCTAGTTCCTTAACATTGTGCGGGGAGGGCCACCTAACACAGCAGAGAGTGCCTCCATTAAGTCAGTAAACTCAGGCAGGCCGTTGCCCTTCTTGAAGCCCCTTGGGGCACAGGATCTGGGTCAGGGATATGCTGCCATTCTGTACCGAAGCCCTGACAAGATGGAAGAGAGAGGGGTGGAAACAGAGGGGTGACAATGTGGTGCGCCTAGGTCGTCGTCATCCCCTACGAAGGAACCAGTTAGCCGGCTCACGAATTTACATGTGTTCTAGTCTTTTGTTGTGGTAAATATCATTTGGAGGTTTCTACCTCACCTTAGATCACTGAGCTCCCAAGTAAAAGACACAAAACCTTTATATTTGTAACAAGTCTTAAAGCACTAGAGCTGGGTAGATATCAGCCCTCTGTGCTATTTTGTCTCCTTCCTGTCAATAAACCCCGAGATATCATTTGCCATGTTCCTCCTGGGCTGCTCCTACTCCAGTCGGCTGCCAAGGGGTCACGATCTACCAATCCCAGTGTGGCTCCACCCCCTCCTATCTTCTCTCCTCTTGGCCCCTGCCCGAGACCCCAAGCTGGAGAACCTTACCCCACCCCTTCTATTCTGCCCAGCCTAGGCGGTAGGCATCTTCAGGGATAACTTGGGGGGGCAAGTCTACACAACAGAAGCTGGTGTACTTGAGGATCTCCTGGTCTTGGAGCAAGCAGATTTTGGGGTTTTGAACCAACCCACTGTATCTGCTTGTGTTCTCCTGCTAATTATGTTACCCTCAAACTTGTTTTGTCCCCAATTGGTTTTTGTTTAGTCAATAAAGTAGCCAGTGGCCAATGGCTGGGCAGAGAGACAGAGTTAGGAGGAAGAGGGCATTCTGCCGACAGGGGCAGAGGAGGCAGATCACGCCAGAAAGGTGCAGGAGAGAGACAGCGGATTTGTAGGTATAGGGGAAAGCGGCCCCAGGAGGGCTGCCCAGCGGGGTCCAGGGCAGCAGAGATGGAATATAGACTTAGAAAGTATTAACTCGGGAATATCAGAGGGGAGTGTGTGTTAGCCACGTGGAGATGGGAGTGGCCCAGCCACAGAGCTGTTTAGGGTATATTAACAATAAGGCTGTGTATGTGTCCTTTGTTTGGGAATCCAGAACATTGGGTGTGTGGCAAGGAACGCGAGCATGCCCACCAGGAAGTATAGAGTGGATTCATTTGCTAGCTATAACCCACTACAGTCTTCATCACAAAGCTATGGCTGAAGACTCTCTTCTTCCCTGGATTAAACTGTAATCAAATCCTTTTCCTTTACCATTTTGATTTCCTAGTTTCATTTAGAGAGGGAAGCTAGGTCCCGGGCTCATGCATCTGAGTGTGGGGTTACATTTGGGAAGGGGTTAGAGCTGCTAAATACTGCTCACTGGAACACCAGGCTCCTGTGAGAATCACAAGAGCATGGAGCCCTTGGTTTGGTTGAGCCCAGTGCAGGCCCGGCTCGGCAGTGCGGATAGGGATACAGTGGTCCAGAGTGGCTGAAGCCCGCAGTGGGTCTCAAGTATGGGTAAGCAGAATAAGCTAAATGCTACCTAGAGAAACTTAGTGAGTCCTTGCCTCAAAAAGGGAAGAAAAAGAGGAGTGGGAAGGAGGAGGAAATGGGAAGAGGGAGAAAGGGCAGGAGGAAGGAAGGAAGGAAGATGGAGACGTAGATTAGTGGTACAGAACTTGCCTGTCTGCAGGGCTCTAGGTTCAGTCTTTGATACAGCAACAAGCAAACCCTAAGCTGCTGTAAAGGACCAGCGGGAATAAAGACATTCTAGAGTCATTCTGGCCTCTCGCAGGCTATCAGACAGACAGACAGACAGACAGACAGACAGACAGACAGACAATGCACCCTAAGGAACTGGAATTCCCCCCAGGAAGCTCAGGCTGGGAGGAGGCCAGACTGAAGCCTGGTACCAATCAGAGAAGCAGCTCATTTCCTGGAAGATCTGACCACCTAGCAGGAGAGCCTGGAGCTGGGTGATCAGCTGACCACACCTTGAGCTGGACAGTTGTGCACATTGCTTCCCTCTGCTTAGAACTAAGCCTTAGTCAGGGCCCTGAAGTCGGAGAGTTATGGGGGCCCTTTTTTCCCCTTTTCTCTATGTGGCCACATAGATCTCTTTTTTCACAATTGTCTTTTAATTGACCTATTGATGATGAGGGGCTGAATCTAGCTTGTTCGAATTGACAGGGCCTGGGCTCTGACCCCAGGAATGCTTGTGACACTAACCCTCCTAATGCTTCGCTCTCTTGAACAGACTTCTGACCCCTTAGATTTGCAGTGTTCCCCACTCTGGCCATTTTGGAACAAGCCCTTCCTCCCTGGTTGCTGTCAGCACCAGGAGCAGCCTAGAAGCAGTCTGCTCACCCTCCCTGGGGTTTCTCTTTCCTGTGGGAGTGACTCAAGACCTAGTTATCATCCCTGCAGCCGTCCTCCCCTGCTGACCACAGGGAAGGTCTGGTGGTTGTGCGTATGAAAGAGCAGGCCTTCAATTTGAGCAATTATGGGGTTCAGCCCTGGATGGTCGGCAGTGCTCTCCTCTGCTCACAATGTGGTGTTTATAACCAGTAAGCTTGGCTTCCAATTACAAGCTGTGGCCTCTTCCTGTAACACCATAGAAAACCTTGGCTGTGCTCTGAGACGAGCATGTTGTTTGGGGGGATTGGGCCCAGGTTTTAGCACAGGAAAAGCTCCAGCATTGCTGTCAGATCTCACGGACCTTATCACCTGTATTACCTCGTGTTTGACCAGGTTTTGGAGGGGAGAGGGAGGGGGTGGTGGTGGGCATATTTCTCTATATCTCAAGCAAAAGCAAAGTGGGGCCTGTCCTTGCTGGGTCCCTGGTAGGCTCCTTAACATCCACCTGTGGAGTGATCGGTGTGTGTGTGTGTCTGAGTATGTGTAGTAGGTAGGCCCTGGGCCATCCTTGCTTGTGAAAACTCCTCAGAACAAACTTCTACCAGTCCTTTGTTTCTCCCCATTCTAAAGTTAAAACAAGAAGAAAAAAAAAATGGTGGCTCATGGGATACTGGCAAGGAGATTTTTTTTTCTTTCTATAACCCATAGTCAGACTTGAAACCGTATATGTTTGCAATGTGAAAGCCTCTAGCTCCCTTTGCAGATGGCTATGTGATCTGAGAAGCTAGAGGGACGGGGCGGGGGGGGGGGGTGTAGAAGAAATCTGTCTGCAGCAACCTAGACCAACCAGCCTGACTTCCTCCCTCCTCCCCTCCGTGTAACTTAGTCACCTTTCAGAGGACCTTGATCTGAAGGGGAGTCTTAAGTATGTGCTAACCAACCACAACCTCGTGACAAGGGCAGGAGTATATCAACTCACTTCTCACTTTGGGGTACCAGTTACGAGCTCCCACAGATGGCTCTCAGAACAATTCATAGTCTTTAGTCTCAACTAGGGAATGAAGAATTCTGGAAGCTATTGATCTCCTCTACCAAAACCACTGTTGGGGTGTCAGGGCCTTGAGTTTATTCCTGTTACATAAGGATGTCCTTCAGTGGTTTCTAGGGATCCTCTATAGTCTCCTAATAAAGGGTTCTAATTAATAAGGTGTTTATGTGATTCATTCTGATTTCTACAAAATCTAATGTCTTTTTTTCTGACTTAGTACCAATTTATATTTAGTGAGTTGTACAATTTAGAATCAAAAGTGAATAAGACTGTATTGAGGACAGAGTCAGATGTGGGGCAAGTGACTTTGGAGAAAAGCACAGACTTTGGACTAATTATTTTCTCTATTCTCCATGTATTAGAGAGACTGTCTTTCCATGCCTAGCCAGTTCCTCGAAGAGTTCAAAGGACTTCCCTTTGCAATGCCAAAGCACTCCAGAGCCAACAACCCCTACAATGGCTGCAATCCAGGCAGTGCTCTTACACTGAATCACTAGGGCCAGGTGGAAACCAGTGAGTCACGCCATGACCATGACCTAGGATGCTATTCTACTGGCTAATCCTTGGCCACTGATTAACTACTGCTTCCCTCCAAGGCCCTGTGTGCCTGCCTGTGCCTTGCCTCCTTGTTTCTTTGTGTAGAATCTCAGTTGTTTCTCCCTTGTTTGCTATTTGATTATACTTGAAGCAAATTCCTCGTGCATTGTAACATACCCAGAGGAAATGAAGCTGGCACAGCTAGCACTAGGGGACCATTAGAATCGCCTGGGATGCTGTCTGTCCGGGACTTGCCAACATACCCTTGGATTTCATTGGCCTGCAGTGATCTAGGGGACAGCTAGACCCTAGAAGTCCCAGGGCAGTGGTTCCCAGAGCAAGATCCTGGGTCAGTATCTGCATCACCTGCATGTAGTTAGAGATACAAATTCTTGGGTCCCACTTCAGACTTAAACTTAGGGATTTGAAGTAGGGAGCTAAAAATTGCTCCCCAAGTGGCTCAGGTGACAAAGATGTGGTTAGAGGAGTGGGTCCAGAGACAGCTGGCCTTGTAGCCATGGTGAGGAACGTGGCCTTAAGTGTGAAGGAAGTTACAGAAAGACTTTGAACAGGCTCTGGCTGCTGCATGCTATGTGGTAAGAAGCTGACTCCACAGAGGGCTGTCTCCTGCAGCTGTAGAGGGGACAGTTGGTTCTGGGGCATGGGAGTTAGGGCAGTCAGAAGAGAAGGCCCACCTACATCAGCCGCTTGAAACATGAGGCAGCTACTGTCAGCAAGTCAGAGCCCCAGTGTGGACAGCGCCTGCTGTATCTCCCCAGTCAGATTCACAGGGCCAGGGCATTTCTGTAAAGCTGGGCTAGATAGAGTGATACAGGTCTGGGGCTCTGAGACTCTTCCCTGTGAAAGTATCCACTGACTCTCCACAGTACATCTCTGACACTTGTGTGAGACAGATCTATGGCTCTTGGGAGGAATCAGGTAGGTTAGCAATTTTGAGTGATAAAAAGTGCTCATTTGAGGCTCTTTAGAACAAGAACACTGGTTGTTCTTGCAGAGGACCTGGGTTCAATTCCCAGCACCCACAAGGTAGCCCACAATCATCTACAACTGTATTTCCAGGGAATCCAAAGATGTCTCCTGGTCTCCACAAATGGTACACAGACATTCATGCAGGCAAACACCTATACACATAAAATAAATCAAGCAACAACAAACCCAAGAGATCTCCAGCACTCATGCCACTTCCATGGAAGTTTTTGGGGTGAAGGCCTATAGCAAGCCCCACAATGCACTTCTGTAGTCCCATCTGCTCAGGAGGACCAGGCAGGAAGACTGCTCAAGCCACAAGCTGAAGGCCAGGTTGGGCAACAGAGTCCCCACCTCTAAGGCAGTAGGCAGCTCAAAGCTTCATACAATTCCCAGTTTATAGAGAAACAAGGACCAGAGGAACATGTCAAATGACACACAGGATATAATTGGCAAATGCAATAATTGGGAAAATTCCAAATCAGTATTGGTATTTTTCAACAAATGAATTGCAAGACAGTGGAGGATCCGTCCATACATTAAGCCATGGCAACCACATGTAATATAGTGTGCCTTATTTAAATTATGATTCATTTAACTCCAAAAATTAATCTGATAGTTTAGGATAATAAAAAGGTATTTTGAGGTCTGGCATGTAACCCCAACACTGAGAAGTTTGAATCTTACCTGCTACATAGTAAGTCCTATGCCAGACTGGGTACAGAGCGAGATCCTGTCTCCAAACCCGAAAGCTTCTTAACTCTGGCGGATGCTTGACAGTATAACTTTCTTTCTTTTTCTCTTCTGTCCCTTCTCGCCCTCCTTTTAGTAGTATTAGTAGTACTAGTACCAACAACCACCACAACCACAACAGGCCCTGATCTATCAGCTGTGTGCTTAAATGCGGATGAACTTCACGGCTGTAATTTGGCTTAATATTTTTTTTTTCCAGTGTGGTTGTTTAAATCCTTTGCACATATTAGGCAGGCTCTCTACTACTGAGCTGACTCCCGCCCCGTGACTTGTTTCTACTTTTGAAGATGATTTATTAAGCCAAATCTCTGTACTTAGTCAATCTGTGCATTCTGTTTGATTCTTAGTGTGGTGAAACTTTTCACAGGACATTGGTTAAGACGACAGCTAGATGGAGTATCCCTGAATATCAATACTTTCCTTCAATGTAAACAGTGAGAAAGCAAACCCACCACTTACCAGCTGCCCACTACAGCCTGGAAAGTGGAGTTAGACATGTTCTGTATTTCCATAACTTCCCACTGTTTTGAGGCAGGCTTTAGAGCTCAGAAATTTATTTCATCTTCACCTTTTATTTTGAGCCACTTTCCTGAAGTTGCCTGGGTTGGTCTTGAACCCTTGGATTCAAGTGCTCTTTCTCCTTCAGTAGTTAGGACCATATTATACTACTGTGCTTGGCCGTTCCACTGAGCGTTTGCTTGAGACAGAATCTCTGTACCCTAGGCTGGCCCTGAGCTCCATCGTCCTGATTCTTCCTCCCCAGTGCTGGGATTACAGCACTTTTATTACTGGAAACCTAAAACCACACACGTTTTGTTTTATTGTTTACAGCAGGATGGAACTTCAGTTCCAGGGGCGGGCTCATCTAACAGTCCAAGAGACAGAACAAAATAGGCTTCTGCTCAAAGTCACATGGCTGACAGGTGGCAGTCCCAAACGCAGACCTTGGGCTCTCTGCCTGACGAGCTGCCTTGTAACGCCTCTCACCCGTGTGTCATGGCATCCCACACATGACCCTGGCTGTTCCAGACAAGCCTGGCAGGTGTGCAGAGCCCAAGCAGTTAGCACTCCTCACATGAAGCTAGAGGAAAACTGACCCCAAAGTGGAGAAAATGTTAATTTCTCCCAGAGCAATAGGAGAAAAAATAAGCCCAATGAATGAATGTCAATTTTAGGCAGCTTAAGTTATTTTAGGACATTACCACAATATTTTAATGTCAGGCTAGAGAAGTAATTGATGTTAAATAAATGCCAAACATAGTTTTCTAGCTATTCGTCCCACAGCAAGAAAAAAAGCTATTAGTGTTTTTGATTTCTAAAAGCCAAATTTAATAAATTAATAACTGCATGCCAGGTAAAAATATAAATTTACAGTTGAAAACCAATAATTTAACAGAAAATGTTGTGTGGTGCATTTTTATTGGTAGCGTACTGAAGTAAGATCTAAAACACATCTGGCTTCTGCTGAGGACAAAGCGCTATGTCAGAGGAGGAGGAAGAAGCTGGAAAGGAACCGTTGTGGAGTTGGCATATGGTATGGGGATGGTGATGTAACAGCCAGGGCACTGCTTATGTGTGTGTGTGTGCAAGCATCAGAAACCAATGGCATGGACCCCAAAAGCAAAGTCATGACAGTTTACTCTGGGAAGCATGCTGGGTGACAACCACAGACAACCCAGGACAGAGGTGGTGCAGGCACAAGTCTGTGATTCCTCAATGTGGGGTTTCCTCACCAAAAAGGGGTAATCATGCAGTAGCTTGAGTTTCTCTTAACATGATAGACACCCAGGGTTACCGGGACCAGAAAGCGTGTGTGCACTGTTTTACAAGGACAGCTGAGCGGTGCTATAGAAATGACAGGAAGTTCCTTCATTTTAATCTGGGTATTTGGCCAAACCTCTAACGAAGAAACAATTCAGCTAATGAAGCTAATTAAATTACTAGAAAACATTCCTTCATCTGTAAACCATTTTTCTTCTCCTCAAATCAAAACTCTAAAATAAAATGTCTTCGTTTTTGATAAGCAGCTCCACCACCAGTCTCTGATAGCGTATGTCGTTCAGGGCGGCCATGGGGTCGAGCTCTGGGGATCTCATGAGGGTTGGTCCAAACACGATCCCAAGGTTCTCTGCACTCATCAGATTCTCCTTCTCATGAAGGGTCACTCTGAAAAAACACAGCAAACCACAGATGACTCAGTGATGCAGGATGCTCTTCAGCAAGTCTGAGGACCCTAATGAAACTGGAGCCACAGTCACGGTGTGCCCACTGGCCAGTTCTCCTAAATCATTATTCTGTGCTTCTTAGAAACTTCAAGGGATGCCACTCTTTTGAAGTAAGTCATACTGGAAAATAATTTAAAGTCCTGGTGATTGCTGGGGCTCACATTTGGACTGTGTGGGTTCAGATGTTTGTGGATTCCCCTGGCCAGACACATTTCCAAAAAGGAGGGGGCGGAAGAGGAGGAGAAGGAAGAGGAGGAGAAGGAAGAGGAGGAGGAGGAGGCGGCAGCCTGCCTTCCCTTTCCCTTGTCTCTGTGGCTCCCTTAGGCAGAGTGAGCCGTGAGTGTCTGGAAGAGGCTCTGTGCAGACAGGGACAGTGGCTTACAGTTTAGAGGTCGGGCTCTGTGTCTCTCCCTCTTACCCTACAGCAACAGCACAGGGAGCTATTAGATTTATCGTGGACACTTAACTAACACCAAATATGAAACAAACTTCAGTTTACAAGCGGCGTTAGCTGTGAACATACTCAAAGGAAGTTTGAACATGACGCCTTTCAAATGGGACAGAGCTGGGCGTGGGCTTACACCTCTAACTCCAGAGGCAGGCAGATGTCTGAGTTGGAGATGCACCTGGTTTATACAGGTCAGCCACGTTACATGGCAAGACAAAGAGAAGAAGGAGTAGGATGTGGAAGAGGAAGAAAGATGGGAAGGAAGGAAGGAAGGAAGGAAGGGAGGGAGGGAGGGAGGGAGGGAGGGAGGGAGGGAGGGAAGAAACAGACTGAAATGTGCTTTGGAGCATATAGAATTTTTGTTTCTAATTGATTTTAGCATTTGAAGCCCTAAAGCCACTGACATCACATAACTGAAAGTTTTGATCATCACCAATCCCATCTTAGCTTCCAACTGACCACACTCCTCCCTACTCCATCATCGTTGATGCAGTTTCCCTGTTGGTAACATCAGTTAAACTGAGCACACTCCTCCCTACTCCATCACTGTTGATGCAGTTTCCCTGTTGGTAACATCAGTTAAAGCAGAAGTTAAGCCCAAACTGCTTACGCCAAGCTTCAAGCGCTTACTTGGAGCAACAAGCAAAGAACAATGAGTTGTCTCACAAGCTAACACCAGCAACTCTTTCTCTGTCCACAAAATGTTCACCAATATCTGCAGAATACCAGCACACTTACAAGCAGCTCCTAGAACTGCAGTGCTCGGATGTCAGGATGAGGTACTGCAGTGCACAATATTTTTAGCATCCTTTCCCAACTGGCACAATTTCTCAAAAGACAGTGTTGCTATGCACCTACGCATTCACTGAATAGAATGTGACCTTTCTTTTACCTTTTGCTTAATTTTATTCTTGAAGTTTGGTTGTAATACAGCAGTAAGATATGAGCTACAACTTGCCTCTTGAGATGCGCCATGAGGTACCGGAGCGTCTCGCAGTGGGCAGGCGGCAGCGATCTCAGTGCTTCGTGAAGGGTCTCCAATTGCTCGTCAGGGTCCATAATTTCTACAACATCAAGGAGAGATGCTCTAGCAGAAAACTGATGTGATCTCATGGGATGCTTTGTAAAGCTAGTGACAACGATTTCTCACAGCCAAAACCCAGCTGTCCAAGGCCACCTTAGGTTCAGGGTGGGAATACAGTTTGATGGGCCTTTTCCATCACCTGAGGGTCTTAGGGTCTGGCACATGAGGAAAGTGGATACACAAGATATTGGGTATGCAGCTCTATCACATGCAGATACATGTAGAGACATGGAGAAAGCCTTACACATACTAAGGAGTTCATCTGACAATGGCATACATATTGCTCAGGATATTAAAAATCCCTTTGTAGTATACATGACAAGGTGGTCCACTGCCCCTGTGATTCCTGGCAAGTCTTCCTGATAATTTTTTTCATGACATTGTTTTTCTTTGGAGTGATACGGAAGAACTCATGCCTCATGCATGCCAGGCAAGCACTCTACCACTGAGCAATAGGCCAGCTCTTTATTCTTCTAAATCAAGAAATGGAGCATCTACCATTTGTTTGCTGTACTTATTACACTCGGTGTTATATAACAAAATGAAGTCTCCCTTCAAAGCATGGGCACTCTCCATTTCTCGAGTATGTTCTGAAGAACACACTGCACACAAGTCTAAGTGTGCTGTGCCATGGTGGGACCCTGGATAAGGGGTTCCCCTAAAGGAGTCCATCATGAAGGGAGACCTCCATCTGGTCATCTGAGAGCTGCACTGAGGCCCATACACCAACCACTTTCCATAAGAACTCTGCTCGAGCTATCAATCACACCTGTAATACAAGGAGCTGATGCTGTCGGAACTCTGTGCTCTTGAAGAGCACCACAGTACACCAGCTCTCTGGTTACAGGAGTGCCTTACATGCTGGTCTCAGCCAACCACAACAGGACCTCACACTCCTAACCAACATGATAACCTCGAATGCTGGGAAGACTCCATCGGCCCTGTATCCAATGTTTGAAAGAGAAGACTGAAACTCTAGTCTCTAACAAATAACCAGCCCAGCTCAATGGCAATGTAGACTGGGTCCAGTAAATGCCAGTGCAGAGCAAAGGCTGGGCTCAGGCACGCAGAGCAGATCTAATGACTGTCAGAATATATATCATCAGTGACTGAGGCCATTTAGTTCAAAAGGACCTTTGACTACTCTACAGTTTTGGTCCAAAGCTTTCTCAATTCCCTGTTCATTTCTTTATAATAAAGAATATGTGTTTTGCCTTTTGCCATATGGATAATGCATGAACTCTAAACCTTGGGGGACTTTAAAGGGTATATCTATTCAGAACACAGCCATTTTCTCAGACACTGAGATGTAGCAATTTGATTTCTAGAATGAAGAGAAGGAAAGTCTGTTTACTATGGAAAGCTAACTCGTAGCATAGGGCCAATTAATTTGAAGTTACATGATTTTGGAAATTAAAAGCAGGCTTTTCCTTTTAACTTCTACAATTAATCCTGGCCAGGAGGAGCTTGAGGCAGTGGGAAGTTGTGGAGAGCACTGGTGTGCTAGCTCAGGAGAGTTATTTCCTCCTGGAGGGAGGGGCTGACAGCAAACATGGAGGCCAGCATCCCAGGCTACAGTGCACAAGAGTGAGGCAGGCACTGTGAGACAGCCCAGAGGATGCTGTGCTGGGCGCCCGGATTTCAAATTGTGGTCAGGAAAAACCTCGATGCGAGGGAAAGGTCCTGAGTAAAGCCACCTCAGAGACCTGAAGGAATGAGCTGAGGAGGGAAGGTGGTCGCCGCTGAGCTCATGCAGGTCCAGAGCAGAGCATGCCAGTAAGACTGAGGGAGAGTGCAGCACACGTGGCTGCAGAGCTCGTCTCATTCGAGCTGTGTAAAATCTGAAGGCTCAGGGCGAGACCGGTCAGGTTATGAGAGTTACGTAACCCATGCTCAGTTAAACAGGTTACTTATTTTGCACGTGTGAGCACAGTGGCACATCATGGAGGTCACTTCTTTCTATCCCACAGGTACTGGAAGTCAGACTCAGGTTGTCAGCCTTGGTGGCAAGTGTCTTTTACTCCCCAACCCTCTCACTGGCCCTAATGCTCAATTTCTACAGTTCCCTTTCCTCTGGCTGCCACGTGGAGCACAAAGGTCAAGAGTAATGGCAGGAAGGCCATCCCAGTAGGACAGAGTCCAGGGCATAGAGCAGGCATTGTGCAGATGGCGGCAGCGTGAAAGTGGGTTATTCTGAGCCTATTTTGAAGATAGAGCTCTTACGATTTCCTGATGGAGAATGTAAGCGAAAGGGCAGAACAGGGAACGAGTAAGGTTGGGGTACAGACAACTGGGAGTGGTGGAGGTCTGGAGATAGCTCCATCTGCAATTTCAGATGTCCAATGAACACGCTGACCTGGGTGAACCTGTGGTTGCAGAAAGAGGCACCCTTCATTTCCAACTGGTTCTAGTTGGAACGTGCTAAAATGCACTGACCCTCTGACACCACACTGGCCAGGTTCTCCTCTGGACAGCAGCCCCTCTTCTATCCCAGGCACTCAAGTATTGCCCACCAAACTTTCCAGAGATATACGGTTTTACAAACAGAGGCAAAATGACAGAAATAACAACAAACAGAGGCAAAATAACAGAAATAACAATCTTTTTTTTTTTTTAAAGATGCCAATACTCAGAAACTGTTAAGATTTCTCTTCTTTAAAGGTTAGGTATGAATTACAGGTATGAGTTTTGGAACAAATAAAATTTTACAAATGAGCCATCTTCTTAACTAGATTTTTAACCCCCCCCCCAAAATCAACAAACAAAAAACCAATCTCCCCAAAACACACAAAAACAAACAAAAAAAACCCCTAAAAACAAAAACCCAAATACTTCTTTGTCTGAAGAGTATGAGTAACGAGGCCTGAGTTCAGCTTCCCAATTCTGAAAACAAAGCAAAACAAAGCAAACTTCTTGATGATGTGACCCTGAGTCCCAGAGCATAACTGGTAGGCCAATGCTTGTTTGTGAACTCTAGAGGTCTGAGTTTGGTGTAAGTCTGGAAACTAAGAACATCATCTGGGTTAGAGCATAAGTGCTTGCAGATACACAGAGCGCGGCAAGAGCTGCAGGGGATAGACTTAAAAACCACACTGACAATTCTTAGCAGGGCCTCCCACACCCGTGTACTTACTGGCAGACTCAATGAACTTGGGGTAGGCATCGTATGTGATGAGAGGAATTGGCAGATCCCTGAAGTACAGTTTAAGTGCACCAGTGATAATGTTGATGTCCTCATACATGTTCACAGAAATATCCGCCTTCTCACCATCTTTTAAAAGAAACAAAAGTAAACATTGGGTTCACAGCTGTATCATTTTAACATGATTTGCACATGAATACATTATAAAGATAGGCAACACTTCAGGCTTTTGTAAAAATTTAATTAAAATGTATTTTATTCTAACTGTACAGAAGTTTGTGAGGATTGGGACTGGACAAGTCTATGCTCGAGTAGACCTTAAACCCTAGCTGTGATGTTATTTGTGAGTTGTGATTTTTATTAAGAAACAAAAATAAACAAGCAAACAAAAAAGCCCATATTTTCATTATTTGCCACTGACACTTCAGTTTCTACAATCAAATCCAGCATGGAACGTGGCATGCATGAGTGAGCCACTACTGTAAAACTTTTCACATCTCTCTCTCTTCAAGCTCCGTGGTGCTCCTCTTGCTCTGCTCTGTGGTGGACCAGTGTGGACTGGGGTGGAAACAGCTTTGCATTTCATAATTACCTGAGAATCCACTGGGGGATAATGCAGTTTTACTTTCTTTCTCTTTTGTAGAAACATGATTTGTGAAAGAGAGCACTGCCAACCCAGTTTGATCCTAGAAACCACATGGTGGAATGTGAGAGCCCCACTCCTTCTAGCTGTCCTCTGGCCTCCACACATGCACCACCCCCAATTAATAAATGTAAAACAACAATGACAATGATAAACATCCTGTCTCATTCACACTGGGCTTCATAGTGGTAACATCTGGATCTTGTCTGAGCAGGGTCTCTGGGTAAGGAGGAGTGGGAGGGGGAAAGCAGAACAGAACGCCCACACGATGCCCACCTGCTGCCCACATGCTGCTCACACCCCTCTGGAGGATGTACAGAGAGCCTGAATGTTCAGGGAGAAGAGAGGCACAACAGAGCTGTGGGCACTCACATTCGGGAGCAGGCTGTCTTCACGGGGTCCACCACTGCCTGTATTTAGATTTGTTATAAAATCTGAATCTGTATCTACTCAAGACTTAATCAGTATCATTTCCTTGCTAGATAGGTGTGTATATGCCTGCCCACGTGTGCACAGGTGAACAGACTTAGGAAGAAAAAGGAACAGTTGTTAAAGGTATAAAAGACACATACAAAAGAAACCATCAATGCGCAGCGACAGAAGTCAGTCTAAAATGCCTTTGTGACATATGATTTCAATTGGAAAAGGCAAAAAGGTTCGTGGTTGCTAAGTATTTGGGGGAAGAAGGGACAAACAGAGTATGAGGATTTTTATGTTAGTCAAACTATTCTGTATGATACTGTGATGCTGACAGAAGATAGCCCAGTGTAAACTCTGAGTTTTAGTTAATAATGTATCAATGATTACAAATAAATGATACTAATTCAAGATGCTAAAACAGACAGTATGGGGCATGCGTAGATCCCAGTGTGCTTGAGACAGGCACAGGAAGGTCAAGAGTTCTAGACTAGCCTGGGCTAACATAATGAAACCATCTCAAAATCACGTTAGTAACAGGGAACTTGGCAGTGGATGCCAGAGGGAGGGATTGCAAAGGAAATCACCGCACTGCAGGCTAAATTGTTCTGGAACTCTAAAACTACTCCATAAAAGCCCTTAAAACCCAGGCTCTTTGAAATGCAGAGTATTTCAGCCTTTCTAAGCCCCGGGTGGATTTTGAGTCTGCTTCTAAGTGCCTCTTTCACCCAGGGTAAAGTCATTTATGGGACAGGAGAAAGCAAGATAGAGTGCTTTCTGGAAACAAAAGGCAATGTCCCCCAAGGAGACACTAGAAAGCATGTAGGTGCCCTGGCCTAAGGACCTGGAGAAGGGGACCAAAGGCAGGTATCATCCCAGAAGAAACAGTGGGGGTGTTTTTTGTTTTCCTTCCCCTTTTCTGCCACAGAGTTCCTATTCCAATACCTATTAATCATTTTTTAGACAATTTTTTATCATTTTCTTCATTTACATTTCAAATGCTATTCTGTAAGTCCCCTATACCCTACCCCCCACCCCCACCCCTGTTCCCCAACCCACCCACTCCTGCTTCCTGGCCCTGGCATTCCCCTGTACTGGGGCATATAATCTTTGCAAGACCAAGGGCCTCTCCTCCCAATGATGGCTGACTAGGCCATCTTCTGCTACATATGCAGCTAGAGACATGAGCTCTGGGGGTATGGTTACTTCATATTGTTGTTCCTCTTATAGGGTTGCAGACCCCTTCAGCTCCTTGGGTACTTTCTCTAGCTCCTCCATTGGGGCCCCTGTGCTCCATCCAATAGCTGTCTGTGAGCATCCACTTCTATATTTGCCAGGTACTGGCATAGCCTCACAGGAGACAGCTATATCAGGGTCCTGTCAGCAAAATCTTGCTGGCATATGCAATAGTGTCTGCATTTGGTGGCTGATTATGAGATGGTCCTTCCTTCTGTCTCAGCTCCAAACTTTGTCTCTGTAACTCCTTCCATGGGTATTTTGTTCCCCTCATGGATTGGCAGGATTAATATAGTAAAAATGGCTATCTTGTCAAAAGCAATCTACAGATTCAATGCAATCCCCATCAAAATTCCAACTCAATTCTTTACAGAGTTAGAAAGGGCAATTTGCAAATTCATCTGGAATAACAAAAAACCTAGGATAGCAAAAACTATTCTCAACAATAAAAGAACCTCTGGGGGAAATCACCATGCCTGACCTACCTCAAGCTGTACTACAGAGCAATTGTGATAAAAATCTCTGTTGCTGTGATGAAACACCATGACCAAAAGCAACCTGGGGAAGAGAGGGCTTATTTGGCCTCCTGATTACAGTCTATCATTAGGAGAAGCCAAGACAGACAGGAAGTCAGGGTAGGAACCTGGAGGCAGGAACTAAAGCAGAGGCCATGGAGGGGTGCTTACTGGCTTGCTCTTCATAGCCTGCTCAGCTTATTCTCTAACACTCCAGATAACTAGCCCAGGCAAGGCATTCCCCCAACCTAGGTGGGACCCACCAGTTAGTTAATCACGAAAAAGCACTAGATTTGCCTAGAGGCAATCTGATGGAGGCTATTTCTCAGTTGAGGTTCATGTTATCAGATCACTCCAGCTTGCCAAAACCAAGTCAGACATAATAGCAAGAGCCTTTACCTACTAAGCCATCTCTCTTTCTTTCTCTTTGTTTTTAAAGGTTTGTTTATTTATTTATTTATTTAATGTACATGAGTACACTCTAACTTCCTCAGACACACCAGAAGATGGCATCAGATCCCGTTAAAGATGGTTGTGAGCCACCAAGTGGTTGCTGGGATTTGAACTCAGGACCTCTGGAAGAAGAGTTAGTGCTCTTAACCACTGAGCCATCTCTCCAGCCCCAAAGCATCTCTTTATAACAAACAAACAAACAAACAAACAAACAAACAAAACCCCCTGAATAAGCCGGGTGTGGTGGCGTACACCTTTAGTCCCAGCACTCGGGAGGCAGAGGCAGGTGGATTTCTGAGTTTGAGGCCGGCCTGGTCTACAAAGTGAGTTCCAGGACAGCCAGAGCTACACAGAGAAACCCTGTCTCAAAAAAAACCAAAAAAACAAAAAAACCTGAATTTATGCATGTAGGTATGTATGTATATATATTTTTTGAGACAGGGTCTCTCTATATAGCTCTAGCTGTCCTGGAACTCACTATGTAGATCAGGTTGTCCTGGGACTCACAGATCTGCCTGCCTCTGCCTCTGTAGAGTTGAGATTAAAGACATGAGGTACCATGCTTGGCTCTAAACCTGAATTTTAATAAGAACACAAACACACACAACTGTCTTTCATTTGTCTCACTTTAAATTGTCTTCTGTTAAAAACAATATAAACAATCTAAAATGGGAGACCCAGGTCCTGGCTTTATGTGCAGACCCTCAACTTACCGGCAGTCTGTAATACCTTTCTTCTGACTTTCGTTGCTTCTCAGCCCTTGGCTCACTGACCACACGGCCCTAGTTCTTGTGATGAGGCTCTACCCATGACTTCCCAGTGAACCCCCACATACTATCTGTGGTCCCACCTGCCAAGTTGTAATGGCACCAGCTGACCTTCTAGAGTAGGTAGTGTCCCAGCTATTGTCGGTCTCCCAGATGAGCAGAGACTCCCAAACCTGCCTTTACCTTGCCTCTGGGACTAAAGGGCCCACGACAGCATTTCCTGGCCCCTTCTGCCTCTTTCCTCAATATCCTTGTTTGAAAGCTAAGGGTCCTGGAACTGATCACTTTTGATTATGTCACGTTACTCCCTTGGCTATCTATATGATACCCAGCTGTGAACATTCAGAGATGTGGGCAGCATTCGTGTGCAGGACTGATTTAAATGATCTGCACCATGGGTTCTTGTGTTAAAACTCTATATAATTCCTACAAATGATTGCACAGTGTGTCTGAAGGTTCAGAGTGGCCCCCAAAGGCCTACCATGTAGAACCAAAGGAAGCATTGGGAATCTTCAAATCTGTTAGCAGTGTTACAAAACAGATGTCTCCATGTTTAATGACAGAAAGTGTGTCGCCCTCAGCTGCTGTCCATGGCTGATGTGGCTTTCAGGTTCCTTGTCAGTGTTTACATATGTTTCAGAACTGTGACTGCAGGCTGGGAGTGGGCATGCTCAGTCACTGCCTTCAGATGAAGGGAGTTCCTCTGACCGTTCCTTTGGCAAGGGTTCAGGATGTTCCTTCATGTGTATTTGTACACAACACATTACTTTTCCATCTTTGTTTGCATAAAATATTTAGGTGGTCTACATCCCCTTGCAAGTTGGTAACATTTATTTTTGTCTTCTGCCTTTGGCTTATGAGAAGATGATGAACAAAGAGTATGATAGGACTAAAAATGCGTATTTATTTTCAGGCCAGGGAGGGGCCTTTTGGTAGAACGCTTGCCTAGCATATGAGGCTCTTGGGTTCAATCAACAGCATCTCCTACCCTCCCCCCCCCCACACACTATACACTGTAAAGCAAAAGAGGCATTTAAAAATTACTAACTTAGCAAGGCAGTGCTGGTGCATACCACTCTTGGAAGGAAGAGGCAGGTTTCTGAGTTCAAGGCCAGTCTGGTTTACACAGTGAGTACCAGGACAGCCAGGGCTACACAGAGAAATCCTATTTTAGAGGGAAAAAAACCAGCTAACTCTGTATTTAAGGGACTAGCTTTTCTTTGGCATTACCTTATTCTGGCATTCCCCGCCCCCTGCAAGTTCTCTATGGCCCTAGCTATGCTAGAGCTCATTCTGTACACCAGATTGGCCTTGAACTCAGAGATCTATCTGCCTTTACCTTCCTAGTGCTGAGTATAAAGGTGTGTGCCACCATACCCAGCACAAAACAAAACTTAAGTGTTATTTTTAAAAGTCCCATTAAGCTGGGCAGGGTGGCACATACCTATAATCCTAGAGAAGCAGAGGCAGGAGAATGCCAAGTTTGAGGACATTCAGGGCTACAAATAAGAAAGTATCTCACCTCCTGCAAGCTATAAAACAAAACCATGACAGTGAGCTTTCCACAGTGGGCAGGCCTCAGGCCCCAGCTTCGGCTCCTCTAAGCTTTCTGCTTCCTGTACATGAGCTAGAACAGGAGTCAGTCACACAGACCCTCATGGAAGGCTGCATGGCTAACTCAGGCTGGGACATGAGAAAAGATTACATTGTCCATTTTTCTTTTTTCTATTAGTTTTGGTAAATGTAATTGCTCTCTGCTTTTGATGAACTTGGACCAACCTTAGATATTCAGATGCTGGTGATACCCAGTAAGTGTTGTGTTTCTTTCTCACCAGGAAATCTGAACCTTTAAGGTAGCTGATGCAAAGACTGGAAACTATAAGTTGAATTTTGTTGTTCTGTTTGTTTGGCTTAGTTTTTAGACAGGCTGACCTCAAATTTTCTATGTACCAATCATGGCCTTGCACATCTGATCCTCTTGCTTCTACCTCTCAAGTGCTGGGGTCACAGGTGTGTGCCACCATGCCTATCACAACCTTTTGCAGAATATAATAATCATCAGTCATTTAGAAAATTAATCTAAGAGTAGCATAAGAAACTGATGTTCTGGCAGAGTATGACCATCTAAGTTAATGGCTCTGCTGAAAAACATACCTCTATCAAAAGCCATCTTGACATCTTCAATCAGGTCACTAAATCCTGACACTCGGTAGAGTCCTTCAGAATTAAGACCTGAAAAAAATGAATGAATGAATGAAGCATGGGAACTACTTTTCTGTTAACTCATGACTTTCCTTCTCATTTCAACATCTCTCCATACTTCAAGCTGGACAAACGATGTGTTAGAAAAAACACACATGCCTAGAAGTCTTCTCCCACATCCTCCAAAAGTGAATCTGTTCCACAATTTTTACTTCTGACCTACTGTCACCTGGATATTTATAATTTGGCCATCATGTTGCCTAATTAGACCAAGTAATGTTAAATCTTAAGGGAGACCATTCATCACCCAATTCCATCATAAAGTCTTTTACAGAACAGAAAGCCTGCATCAGCAGGCCTATGGCTGTTTTCCCAAGGGGGCAAGAATAATTAGGGTGCGGCTCAGGTTTCTGCTCTGGACGTTTTAATAGGGCATTTCTGTCTTTGTCCTGGCATGAGAAGAACTTAAAACCTGAAAGGTGAATACATCTCTGCCCAGAGATTTTTGCAGACTGCAGACACCATCCATTAATGTATCCTAAATACTACTTTCCATCACCAGTTAAATGTTCCTTGAAATCAAGCTGCTTGCTCATTAATACACTGCACTGTGAGAGCACACGTCTCCTGACACCATTCCCCACATCAATGACAAGGCAAGCGCCTAGGGAGCCCCAAGTGAAGGCGTCGGCAGCCTTCGTCCAAACACCTCACCTCTGGACTCGATCTCCCTGATGCACATGTCTACCACCATTGGCCGCTTGGTGATGTGAGCTTTCACGAGCGTTGTCAGGTCACAGCTGTACACCTTCTTCACGTGCTTCAGATCTGGCTTACAGTCATTGGGGACCATCTTGGAACACTGCTTGTGAACATTCAACCCACAATCTGTGAAAAGAATGAAGGAAAAGTCGTGACTATTTCCAGCCTGGGCTTTCTGGAGTGTTTCTTTCAGCAGAAGTGCAGCTCCTCCAAGGAGAGGAACATCAGCTCTCTCCTCTTGGGAGAGTTTGATTAGAGCTAGGACAGGATTTTCTTTCTTTTTGAGATAGGGTCTCACTATGTAGCCCTGGCTGACCCAGAACTCTCTACATAGACCAGGTTGGCCTCTAGATATCTGCCAGTCATTGCCCTCTGAATGCTGCAATTAAAGGCATGTGCCATCACACCCAACAAGGCTAGGATTCTGGTTAGTGCTTCATTATTTAAGTTCCTAAATGACCCCAGAAAGCAAAAACAAAATCAAATGATGGATTCCCTACACAAAAACTATTAAGTGTTAAATAATTACACATAATAGAATGTCACATCACCAATGCTAAGATCTGAGTCTGTTTTCTTCATAATTCTTATGACATACTGAGAGGTGAGGCCTTCTGGAAGGTGTTAGGTCCCTTCTCATGAACCGGTCAATGGTGCTATGAAGAGGCCTAAGGGAGAGGGTTTTCTCTTCTGCCTTCTCCTGACGTTCCACCTTCTGCCTGGGGGACACAGCAAGGAAAGCCCTCCAGATGCTGGTACCTTGAACCTTCTAGCTCAGAACTATGCTATCTAACTCGCGTTCTTAGTAACTTGTCTAGTTGAAGGTTCTCTGACACAGTATTCAAGGTACACAATGGAGCTGGAACTCCAGCCTGTGGTGATTCTGGAACCCTGAGGTCTCCATGTTGGATTGCCTCCTCTGAAGCTACTCCTCTGGTTTGCAGGGCTATAACATCTCAGGACCAGAACCCAAGCTCTTCCCAGTGATATCTGGGACACCCTTTCAACAACATGAGTACCACAAAGATTTACAATGGATGAAAAAGAACAAATGGGTTCTCCTAAATTAGACTCAAGTCATAAACTATACTGAGAAAATAATTCAACTAAAATAAATGTCATCTTTATGTTTTAAAAAGTATAACCTTTCTCATTTTTAAGTTAAAACTGTTATCAGAATCTCTTACAAAACTAGTTTAAATGAAGTAGATGCAGTTCATGTCCAGAATCCCAGCAGGCCTCAGCTCTGGGCCGTTTCATTTTGCTGACGTCACAGTGTGGAGAGGGCGCTGGTCCCAGAGCTACTGAGCTCATGTGCCAGGTGCTGGGGATGCTGCTGACACATCGCTAGAACTCCTGATAGAACTCGTGATAAAATGTAACGAGTGTCATGACACAGACAAGAAGAGCCGGCACACAAACAGAACTGTTTTGTCATTAAATGGACAGACACTGGCGACCTGAAAGAGCATCTAGCTGGGGAGCCTGAGAGGAGCTGCATGGGTATGCCAGAGAGAGCTGCATGGGTGTGCCAGAGGGAGCTGCATGGGTGTGCTAGAGAGAGCTGCATGGGTGTGCTAGAGGGAGCTGCATGGGTGTGCTAGAGGGAGCTGCATGGGTGTGCTAGAGAGAGCTGGGTCTTTGCACGTGTGAGCCTAAGTGAACATCCCAGAGAGGGCAAGCCCACTGAGTCATTAGTACGCTCAGGCTACTGAGCTTGAAGAGCAGAGCTGTGACTGGACTGCAGACTGACCAGCCTGCACTCTGCCCACCCGCCTACTCCTTCCTGCCTACAACACTGTATATACTGAGTGCTTTTTCAGCACTGAAGATGAACTGTTTACTTTTAAACTTTTGTTCACTGTATATTGTACTAGTATGTATATATATGTTTACATATACACATGCACATATATGTTTACATACATATATATATACACATATATGTGTTTACATACACACACACACCCATATATATATATATACACACATATGTTGAGTTTAAAAATGTTGCTTTATGAAAAAAAATGTTGCTATGTTTCACCTGTACTAGTCTTGCATTTATCTGTGCTTGATCTTGTAGGACTTTTTTAAAAAAGCAGTTTTAAAACCTAGACATTATATTCTTGTTTCTTCATATCCTTCCCATATATAACCTCAAAATGAAAACCCAAACATAAATCCATTGCGTCCACATATCAAAACATACATGGCACTAACAACAGTCTTACATTAATTTATCCTTGAAAGTATGGTGTCATCTCCTATTTTATACAGTCAGCTACTAAACATATTTGTGATTCAGTCAAAACTGTATCAAGCAATATCTGAACTCAGCCTTAAAACTTAAAGGAAATATTTACTAAACAAATATCTTTTATCCCATTTAACAATATAAAAGTATGGGAATAATTTCAGAGACTAAATTTCCAACAGGATTCAAGAGGAAATCCTTTGGAATACCACAGGGCAAAGGCAATAGAATTAAAATACAGCATCAGAGACTGGAGCGATGGCTAGTGGTTAAGGGCACTGGAGGCTTTTCCAGAGGACCAATCCAGCGGACCAAATGGTGACTTACAACCATCTGTAACTCCAGTCCTGGAGAATCTGACTCTCCTGGTCTCCTCAGAACCAGGCATGGAAGTGATGCACAGATATACATGGAGGTAAAACACTACACACATAAAAAAAAAAAATCCACCATCATTTTATATCCTTGAGTTCACAGTGCAATGCAGCAGCCTCAAGCATGCTCTGCAAACCATACACTGAAAAATACCAGCATATGAACAGCACACCATATTTCAGTCTGCTATTAAGACTTATATATATTATGCCATAAACAGTTCTGTTCTTCTAGAAGATGTTGAACTATAAATGAGTGAGAAGTCCATAGATATCATTTGTTATATCTCTTGGTTTTGTAGGCTAATTTTATGATATTATTAAACTATATTTCACCCTCCAATTTCTCATGATAAGAAATATATAACAAAGACAGAAAAAGAGAACTACAGAATCCACACTACACTGTATTCTGCATTTTCTTAATGAAACAGTTATGTTACTTAGCCTCCCGACCTCAGGCTATCTGGTTATGTGTGCACTGACCTCTCTGTGCATACACATGCCACACTGCTGGAAAGCACAGAGACCCAAGCTCTGAAGTAAGTAACCAACATTCATTTACATTCTAAGGATAGATTAAAGGGTAACAGAATGATGGTAATGTACATTTGGAGGAGAAATTATTCATTGTTTTATAGATAGTCATATTTAAAATAACCATGAAGTATTTCTCCTTTCTGTGGCCCTAAAGATCGAACCAGGGCTTCATATAGGCTAGGTAAGGGTCCACCACTGAACTACCTCTGCAGCCAATAACCTGTGGTAAACGGACCTTTCCTGTAGTTTTCACCATGAAGGACCTTCGTTTTGAGTTCCATGTATGTGTGTTTATGTGTGGGAAGATTGCACATGTGCGTTCAGGTACTTGCAGAGGTCAGAGGTCCTGGCACAGGCCCTGGCTGGCCCTGCATATGAGTGCTAGGAGCTGAACTAGAGTTCTCTGGGAGAGCAGTGCACGCTCCTAACTGCTGAGCAATCTGTTCCCCCTATTGAAGTGAGTATCTCACATTCTAATAGATATCACAAGTCATTATTTTCATAAGAAAGTTAAAAGAAATGGCTTATACCTTGGAATATTTATGAAAATATTACTTTTAACCAAAAGAAGCTACATAAAATTATTAAAAGGGATCATTCAGATTATCACTAACTTATAAGTAAAATCACCACTTGTAGGTACTAATAAAAATAGAAGTTTTTTTTTCTTCCAACTAAAAGTTCAATACTTATATACTTAACTTCTATTATTAGGAGAAAGCCTTCTATCTCCTATTAGAGGGCAGTGATGACAATAATAATAAGCACAATAATGGTGATGACAGTAAGAGCTGAAAATATCAAAGGCGCTTCATCATCTAACCTCAGCTGAAATGTCTGCTTTAAAATAAGCATCAGCCTGCATTAAACATTATCTGTTAAGAGTATTTCTGTTAAGGCTAAAATAAATACACTTTAGAAATTCTAGTAGAATAATTAATTTCTTTCCTGGAATAACTTACTTCCTGGGAGAGGGATGTTTGATAAACTTCAGTGATTACATAATTAACAGGAAAAAAATTTCTCTTACAGAGGTCCATCTGCCTCAGCCAACAGAATGCTGGGACTAGAGGCGTGAGCCACTCCCACTCAGCTCATCAGCAGGCTCTGACTCAACCTTTGGGGGTCAACCAATACTTTCTTTTTTTTTTTTAAAGATTTATTTATTTATTATATGTAAGTACACTGTAGCTGTCTTCAGACACACCAGAAGAGGAAGTCAGATCTCATTACAGATGGTGTGAGCCACCATGTGGTTGTTGGGATTTGAACTCCGGACCTTCGGAAGAGCAGTTGGGTGCTCTTACCCACTGAGTCATCTCACCAGCCCCAACCAATACTTTCAAAGGGGTGACATAGCAAATATCCTGCATATCAGGTATTTACATTATGATTCATAGCAGTAACAAAATTACAGTTATGAAGAAGCAATGAAAATAATTTTATGGTTGTGGGGTCACCACAATATGAAGAGCAGGATTAGGGTTGCAGGACTAGGAAGGCTGAGAGCTCCTGGTGTAGACGGTCTTCCTATCACACTTGACACATGCTTTCAGCCCTTGCTACTGCCCTCCAGTTCAGAGACATGAGCACAGCCATCCAAGGAGGCTTCCTTGTGGACTCTGAAACCTGATGCAGAGCTGAGATACTCTGAGAGGTTCCCTCTGCACACATGAGTCCGTACCCCTGTGCCATTTTTATCCTTCTCCCCATGTCAGAGAGCATGCTGATGGGCCTGTAACACTTGCCTAGGAACTGATGTTCAGAGAATAGCTGGAAAGAGAATGTAGGCCTGTTCACACACAATACATAGAGTTACTCCAAGAAAATGAAAATTAATAGCACACACACAAAAATGTCTGCATATAATGCACAGCAAAAATATTCAGTTTGATAATAGGGTAAGAGAAATGAGTGTAATGCAGTGTAAATTCTGGTCATTATCATTTTGAAACAATTTACTTCATAATATAAGAAGGGCAGAGTCTTATGCATCTCAGGCTGATCTTGCACTCACAAATGCACTAAGTATCACCTTGAACTCCTTAGCCTTCTGCTGTCCCCTCTGCTGGGACTGCATGTGTATGACACCAGGCCTGGCTCTTTGAGGCCCTAGGGATTGAACCCAGGGTGTTGAGCATGGTAAGCAACTACTCTACCAACTGAATCACATCCCCAGCCCTGTTAGCATATTCTGAGTAAAAGCCTTATGCTAAAAGACATGAAAGATGCTTCAGTTTTAAAAATTAAATAGCCCAACTTTAATGATAAACATATTTATTGTTTAGAGCAAATACTACATATTTAAATTTTAAATAATATTTTTAAGGCCATGCTATTAGGTAGTCTGGGAAGTTTTGAGAACAGTGGTTCTGTACCAATAAATTTCACATGATGTGAATTATTATTTCATTTAACAAAATGTAACAAATTCCTGCACTGTGCATATACATACATAAACATTGGTGGGACAGAGAAAATTACATTTATTCAGGGGTATCAGGATTCTAATTTGGGGAAACAAATTTAAATTATCTTTAAAATGTGCTTTTATATGTCAAGAATTTTTTTTTCCTTTTTTGGTTTTTCGAGCTTGAATTTCTCTGTGTAGCCCTGCCTATCTAGAACTCACTCCGTAGGCCAGGTTAATCTCAAACTCAGAGATCCACCTGCCTCTGCCTCCCGAAGGCTGGGATTAAAGCCATGAACCAATAGGCACAGCTCAAGAATTTCTCCATTGCTGTTTTTTTTAAAATAATTTATTTTTATTTTTATGTGCACTGATATTTTGCTTGCATATGTGTGAGGCTGTTGGATCCCCGGAACTAGAGTTACAGACCATGTGGGTGCTGGGAATTGAACTCAGGTCCTCTGAAAGAACAGTCATCGTTCTTAACCACTGAGCCATCTTTCCAGCCCCAAGAATTTCTTTTTTTACATGTAAATGTAGGTTTCTTTCTTGTCTGTGTATGAGTGTTTTGCCTGGTGCGCACAGAGTTCAGAAGGCGGCACTGGGTTCCCCTGGCGCTAGAGCTTCAGATGGTTCTGAGCCACCACATGGTGCTGGGAACAGAATCCAGGTCCTCTACGAGAACAACGAGTGCTGCTAACCTCCGAGCCGTCTCTTTAGCCCACCACACCGAGTGTTTCCTAATGAGGAACAGTTCATCTAAATGCAAACCTAAAACACCATCATCATTTTTCACAGAAAATATTTGTTACATTCAATATCTTTATGTGTCACAAAGAAAACATTAATGACTAAGTGCTTTTTTGGAATTTGATAATCATCTTTGAACATAAATTTGCAGACTTTCTTTTTTTACAGTTTTGACTGATTTAAAAAAAAAACTTAGTAAGGACAACTCCATTTAACAAGTCAGCTTTAAAATATGTTGTTTCCTAGGCAACATATGTCCTTGTACACTGCTTTAAAAAACCTATAGATGTAGTTAAGCAACACCAAGGGCAAATGCTGAACATAACCACCTTGCTTTCATCTCCTTCTTAGAGCTTCTGAAACAAGCTGGCCTCTTCCTTTTGGGCACTTAAACATACCCCTACTGCTCTGCCTAGCCAGTGGGAAGCAAAGGGCAGACAACAAGCCAGTCTTCACCGTGGCAGCTGACGGAATGGGGAGAGGAAGCGCTTACCTGCACATTTCACTCCCTGAGCAATGAGGCCCCACATGAAGTTGGCACAGTATTCACACCAGTGTGGCCCTCGGAACGTATGCACCTGAAAAATGGGCAAAGTGGAGAAAGGGGAGAGAGACATCTGTGAGGAGGCTGTCGTGTATCAATCAAAGCAGCACTACACAAGCCATACTGAACTCATGCAGCACGCTACATTTAGAAAGATGTGACTGAGTGGAATGACAAGTGACAGTTTTTTCAGAGCTTCATTTCTTCTTTTAGAAGCGATGACACATCAAATCGATAGACTGCAATTTCCTTCTGGAAACAATGTCTACCATGGAATTTTCCAATGAGTCTCCTCAGGCACAAGTAGCCTCCTCTGCATGCTAGGCAAACACTGGCATGTCTGAGGGCAATGGCTTAAAGGGTAAGAAGCAGGGTTGACAGTGTCTTGAATCTAAGAATTTCGTCAGATGATCCAGCTTCTGTGGCAACAGTAAGTCACAAATCTTAAAGTGACACTGGGAGCAACTGAATCACAAAAAAGAGTCAATTTCTCCAAAACATTTGATATTTACTATGTTAACAAACAACAGCACTTCATACCTACAAAAGCTACAGTTAATGAGAAACTGAAAGCTGGCATTTCAGGTCTGTGATGTCACACTGTCTCTCACAGACTTTTATGCATAGGAAAAGTAAAAGATTCTAACGCTGGTGAAAAATATTACCAGAACAGAGAAGCCATGAATCTGAACTCTACACATTAAATAACAAAATTAGAAAACAATCTAGCCTCGTGTAGTGGCCTGTGCTTTTAAAATCCCAGCACTGAGGAGGCTGAAGCAGGCGGTTCTATGATTTTCCACTCAGCCAAGGCTACATAGTGAACCAATGTCTAAAAAATTTATAATACACTTGTGCGCGCGCGTGCACGCACACACACACACACACACACACACACACACACTCATATATTTAAAGATAAATATATATCTGAAAGTCATTTATATAAATATATATTTAAATATATAGAAATATATTTTTTAAAGTTTTGGGCAAATTATGGTTGAAAATGCACTAGAGAGAGGATACAGGTGGTCAGTTAATTTACTGCCAATTAGACTTAATTAAGGTAATTTTTCTCCTGTAGGAAACAGAAAATATGGCAAAAATCACCAAGAGTGATGATTTCAATGTGTGAATTTACCAAAACAATTCTGTAAAGAGTAAAATGTAGCTAAAAAGGTTATTTTTCATAACTGTGATATTAATTTATTAAATGGGACTCAGAAATAAACTAATGACTCTAGGATATGAATATGTATTTGTGTATATTTTACACAGATGTATTATTTCTTCAAGGCAAAATGTCACAAGTATAACGTATTTCATTCAGAAAAACTATGCTGAGTGAATCACAAAAACACCACCGATTATAAGTTAAAAGATATTGAAATATCAAATAAAATACCCCTAATATATTCAGTGAAATATAGTATTCAAAGTGCTAGATAGAAGTGGTAAAAATATCCCTATGAGGCTGAAATGGATACTCCATAGTTCATTCTAAATAGGTGTGTGTTTGTGACTATAGCAAGCAAGCTTGAGTGAGGACCAGGTCTTGTGCTATTTTTTTTTCTTTTTTTTTGAGACAGGGTTTCTCTGTGTAGCCCTGGCTGTCCTGGAACTCACTTTGTAGACCAGGCTGGCCTCAAACTCAGAAATCCATCTGCCTCTGCCTCCCAAGTGCTGGGATTAAAGGCGTGCGCCACCACCGCCTAGCTTGTGCTAATTTTGAAAAGGAGGCTGTAATTCCTCTTACATCTTTTATGAAAAGGACCAGGAATGCAGCACACACTTGGCTCTGAACAGCTAATGATGTTCAGAGCCCATAGATTCAAAGTATTTCATGAACTCGCTAGAACAATGCCCAAGACCAACAGATTCCTTCCAATGCCCCTTGTCCGACCGAGTTCCTCAGAGTGAATCAACCTGGAAGAACTTCACTTCACTTTGATGGGAATGTGAAGCAGACAACAGGCATGGGCTCAGGCAAAGATGTATATGATGATGAAATCACTATAGTGGCCTAAAGGGACTTTGGAGAAAGTCTTTGGGATACAAATTGGCCTGCAGATTGCCAGGTCTCATGAAAAGTATGTATTACTTACTAAATATCCAGGTGAATAAAAATGGAATGGGAATATGGAATAAGTCCCCATTGTACCTATCATTTACCTCGTGGTGAAGCATCTGAAGTTACACCACGCAACCAATAGTGGATGGTGCTTGGTTTATTACTTAAACATAAGAGCACTGACTACCAACGTTAACACAGCCCCTTCCTGCCTCATGAGAGCAGTGGTGTATGTGACACTTTAAAAGACACAGGGCCCTTGTTCCTATAACACATGCTGAACTGTTTTACCTGTTCAGCACCGTGTTCTCTAGTCAGAGGTTGCATGTGTATGTCAGAAAGCAGCTGTTAAGGAATCAGTACATACACTTCAGGCCGGGAGAGATTTTTTTTTTATAATGGCACTCTGAACCAATTATGGGTATTTTGTTCTAAAAACAAAAATGTTTAGAAGTAGCTTGCATTGTTCCCAGCAAACTGTGTTAGAAGCATCAGCCCTAGTTTAACTTCCGCTTCTATAGTACAGTTAACCAGATTCCCTGTGGGCATTTTACATCTAAAATTCACATGCCTTATATTTCCTTCATTCTGTGATCACAGTCATTGCATGACAATGGACTGTGCCTCTTCTATCTTTTTGTTTTGCCAGAGGTCATCAAAACAAATAGTGAATTCATTTATTAATGGAGTACTGTATTTATCATGAACATTTATTAATGGCAGACACAAAGATAGAAAGGATGTAGGATTAGGGAAGCCATGGTGGATTTAATCTTAAAGACAGTGTGAAGTGCCCATGGGAGTGTCTAGAGTATGAGGCTAGAGAGAGAGACACTGCTCAGGCTTAAGATACAGCCTCTGAGCTTAATTCTGAGCAGAGGTGATAAAGTCTTATGGGATCAACGTGTGTGTGTGTGGGGGGGGAGTCGGGGGGGGGGGAGAGGGAGAGAGAGCACTGAGGCTTTTTAAGAAGAATAGGTAGTCAATGGAACAAGTCTATTGGAACCTGAACTGAGCAGGATATTTTGGTAGCCACCAGGTTGGGTGGAGTGGGCATGAATTTGGGCAGCAAAATGAGATGGGAGAACTGGAAGTGATGGAGGTGGGAAGGAGTCAGGCTAATGACTAAAATTTAAGATCTGACACGTGGGAAAGAAAAGCAGAGAGAGCCAGTGAGTTTGGAAGGGAAAGGAAGGCAGGGAGAGAGAGGCCACTAATGGAGTATGGATGGTCCTGAGAGGGAATAGGGATAGAATTGGGAGACAGTTGCCATTGAATGAGTTAGCTAGATAGGAGGGAGCCTGCTTCCTCTCCCACCTTGGGTCTCACATAGCACAGGCTGATAATGATTGTTGCCAAGACTGACTGAATTCCAACCCTTTCTACCTCCATTTCCCAAATTCTGGAATTAATAGGCAAGTGCTATCTGGTTTAAGAACAACCTTTAGTGAGGCAAGTTAGCACACGCCTTCTATCCCAGCACTAGGGAGGCAGATCTCTGAGTTTGAGGCCAGCCTGGTCGATAAAGTGAGTTCCAGGGCAGCCAGAGCCACACAGAGAATTCCTGTCTTGAAAAAACAAACAAACAAACAAACAAACAAACAGCCTTTAATGCTCTACAGCACAGTAGAGCAATTATAGCTGTATACTTTAAAATAGCTAGTAGATAGAATTTTGAATGTTATCAACACAAGGAAACAATAAATATTTGAGTGAGGCTGCTGTTATTATCTTGGTCTGGCTACTACACTTGTGTCGAAATGTTACATTGTGTCCCTAAAGAATATGCAATCATGTATCAATAAAAGAAACAGTCCTTCATCTGTATAGATCTTAGCACAATGCAAACAGGTAGTATTTGGTGCACACAATTTTACAGACACTGACCTGTGCTAACAATTTTAAAGAAATGGTTGTATTTTAAAATGAAGCTAATAAAAAAGTAACACATATTCAACTATAATGAAAAGGCCAAAAGCGGCACTGCTTAGGAGGGATAAGAAGGGGAGAGGGAAATGGAGGAAAGAAGGTCTGCAGTGGGTCACAAGAGGCTTGGCAAGAAGTCCAAGACCACAAGAGCTAGGACCTTTAGGTTTTACACATGCTAACATGCTTGGCAAACACTACCCACATGCTTGAGCTACATACCCAGCCCATGAGTCTGTGTGCCTGTTTGTAAAGACAGGGTCTTTCTGTAGAGCCCGAGCTGGCCTTGAACCTTAGATGCTCTTGCCTTACTTAACCTTGTCAGTTCTGCAATTATCCGTGTGGGCCGCTATGCCTATCTGACATTAGAAACTTTTGCCTGGAATGCTACCCTACATATAGCAGAAAGAGTTAAGAGATCTGCAAATGGTCAGCACTTAAGGAATAAACACTACTGCAGCCTTAATAAATACACAACTGAGAGACATGCATTACACAACACTCATTTCATCTAAAATACCTAAGGGTTTGCTTTCCTGTCCTCCTGTTCTGAGGCTGCCAGCTCTTTTTCTGTCCTCACCTTGCTCACTTTCTTAGTTCCTGGTTCTTAGTTGTTATCCTGGTTAGTTGTTTTTGTTGTTTGTTTGTTTGTTTTGTCAATTCCATATAAACTTAGTCATATCAGGGAAGAGGGCACCTTAACTGGAAAAAAAAAATGCCTTCCTCAGATCGGCCGGTAGGACATTTTCTTGGTTAGTGATTGATGTTGAGGGCCCAGCTCAGTGTGAGCAGTGCCACCCTGGGCAAGCAGTCCTGTGTTATATAAGAAAGGAGGCTGAGTACACGAAGGGGAGTAAGCCAGTAGTGTTCTCCATGACCTCTGCTTCAGTTTCAGTCTGACTTGCTTTGATGATGAACTGTAAGCTGAAATAAATCCTTTCTTCTCCAAATTTCTTTTTTGGTTATGCTGTGTTTATTATAGCAATTGAAACCCTAACTAAGATGGTTGTGGACTAGGAAATATAACAGCAAGATTTTGTGAGCAGTGGATATAAACCAGGAAAAATGTCCTATCTCCTCAAAGGCCATACATTTTGTTAAATTTTTAAAGTTTTATGTGTGTGAGTGTTTTGTCTGACTTTACGTCTATACATTAGGTGTGTGCCTGGTGCCTAAAGAGGCCAGAAGAGAGTGTCAGATCCCCTGGACCAAGAGTTTCAGATAGTTGTGACCCACCAAGTGGGTACTGGGAATCAAACCCAGTTCCCCAGGAAGTGCTCTTAATAGCTAAACCATCTCTCCAACCTGCCCTGAGGACACAAAACTCTTGTTCTGAGTTTTGGACAGTTAAGTGGAATGAAGTGATCTTCTGAGGAGTAAGAGACTCCAGCAGTGCCTTACCCTCTGCTTGCTGTCTGACCTTAAGCACACACACTGGCTTTGTAAGACCGGGAGAGAGAGGGCTGATACTAACAATTGTATCCTTTACCAGAAAACAATGCCTTTGGAGATTCTTTTGGTAAGATAATTCAAAGCAGTCTGCCAGCATGGAACATTAGTTAGAAAAACCACCTGGTAGGAACACACAGAACTATTTTTTCCTAGGCTGCCTCTAAAGCTGTTGGTCCACATTGAGCAGTCAAAGTAAAAGAATACATGCCCAAATTGCATGGTCCGTTAGCTTTAAAGCCCTTTTCTCTTTTGCACCTGGGGAAAAAAAGGACAGCGTTATTATCATGGCATGTACGATTTGAACAACTCCTTTCATATTAGCTGCTCTGTTTAAACAGTAAGATGCATCTAACTAGTGAACCCCAATAGAGCCTTACCATTGAAGGCACTAGCCAAAGCCAGGCTGAAAAGAGCACAGAGGGTGTGACATGGGAGGTGTGTTAAGAGGCAAAGGCCAGCCAGGCGGTGATGGCGCACACCTTTAATCCCAGCACTCGGGAAGCAGAGGCAGGCGGATTTCTGAATTCGAGGCCAGCCTGGTCTACAAAGTGAGTTCCAGGACAGCCAGGGCTATACCTTTCTCGTAAGCAAAAAAAAAAAAAAAAAAAAAAAAAAAAAAAAAGAGGCAAAGGCCAGTGTCACATGTCTCCCAGGCAAGGACTTTGGAAGTCAGTGAGATCATCCTCAGTGGGGGGGGTGCTGTAATTAACATACCTGCTGCCTGCTTCTTACCATGATCAGAAGATTTACAACTCCACTTTAAATACAGTAATGGAAATAGCAAACAAGAAGGCCACCCCACCAGAAGATAAAGAAGACAAGAACACTGCAGCAGCATCCTCATTATCCCTCTCAGGCAAATGGCCTTGTAAACCAGTAGAAGTGACAAGAACATTAGGGCAGTGAGGGTTTCTGGCGAAGGTGACAATGGCATTTCAGCTGCAGCTTGCTCCTTTGGGTGGCTCTGATGACTCAGTCCTCCAGCATGGTACTGGGCAACAAAAGAAGGGAATAGATGAAGACAATCAAATGGAAGAAACACACAAGTGTAGGCAGCTGGGCAGGAAATGCCATTTCTTCCATTTCCTGCCGGGCTGCCTACACTTGTGTGTTTCTCAGCTTTATGGTTTAGTGAATACCTTGTTATTGCTGTTAAAAAACATCTCACTATGGTGCCCAGAGCTGATCCTGTGCCACAGCGCTCTATACCCAAATACTGTTGGGAGAGAGCTAATCTCCTAGGAGTGCTAACTCACCTGTGAATACAGGTAAGACCACCACTTCTGCTCAAATTCCTGGCTCAAGAGGGACCCACCCTGAGCCATCAGGATACAGGAACTAAGGAACAGCCAGGGGACAGGATCCTTCTGGTTTCCGGCTGCATCCAGGAGCTGACTCTATGCTACAGCTCTCCATACCCAAATTCCTCCTGGAGAGATTTGGTCTCCCTGGAGTTCTGACACACAGCCTTGCAGGGATAAGCCACAGTCAGAGACAGCAAGACCAGCTAACACCACAGATAACCAGATGGCAAAAGGCAAGGGCAAGAACATAAGCAACAGAAACCAAGGTTACTTGGAATCATCAGAACCCAGTTCTCCCACCACACAGTGAGCCCTGGTTAACCCAACACACCAGAAAAGCAGGACTCTGATTTAAAATCACATCTCATGATGATGATAGAGGACTTTAAGAAGGACATAAATAACTCCCTTAAAGAAATACAGGAGAACATGGTAAATAGGTAGAATCCCTTAAAGAGGAAACACAAAAATCCCTTAAAAGAATTACAGGAAAACACAATCAAACAGAAGAAGGCAATGTATAAAACCATCCAGGATCTAAAAATGGAAATAGAAACAAAGAAATCACAAAGGGAGACAACCCTGGAATTAGAAAACCTAGGAAAGAGATCAGGAGTCATACATGCAAGCATCACCAACTGAATGCAACTGAATGCAAGAGATAGAAGAGAGAATCTCAGGTACAGAAGATACCATAAAAAACATTGACACAACAGTGAAAGAAAATGTAAAAAGCAAAAATCTCCTAACCCTAAACATCCAGGAAATCCAGGACACAATGAGAAGACCAAACCTAAGGATAATAGGTATGGAAGGGAGTGAATACTCCCAACTTAAAGGGCAAGTAAATATCTTCAACAAAATTATAGAAGAAAACTTCCCTAACCAAAAAAGAGATGCCCATAAACATACAAGAAGCCAAATAGATTGGATCAGAAAAGAAATTCCTCCTGTCACATAATAGTCAAAATACCAAATGTATAAAACAAAGAAAGAATATTAAAAGCAGTATGAGAAAAGGTCAAGTAACATATGAAGGCAGACCTATCAGAATTACACCAGACTTCTCACCAGAGTCTATGAAAGCTAGAAGATCCTGGGAAGACATCATACAGACCCTAAGGAGAACACAAATGCCAGCCCAGGCTACTATACCCTAAACCCTCAATTACCGTAGATGGAGAAATCAAGGTATTCCATGACAAAACCAAATTTACACAATATCTTTCCACAAGTCCAGTCCTACAAAAGATAGGTGGAAAACACCAACACAAGGAGGGAAACTACACCCTAAAAATAGGCAAGAAAGTAATCTTTCAATAAACCCAAAAGAAGATAGCCACACAAAAATAATTCCACCTCTAACAACAAAAATAACAGGAAGCAACAATCACTATTCCTTAATAGCTCTTAACATCAATGGACTCAATTCCCCAATAAAAAGACATAGACTAACAGACTGGATACGTAAACAGAACCCAGCATCTTGCTGCATACAGGAAACGCACATCAGTGTCAAAAAGAGACAATACCTCAGAGTAAAGGGCTGGAAAACAATTTTCCAAACAAATGGTCCCAAGAAACAAGCTTGAGTAGCCATTCTAACATTGAATAAAATTAACTTTCAACAAAAACTTATCAAAAAGATAAGGAAGGACACTTCATACTCATCAAAGGAAAAATCTACCAAGAAGAATCCTTAATCTTGAACATCTATGCTTCCAATCAAGGGCACCCACATTTATAAAAGAAACTTTACTAAAGCTCAAAGCACACATTGCACCGCACACAATAATAGTGGGAGACTTCAACACCTCACTCTCATCAATGGACAGATCATGGAAACACAACCTAAACGGAGACACAGTAAAACTAATAGAAGTGATGGACCAAATGGTTTTAACAGATATCTATAGGACATTTCATTCTAAAACAAAAGAATATACCTTTTTCTAGCACCTCATGGTACCTTCTCCAAAATTGACCATATAATTGGTCACAAAACAGGCCTCAACAGATAAAAGAAGATTGAAATAATCCCATGCATCCTATCAGATCACCATGGACTAAGGCTGGTCTTCAACACCAACAAAAACAACAGAAAGCTCATATACACATGAAACCCTACTCAATGATAACTTGGTCAAGGAAAGAATAAAGAAAGAAATTAAAGGCTTTTTAGAATTTAATGACCTGAAGGTACAACATACCTAAACTTATGGGACACAATGAACGCAGTGCTCAGAGGAAAACTCATAGCTCTGAGTGCCTCCAAAAAGAAACTGGAGAGAGCTTACACTAGCAGTTTAACAGCACCTGAAAGCTCTAGAACAATAAGAAGCAAATATACCCAAGAGGAGTAAACTGCAGGAAATAATCAACCTCGGGCTGCAATCAACTAAGTAGAAACAAAAAAGAACTATACAAGAATCAAAAAAGTCAGGAGCTGATTCTTTGAGAAAAATCAACAGGATAGATAAACCCTTACCAGACTAACCAGAGGGCGCAGAGACAGTATCCAAATGAAAAGGGAGATATAACCAAAAATAAATAAATAAATAAGTATCATTAGAAAATCTGGATGCTTCTGAGGCAGACCCTTTTGCAGGCTCCAGACATCTGGGCACTTTTCCTGCCAGAGGAGAGGTGTCCGCCTGGCCCAGAAGGGAGTTGCTGGAGCATCTGCGGGAGACATCTTGGTTCCCAGACTCCACCAAGACAGGTCTGTGCAGGTGAGAGTATGGACTACAGAAGCTAACAGCTTCTGGGACAGGCTGGAGCCACAGAGCTTCTGAGGCAGACCCCCCCCCCCCCGTCCCCTTTGAGGGCTCCAGACATCAGGGCACTTTCCCTGCCAGAAGAGAGGTGTCCGCCCTGTCCGGGAAGGCTTTGCCAGAGTACCTGAGGGAGCCATCTTGGTCCCTGGATCCCACTGAGACTAGTCTGCACAGGTGTGAGTGTGAACTACAGAAGCTAACAGCTTCTGGGACAGGTCCTGTTTCAGGCCTTCATCTTCTGCCAGGAGGCAAGTCTGAATGCCAGATATCTGTGCAGCTTCCCTGAAAGAGGAGAACCTACCTGCAGAGAGTGCTCTGACCACTGAAACTCAGGAGAGAGCTAGTCTCCCAGGTTTGCTGGTAGAGAATAACAGAATCATGAGAGGAACAAGCTCTAACCAGAGACAACTATAACAACTGACTCCAGAGATTACCAGATGGCGAAAGGCAGACTTAAGAATCTAACAGAAACCAAGACCACTCACCATCATCAGAACCCAGCACTCCCACTTCAGCCAGTCCTGGGCACCCCAACATACCCAAAAACATAGACCCGGATTTAAAGGCATATCTCATGATGATGGTAGAAGACATCAAGAAGGACTTTAATAACTCACTTAAAGAAATACAGGAGAACACTGCTAAAGAGTTGGAAGTCCTTAAAGAAAAACAGGAAAACACATCCAAATAGGTGATGGAAATGAACAAAACCATACTAGACCTAAAAAGGGAAGTGGACACAATAAAGAAAACCCAAAGTGATGCAACGCTAGAGATAAAAACCCTAGGAAAGAAATCTGGAACCATAGATGTGAGCATCAGCAACAGAATACAAGAGATGGAAGAGAGAATCTCAGGTGCAGAAGATTCCATAGAGAACATCAGCACAACAATCAAAGAAAATGCAAAATGCAAAAAGATCCTAACTCAAAACATCCAGGAAATCCAGGACACAAGGAGAAGAACAAACCTACGGATAATAGGAGTAGATGAGAATGAAGATTTTCAACTTAAAGGACCAGCAAATATCTTCAACAAAATTATAGAAGAAAACTTCCCAAACCTAAAGAAAGAGATGCCCATGAACATACAAGAAACCTACAGAACTCTAAATAGACTGGACCAGAAAAGAAATTTCTCCCGACACATAATAAGCAAAACAACAAATGCTCTAAATAAAGATAGACTATTAAAAGCAGTAAGGGAAAAAGGTCAAGTAACATATAAAGACAGGCCTATCAGAATTACACCAGATTTTTCACCAGAGACTATGAAAGCCAGAAGATCCTGGACAGATGTTATACAAACACTAAGAGAACACAAATGCCAGCCCAGGCTACTATACCCAGCCAAACTTTCAATTACCACAGATGGAGAAACCAAAGTATTCCACGACAAAACCAAATTCACACATTATCTTTCCACGAATCCAACCCTTCAAAGGATAATAACAGAAAAAAAAAAAAAAAGCAATACAAGGACGGAAACCAAGTCCTAGAAAAAGCAAGAAAGTAATCCTTCAACAAACCTAAAAGAAGACAGCCACAAGAACAGAATGTCAACTTTAAAAACAAAAATAATAGGAAGCAACAATTACTTTTCCTTAATATCTCTTAATATCAATGGACTCAAATCCTCAATAAAAAGGCATAGACTAACAGACTGGCTACACAAACAGGACCCAACATTCTGCTGCTTACAGGAAACCCATCTCAGGGAAAAAGACAGACACTACCTCAGAATGAAAGGCTGGAAAACAATTTTCCAAGCAAATGGTCTGAAGAAACAAGCTGGAGTAGCCATTCTAATATCTAATAAAATCGACTTCCAATCAAAGTCATCAAAAAAGACAAGGAAGGTGTCTTAGTTAGGGTTTTACTGCTGTGAACAGACAACATGACCAAGGCAAGTCTTATAAAAAGCAACGTTTAATTGGGGCTGGCTTACAGGTTCAGAGGTTCAGTCCATTATCATCAAGGTGGGTGCATGGCAGTATCCAGGCAGTCATGGCACAGGAAGAGCTGAGAGTTCTATGTCTTCATCCAAAGACTGCTAGTGGAAGACTGACTTCCAGGCAACTAGGGTGAGGATCTTATATCCACATCCACAGTGACACACCCATTCCAACCAGGTCACACCTATTCCAACAAGGCCACACCTTCAGATGGTGCCACCCCCTGGTCCAAGGATATACAAACCATCACAGAAGGGCACTTCATACTCATCAAAGGTAAAATCTTCCAAGAGGAACTCTCAATTCTGAATATCTATGCTCCAAATACAAGGGCGGCCACATTCATTAAAGAAACTTTAGTAAAGCTCAAAGCACACATTGCACCTCACACAATAATAGTGGGAGACTTCAACACACCATTTTCATCAATGGACAGATCATGGAAACAGAAACTAAACAGGGACACAGTGAAACTAACAGAAGTTATGAAACAAATGGATTTAACAGATATCTACAGAACATTTTATCCTAAAACAAAAGGATGTACCTTCTTCTCAGCACCTTCTGGTACCTTCTCCAAAACTGACCATATAATTGGTCACAAAACAGGCCTCAACAGATACAAAAATATTGAAATTGTCCCATGCATCCTATCAGATCACCATGGACTAAGGCTGATCTTCAATAACAAAATAAATAATAGAAAGCCAACATTCACGTGGAAACTGAATACTCTTCTCAATGATACCTTGGTCAAGGAAGGAATAAAGAAAGAAATTAAGGACTTTTTAGAGTTTAATGAAAATGAAGCCACAACATACCTAACCTTATGGGACACAATGAAAGCATTTCTAAGAGGAAAACTCATAGCTCTGAGTGCCTCCAAAAAGAAACTAGAGAGAGCACACACTAGTAGCTTGACAACATACCTAAAAGCTCTAGAACAAAAGGAAGGAAATTCACCCACGAGGAGTGGACAGCAGGAAATAATCAAACTCACGGGTGAAATCAACCAAGTGGAAACAAGAAGAACTATTCAAAGAATCAACCAAACGAGGAGCTGGTTCTTTGAGAAAATCAACAAGATAGATAAACCCTTAGACAGACTCACTAGAGGGCACAGGGACAAAATCCTAATTAACAAAATCAGAAATGAAAAGGGAGACATAACAACAGATCCTGAAGAAACCCAAAACACCATCAAATCCTTCTACAAAAGGCTATACTCAATAAAACTGCAGAACCTGGATGAAATGGACAAGTTTCTAGACAGATACCAGGTACCAAAGTTAAATCAGGATCAGGTTAATGATCTAAACAGTTCTATATCCCCTAAAGAAATAGAAGCAGTCATTAATAGTCTCCCAAACAAAAAAAGCCCAGGACCAGATGGGTTTAGTGCAGAGTTCTATCAGACCTTCAAAAGATCTAATTCCAGTTCTTCACAAACTATTCCTCAAAATAGAAGCAGAAGGTACTCTACCCAACTCATTCTATGAAGCCACAATTACTCTGATACCTAAACCACAGAAAGACCCAACAAAGATAGAGAACTTCAGACAAATTTCCCTTATGAATATCGATGCAAAAATACTCAATAAAATTCTCGCTAACCGAATCCAAGAACACATAAAAACAATCATCCACCCTGACCAAGTAGGTTTCATTCCAGGGATGCAGGGATGGTTTAATATACAGAAATCCATCAATGTAATCCAGTATATAAACAAACTCAAAGACAAAAACCACATGATCATCTCGTTAGATGTGGAGAAAGCATTTGACAAACTCCAACACCCATTCAAGATAAAAGTCTTGGAATGATCAGGAATTCAAGGCCGATACCTAAACATGATAAAAGCAATCTACAGCAAACCAGTAGCCAACATCAAAGTAAATGGTGAGAAGCTGGAAGCAATCCCACTAAAATCAGGGACTAGACAAGGCTGCCCACTTTCTCCCTACCTCTTCAACATAGTACTTGAAGTCCTAGCCAGAGCAATTCGACAACAAAAAGAGATCAAGGGGATACAAATTGGAAAAGAGGAAGTCAAAATATCACTTTTTGCAGATGATATGATAGTATATATAAGTGACCCTAAAAATTCCACCAGAGAACTCCTAAACCTGATAAACAGCTTCAGTGAAGTAGCTGGATATAAAATTAACTCAAAAAAGTCAATGGCCTTTCTGTACACAAAGGATAAACAGGCTGAGAAAGAAATTAGGGAAACAACACCCTTCTCAATAGTCACAAATAATATAAAATACCTTGGCATGACTCTAACTAAGGAAGTGAAAGATCTGTATGATAAGAACTTCATTTCTCTGAAGAAAGAAATTAAAGAAGATCTCAGAAGATGGAAAGATCTCCCATGCTCATGGATTGGCAGGATCAACATTGTAAAAATGGCTATCTTGTCAAAAGCAATCTACAGATTCAATGCAATCCCCATCAAAATTCCAACTCAATTCTTCAACGAAGTAGAAAGGGCAAACTGCAAATTCATCTGGAATAACAAAAAACCTAGGATAGCAAAAACTCTTCTCAAGGATAAAAAAAAAAAAATCTCTGGTGGAATCACCATGACTGACCTAAAGCTGTACTACATACAGACCAATTGTGATAAAAACTGTATGGTACTGGTATAGTGACAGACAAGTAGACCAATGGAATAGAATTGAAGACCCAGAAATGAACCCACACACGTATGTTCATTTGATATTTGACAAGGGAGCTAAAACCATCCAGTGGAAAAAAAGATAGCATTTTCAACAAATGGTGCTGGCACAACTGGTGGTTATTATGTAGATTAAGATTGCGAATTGATCCATTCCTATCTCCTTGTACTAAGGTCAAATCTAAGTGGATTAAGGAACTCCACATAAAACCAGAGACACTGAAACTTATAGAGGAGAAAGTTGGGAAAAGCCTCGAAGATATGGGTACAGGGGAAAAATTCCTGAATAGAACAGCAATGACGTGCTGTAAGATCAAGAATTGACAAATGGGACCTCATAAAATTGCAAAGCTTCTGCAAGGCAAAAAGACACTGCCAATAAGACAAAAAGGTCACCAACAGATTGGGAAAGGATCTTTACCTATCCTAAATCAGACAGGGGACTAATATCCAATATATATAAAGAACTCAAGAAGGTGGACTCCAGAAAATCAAATAACCCCATTAAAAATGGGGTTCAGAGCTAAACAAAGAATTCTCACCTGAGGAGTCCCGAATGGCTGAGAAGCACCTGATAAAATGTTCAGCATCCTTAATCATCAGGGAAATGCAAATCAAAGGAACCCTGAGATTCCACCTCATACCAGTCAGAATGGCTAAGATCAAAAATTCAGGTGACAGCAGATGCTGGCGAGGATGCGGAGAAAGAGGAACACTCCTCCATTGTTGGTGCGATTGCAAGCTCATACAACCACTTTGGAAATCAGTCTGTCGGTTCCTCAGAAAATTGAACATAGTACTACTGGAGGATCCAGCAATACCTCTCCTGGGCATATATCCAGAAGATGTCCCAACCGGTAAGAAGGACACATGCTCCACTATGTTCATAGCAGCCTTATTTATAATAGCCAGAAGCTGGAAAGAACCCAGATGCCCCTCAACAGAGGAATGGATACAGAAAACGTGGTAATTACATAATGGAGTACTACTCAGCTATTCAAAAAATGGATTTATGAAATTCCTAGGCAAATGGATGGACCTAGAGGGCATCATCCTGAGTGAGGTAACCCAATCACAAAAGAACTCACACAATATGCACTCACTGATAAGTGGATATTAGCCCAGAAACTTAGAATACCCAAGATATAAGATACAATTTGCAAAACATGAAACTCAAGAAGAACGAAGACCAAAGTGTGGACACTTTGCCCCTTCTTAGAATTGGGAACAAAACACCCATGGAAGGTGTTACAGAGACAAAGTTTGGAGCTGAGACAAAAGGATAGACCATCTAGAGACTGCCATATCGGGGGATCCATTCCATAATTAGCTTCCAAACGCTGACACCATTGCATACACTAGCAAGATTTTCCTGAAAGGACCCTGATATAGCTGTCTCTTGTGAGACTATGTCGGGGCCTAGCAAACACAGAAGTGGATGCTCACAGTCAGCTATTGGATAGATCACAGGGCCCCCAATGGAGGAGCTAGAGAAAGTACCCAAGGAGCTGGGGGGATCTGCAACCCTATAGGTGGAACAACAATATGAACTAACCAGTACCCCCCGGAGCTCGTGTCTCTAGCTGCATATGTATCAGAAGATGGCCTAGTCGACCATCAGTGGAAAGAGAGGCTCTTTGGTCGTGCAAACTGTATATGCCTCAGTACAGGGGAACGCCAGGGCTAAGAATTGGAGGGGGGAGCGTGGGGGGGGGGGGACACTTTTGGGATAGCATTGGAAATGTAAATGAAATAAATACCTAATAAAAAATAAAAATAAAAAAATGGATGAAATGGATAATTTTCTAAACAGATACTTAAGTAAGTATTCAATATGGCAAAGACTGGTGATTGTATATTTCAAGAATGGAAAAACTATTCAAAATTGAGGGAAATTACCATAAAAGTCCTTCTAGACCAGCAGTGGCCATAACAAAATAAACATTGCCTTGAACTATAAGCAATAAGCCAGAGGGAGAGTTGATAAAGAGATGGCCAGAGCATGGTGCTAGCCTTGCTATACTAGGACAGCTATTGGGGCAGCACGGTCTCTCCGCTCTGTTCCCATGTAATGAGAACCATAAAAACATGTTCTATTAAATGGTGTATGAACCAGTAGTTTGAGTATGGAGAAAATAGTGAATTATTGTTAATTCTATTCATAAGAATCGTTCCCTGGACTAAGGAGATGGCTCAGTTGGTGTTTACTGTGTGTTTCTGTCCAGTCCCCAGAAACATGTGAAAAATCCAGATATGGAGTCAAGCACTTTCACTAGTGCTGTAGAATTAGCTGGTGTTCACTGGCTAGCCAGCCTGGCCTTATAGGTGAGTTATAGGTTAAAAGGGAGACAAACAAAAAAGAAATAAGAACAAACTAGATAGCATCTGAGGAATGACTCCTGAGGTTGACAATTTCAACCTCTACATGTATATGCACACACCTCTACACACAACAATGCATACATGCAGCTCCACACACATACACAACTCCACACACAAATACATTTACCATAACCAATACAGGGTATTACCAACAGTTAAATTCCTTATGGATTCTTTTATAATCTACCCATTTTCTCAATTAATACTATTTCTGTGGGAGAAAATGCTCTAAAATTGCAGCTGTGTCTTTTTATTTATTTATTTATTTATTTATTTTTATTACAATTTTCCTCAATTACATTTCCAATGCTATCCCAAAAGTCCCCCATACCCTCCCCCCCACTTCTCTACCCACTCATTCCCATTTTTTTTTGGCCCTGGCGTTCCCCTGTACTGGGGCATATACAGTTTGCGTGTCCAATGGGGCAGCTGTGTCTTTACAGCACAAGTAAGTGAAGGTGCTTGGACTCATGTACAGACCCATCAATACTAGCACAAACACACCCGTGTTGACGGAACAGCACTCTACATAGCGCCATCAGCCTGAATCCAGGCTATCAGTCAGTCAGTCAGTCAGTCAGTCAGTCGGTCCATATGTCTATCCACTAATCATGAGAGACATGTTGTTGCTACATGTAGCTCAGGCTTACCTGAAACTTACTCGGTAGCCCAGGCGGCCTTGAACTCATAACTTTACTGCCTCTCTACCCAGTGTTAGGATTACAGGTGCTGCCATCCTTAGCTTTTTTGTCCACTTTTCATCATACTACAAGATATAAACTATATAATAAAAAGTAAAACAACAGCTGGGAATGGTGGCTCACACTTTTAATCCCAACATTCTGGAGGCAAAGGCAGGAGGATCTCTGTGTTTGAGGCTAAGAAGGTCTATAGAGCAACTTCCAGAAGAGCCAAGGCTATGCAGAGAAATCTTATCTTAAAAACATAGTAATGATTAAAAAACAACAACAAAAATCATCAAACCACTCTTGTTTGTTTGTTTGTTTTGTTTTTCAAGACAGGGTTTCTCTGTATAGCCCTGGCTATCGTGGAATTCACTCTGTAGTCCAGGCTGGCCTTGAACTCAGAAATCCACCTGCCTCTGCTTCCCAAGTGCTAGGATTAAAGGCGTGCGACACCACTGCCCGGTGTACCAAACCACTCTTGATGTCAAAGTGTAGATGTTTAAAGCCCATCCTTTTTGTCCCTTTCTCTGGATAGCTTTCCCTCATAACTGACCATTTTCAACGCTGAAGGATGTCAAATGCTATGGATGGCAAAGCAGTTTAGTAGTACAGCCAACTCCAACAACCTGAATCTGACCTCTGTGACCCTCAAGTGGAAGGAGAGAACCGTCTGCTCATATGACACTCAAATGCCTCCTACACTAAACATACGCACACACAGACGCACACATATATACATGCAACTACATACACACAAATACATTTTCCACAACCAATACAGGTTCTTAAATGTAACATTTAAAACATCCAAAGTATGGAGTTGAAGAGAGAAGGCTCAGAGGTTAAGAGCACTGGTTGCTCTTCCTGAGGAATTCCCAGCACCCACACTGCAGCTTAGAATTGTCTGTAACTCTATCTCCAGGAGATCTGACAGCCTCACACAGACATACATGCAGGTAAAACACCAATGCACATAAAATAAAAATAACTAAGTTATACAAACATTAAAAGAATCTAATGTAATATAAAGCAATATTCTACTTTGAGAATTAGATTCATTACTTGGATAAATGAGCTTGTATTGTGCTGGAAAGATGGTTCAGTAGTTAAGACGACTAGTTGATCTTCTAGAGATCCTACATTCAATTCCCAGCAACCATATAGTGGCTCACAACCATGAATAATTGGATCTGATGTCCTCTTCAGGCATACAGGTATACATGTAAATAGAGCATTAATACAATTAATACAGTAAATAAATAAAAAAAGTATTTAAAAATGAGCTTGTATTAAAATATCAGTGGTAAATTTGAACACAGAAATCAATATTTAAAAACAAACAATGTTCTAGTTACAATACTTAGTACAAAGAGAAAGGGGAAGGGGAAGAAGGGGAAGAAGGGGAAGAAGGGGAAGAAGGGGAAGAAGGGGAAGAAGGAAGGGGAAGAAAGGGAAGAAGGAAGGGGAAGAAGGGGAAGGGAAGGAAGGGGGAGGGGAAGGGAAGGAAGGGGGAGGGGAAGGGAAGGAAGGGGGAGGGGGAGTGGAGGGGAGGGGGAAGAGGGAGTGGAAGGGAAGGGAGGGGGACGGGGAGGGGAGGGGAGGGGAAGGAGGGGGGAAGGGGAAGGAAGGGGGAAGGGAAGGGGAAGAGGAGGGGGAAGGGAAGGGGAAGGGGGAAGGGGAAGGGAAGGGAAAGGAAGGGAAGGAAAAGAAGAGAGAACCACAACCGATAAAATGCAGAGTTTTGGAGCCCAGTCCTAAAGGATAGATCTAGACACTGGTCCTGTACCTAAGGCTTGGGAATCACTGCAGAAGAGGAGGCAGAATGATAGCAAGGAACAAAGAGTTAGCTGTGAAATTGTCTCCTAGAGATGTCAGAGAAGTCACACCCATGGAATCTCATGAAGTGGCTGAACAACATCAACAGACACACTAGCAACAATGGCCAGGGGTGGGGAGACCTCAAGCCTACATAAAGAACTACAGCAACTAAGGAATGCTAAGTGGGAGAAATAGTCTTCCCATGCAAAGAGGACACATACCACTTTTTTTGTTTGTTTGTTTTTGGTTTTTTTCGAGACAGGGTTTCTCTGTATAGCCCTGGCTGTACAGAAATCCGCCTGCCTCTGCCTCCAAGTGCTGAAATTAAAGGCCTGCGTCATCACTGCCTGGCTACACATACCACTTGGTGACCCAATACCAAATGGTTAGCCCTGAAAACACATAAAAGTAACATGATACAGATGGATGAAGTTGTATTTAGGAATATATTCCTGTGTGTGTGCGCACACAGACACACAGAGGACATATATATGTAACACACATATACATACATAAAGATAACAACAACTGAAAAGAGGTCAGTGCCAAGCATGTGGTGGTGCACACCTTTAATTCCCACACTTGGGAGGCAGAGGCAGGACGATCTCTGAGTATACAAAGCAAGTTCCAGGACAGCTAGGGCTGTTACATAGAGAAACCCTGTCTCAAAAACACCCCCCCCCAAAAAAAAAAACAAACGGAGGAACGAGGTCACAAATTGAAGAGGGCAGGGGAATGGGAAGCAGGAACTCATGTAACTGCATTATAATCTCAAAAGTATTTTTTAAAGTTGCCCTATTTTTAATTATGTGTGTGCATGCATGTATGTACACAGGAGTGCTAGTGCCCCTGGGGCCAGATGTATGAATTCTCCTGGAGTTGGGGCTAACTGGCTGTTGTGGGGGCTGGGAACAGAATTTGGGTCCTCTGTAAAAGCAGTATGTATTTTTAACTGCCGAGCCCTCTCTCTAGCACTCAGACTTAATTCATTAAGACAAGAGACTCACTATGTAGATCAGCTGACCTTGAACTCACAGAGATCCATCCACCTCTGCCTCCTGAGTACTGGAATTAAAAGTATGTGTGCCACCATGCTTAGCCAATTTTGATTTTTTATAACTGAATATTTAGTTTAAGGGTACATCCTTCCTGTTGTTACTGAGTATAATGTTGTATAAATATCAATTAGATCAAATTGGCTGATTAAAGCTCCCATGACCCTATTTTTGGTCTGTTCTATCACTGACAGTATTACTGAAACTTCTAATTATGATGTGGACTGTCTATTTCATTTGCAGCTCAGCTGTATGTATTTGAATCTGTTATTAGGCATATATACACTTTAAAATATTATGTCCTCTTAATGAATTTTATCTTTATTTCCAATTGTTACTCCTTGTCTTATAAACTATTATATTACCATGTATGGCAGAGATCTGGGCCAATTAGCATTCTATTCTCCTGAAAGGACCTACTGTGCAGAGATAGACATGGACACAGCATCAGGAAACTGCGTGCCAGGCCTTGAGTCTGACAAAACTATGTCTTGGAAATAGGTGAGACTCTGGCAAAACAAAGAACTGGAGCCTCTGTCACCACCCTGTACCAAAATGAGTCTCAAAATAGCTCAAAGGTGGAAGATGGACCTGGATGCATTCCAACCCCCACAGGATGGGGCGGATTTTTAATGCTGGATTTCTAATTATGTGACACACTGCCAGTCTGCGTTAGGGTTCCTGACATCTAGAAGGAAAAATCTCACAAATGTTCTACCAAATGATAAGTATTATCCAATAGCTCCATATAACTAAAAATGAGAAGCCAAACCACTGAGCACCCATAGTCAGCAGCAAAGCAAACATGCATGCCTGCAGGGAAGGATGCCCCCATGAACTGGACTGAGCCAGGAGCAGAAGTTGAGGCTGGGTCACATGTCAGTGGTGGAGCTTAGAGGTAATTTTAAACCAGAGAAGAAGCATGCAGGAAGGAACAGTAAAGCCTACTGACAAAATGGCAGAAAACACGTGCAAATGATATATCTGATGGGCTAGCATCAGAATATATTAGAAACTCCTGGCACTGAATAGCAAAGCCACCAAGCAGCTTTAATTTTACTATTATTGGTACACGTGTATGTGTGTGTACACCTGGTTGGGGCACACATGCCAAAGCATGCACATGGAGGCCAGAAGGACAAGTTTTATGTGTTGGTTCTCTACTTTTACTTTGGACAGCCTTGCAAAGCAAGCACTTTTACCAGCTGAATTACCTTGCCTGCATACCTTCAAATAACTCCAAAAAAATGGGGCAGGTCTAGGTAGTGTGTGTGTGTGTGTGTGTGTGTGTGTGTGTGTCCAGGAGCTCACGTGCAGCCTGAAAAGGAAGCATGGTGAGCCTCATCTCAAAAAAGGAAAAAGATGGGGAGGGTCCAAAAAACACGTATTAACGGAAGATACAAAAATGATTAACATGAAGAGATCATGTACTGTTATTAATCTCAAGGGAAATGCAAATCAAACCTAAAAAGGGGTGTCACCTCATGGTGGTGAAAATGCCTATTCCCCAAATGGAAAGAACCACTGTTGGTGAGAGTGTGGAGAAGCTGCAATCTTGACGGTGCCAGTGGGAATGTGAAATACTTCAGCTGTTAATGAAAACTGCCGGCAATTCTTTTAAGAAATTTATGCAGGCTATCCCAAAAGTCTGACATCAGGATCTCAAAGATAGCTTCACCCTCTGTCAATAGCAGCATTTACTGTAACATTTAAGGTATTTCTTAACAGCCAACTTATGGGGGAAAAAAACCCTAAATATTCATGGATGGATGAGTAAAGAAAATGGGTAAATATTCAAAGAAATGGTCTTACTTTGGCTTTCTATTGCTATGATCAAAAGCAACTTGGGGGAGGGGTATGTTCTGGCACACAGATATGCTGGGTTACATCTAGTGGAAACTGAAGCAGAAGCTGAAGCAAGGCAGGAAGCTGGGACAGGAACTGAAGCAGAGACATGGAGCGTGCTGTTCACTGGCTCTCATCAGTGCTCCTCTACTTGCTGTTTCCATACCAACAAAGCCATCTGTACAGGGTAGCACTGACCAATATGAGTGGGACTCTCCCAATCAATAACTAATCAAATATATGTCCCACAGACCCGTCTCCAGGCAATTCCTCAAATGAGATTCCTTCTTCTCAGATATGTCTAGGCCTATGTCAAGTTGACAGAAACCAACCAGTACAGGAATATTAATTTAGCTTTTAGAAATAAATTTTACCACATGCTAAATATAGATAAAACTGAAGGACATTGTGCTAAGTGAAATAGGCCAGTCCACTAGGACAAACTTGAGATCCACTTACATGCAGAATCTTAGATAATCCACTCTTAGAAACAGAGACTGGATTCCAGGGATTGGGAGGCCAGAAAAGTGGCAAAGTTGTGTGTTATACTGTGTGTCCTACTAACAGTTCTAATTAATAGATCTCATTTTCTTCTTACAACAAACAAACAAAATCCCAACCTTAAAAATCAAAACTCTCCCAAATCGTGCAGGACTCTAACATTTCTAGTTGTGTGCTGCATGCTTGTTCCGACTGTCACATTCCTGCTAGCAGAATGTGATGTTCTACAGCCTTTTCACATCATAGTCACACACTCAACATCGGATTCTGGGGAACAGGGCATTAGTTAAGTATTTTAACACTCATGTTCATGCATACAACAACACCATGTTCTCCTCATTATATTGGTATTTGCACTCGAAGTATTAGAACAAAGCTATCAGTAAACATTTAAACCATCAGCAAGGAGTGAGATGAGAGGGCTGCAGTGCTGGGGCTGCAGAGGCCAGGGCAGAGAAGGGCAGCAAGCATTCCAGAAGGCAGAGGCAGAGAGGCAGGGAGGGGAAGAGAGAGTGGCAGAGAGAAGGGAAGAGAGGGGAAGAGAGAGGCATAGAGGGGCAGAGAGAGGGGCAGAGAGAAAGGGGCAGAGAGAGAGGCAGAGAGAGGCAGAGAGAAAGGGGCAGAGAGAGAGGCAGAGAGGCAGAGGCAGAGGCAGGTGTGACCACTATTTTTGACTCTCACAGCACCTGAGAAGCACTGTGCCGGGTAGCAACAGAAATGAAGTCTTACAGGGACCTTATAGGCCATTTTTTCCAACCTCCCAGTTTCTGCTCATCAGTCCTTTTCTTGTCTGAGTGCAGAGGCAGAGAGAACCCCATTATGTACTGATCTTGGCTATTTTTGTCTTCTTTGGCCCACATTCAAAGTGAAGAGAGGGGGAATGTGCTTAATATAAAATACACATTGCAGTTCCTTTTAACCTCTTATTTGCAGAAAAACTATTCCTTTAAAATCTCATGTTGGATACTCCATGTTCATACCCATAAAGGATAATACAAAAGCTTAATAAGATACTTTATGATAACCATATTAATGAAGCTAAGACAGAAGAATCTGGGCTTTGTGGCCAACCTGGACTACATAATATGTTCAAGGCCAGCCTAGGCTATATAGTTAGACTCTGTCTTCAAATTTAAAAAAATGTTATCATGATGTTATCAGAATTTTCATTTCATTTTTCAAACGTATGTAAGTTTTATTAATATAAAAGAACACAGGTCTTAAGAATGTCTTTTCAGAATGTATTTTGTATTGAGATTTTTCTGTTGTTATAAGACTTGGTTTCAAAACAACAGGTCCACTATGTCACACTGTATACTAACTCAGTCAGTCATTCAGTCAACACCTATTAAACGTGTACCAGTTGCCAGCATTTTCCCACATATGGCAAAAAGGGGAAAAAGATTAGAATGAGGGAGAAGGTGGTAAGACGTTTAGTGGGTACACAGCAAAAGGAAGTGAGGAGACACTGTCACTGAACATAGAATTTCAGTGCAGCGAAAGAGAAGCAAACAAAACTCCTCTCGATATGTATCAATCAAAGAGCAGAGGGCCTGGATCTGTGTGTCCCAGGAGGAGAGGAAAGACCCCTTCCTTCATCAGGAGTGTGGCCGCTGCTGCCCTCTGGTTGCCAAGCAGCAGGACACTGCCTGCTGGCCAGGTACTTACTACTTCTACATTTCAGAGGTCCTGATCACTAACCTTATTATGGAAGCCTCCTGTTATGGTGCTATTTGAATTCTACCACAATTTGCATTTTGGAAGCCACTGCCTGTATCTTCTCTTGCAAACAGAGGATTTCATTGTACTCTGTTGTACAGAAAATACTCAAGGGCTCTTATGTAAACCCCACTCAGCCCAGGAGCTGAATGGAACCCCCCAGGGTCATCCAAGACTCTCCACCACGCTGTGATCTATGCTAGGAGGAAGGCCAGGATTTAATCACTCCTTTATAGAAATGAATTAATTGATATAAATCCAGAAAAAAACAGTTATAGATAATATGTCTTAATAAGTAGTGGCTACCATGTACCTACATAGACCAGGAACTAAGTTTTCTGCCATAGAAAGAGAGGTTTAGAGAGATTAGGCATTTGGGCCAATTAGGCAATGGTCCATGTCACAAGCAAATGCCTGAAGGCAAAGGCTGAGTCTCCAGTCCTTCCCAGAGTCTTAGAAGGAGGATGCAACCAATGACTGTGGAGGGCTGCTTCTGTTTTGCTTTTGATATATTTTTTAATTTTTGTTTTCTCTACATGTGGTATTAGGACAGAGTAATTCTCTTTAAAATTTTAAAAGATTCGCTTTATTTAGTGTGTGTTTCTAGGAGCACAGGTACTATGGCATACAGTTGGTTCTCTACTTCTCCCATGTAGGTCCCAGAGATAAAATCCTCAGCCAGGAGCCAAGAAAGTACCTTTACCTACGGAGACATCTCATCAGCTCAGAATAGAATAACTCTTAAAAGAATTTGATTAGTTAGAAATAGGTTCAATTTTCATATTAATTAAAGTTCATATACCTATAGAAACATCACATGGTACATATATATACACACACACATACACATACACATTTATATGTCAATTATAAATAAAAACCTACAAATTATGGGTTCTATGTGATGTTATCATATGGGTCTACATGTCTAATACTCAAATCATATCTCTTGCAAGATTTGCTTCATTTTACTTTTTGGTAAAAACATCTAGAATCCCTCTAGTTCTTTTGGAATTATGCTCAAATTTATACTGACATCTTACCAAACTTCTACAGAATGTGGTATCTTTACAGCTAAAATGATTGCCTCCTAAGATATAGTAGCCTTTCTATGATGTAAGAACAACAGAGGGGAGGGAGGGAAAGAGAGTGAGAGAGGGAGAGGAGGGGTCGGGAGGAGAGGAGAAGGTTACATAACAGTAGAATCCATTTTTTCACTTTCTCCTACAAATCCCCAGTCACAGGGTACAGCTGCTCTGAATGGCTCCCTCCTTGGTGAGTGCTTGCACCAAAGGTAACCGGTGCTCTTGCATTCACCCCGAAATAAGATCTGACAGCTGTGCACTCTGCACCGAGCAGCATTACGTAAGAAGCAGCTCAAGAGGCAAAGCACAGGGAAAGGAGGCTTTGGTGAGGCGGAGGTCACTGGGAAAACACTCCACTGAGAGAGCACTGCAGGCAGACCACATGACGGGCTATCATGGAAACTGTTCTGTTTCCCACAGTAGCTGACTGCACGTGTGTACCAGAGGCAGTGCCCTTCTATGCCAGCATCTGCATGGACTGAGTTCCTGCTAGAGCTGCAGGTCTTTCAGGGATATTCGCCCAAGTCAAGCAGGACCCTTTCTTTTTTCTTTTCTTTCTTTTTCTGAAAACATTTTTGAACATGTTACTCCACAGGCACATTTTAAAAAAAACCTGTTATTTTAATAGGAGGAGTCAAACTCTGAGACTTCTGAACCTTATTAGTGATGCTAAACACTGTGAGAATACTTCACTGTCCCACAGAAAACCCTTCTTGACATGGACTGTTAATGAACAGGCCTCAGCTGGGTTTCATCTGCTAGCTCCAGAGAAAGAAGTCTTCCACATTTTATGTTCTTAAAACAAAATAGAAGAGAAAAAAAACCCCAAAATAAACAAAAACAAGTATGCTGAGGCCAGGGTAGAGCTCACTGGTATAGTGTCTGCCTGGCAGGCACAAGGTTCTAGGTTCAGGCTCCAGTTCTGGTGGTGGCCAGGGTCACAATCAGTCACAGTTAATACTTTCTGGATGTGCAGGATTTACTTCTTATAAAGCTATGTGAAAAAAACCTAAAAGATACAGTCTTCAGGAGAGGGGAAAGTATATGCTTGTTCATGCAAATCCTTCAACAGACCCGGCTGCTTCCAACCAATCCTGCTCAGCAGCATTTGCAGAACCTGACTTAGCACTAAGGGATCATGTCATAGGCCGTCTTGCCTAGCAGATGCACCTCTTTGAAGATGCTTTGGAAGTCCCAGGATCTCTAGACTCTGCAGATGGTTCTTCCCTTCTAACTTAATAGGCACTTACGGGCCACTTTCCTGGGAAAAGTCCTGTAAGATCAGGCTATAAATCACCAAAACTCAGCAGCCTACAGGTATTTATTGATTTGTTTACTTATTTATTTTTGGTTTATAAGTGGACGATGTGGCTAAGGCTGGATGTACATATTTCCATTTTCTGCCAATTTTTGATTTATTGAACTGTCTCAATTCCATTTTAAAACAAAAATATTGGTTGAAAAGTAACCCCCAAATAGTATGAAGACTACAATCTATTCCTCAGTATAGAAAACGCAGAGTATACTGAGGCATGTTTGTTGTTTTGTTTTTTAGCATGAATAAAATAAATGCTGGTGTTAAAAGTCAGGATGGATTATAAATCTGGATAAAGTCCCTTAGTAGAGAGCCTGGTGCACTCTATATGCTGAATAAATGTTAAATAAATTAACAGATAACCCCCACACACACACTTCCAGGCCTAACACCTTTTTTTTTTGCAATCAAATATTTCCATTCGAACATTAATGATACTCTGTGTAAACTGAATATTCTTGAGTCTTAAGACAACTTTTAACTATCAGGAAGTTACTATAAAATGCTGGCTCATCTGCCTGCTGAGTGTAGCTGGGTCTCCTTACACATGACTTCAAGTTGCATATCCCCTGATTTAGCATGTAAAGAGCACAACTTCAAGGCCTTATACCATGAAGTAAGTACAGGCAAGATATATGTGTGTGTGTGTGTAGATATATAGATATATATAATCTTCATAAAGGAAGATTCAGGTACACTGCATAAAACATGTTACAGCAGGAATTAAAAACAATATATGCAAGGTGAAAGTCACCACAAAGAGACGCAGGGAAGCTGCCAGTCACAGCGTCTATGGTCCCAGGGCAGCAATCCTCTTATTACTGTGGTCAATGTATTAACGGAAGGAGGAGAGAAGACAGAAACTACGGGAAATGCACACCATCTGCTCACTCCAGATGCGACTGAACATGCCTGCTACAGCAAAGCCTCGGACAGAATCGGACAGATAAGACTTAATCCCTTTCTGAAATCACCAACAGAGGTAGATACATTGCAAAACAGATACATGCAAGGCCAAACTAATGATTAGAGACCTTTATAACATCGTCAAGACTTAGCAGTGTGTACAGTGATTACAGAGAACATTGTCACAGCACCCGAGAAAACGGGGCTGGATTTCTATGAGCTCTATTTAGCTCTACCTTAAATAAAATCAGGATTTAAACATGTCCTTTCCTTGAATAGCAAGAACATTTCAGTCAAATCACCTTAATTTTTCAAAGGCATCCAAAGATGAGCCTGTAACACTGCACACTCCAAGCACTGAGCATTCTTTATGAGAAAAGGCCAGAAACAAAAATACTCTTACCTTGAAATTGTGAACCTTTTCATATTTTGGAATTTGTTCATTTTCTTTCAGAGTTGCTCTTCTAACAAGTGATGTCAACTGCGAATAAGCAAAGAGTTTCAGAGGTTGCCAGATTGTCACAGATGACTTTTGAGAGCCCAGTTTCATTCCCAAGGCTGCTATCAGTAAGCCTTGCTGCCGGCCCTCGGGTTTTGCTTTGTGGACTGTGGCTCTGTTAGCTTTCCTCCCCGACCAAGACTCTTTGGATGGCATTCTGATATTCAACGGAATAGAAAGACAAAAACCAAAAAACCCTGTGTCAGCCTGCGACTGCCGGTGAACTCTACTCAGCTAGCACATGAGCATGCTGCAGCCAGCTCCGAGCCCTAACCTAGAGAGCCGTGGCCACGCCACGCACCAGAGCACAGGGAGGTGCAGGAGAGTGATGAAGCACTTCTTCACAAGGCCGATTTAACACACAAATTCTCTCTTCCTTTTATAACAGGGCTCTATATTTAAGCTTCTGAAAACTTAAGAGTCTGCAGAGGAAATCAGTCTGTGCTACCATACAAAGCATGCAGCATCTCTCCTTGGGAGTCCTTTTTTAAAAAGCCTGACAATTGTGACAAATGACACATTGCTGAAAGCTTTCTTCTCTGCTCAACACGTCAATGTCCATTCTGAATGAGAGATGCCTACATACAGCCTGCAGTCAGTCGCTAGCAACAGACACCCGGCGAACTCACTTGCAGGAGGGGGAGAAGAGGGAGGGATTTGCAGGGGGAAGCAAGACTAGACTGGCCACAGGAAGAGCCGAGACAACCAATGAAAACCCAGTAGCAGTATTTAAGTACTGTGTTCCTCAACTCGCTCTTTCCCCCCTCCTCTCATGCAAGATTTTTCTTGCTGGCTCAAGGAAAGAAAAAAAAATATCTGTAGAAAGGTAATGAGCAATGAGTGAGTCCCACACTAAAGGCAGAGGAAATCAGCACATACCAAGGGTTGTAATTAAGAGCAAAACTAGCCAAACAAATCAATGTCTGCTAGGTAGACTCTGAGGGCCAGCCCACGCCTCTGCATGTCATGTGTGGAATGAGCTGCCCCACTGGGGTGAACCCAGACTTCTTTTTTGCGCATTGGGGGTGAGGCCGCTTAACTGACCTCCAGTTTTATTAAAGGTGAACAAAAAATAGCTACATATTTTGATGAAGAAAAACAGGACTTTAAGTGTTGCATTTTCATCCAGAATAGAAAGCATGCGTGTGGCATGGGTGACATCCGCTAGTGGGCGGCTTTGTCTACACTGTGCATTTGGCTGTAGATCTACACTTAATACACCAATATGCTAGAGCCTAGTTTCCTAGTCCCAATACTTTTTTTGTTCAGAGACTGAGGCTAGAGGAGGGGAGCTAAGAATAATGCGGAAGCACGGGCCCCCGACGCAGTGTGGCCGTGCTTACCAGACCCTGCCTTCAGCTGTATAGAAGGGGCTACTGGCTGAGAAACTCAAACACAATTCTATTCAAGAGCAATGCTATAGCTCCCTAAGGGGCTTCTCCCCATCTGAACCCCCACAGAATCTCACATGTAGCCCTGGCTGTTCTGGAACTCACTATGTAGATGAAGCTCACCTTAAATTTCCTGAGATCTGCCTGCCTCTGCCTCTGGAATGCTGGGCTCTCAAGGCATGCGCCATTACACCTGGCTTCAGTGTTTTCCATTTGGTTTTCTAACCATCTCTCATCTGTTTCCTTGTCTTTGCTATATAATTTATCTTAAGATTCGAATGCTACATTGTATTTAAGGAATTTAAAATTCTGGATTTAAATGAACGGGGGTGGTGGGGGGAGGGAGGTGGTAGCTGGAGGCTGTAGGTTAGCAGCAGAACCATGTGTCTGGAATGTACAAGGACCTGGATTTGAGTTTTAGACCAAAACCAAACCAAAGCAGAAATCCAGTCAATTGACCACTATGCACACATTTCAGATTTTATAAAATATAGGAATTATTCCAATGAAAACGCTAATTTAATTAAGATATGAGTCATCCTTAAATTATATTAAGATATTGGAAATAATGAGTGCTGTGTATGTGCGTGCATGTGTGCTTGTGTGTATCTGTAAAGGCCAGAGATCAATGACTATCTCAGGTGATAAGGTGTAGCACTTTCTTGTTCTCAAATAGTGTCGCTCAATGAAGATGAAGCTCACTGGTTTGGCCAGTCTGATTGGCCAATGACCTTAATGAGCAATAGGGCTCTGCTTGTCTCTGCTCCCTGGCCTAGACACACTATGCCACACCCAGCTTCTATGTGGGTGCTGGGATCTAAACTCAGGTCCTGATGTTTGCACAGAAAGTACTTTACCTCTTTATTCTTTTTTTTCTGTACTGGAAACTGAATGCAGGGCCTCAGCCATGCTAGTCAAGCACCCTCCCTGGGAATCATACTATATTCCCAGATCTTTGTGGTTTTAAATTAAGCAAATAAAAGAGAGATATTAGCATTACTCTATGCACATTTCAGTTTCACAAGTTTAGCTTCAGATGATTGATAAGAGATTATAAAATGATACGACTGAGAGGAGGCACATTGGACAAAGCTTTCTTGCCTAACATAAGTGATTCTTCAGCTCTAGCCTAGTTAGTCATGTGATGACTGGAAACACAGTGTCAGTTAAGTCCTTGGACACATTCAGCTGAAAGTCATGTTGACCCAGTCCTCAGTGGACACACACACAAAATTCCCAAAGGCAAACATAGTGGCATTTGTTTTCAACAATGTACAATTCTAACTTAGAGAAAAGAATTATGGGAGTAACCCGTAATTGTTGGTATGTTTGTTTTCTGTCTTGAACATCTTAGCCAAGTTCCTATTAGCCCTTGTGCTTCAGTTAAAATAATTAAAATCCAACTATGCACAAAATTACCCATAGTAAACTTTCTTAGAAAGATGCATGGCCAGGTAAAGTGAACATTGTGTCTAGAAATAAAGTTTATTATAAACTCGGCAGAGTTTTACTGTCTTTGTTAGTTTTTCTATTAAGCAAGACATGCTGGGTTAAATTACAGCTTGGGTAGTAACAAGACCTTGAAGGAGAAAGAAAATAACACTGTAGGATGACAAACCAAGTACCTGTCAAGTGTGTGACCAGTAGTGTGTCTGCAGTGTGAGAACTGCACTTCTGAGTTGGTTTTGGAGACCAACTTTAAGTAACAAAGGTGCAAACTCAGAAACTCTGAGCTTCTATAAATGTTCTAATGTTCTAGACAAATGTCTGTCATTGTGCTTGCATGTACCTGGCTACTTCTGCCTTGTTAAGTGAATAGACTGTTAATGATGGCTACACTTTGTCAGTGAGTGCTTACGTACCATGCTCTCTGCTGATTACATGCACAGTCTCATGAATCCACAGATAAACCTTGTAAGCCATATGAATAGTATCCTCATTTTGTACTTCCAAGAACTGACACTCACAGAGGCTAAATCCCCAATGCTGTATAGACAGCTGGGAGGGAGCAGAGCTGAGATCCTAGTGTACCATGTCCACACTGTGAGAAAATAAGATGAACTATGAAGTTGGGGGGGGGGGCACTTTTTTACTCATTGGTTCATCTGCTTATTTACCTTCAATTTCAAAGGTTAGTAACAGACCACAAGAGCAGCAATAATAACGGTGAAGTAAAGGAAAAGTAATAGATGTTTCCTCAAGTTTAACTCGAAGTTGGTGGAGTGAGAGACATAGTTGTCAGGGTTCAACCCAAATACAACTTCATCCGGGAAGCCTTGAAAAACATACATGGATTAGGTGTGACTTTGCTCATCTGTAAACCTACGAGTCCTTTGCTTGTTTGTTAATTTTAAGACATCATATTCACCCTGTGAACTGTAATAACAACCTCCCTGGCAAGATCAGCCCATGGTTTCAGCAGTAGCATGAATGTTGCGGGTGGGGGTAGGGGTGGTAACCAACTGCTTTCTGGTTGGACTTAAGGCCCACTCCACAATAGAAGACAATGCACCTGGTACTATAAATCTGACCAAGAACCTATGCCTGGAGAGTTCACAGGCCCCAGAAGTGAGCCTATTACTATTTTCTGCTAAATGGCCACAGTATCAAACTGCTCTCTAAATTCATTTCTCTCGCTATAGATCAGGGCATCTTTCAGAACTCATTAGAGAGGTGTCTTTGTACAGTGGAGAGTGGTTAATGTGGGAACTCATAACTGGTCAAAGTGCAGAGCACAAGTGTGGAACATTTAGGCACAAATGTGACATGTGCACCCCATGTTGTAAATCTGTGGTTTTTCTGCACAGCCCCACTACGTTGCACAGCATGACTTTACCACAGGTTTGAGTCTCACTGTACATGTGAACTTGGCACCATGCAATCTTCCATATGTTGCAATGCCAAAGAGTACTATAAGGAACACCTTGTCTCAGATTTGAGACAACTGCATACTGGAAATCAATATTTTTACTGTATGGCAAAGTTTCCTGTTCTTATAGAAACTTAATGGTTTAATTAACCAAATGACTTTTTATAGCTATTCATCAGCATGTATCAAATTAGTGTGTCTGTGAACTGTATCAAGTTAGGGGCACATCCTCATTGGCATGCAAACTTGCCTTCTTGCTAATAAATGGTAAAATTACAAATATCCCAAAGAATTATTTTAAATTTTTATGATTTATTATCTGTGACATATAATAGTAAATATATATGCTCATATTAAAATTAAAATTATAAAGTATTACAATATAATATGGTTGGTAATAATAAAAATAAGCATATAAATAAAACATCTACATATTTATTTTGTATATCTACATACCCAAGATTCTCTAGAAATTTCTTGGGTACAAGTGACAAAGCTTAGCAAACACTGGTCCACAGCACACAGCACGTCTGGACACGGCCCTTCCTACTGTGTATGCCACTCATCCAGTCCCCACTCTAGCTCTAATCAGATCTTTTTAAAGGCATATGACAGTGACAGGGATGCCAGTGAGGAAGCAAGGTTGGAAGGAGGATGAGAAACTGGAAGAGAAGGGGACAGAATTCAGTAAGGAGTAAAGACTACTTGCAACCCTGCTTAGTGTCCCCATGGCTGTCACAACCACCTGAAAAGTACAAAACAATGTCAGTAACTTCATCTGACAAAGAAACTAGTGACTTGCTCCCAGCCAGACAGCAGAGGGGAAAGTCTGCGTCTGAATCCCCGTCTTTGATCTCAAGGTCCCTGTTATGGTTATTAACAGGTTGTGAAAGTCAGGGTCTGGGAAGGGGACTCTGATATTCTGATTCCATAACAAAAACCAGAAAGAGTGGCTTCGGTGGGAGTCCAAACTGGTAGTGCACAAGGCCTATATAAGATTATTCTTGGTGGAAGAACCGGTGGTAGCTAGGTTTTACTTAGAGCAAGAGTCTTTGGGCTATCTTCAGAACTGACTCTGCCCATCCTTGACACCACCTGGTATTTCTGTGGGCATATCTAAACAACGACAGTTACACGGCTAAAGGGATGGGAAATGGGCAAATTCCCTGTTCTGGGGGCAGCACTGCCCACAATGGTCTGGACACTCTCATATCAATCATTAATCAAGAAAATGCACCACAGACTTGCCGAAAGGCCACTGTGATGGAGGCATTTTTTAAACTAAGGTTCTCTTTTCCAATATGACTCTAGCTTGCATCAAGGTGACAGGACAAAAACAAAAACAACCACAAACAACCATCACACACCAAATACAAATGACTGATTATATTTCTTTTTCCACAAGTACGTGTGTGTGTGTGTGTGTGTGTGTGTGTGTGTGTGTGTGTGTGTGTTTTAATAGGACTGAAGCTTAAGCCAAAGGAATAGATCTTCGACTACTGAATGTCAGGACTCGTTTGTGGTAAGGGTACTCTCTAGAAATACCTTTTCCTGGGGACTTCACACAACACAAGGAGCCCTTCTTTCTCTCTAACATCCTGACTACATATATCACAGGCCCAACACACATGCTGTCTTAGTCAGGGTTTCTATTCCTGCACAAATATTATGACCAAGAAGCAGTTGGGGAGGAAAGGGTTTATTCAGCTTACACTTCCACATTGCTGTTCATCACTGAAGGAAGTCAGGACTGGAACTCAGGCAGGTCAGGAAGCAGAAGCTGATGCAGAGGCCATGGAGGGATGTTCTTTACTGGCTTGCTTCTCCTGGCTTGCTCAACCTGCTCTCTTATAGAACCCAAGACTGCCAGCCCAGAGATGGTCCCACCCACAAGGGGCCTTTCCCCCTTGATAACTAATTGAGAAAATGCCTTACAGTTGGATCTCATGGAGGCACTTCCCCAACTGAAGCTCCTTTCTCTGTGATAACTCCAGCTGTGTTAAGTTGACACAAAACCAGCCAGTACAATTGACCCCTTGTCAACTTGACACAAACACAGCACTAGTAAACCTCAACCCTTAGTTCTTATTCATCCCCAAGATCTAAACAACTTTAAAAGTCCCACAGTCTTTACATATTAAAAGTCCAATCCTTTTAAAATATCCAATATTTTTTAAAATCCAAAGTCTTTTTGCATTTTAAAGTCTCTTAACTGTGGGGTCCACTAAAATAGTTTCTTCCTTCAAGAGGGAAAAATATCAGGGCACAGTCACAATCAAAAGCAAAACTTAAACTCCAACTGTCCAGTGTCATCAATGAACAGATCACTGGAAACCGAAACTAAACAAAGACACAGTAAAACTAATAGAAGTGATGGACCAAATGGTTGTAACAGATATCTATAGGACATTTCATTCTAAAACAAGAGAATATACCTTCTTCTCAGCACCTCATGGTACATTATCCAAAATTGACCATAAATCAGTCACAAAACTGGCCTCAACAGATAAAAGAAGATTGAGATAATCCCATGCATCCTATCAGATCACCATGGAGTAAGGCTGGTCTTCAATAACCACAAAAACAGCAGAAAGCTCATATACACATGAAACCCTACTCAATGATAACTTGGTCAAGGAAGGAATAAACAAAGAAATTAAGGCTTTTTAGAATTTAATGAAATGAAGGCACAACATACCCAAACTTATGGGACACAATGAATGCAGTGCTAAGAGGAAAACTCATAGCTCTGAGTGCCTCCAAAAAGAAACTGAAGAGAGCATACACTAGCAGCTTGACAGCACATCTGAAAGCTCTAGAACAAAAAGAAGCAAATACACCCATGAGGAGAAGACTGCAGGAAATTATCAAACTCAGGGCTGAAATCAACCAAGTAGAAACAAGAAGAATCAAAAGAAGAATCAATAAAACCAGGTTCTTTGAGAAAAATCAATCAATCTTCCTTCCTTCCTTTCCTCCCTCCCTTTTCTCCTTTCTTTCTTCTTTCTTTATTTCTTTCCTTCCTTCCTTTCTTCTTTCTTTTTTCTTTCTTCCTTCCTTCCTTTCTTTCTTTTGTTCTTTTTTTGTTTTTATTTAATCAAATATAGTCTAACAGGAGTCAAACTGAAAAAGGAAACTTCACTTGAGAAAATGTCTCCATCAGATTATCTAGTAGGCAAAAGATCATTGAGTATTTTCTTGACTGATGATTTACATTGCAAGTGCCATCCCTGAACAGCTAGAATAAGAAATCAGTCTGCACAAGATTGTAATTCTATTCCTTCATGACCTCTTCTTCAGTGCCTGCCTCCAAGCTCATGTTTGATTTCCTGTCCTGACTACCATTCATAATGTACCATAAGATATAAGATGAAATAAACTCTTTCCTCTCCAAAAATAAAAAAACAAAACAAACATACAAACAAACAAAAAACTAGCTTCCTTTGGGAACTTTCTGAAAACAACACAAACAAACAAACAAACAAATAAACAAAACAAAACCTTTTATATCACACCTACAATATTTTATCTTATTACAGTTTTTCCAGTTCAAAAGAGCGTAATGAAATTACAGAAGACTTTAGCAATCCAGAACTTAGATGCCCCCCTTCACATCAGAGACAGTCACAGTCATTAGACTCTTTGTATGCACGCTCTCTCATGGAAATTAACACTTAGCAGGGTTGGAGGCATCTGGATGAGGCCTGCAAATGATTGGTATATTTAAAAACAAAACAAAACAGGAGCTTGAGAGATTATTCACGGTTAGGAATACTAGCTGTTCTTCCAGAGTCCCCAGGATAAACTCCCCATACCTACATGACATCTCACTGCTGTGTGTAACTCCATTTCAGGGATCCAACACCCTCATGAAGACATACTATAGGCAAAACACCAATGCCCCCCCAAAAAAAAGAAAATTAAAAAAAGAACACGTTTTTTTTTAAAAAATAAAAGAAAAAGAGAAACTCAGCCTGAAATGACAGAGCATGTGAGGTTAGGACAAGTGGTTCTTTTTACCTTCGGGTTATGAATGGCATCAGAGTAAGCTTGGGTCTATGCAGGAGTTGTTGGAAAAATCTCATCTGCCCCAAGCCTGACTCTATGAGCATGTTTAAGATCAAGAAGTCACCTGCGAGGCAGCTATCGCCTTCTAGTCTTACTTCATTATAATTTTAATTACTGTATTCTACTAATCTACTGACCCACAAAAATATCTCCGTTCAGCTTTTCTACTACCCCACAGTAGGGCTCTTTCCTAGAACTTAAGACTGTTGGTTATATAAGCTAGTTCATTCTGTTCTCATGCTCCTGCTTTTCAGAGGAAATCCATTGATATTAAGGCGTTTGCTTAGAAGTGGAAAATCCAAGCAGCCAGGATGGAAATCCAGGCCTTGTTTGTGATTTCATACCCTGTCTCTCCTCTCTGCTGCTTCACTGAGACCCAGGGACATGACTGAGACTGAACTGTAAGTGAGGCTCAGGATGATAGAGAGAACCATTAGCAAAAATAGTCACAGTTAAAAATAACTATCCCCACCTGAGTTCTGAGCCTGACAACTGGTTTACAGCATATAAAGTAAACCAGTGTGTTAGTCAGCTGTATGCTACTGTGGCAAAACATCTAAGAGTCAGCTTAAAAGGACCAAAGGGTTACTTTGGCTTCCTGTCCTCGACGAACCCCTCACAGTTACTTAGTCCTTTTTTCTCTGTGCTTGTGACAGCAGAGAAAGTCAGCCTGCATCATGGCAGCTGTCCAGGGGGCAGACCCAGCATCTCCATCGAGGGCCTACGCCTACAGACCTAGCTTCTGCCAGCCTGACCTCTTAGAGGCTCCACTGCTTCCCAACACTGTCAAGGACACTGACTTGGGGCTCTTGGGGACATTCAAGTGCAACTAGAGCAGATAGCCTTGGCAATTAACTCCAGGCACTTTAAGGCCCCTCTCCCCCCAAATAAAACCAAGCCATGATTTTGCCTATGGTGGACATAGTGACCTGTTGATTACACTTAGTCACATGCAGTCCTTGGTTAGGTATTAGAGTTTTAGGGGAGAAGTATTACTAAGAAGAATATCTTTTTTTGTTTTTACAGGTTTTTTTTTCTGTTTTTTGAATGAAAACAAGACTATTTTCCAAAACAATAAATTAGAAAGGTAATCAACTAAGAAGCCACCTTTAGGAATGTGCAAACTTTCCATTAACCCCCACTAAATCGACACTATAATGTACAGGACAGCAAACCACCGCATAAATATCTAAGTCTGAACAGAGATTCTAGACTGGCTAATATAGATATTATATAAATTAAGATGCATTTTTTAATTTTTAAAAAGAATGTAACATTAAAGACTTTGGATAACCTGAGAAATTATATTTTCTGTACTCCATAAATTTATTCATGAGAATGTTGAAGTGTCCAATATGAGCAGCTGAAATACTGAGCACTTGTGAATTAAATTCAATCAACAAGTATTCCCGTGAGTACTGTATGTTGTGAATTGGTGAATACCAGAAAATAGGGGCACATGCTATATTCACAAGGGCCAGATATTAACGTGATAATATAGATTTCATAAATTAATTATAATTGAAGTACATATTAGTAAATAATAGATATTTTCATCCTATTTTAGTTCCCCAATCCCACTCTCTGCGAAGGGCTAAATCATCCACTAATCTGTTTATACTCTACTTCCAAACCACCCCATCATCTCCTGGGACTTCTGGGACAGGTGACTTCTTTCCACCCCTACATTCCAGATCACTCTTTGTTTTCTTCCATGATGGATGTGCCTTTAAACACTCTCAAAATGCAAACACATGGTGCAGTCCTTTTAGCAGAAATCATGTAGTCAGGAGGCTGCAGCTTATTCATCTCCTCTTAAGGCTGCCTCGCCACTTTGCATGAAGACTTAAACTATGTTTTAAGAAAATACATTGAGCATGGCTCTTGAGTCAGATGATGTGCAAATGAGCCTCAGATTAACCTAACAGTGAGATAGGCACTAAGTGAGATCTTAGGGAAGGAATACTCACTAAGTGAGATCTTAGGGAAGCAACAGCTGTTAGGTGAGTCTCTAAGAGGTATTGACTGTAGGGAAGTCTGTTCTTTCCCAGAGAGCTGGAATGAAGAGGACCTCCCCAGGACAGACATCAGGAGGCTGAGACAAGGCACACAGCATGTACATAATGTAGGCAAAGCATGTACTTTCAGCACCCCGCATACACAAGCACTGGAAACGGACACTCTGGGGGGAATGTGGACAGTGTGGACACTGCCAGTGCAGCTCTGTCACTGTAACTAAGGGCTTAGAACAAGGAAGTAAAATAAATGCTACACTGGACACCTGCTCCAGCTCCTGTCTGTACACTGTCAAGTCACATTTAATATGAAGAAAATATCTGAAAACATACTTTTTGTTTTTCAGCTATAAAAATCCAGTGGCTGGCCAGGGATACAAGAAAGAAGGGCTTTTAAACACTGCTTTTTCATTTGACAGTCAATATGGCTGCAGACAATGAACTGGAAACATGTTGGAGAGAAAAATCTGTGATGACAGAAGTATCTTAGCAACACTGCTGACCAAAGGAGAAAGTGAACTGGAAATATCTGTAGCACGGAGGGAGCGTGAGCCACCTGAGGCAAGAAGACGTGTGGCAGCCCTGAACCACAGGTCTCCATCTCTAAAGACCATTTACAGGACCAAAACAATTATTTTTGGAATAACATTGAAGAATAACATAAGGTTCTAGGAAAATGAGTAAAAACTGTGAGGGTGAATGTTAAGACAAGATTAGAAGGAAAGAGAATGTGGGCACTTCCTATCCTTAGCAAGCACAGTGCCAAGCTTGATGGTTTTTCCTTCTAAAAACTCAAACCAGAAACTCATTCTGAGATGAGATTATTTATCATTTTCAAAAGCAAGGAAGACACAGAAAGAGGAAAGGGCAGCTAGAGAATTAAGTGAATGCACTTATTGCATTTTTTCACTGTCAAAATACCAAACTGCATTATCAGTTGAATGTTACAAATGTTGATATAGTTTATGTCATATCTAAAATTACAATGTTAATATCAGAATTAATCTCACCAGAAAAGCCCATCATAGAGTTGAAAGCTTTCAAATTTTCATTTGAGATATGTCTACCAAACAACGAGCTGAAAACACACAAGAGAGAAAACTTGTAATCTCAGGGATATCTTAGCAACATAGCTGCTCTCATTTTTATAAGAGCCAGTTCTTTGATTCCCTGAGCACAAGGTTGCATGCAATACATTATACTAAAGGTACTGTTTCTGATGAATAACAGTGAGCGATGAACCTGGGGTTTGTCAGGACCTGACAGCTCTGGGGAGTGAGATGACACTTAGCCTTGGTTCTGAATGCACAACATATGCACGTTGCACTGTGTGTGTAGCCTAGCTACACATAACAACAAATGCTGCTTGAAATAACTCTGAATCAGACAAAAGACTACTACTGTACCCTGACATTCAATGTTTCCACTCTTAGAGAACTGCAATGGTTTATCTGTCATACCTCAGCATCTACAAAGCAAATTAGTATATCCTAGTATAAATTGGGGTGTTTGATTTTAAAAGTTGTAGTTTGAGCTGCTGATGAGTTCTATGAAAATAAATCATGAAATGAAGTTTGGTATTAGTCAGCATTACCAACAATTTCTGAAATGGCCCTAAACACAAGTATTCCTACATTGTGGACTGTAGAAATGCTGGGAGGCAGCATTCTCAACACTAACAATAAAAGCAAAATATGAATTATCTGTGGAAATGTTAAGCATCTAACTGCTTTTGCTTCATGCATTCTATAAAAACAAAATACACTCATTAAGCAAACTTGCTTTAGTCTATAAGAAGTAGTAACATTATATGTATACCTAAAAATTATTTTTAAATTAATTTGTATGATTTATCAGAAATGTTTGACTTATAGGATATTAATATACTTATATACCTGGGACAATGTAAAAAAAGATTTGGGGTGAAATGTGGTCATGTTAGAAAAGTTTAAGAAGTTCTGATGTAGAAAATAAATGAATCAGCCTTCCATTTGGGGAAAACAAGTCAATAACAAACTGCAAGCTTTCAAGCAACACAGTTTTGGAAAGTTGTGTCTGTTATCCTGAATGTGAGAGATTCTTGCTACTTAACAAGACTTCTCTGAAGAGATGAATAGTGATATCACAACAGATGTGCTTTTTGATACTATATAAATGTGTCAACACTTGTAAGAACTACGGAATGCCATGAGGCAGTTAGCGTCTTACAAATGACTAATTCATGTTGCAGAATCACGCACAGTGGGCAGATCCACTCAGAGCTCAGAACACACTGAGAGGTTCCAGTTTAACTAAGTAAGACACTGACAGGATTCCAGATTCCATTTGGAAACATATTTATTATGGCATTGTATCAAAGAGAATCATGCACTATTATCTGAAAAAGCTACTAAATACCTATCCAACTGCATAAGGTCAGATTTCCTTCTTATACTCCAGTCTAAACAATGTGTCACCATAGAATGAGTGCAGAACTATTTCTGAGAACCTCTTTACCCTTAGTGCTATGTAGAGTCTAGAGAGATTTACAGAAAGGCAAAGCAACAGCATTCTTTTCGATTGTCTATGTTTTGTGGCAGAGGCTTACACTGTAGCCTATACTGGCTTGGAACTCACTATGTAGCATAGGATGGCCTCAGATTCAGTGGAATTCTCCTGCTGAGCTCAGCCTCTGGGCAGGTGGGAGGTGGGGAGGCGGGCAGAGGCAGAGAGGCAGAGAGGCAGAGAGACAGATCTCTGAGTTCAAGGCCAGTCTGGTCTACAGAGAGAGTTCCAGAACAGCCAAGCTTAGGCAATGAAGGAACTCGTGGAAAACAGAAAGCTAATGAAGATGTATTTGAACCAAGAGGTCATGTTCCAGCCGCAGCAAGCAACAGTATTTAGCCTTTGGCCACATGGCTCTGGTTTAGATTCAAGGAGAGAAGAAAAGTTAGGGAATCTCCCTCCTCAAAGGAAAGCTGTTGAGTCCAAGCATGTGCAGGGGTGTCCCTGCATGAAGGCCTAGAAAGGCCATTGCAGGAAGCTATAAAGATGAAGCCTGGATTGTCTTGGAGACTCCAAGATGATAGGGATGCCAGAGCCATGGGATACTAGTCAAGGAAAGATGCAAACAGGGAGCAGAATCAGTCTAAGAGAGAGAAGTGTGTTGTAGTTTGCAAAGCTGAAAGGGTTGGAGATATGAAGAGCACTTTGATATCACTTTGGTGATGCAGTTTTTGATTTTGCCCCGCTGGGTTTTGGTCTCCCTTTGGTCCAGTATTTCCTCTCCAGGCTCTCTTTCCTCCCTTTTGGAATGATAATGTATATCCAGTGCCATTATACGTTGGAAGTATGTGATCTGCTTTTTGATTTTGATTATATAGGTGAATACATTTAAGAGATTGCATGAGTCTCAGAAGAGACTTTGAACTTTGGACATTTAAACAGTGCTGACACTGTGATAGACTATGGGGATTTTGAAGTAGGACTAAATCCATTTTGCATTATGATATAGCTATAAGCCTATGGGGCCCAGGGAGTGGAATGTGGTGGTTTAAATAAAAAATGGCTCGAATAAATCCATTGGGAGAGGCACTAGTAGTGTGTGGCCTTGTTGAAAGAAGTGTGTTTCAGTCACTTCTCTTGGCTTGGTCTCCAGTACTATGTCTGTCTGAATGCTCTGCTTCCCACTATGGACAATAATGGACTAAACCTCTGAAACTGTAAGCCCCCAACTAAATGTCTTTCTTTAGAAGAGTTGTTGCAGTTATGGTGTCTCTTCACAGCAATAAAACCCTAAGACAAGAAGTATCACCATATTATTTATTAAGAGAGAAGCTCAGCCAGGCGGTGGTGGCGCATGCCTGTAATCCCAGCACTTGGGAGGCAGAGGCAGGTGGATTTCTGAGTTCGAGGCCAGCCTGGTCTACAAAGTGAGTTCTAGAACAGCCAGGGCTATACAGAGAAACCCTGTCTCGGAAAAAAAAAAAAAAACAGAGAGAAGGTCTACTTTCTGGATGGAGCAATTGGGAGACTTCTGATGTTTTTGTGAACAGAAAAGACAGAACACAGAAATAATTTCTCAGAGAAACCTCAAGCTATGTTTGTAGTACAGGCTGGGGGTTATGTAGTACCTATGCATCTGGCTTTGGCTGATCTGATCCAAGAGAACAATAATATGTCATGTAGATAGTGTTTTACATTTTCAAGGAAGACCACATTAGAAATTCTCATAGGAATATATACCAGGGGCCAGACAGATGGTTCTATGGTTAAGGGTACTTACTCATTGTTCTTAAAGAGGACCTAGGTTTGATTCTCAGCACCCACATGTCAGCTTATAACTGTCTGTAGCTCAGTTTCAGGAGAATGAATTCCACAGGCATCAAGCATGAATACAATGCTCAGACATATGTGAGCACGATACACATATACATAAAATAAAATTAATAAATCTAAAAAACCCAGCCTCATACTAATCAGTGCAATGGCATCTAGTGACATCTCTAAGCTATCATCAGATTGGGATGAACTGACATTTAGGAAAGTTAAGGCTAAAGGTTTGTTCAAGATCACTTAACTGATACACAATGAGCACGCAGGATCCTGGAAAACAAAACAACTGGGCTATCTTAAGCAAAGTATCTTACAGAGGATAACCCACTATTAAAAGTTCTGTGCAGAAGTTATAGCTTTCTTAGAAATCATGAGCCTGGTAATTAGCAACCTGACCACACTGGAGAGTTCTGAGAAAGAGTGCTCATCCCTGAAACTGCGCTGATCCTTGGAAAAGCTACAATAGAAATCTGGGCATGTAAATTTGTAGAGTCTGAGGTGGCTGAAGGTAGGGCTAAGAAAGAAGAGGAGGAAGATGAAACTCAGCATGGTGCCTTACACCTGTAATCCCGCACTGAGGAGGAGAAGCAGGAGGACCAGGGGTGTAAGGGCAGCTGGCGCACAAGAAAACATTTTTTGTATTTTGTTTTGTTTCATTTTGTTTTTGCCTGCAGGTATGCCTGTGTACCATTTGTGTACAGGCTGGTTTTGGTACAAACTAGAGTCACCCAAGAGGAAGGAGCCTCTGTTGAGGAAATGCTTCCTTGAGATCCAGCTGTAAGGCATTTTTCTCAATGGGAGAGGGCCCAGCCCACTGTGAATGGTGCCATCCCTGGCCTGGTGGTCCTGAGCTCTATAAGAAAGCAGGCTGAGAAATCCTTGTAGAGCAAGCCAGTAAGCAGCACTCCTCTATGGCCTCTGCATCAGCTCCTGCCTGCAGGGTCCTGCCTTGTTTGAGTTCCTGTCCTGACTTCTTCAATAATGAACAGCAATATAGAAGTACAAACCAATTAAACCCTTTTCTCCCCAACCTGCTTTTGGGTCATGGTGTTTCATCACAGCAATAGAAACACTAGCTAAGACATTGTGCATTCAGTATCCACAGAAGCCTAGAGAGCACCGGATCCTTTGGGACTGGAGTTATAGATGTTTGTAAGCTATCATGTGAGTGCTGGGAATCAAACCTAGGACCTCGGAAGAGCAGGTACTGCTCTTAACCATTGAGCCTCATGCAAGGTAAAGAAAAGGAGTATGGGCCAAAGAATGTGGGGAGAGAAAGGGAGGGAGGGAGGGGGGCACGCTGGCTTCTGAAGCTTGCTTCATGCTATTTCCCTAGTCTCAATAACTGTATTATTTAAGATTAAGTTTATAAGCAGCCAGTCTGTTGATTTTCAAATTGAGACTGTGCAGATATAGATAATATGCTACATACCCTTTAAGAAAAGTTAACAAAGAAATAAGAAAAGGCCAATTAGCACACCAGATTGCCTACACCCTGTGGCTGTCCCAAGAAACAAAGAACTGGATGTTTACAGAGTTATCCAAAGGTTCTAGCAGTAAACGATAACTTTTAGCAGTGTATCAATTATATTTCAATATCAAATATATGTAGCTTGGTAATCCTAAAGAATTCTTTCAAAATTAAAATTTCAATGTAAAAGAAATTCCTTAAAATCAAACTAATGGTAACATGTAAGGTGCTGATTTATTATAAACATTATAAACATGTGTGTATATACAGATGTGTGTGTTTGTGTGTGTGTGTGTAAGTGTGTAGAGAGAAAGGCCATGCTTGTGAGAAGGGAACAGGTTAGCTTACTGACATTTCGCTGCACCATGGGCTTTTACACCCATGCCATCAAAGGCATCTTCACGTGAGAGGACTAACGTTTAGAGAACTGATCCAAAGCTAAGGACATTCTGCCTAGACTATGTCTTGGCTCACAGTGTTGTTTCTGAAATGCAAATTACATGGTTTGTTTCTCAGTTTATATTATTAATGCTTATAAGAAATATTTTCTACAGCATGTTTTCCAAAAGACTTAAAATTAATAAATTAATAATTTAATTAGTATGAAATTGTAATAAAAACTACTGAATGAATCTATTGGTCCATGATCTGTACAGACACACATATATTTATTACTTGGAACAAGAATCTATTCAAATTCAGTTCCAAGAGAAAAGAAGTTACTAATAAACTGGGCCCCTATGTAAATCGAACTATTGTAGAAGAGAAGGGAGTCTGGCTTCCTCACACGCTGCAACTTCACCATTATATCTACTACAATGCTTTAACTTTCTGTTTACAATTATTTTTTTCACGCTCAGGAAATGCTTGAGTTGAGTAGTAAATGAGAAAAATACATCGCTATCACTTGGAAGGAAAACTGTGACCATTACAGGTCTCCTAGGGACAAGAGTTGGCTTGGATTCACTTCCTGTGGCAACAATGCTCATGGCCCGAAAATACATAGCAAACCCCGTACAACAATCCATACAGTGAGCCATTAAAATGCTCATGGCCATGAAACTATACAGCAAACACACACAGTGAACTGTTTACAGACGCTCAGGACAGACCTAAGGACCACGATAAACACACCTGTGGCGTTCTTACCCTTCAGTTATAAAACAGAGCAATCACCATATCAACGTTTACCAAGGGGAACTGCATGAAGCATTATTTTCCAAAACTATTCTAAAGAACAGCAGAAAACTCAAATAGTCTTTGGGGCAGTATCTGAGAGCTGCAATCACATTAGGTCACCACTGAAAACCAACTAAAAAGAAACTAGTTTTAAAGGTCTAAATTTTGTTTAATTTGTATGTGTATTGAGCCCTTGTATGTGTTTTTACTGGAATTCTGGGCAATTCAGCCTTTACAGAGAACCTCTTCTCTCAAGTACTGACAGGTCAGCTGACAGCTGCAGAGCTGTGCAATTAGTTGGTGGATAGCTAACAACCCTCATCTTTCAAAAGACTCCAGGACACTTTTTACTATGTACTGTGTTTTCTCTTCCTCAGAACACATAATTGAATAGTCGATTACTCTTGTGTTGAATATGAAAGATGTCCTCACAGAAATGAAGCAGCTGCCTCAAGCAGAAACGTTACGTTCACATCTACAGTACCCAGCTCTTACTGTCAACACCAGCATCCTGCCCCTAGCACTACTCCAATTTCTGCAAAACCAACACCTTTTGCCTCTATGTAAGACTGGACAAGGAAGGGATTTAACTACTAAGGATCCATTACAATATTTATGAAGCCACTTCTGTGTACTATGTACTTTTGAATCAATTAAGCATGGTTACTTTTACTTACAAATGTCACCCACTGGGACAGGGAATCAGTGTGTCAAGCTGTTGAATAGGTCATCATCCCTGTCTTGTTGGATGACACCTGTAAATAAAATAAATCTAGTTTTCAGTGAGATTTCTAAGTAAACTCTATTTAAGATGCATGCAGTTTAAGCAAAGAATAATTTTTAAATGGTCCTTAATGATGTACCATTGGAGAGAGATAATTCCCAGTGGTAACTATTTTCTATAAATAATTTTTACTTGCCCCTCAACACAAGAGAGTCCTGGGAGCTTACGTGTAGTACTGTCAGAATATAATCAGAACAGTGGGAATCTTGTAGGGGGTGTTCATTTTACTGTCCTGCCACTGGGATTACCATTTCTACTTTATACAAGGGACATGCCAGGTCCTGTCAAGTTAAATAACTAGCTTACTGCTAAAGTACCTAAGTGCCATTACTCCAAGTCCCTAAGACCGAAAAGTAATATACACATTAGCAAAGTTTACCATCAGGCTGATGAACTTTGAAAGACTTAAGTATTTTAAGAATGGAAATTTACGTCTAGGTGAGCTGCTAAATGCCATTGTTAAATATAGACTGCTCAGGTGTTCCTGGAAATGTCACAGGTGGAAAATAAGAAAAGGTAAAAAAGATGGGAATGAGACGGAGAAAAGAGCACTATTCAATGTGGCACACATTTAGGAGTTTAAATTATGGCAATTTCCAGATAAGATCGCAGCTCCCAGCAAATATAAATATAGGAAAGACCATATTTAAAGCAAAATTTCAAGAGCCAATGATTTAAAATATTCATTTCTCTGTAGTTATGGAACACCAATTGAGCTAAAATCTGCTAGAAACCAAAATTTGGGCTGGACAACGAAGACTAAATTTCCATCTCCTGTCAACCCACAGCAAAACAATCTTACGTTGCTGTATGTTGAGGTCACAGACAGAGCCCACACTGCAAGGTTACTGCCAATCAAGCACCGAGGGAGAGGCTTACACACACTATCCCACTTGCCTCACGAGACACAGAGGGACCAGCTAAGAAATCTGCGGCCAGAAACCAGGGGTGGAAACCTTTTGTACACACTTAGCAAGCAGAGGCTCCTGCAGACCCAGATGCAGTAGCACACTTCAGCTAAAACAGACACTGTCCCTCTAACTCAGTCCCACATAAAGAAAGCATGGCATGAACAAATGTAAACAACATGACAGTCCCTCTTCCCAGGAGAGGGGAGGAAGAATGGCAACAAGGGCAAACAACTGACTGACACCAAAGGATTAAAACTTTTCGTGGTATTCTGAAATATATCATGACTGAAATATGACAACTGAAAATGTAAACTATCTTACAATTAACGCCAAGTAAATCCCTCTGATTTAACTCCTTACCACTAAGGGGTAAATCCTCCCACTCAAGGCTGACTCTCATAACAGTGTGATAGTTACTGACAGACAATTAAATCATGTATAGTAAAATAAATTGCTAACAACAGAACTATTTATAAGCTACCTTTACAGAAAACAAAGGGTTCGCTGAGATCCCTCAGTTCCTTATAAGGTGTATCTGTCTTTCTTGGCCATTAAGTTATTCTCCTGACCAAAACCGCTTAACTTTTTGTTACTGGGCCATTTTCCAACATATTTTTAAAGCCGAAGATGATTTCATGAAGGGACACAATCAGGAGCAAAAATATAGTTGGTGCATTTTAATCAAACAAGTAAAAGATATACAATGCTCATCCCCACAGACCCAGACATTACAAAACCCACATCTCCTTCTGAAAACACTGTGGGAACTTTCGGGCAGAGAGGGGCTCTCTGGCAGGGACTCCCAATAGACAAAAACAAATGTTCATGATAGCTTACCCTTTTCTCTGATACCCCATCCTGGCCTGTAGCCTCTTTCTCATCATGTGTCTCTTTCAGGACTGCCATGTGCTGTTTGTATGCTGGCTCTCTGTTTAAGGTTGTGTATCCTATGTGCTCATAAATTGGGTTTATCGTCATCTTGGCAATGTATTCTGCTGCCTTGGTTTCAATATAGAGAGTAATCAAGCCATCAGTCACCAGATCGTGGATGGACTCAAAGCGTTTCTCCCCAACAAAGTGCTTTCCATCGTAGTACAGCCTGAAGTTTCTGGTCTGACTTCCAAATCTGCCTCAATGAAATGGGAAAGATGCTTTTAAGAAAAGTGAACAAGTGAATTCTTCCTGAAGAAGAAACACACACACACAAACACCCCAAAACTGAAATCTATTGATTTATAGCTCATAAATGACTCTGTTTAAATTAGCTGTGTCTAATCCCAATTAGTCACCTGGAATAAATACAATTCAACTCTTTTTTTGGATTTTTTGACACAGGGTTTTTCTGTGTAGCCCTGGCTGTCCTGGAACTCACTTTGTAAACCAGGCTGGCCCCGAATTCAGAAATCCGCCTGTCTCTGCCTCCCAAGTGCTGGGATTAAAGGCGTGCGCCACCACCACCCGGCCACAATTCAACTCTTAAATACAAGCAATGAATTTGAAATAACCAGGGATACTAGCACGGTGATCCTAGAAAGAGCATTTTTACTTAGGTATCTTTTAAAGCCATTTCATTACACTTGTAATAAAGTAGGGAAAACAAATCTTATAACTTAAGAGGGCACATTCAATATGCAATTGGTCAACTATAATATATACAATTTCTTCAAGTTGATTAATAAAAATATTCAACATACTTAAAGGCCAGCACTCTTGTCTTTCAACAGGGAAGTCTCATTTACCACTCACTCAAGTGGGAAGCCAGCAACCATTTACACTTGTGCAGTCTCAAGAACTGAGCCAAGCAGCAAAGAAACACACTGGGCCACTTCTGGCCAGAGGTCAAGGACTTGATCTTTCCTTTAAACTTGTTCTGTGTCTGCTGGCTCAGTATGGACAAGAAATGCTTGCAATATACAGAGCATGCAAGTCACACGTCATCAGACCACAGAAATCTGTTGTCAGTTTTAATGATATGCTTTAATAACTGGAGAAGGATGGTTTATCCTCACAGTAATTTCAGTATTTTGCTTCCTGTAGGGAAACCTCAGAATTGGATCCAAGTTGGCATGGCTGACACCAGTGTCCTTGCCAGGAGAAACAGGCAACTTAATAGAAGCTGACTCCAAAGTAGGCAGAGCTGCCAGCTTCAGAGTGAGCACCAATAAAAACCAAGCAAATCAGGAAGGATCTACTTCATTCTGTTGTTTAAAATAAAAAACAACCACACACACACAGAGTACAGAAATTATTTTTAAAATCAAAGTAATTTTCACTTTGAAAAAACATCACATGAAGCTGCAAACTCAGTATTCATATGGTTCTGGCACAAACTGTTTCCAAATGGGTAAGAACTAGGCATTCTATTCTATTCTATTCTATTCTATTCTATTCTATTCTATTCTATTCTATTCTATTCTATTCTATTCTTCCTATTCTATCCTATCTACAGCAGGGTCTCATTGTGTAATTCTGGCTGGCCTGGATCACTCTGTAGACCAGACTGGCCTTGAACTCAGAGATCTGCTTGCCTCTATTTCCTAAATACTGGAACTAAAGGCATGTGTCAGCACATGCTGCTAGGAATTAGATACTTTTAAATAATGAATCCAGAGTAGTCTGTTTGTTTTTTGTAATTTAGACTTTAATAATACTTAATCCAGAATTCAACATAATATCAATGTTGATCTTTTAACATATAATTTCCACCTTTTGTTCCTTCTACAGCAATCAAGTTTTTACTTATACTCAAGTAAATGAGCCATATAATTAAACTTCTCTATTTTCTCTATACTTAAACATTTCTCCCAAGCAAGTTTTCAATACTGTAAGTCTCAGAGGCTAGAGAGATAAAATGTCTATGCCAAAATTAATTAGAATTTTCAGTTTACTTCTATAATTTCCTTTTTTCTAATATGTGTCATTATGTGCTACCTAAAAAAACAAAAGCACTGAAAGGCAGTTTGACATTTGCCTCACTCCTTTCCATGTGGACAGTAGTGTCAGGTGCTGTGGCCACAGCACTGTCTTCTGAAGTGTGAGCAGTGTGGGGAGTCAAGGGCAAGGGAAGGAGGCAGGGGAACAGGTCCCAAAGGGTCAGGCTCAGTGAGGCTGGAAGACAGAGCCTAACTGTGGGCTTGTGCTTTACTCTTAATGTCAAGAGGCCCTCGCCATGATGTCCAGCTACTTGTGAGCCTGTGAGCTTGGAGGCAGCCGTGAGATCACTGAAAGGATCATGATCATAAGGGACTGATGAGACTTAGCCTCAAGGTACATGGAAACAAATGTACAAGCTAGAATGTTGATTTTTTTTTTTTTTAAACTAAGGGAACTGCATGTTTTCCTTGCTGGCCAAAACCTACTCTCTGTTACTTAGGAAGCCACACAAGGAACAGCCTAATAGTACAGCCTATCAGACACTGCTCTGTTTTTTTTTTTGTTTTTTTTTTTTTTAATCTATTTTGTACTTTGTTGTGTCTATGGGATCAGAAGTAGAGCTCAAGCAAAATATCCTTGAGAATGGATGAGAACAGGTGGGTCTATTATATGTAAGAAAACTAAAAGAAGACACCAGATCTGAGGGCGAGGGGTAACCTTCCTTTTAACAGTGTTCTGCTGGTAGAATGTCATTTATTCAACAAACACTGAAGAAAACACTCAAGACACTAAGTTCATGATATTCTGTTCACATAGCAACCACAATGGGAAAGGTAATTACAAAAACGTTATTAAATAAAGATATGAAATGCTCAATTTCAAAAGCCTCATATTAAGACTGCTTAAAGTATCTTTTTATATATCTTTTGTGTGTGTGTGACTGCATACACCAGCATGACCAAGCACACAGAGATTAAAGAACAATTTCTCTCTTGGTTCTCTCTTTCTACCATTTCAGTTAGGAACTCAGAATATCAGGCCTGGTGGCAAGCACTTTATCAGCTGAATCATTTTGTGGTCTGCTATCCCTCTATTTCTTTAGGACAATTTCCTTTTCCTGGTTCCTGAAATGAACACATGCCTCTGCCTGGCTTAACATCTGCTTAGTGTACAAGCCTGGAATGGCACAGTCCTAGCTCTACACAAACAGAGCTGAACAGGATGAAAATTCACGTTCTCCAAAGTGGTACTGAAGTTAACAAGCAGGAAAGAATGAGGGGCATCTGTTTTGCACTGGGACTGCTGTATGGAATTACCACTTCCTACAAACACTATCCTTGCCAGTGGCTTTGGAGCTGTTTAAAAAGCTGTATAATACTGTGCCCAGATGAATTCAGATCCATTTCAAAATATGTAATTCTAACATTTAGCTTAAAAAAATGAACATAACATTCATTTCCAGCTTTCTTCCCCTTTGAATCTTATTCCTAAAAAATTCAGTCTAGATACAAAAAATGTCAAAAATATGTATAAAAAGTTACTTTCTATAAAACCAAAAATTAATTTTGATTTGAGGCCAAAGTTATTTTGAAGTATCTCTTCAAAGGACTAGAAGGTAAGAGATGTTGCCTATTTACAACAGAAAATAAAATATACATAAGATTCTGTCTATACTAATACTGAGACATCAGAGGAGTTTCTAGTAATAAGCACACAAAAGCGTTTTTATCATAAACATAATCTATTATTTACCAGAGCGGAAGCACTCAACCCAATGGGGAAAGACACAGAACCACCCCAGAAGCACACATGGTGTCAACAAGCCTTGAGGAGAGAGGTGGGGACAGAAATAAGTGACAGTCTATGATCTAAGGAACACAAAGGAAGTTTGAACTAAGCCCCCTTTAAAGCGTTAGGCTATAATTTTGTCTACCTTGCCACAGAATTTTTATGATAAAATGGGGGAAATTACGAAAGTGTTTACTTATGATTACAATATTCTCCGCCCAGCTGCCTGATTAAGCTTCCAACAGTGGCATCAGACAGCTCTGGAAGGTGGATTAGGAAAAAACCTACACAAGCCATAGTCAGGCACGCACCTCACTCCTCACCCTGCCCTGGGAAAGCTAAGTTCAGTGCATGGGAGAGGAAGAAACAGAGACTGAGGAAACAGGCACTGCTGAAGGTAAAGGTGGCATCCTTGAAACAAAGAGACCAATATCCACTTTACCTTTCCTGATAGGAGATGAAGACTTCTCTGGGGAAATCCCATTAACACTACAATAAGAAGCATAATGGTCAGGCTCCCAGAGCTCTTAGCAATACAGCGGAGCCTAAGTGCCAAATACACTTAACTATGGTAATCATACAGCCACTACACAGTGTCTGAGAAAAAACTCACGGAAAACAAAGACGATGATAAACAGACAGAATCAAGTCAAATTGGGGGAAAGAAATCATCCACAGGGACAAAAATATCTATTTTAAAAGCGTTAACCTGCTAAACTCTAAGCTATCTCTTATTTCTATCTTTCAATAGAAGTTAGCCAAGTATATGTATATCATGCTACCCAGAAGACACAACAGTGACAGTAGAAATCAAAGAGAAAAATCTAAGAAAATCACAAAGGACAGAAATTTACACACTTTGTAGAAATAGGCTCATATTATGTCAGTAAATGTAACAAGGTACTTAAAAATAAAGCAGTAATTATAAATAAAAACCTCAGATTAGCAAAGTTTAGTAAGTCTGACATTACTAAACACCAGCAAGTATATAGAATTGCTACAGAGTCCATGGCTGCTACACTGTTTAGCAGAGAGATTTAGTTATATCATATAGTCAGGTTGAACACAGGCACACATATATACCCTATGACACTGTAAGCCCAGTTCTAGGAGCTGGGTATATGTTTATATACCCATCCTAAAGGAATATAATACCTAGAAATATATCATATTTCACATATAACCCAGGATATTTTCTAAATAAGCATAGTTTTATATTTTACAGGTAAACATATAAATAAAAATATAACATACAAGTTGGGTGTGGTGGTGCATGCCTTTAATCCCAGCACTCAGGAGGCAGAGGCAGGCAGATTTCTGAATTCGAGGCCAGCCTGGTCTACAAAGTGAGTTCCAGGACAGCCAGGGCTATACAGAGAAACCCTGTCTCGAAAAACCAAAAATAAATAAATAGTGTATATATATATATCAATACATATATATATCAATACACACACATATATATCATATATATATACACACAATATATATATAATATAATATATATATCATATATATGGCTACCGTTGCCATAGGCTAATATATCTTTATCTATAGGTAGGTATAGATACAGACATAGTTTTTTGAGATGGGAGTCTTTCTACTATATAACTCTGAATATCTTGAGATTTGCTATATAGAATAGACTGGCCTTGAACTCAGAGAGATCTACCTGTCTCTGTATCCTTGCTGGGATTAAAGGTGTGGGCCACCATATATAGCTACCATAGGCTATTTTTTTATATTTAAGTACTTCCGCTAACTTGACACAAATACATATATCAACAATCTTCAAAAAGTGAAACCGCATAAATTCCGAGTAAAACAGAAAATCAAATGCTGTGATGGTAAATTCCATGGGTTTGTAAAGCCCTCCCATATCCAATTTTCCCTTCCTGAGAATTAATGGCACACTACTGCTTATAGAGGAAAAATGTAAACACTTAAAAAGGCTGCCAGATAGAGAGCACTGGCTGTTGGTTTTGCTTACTTTAAAGCACCAGAGGCTAGCATAATACCTGGCACTTATAATGTCCTAGCAAATGACCTCTGAGCAAGTTGACTAAATGGTCCTAGTAGGGTGGACCAAATGGCTCTAATCATAGCACTTAGGAGACTGAGGCAAGAGAGTTGCCGTAAGTTCAAAGGCAGCCTGAGTTATAGAATGAGAGATTGTCTAAAAACAGAGGGAATGGGAAACTAAGGGGACTGTTGGAAGAGGGTTTCAGTGTAAGACAGAGTGGGAGAGAGTGCAATGGGGGCTGAACAATGACCAAACTTAAGGACATGCATGGATGAGCAGGTCATAGTGAGATCTACTGTTGGGAATGAGTAATATATGCTATTAAATTTATTTTTAATGGTTCCACTAATACTTTCTCCTGAGTTGGATGGCAACATATAACAATATTTATTTCAAAAAATTTACTGGCATTATACAGCACTGTCAAAAGACAGTGAGATTTCTAAAGGCTTATTGTGCAATGCGACACTGTCATTACAGATCAGTAAAGCTCTCAGTGTATAGGTGTGTAATACAAAGGTGCTTTCCACAGCAACAAATGAAGTACAAGATGCTTTCTATTCTAGTGAGGCAGGAGTATCTTGATACCATTTTATCTTATCACATATACAGAAAACCCTTCCTAAATACTCTGAACTATATATATATATATATATATATATATATATATTCATATATTTTTATTTACAGAAAAATATTATACACACATCTACATCTTTTAAAAACCACAATGCATCCAGAAATGTTCAATGTTTTTATAGAATTAACAATAAACTTCATTTATTTAAGGATGATGCTGGGGAGGTGAGGAGGATACAACATTTGCCCCAACACCGGAAGTAACTGGGACCAGTGCTAGCTGGACACCCAGGAACTCCACCCGACCAGTGGCATGGGTTCCTTTCTGTCTGAGCCTGTGCCCTGAGCAGACCTTGGGTTCAAACTCCACAGCTAGTCCCACAACACCCACAGGAAGGTCCACTCCCAGGCACTCTAACATGCCTAGGATCATAGGATTAGAAGTGCCCTGAGCAGAACTTGGACACTAACTCCAAAATTAATTCCACAACACCGAGAAGAAGCTCCACTCCCAGGTGCGCTAACATGCCCAGGACCACAGGATCACAGGATCACAGGATCACAGGACCACAGGACCACAGGACCACAGGACCACAGGACCACAGGATCACAGGATCACAGGACCACAGGATCACAGGACCACAGGACCACAGGATCACAGGACCACAGGACCACAGGATCACAGGACCACAGGACCACAGGACCACAGGACCACAGGATCACAGGACCACAGGACCACAGGATCACAGGACCACAGGACCACAGGACCACAGGACCACAGGACCACAGGATCACAGGATCACAGGACCACAGGACCACAGGATCACAGGATCACAGGACCACAGGACCACAGGATCAAAGGATCAAAGGATCACAGGAGCTAAGTCACGCCAGATCTCAGGGTTCCAGAGGCAGCTTGACTCCCAGGAGTTCTGACACACCCAGGATCTCAGAATCACTGGATCCCAGAGACAGATGAACTCTGATGAGTTCTGACACAACTAGGATCACAGGAAGGACAGGCTCCAGCCAGATATAGCGAGGGCAGGTATGCACTAGAGATAATCAGATGGTGGGAGGCAAGTGTAAGAACACAAGCAAAAGAAACCAAGGTTACTTGGCATCATCAGAACCCAATTCTCCTACCATAGCAAGTACTGGATACACCATCACACCGGAAAAGCAAGATTCAGATCTAAAATTACTTCTCATGATGGTGATAGAGGACTTTAAAAAACCAAGATATTCCATGACAAAATCAAATGTACACTATATCTTTCCATAAATCCAGTCCTATAAAGGATAATAGATGGAAAACACCAACACAAGGAGGGAAACTACAACCTAAAAAAACACAAAAGTACTTTTCTTTCAACAAATGTAAGATAGCCACACAAACATAGAAATTACATAAAAAAATAACAGAAAGCAACAATCACTATTCCTTAATATCTCTTAATGTCAATGGACTCAATTCCCCAATAAAAACACATAGACTAACAGACTGGATACATAAACAGGACCCAGCATTTTGTTGCATACAGGAAACACACCTCAGTGACAAAGACAGACATTACCTCAGAGTAAAGGGCTGGAAAGCAATTTTCCAAGCAAATGATCCCAAGAAACAAGCTGGAATAGCCATTCTAACACTGAATAAAATCCACTTTCAACCAAAAGTTATCAAAAAAGATAAGGAAGGACACTTCATTCTGGTCAAAGGAAAAACCTATCAAGAAGAATTCTTAATTCTGAACAGCTGTGCTCCAAATGCAAGGGCACCCACATACATAAAAGAAACGTTACTAAAGCTCAAAGCACACATCACACCCCACACAATAATAGTGGGAGACTTCAATACCCCACACTCATCAATGAACAGATCATGGAAGCAGAAACTGAACAGAGACACAGTGAAACTAATAGAAGTTATCAACCAAATGGATCTAACAGATGTATATAGAACATTTCATCCTAAAGCAAAAGAATATACCTTCTTCTCAGCACCTCATGGTACCTTCTCCAAAACTGACTTGTTCACAAAACAGGCCTCAACAAAAAGGTTGAAACAATCCCATGCATCCTCTCAGATCACCACAGACTAAGGCTGGTCTTCAACACCAACAAAAACAAGGGAAAGCACACATATACATGGAAACTGAACAATGCTTTACTCAATGATAATTTGGTCAAGGAAGAAATAAAGAAAGAAATTAAAGGCTTTTGAGAATTTAATGAAAATGAAGACACATCATACCAAAACTTATGGGACACAATAAGAGCAGTCGTAAGAGGAAAACTCATAGCTCTGAGTGCCTCCAAAAAGAAACTGGAGAGAGCTTACAGTAGCAGCTTGACAGTACACCTGGAAGCATTAGAACAAAAAGAAGCAAATACACCCAAGAGGAATAGACTGCAGGAAATAATCAATCTCATGGGTGAAATCAACCAAGTAGAAACAAAAGGAACTATACAAAGAATCAACCAAACCAGGAGTTGGTTCTTTTGAAAAAAATCAACAAGATAAACAAAAACCCTTAGCCAGACTAACCAGAGGACAGAGTATTCAAATTAATAAAATCAGAAATGAAAAGGGAGATATAACAATGAAATATATCTTAAAATAATTATTCCGTTTGTTGAATTTTAACAGTTGAAAATATTAAAATCATGTTCTACAAACAAACAAACCAAACAAACAAACAAACAAATGATGCTGGGGGTGGTGGCACACACCTCTGATCCCAGCACTCAGAACTCAGAGGGAGGATATCTGTCTGAGGTCTAGCATAGGGTAGACTACAAATTGAGTTCTAGGATGGGCAGGGCTGTTACACAGAGAAACCCTGTCTTGAAAAACATAACAAAACAAACAAACAAAATAGTGAAAGAGAGAATTGATGATCAGTTCCACTAGAGAGTTATTGATACCTTGTTTAAAATGAATCTGCTATTTCAGAATAAAAATTCACTCTGCAACACAGGTCTAAGAAAACTTACTTATACGTAAGTGTGTATGTACAAACATAAGAAAACACATTCACAGCTTCTCAGATTCTTAAGCCCTTTATACAGTGTAGTACTATTTTTAATAATCCTGGTATAAAATATATACCCTAAGTATTACATACAGACTACAATTTAGTTATATTTCTTGATAATCCATGTTCATCACTGTATTATTTTAATGGGTAAATAGAGAAACCTCCTAGAGCCTCTTATAAGGCACTCAGTTGCTCTGATAGTGACTGTTGTCAACTTGACAGAATCTAGAAATCACCTAAGAGATGGACCTGTGAGCATGCCTGTGGGGGATTATCCTGATTGTGTGTGGTGAGGGGGAAGAGCCATCCACTGTGGGTGCTGCCATTCCGTGTCTATGGCGCCAGACTGTGTGTAGAGAGGGAGCTGAGCAGCAGAGTGTTCATCTCCCTCCCGCTGTGCTACATGGCCACTGTTTCTCTGAGCTCCGGCCGCCTTCACTTCCCTCTCATGAACCACCCACCCTTGCACCAGGCCCTAAAGCCCTTTCTCCCTTAGTTGCTTTTGTTGGGTATGTTTTTTCAAAACCAAGACAATTAACTAAAGCAGCTGCCCTTCTTCAATCGTATCTGTCTCCCTGACCCCCACAACCAGCTATTGAATACTTAGTTCTTGGATCTAGTTTTATATTTCTAAAATGATCTTTGTAGTTCTCAATTATATTCATTTCACTCATAACATGCTATTTTTAAACACACTATAATGTAGAAAGAAACATTTTAAAAAATGTTTAAGATTCTATAAGCAGGCTGTACTGAGGCTTACAAAGTGCTCCTTTGCAACAGACACATGTATTCTTGGTTTTCTTAGCCAACTGCAGCCACCCTCATTTACTTCTGGCTTTGAGGTCATGCTCTGGAGGCTTAATTTGGACTGTTACATACTTTTAAGTTTAGTACGAGCTATTTACAAATGGTCAGCAGATTATTACATTTTCCTCATTAAGTGCTTATTAATAATGCATTACTTACATATAGCATCCCATGTTTATTGCTAGGGTACAATTCAGTAAAGTTTTAATCATGGATAAGATGGCAAAAACATCCCAAACAGCTCCCAAAGTTTCCCTATGCTTTTCCACAGCCTGCCTGACTGTTCTCCATCACACTGAGCCACTTCTGTTTGCTACCATGACATGTGTCTATTTTATATAAATAGAATCATGTCCAGCAAGATGGCTCACAAGGTAAAAGTGCTGGTCACAAAAGCCTGGAAACCTGAGTTAAATCCCAGAGCCCACATAAAAAGCCAGGCATGGTGGTTCATATCTGTTACCTCAGTACCCCTACAGTGAGGTAGGCAGCAGGCCTTAGAGTACAGTGCCAGAAGCAATAGCACAGCCCCTACTTCAGCAAGGCAGAAAGAGACCCCGCTATGAAAGTTGTCTTCTGACTTATAATGCACAGACACACTCAGGCTCACATGTGTGCACACATACATATTATTAAAAATAAAATTAAAACAATAATAAAGGAACGAATGACTATATATTCACTTGCTTTTGTATACCCACGTTTTGAACATAAAGGTTTCCTTTAAACTGATGGATATTGTGCTCATCTGATTTCAAGTGATCAGACCAGGATTTCCAGGTGTAGTGGCAGCAAACTGTATTTGCCTATGCAATTCTGCCTTTGTGTTTCTAATGGAGACTCCCATTTAGCATCTCTAATCTGATATCAGTAAGCTGAACCAAAAATTAGGCTAAAACCCTAATTTCTGAGCACTAGCATGATGTTATAGTGGAAAATCCTACATGTGACCTCACAAGACACAAAGAGAGAGAGCACTAAGAATGCTGTATAGCATTATCCTCAGTCTATGTGTTCAGTGTATGTGAAAGAATTTTGTGCTTAGAGTTGGGACATCTTTAAGATTTCAGACTGCCAGAGCCGTAGGCAGCACTTTAGCCAGGAGATATAGTAGGAGAGACTCACCAGGCTGCTGCTCTATTTAAGTTCAAGGAGTATAGGATACATGGGAAGGCAGTTAAGTCAAAGGAAATAGCACATTTAATAAGATAAGAGTACTGTATCAATTACAGATCAAATGAGACCTTCAGAAAACCGCTTAAAGGCTTTAGTACTTCAGATGAGCTACACTGGAAGGGTAAAGAACGCCTTTCAGTTCATCTGCAGTAAGCACTGCTCCAAGTCGGCACAGCTCAACAGTGCCTGTAGCTTCTAGGTGGGTGGAGAAGAATGAAGCATGCATTCATTTGGCCTTTCCAGAGTTTCCTGAGAGCTTAGTTTTTCTCTTGCCTGACACAGAATGCTAATGGAATCAGCATTATTTGTATGGGGGCAGCAGTGAAGCCAAAGAGAGCACGGGCAAGCTTGATGTGGCAAAAGAGGGCCTGTGGTGCCACCCACAGAGTCCAGTGTAGCTCAGTGAGTGGGTAAGGCTGCTCAAATCATGGCTTCTCCCTTAGCAAGTGGAGAAGGGCAGAGTATATAGAGAGTACTCTGGCTACTCAGAGAGACGTACAAGGAACTTATGTCTGCTTCACTCATTTTGAGATCTGGCATACAGCTGTACAATATCCACAGACGACTAGTTCTAGGACCCCCATGGAGAGCAAATGCTACAGAAACTCAGGTCCCTTCAATAAAATGGCACAGCAGACACATAAAACATAAAACATAGTTTTCCATATGCTTTAAATGCCTCCAGGTACTGAAATACCTAATACAATGTAAACTTTGTAAACATCATACACTATACTCTTCTGGAAATAATGATAAGAAAAACATCTTTATGTGTGCACTATCAATGAAATATTAAGGGAAGGATACTTTCGGTCCAGAACCCGTGGCTATACCGGGTCAGCTGGTTTAGATGACTGAAAGCTGCTGAGAAGGAAGTGTGGGGGTGGGGCATCTGGCTGCTTTGTACCTCAGAACTTGATACTACACATATAAAACACCAGACAGAGACAAAGGGAGTAACAGCTCCTTTGGTGGAAACTGGCAAACTTCGCCAACTGAAAGATTATAAACCCAGATAAAAGAGTCAGTCCAATCCCCAAAATTCCAGAGCCTCTCCAAATGACTGGAAAAGCTGATGGCTAAAGAGATTTCTTATATGCAACCAGCATATAGAGAATAAGATGAACGGCTGGTTCTGAAAAAGCATACAAGTGGGGGCAGGACAATGGACCTGCCCCAAGCAAACAGAAGACAGCAAAAGCCAAGAAACTGAAACACATAAAGATCCAGGTACGAAGTATAGCCCAATCATTGACAAAACCTCCTGGGTCTCAGCCCAAAGAAATAGACATCCATGAATCGCCTGATGAAGAATTCCAATGCATGCTGGAAGCAATGGAAGGAAAGAAAAGGTGGTGGGTGTGGGTGGCAGGAGCTAGGAGAGAGGAGAAAACATGGGTACACAGTTCCAGCTGCACAGATAAAAAGTTCCAGAGCTCTGTTATGCAGCAATGAGCATTTTTAGCAATCATAAGTATACTCCAATTATTAAGAGATTTAAAAATAGGTGGTATAAGAGTAGTTCAGAAAACCTAGGTACAGATGAAGAAAAATCAAAGACAATCACTAAGAAAAATTAAAAACCTCCCTTTCCTTATTATATCTAGCCACATCTCTTGATGTATGACAAGAGAAGATTTTATTTTTAACCCACACACTAAGCATGTGGCTACTGGGAAAATTCTTCCTCTCTACAGCAAAACTTCAGGTTTGTGAAATCTGAGCAACTCCATTTTAATTTTGTATATGCTCACACACACACACACACACACACACACACACACAATTTATGCTGAATTCTAAAACACATTTGCCATAAGCATTTTGGGTATGGGACATTTAATTTGTACAAATATTTTCAAAGCTATGACACCACTAACATAGATAGATAAAGTTTAAAGTTGATCATGCTAGTTTTTATCACTATCAACTGTAACATTGCAGGACTACTAAATTTTGTTGTCATGTGAGCCATGCCTACTCTAATATCCAGAAAACTTCCCGTAAAGCAATTTGTAATCTTAAGTAAAGGAAGTTGAAAATATTTTTGAGAAATAATTCTGCAAAGCATTATTTTCCACTTATTGCAAATAGAACAGAAAGCTTTGCAGGAACCCAAATGAAACCATAGCAACCAACTGAACCTATCCTGAGCGATCAGATCAAAAGAACACATAGTACACAACATGTCAACGCCTACTAGCAGCATAATCTTTCACCAGTTCCTTTGGATCCTTTTTCAGACGTGAAAAAAAAAAGCCCTCAACCAGTGATCAGTTCTGGTAAATTGTAAAATCCCCTTTTGCCAACAGCTACTGTGATTCTCTGGGAATTCTGACTTACTCACTTATGTTAAAATTCAAACTAGCATCCCTAAATTTAATTATTTTATTTTAGGCTATTTTATTATTTCCTAACACAATAAGAATGGATTCCACCCATTAAATCTTCAGAAATATAAAGATGAATTAACATCATAGGAATTTCTTGCTTAATAATATTTATAAGCATTTAAGCCCAAAGCCATAATAAATTACATCTTACTGTTTAGTTTCTCACCAGTGATCAGCCAGCTCACCAAAAGCTCTACAGATTAGGGTGAACATGCCTATAAACTACCAGCATCTGCTAAAATGAGATTAAGAAGGTAATGGTGACCTTTGTCTGGCATAGCTATTATGCAGGCAATAGTGTAAACTGATTCAAAGACTAAAATTCTCAACAAGAACACAGTTTATATATGTGACATAAAATGGATGTGGATTTTAGACATGACCAAGTTCTGGGAGACCAGGTATGGATAGCACTTTCTCCACAGGGTGAACTAGGAATACCATGAAAGTACCTAATTTATCATAAATGCTTATCTCTTGGTTGAAAATATTTGCCATATCTATCTGCTACTTTCAACAGCATAAAAATATAATAGATGATATGGAAGCAAACATACTATTGATTTAATAGAGAATATCCATTGTTTTCCATTGATTAGTTAGTCAAATTTACTATGCTTTTTTTTTTTTATCCTAGTGGTTAAACCCTTGGTCATGTTAAGCCAAGCTGTACCACCAACTTACATAAACCCTAGCCCAAATTATTACTGAACAAATGATTACAAAGTGATCTTACACTGAAAATTTAGTTTAAATCATTAAGTTTTGAATATATTTAAACTGGCTTTTCTCTTTTGGGAGAAGTGAAAATTTAGCTCTTAGATTTAGTCAGAATAATTATTATCTTTAAAAGCATTAAACACAGTTACTTTGCTTTATAAAAATGATAATGTGTCACTAATTTTAAATATTAATCTTTTAAAAGTCCTGATAAAAAACTAAGAGTTTACTCATGCAGCACGCCCCATTGCACACATAGATTATGTGTTTCATTATTAGTCAAGCTGTTGTTTTAAAAAGCTTTATTTCGGATTCTTAGTGTTTTGTTCTACAAAAATTAAACCTTAATGTTTTAATCTATTAAATGCAAAATAAAAAATGAAAAACCAAACCAAACTACTTGCATGTACTGTATGAGCTTATTTTATGTATAAAACTGAATTTTCTGATTGTCATGAATAAGGGGACAAGTTAAAGATATTAAACCCTGCAGTTTTCAAGGAGGCCAAGATGGACCTGTTGGGGTCCTTGGGCCAGGCACATATGGCCACGCCTGTCTTGTGCACTCATCTCCAAGGTGCCCCATCAGCACTTTTTCTATGGCTGCTACAGTACAAATGGATTGGGAAACACCATGGGCTCCATCACATCATAGTCACTAGAATGCCTGCAACAATATTCCAAGAATAGTTACATTTATAAAATGAGTAAGTCTGCTAATAAAATGTCTGGTTTTGTCAAGTCTGTATGTGTTTTGTTTTGTGTGTATTTAAAGAAAAGGGGTCATGTTATCAACATATTCTGGAATTGCATCTGGTGGCCGAGGAACAGGTCTTAGAATTGAAATACTACCTACTTTACTTCTCAGCAGAAACACATGGCAGATTGCTAAGAAGGTAACAGCTCAGAGAATCATAACTGAACCAAATTTCTGTCCGTTTTGAAATGTACCTGGAGGCTGGCAGAGAAGGCTCAGCAGATTAGAGCACATTGTGCTCTTGGAGAACCAGAGCTCAGCTCTCAGCACCCACGGCAGACGGTTCACGGCTCACAACTGCCTCTAATTTCAGTGTGGAGGGACCTTGAGCTCTCTATGGACTCTATTGATACTTGAGCTCACACGTGCAGATAAGCAAACAGATAAACACATATGTTCAAAATTTAAAGTATGTCTTTTTAAAATGTACTTGATACTGATTTCCATCTTTAATGTTCAATGGAATATGCCTTTAAATACATGTCTTAAAATAAGAAAGCAAAAATATCTTGGAATCAGCTTTAAAAACAAAACAACTCCCTCTATCTTCCATTTAACTCTACTATTGTTTTATAGATGTTTAAGTGAAGTGAAGGTTGAAGCCATGGACTATCTGTGAATAAAAATCATGACAATGATAAAAACTTGGAAAATGAAGTACCATTTCACAACAAAATACAAACCAAAACTAAAATGAGCTACTACTTCACATAAGTATATCTACATTTAATGACATACTGATGCTGACAAGGAAAAACTGCAACCTTCCTTCTTTGCTGCAGAGCTGCAACGGCATAATCACCGTGGAAAATTGTTTGTCAGGCCCTCAAAAAATTTTTTTCCTGCTAGGGAATGACTAGAGTCTCCTGTCTGCTGAGCACACATGCTATCAGTGAAGCATATACCCAAGACTCCCAAATTTTAAGAATATATCCAATACAAAACCAGATTTCTTCATAAAAATTGTATACACATTATTCATAATTGTTATATTTATAGCAACATTAATCACAGAGGCCAAAAAAAAGTGGGAACAACATAAATGTCTTTTAACTAGTAAATGAATAAACAAAATCAAGTTTTCTCACATACTGGAATATTTTCTCTGATACTATACATTAATAAAAAGAAATAAAATCTGATATATGACACAGACAAACACTGAAAACATCATGCTTTGGGAAAGATGTCACATATTATTTGATTTCATGCATATGAAATGCTAGGGATGTAAAAATCTACAGAGACAAAAGTAGATTAGTGGTTGCCTAGGGCTGAGAAAGCTAGGAAGGCATGAAAAGTTAAAATGCTCTAAATTAGGCAGCACAGCTTTGTGAGTCTAAATGTCTCCACTGTGCACTGAATGGGCAGATGCCTCTGGACATACATCTGCCCACAGCGTTAGAAAGACCTTCCAACTGTTAATACACGGAGTAGTGCCTGACCGCCAAGGCGAGATGCTTCAGAGCCCTCCGGATGAGTCAAGGCCTTCTGCGTTGGTTAGGGAGACCGAATGAGAGCAAGAAAAGCTACTGGCTCAATTATTGCCCTCTAACTGGAAACTTCAGCAAGTCATCTTTTATGTTTGTTGATGAGAAAAGAGGATCTAGAAGAAGTAAAATGGGGCAGGAGTGGTGAAACGTTTCTCTGATCTTAGTAAATAGGAGAACCCAGGCCTGGTATTCTCCTCCTCCATTCTCTCCCGCTACTCTACGCACTTAATACTAATTTGCTACCTGAAAATGATAAATGCAGGGAAGAGGCCCAACTGAAGAAGGCTAACAGCAGAGGGGCCACATGGCATCTCCCACTACCTCCATGTCACAGGCACGGCTACCAGCACCGGACAAGTCTCCTCAAACAAAGACCATGCAGATTCTCAAATACTGCCTGTCTCCCATCTCTCTGCTGCCCCACGGCTACCACCAAAGCTCCTTCTGACTAAGCGTTCAAGTAACTTGTTAAGTTCATATCCTCACAATCCTCATATATTTGGGACACACTGACTTTCAGTTTTTGCCTAAGATTACAATTGTCTTCTTTTTCCTGAATATAAAATGATATACATGTAGTTTGTAAAAAACAAAAATCAATAAATTTAAAAGGTACAAAAGAAAAAAACCATCTCTAAGTTCAATACTCAGATAAGCCCTGAACATTTTAGTGATCATTCTTTCAGACAACTCTCTACTTACATATGCACCACAGATACATAATTTTACATAAGTAGTATGTGCCATACATACTGTTCTGTATAATTTTATTCTTCAGATTAACATAGGCTATATATATGTGCTTCAGAATTTATCAAATAAGAAGTGCAATGTATTTTAAAAGAAAATATAATCTGTCCAAACATGCTTTTTTTGGTTTTAACATTCTTGTTTGTTTTCTATTATTTAAAAATTTCCCCAATAATTGCTATCTTGGCACATGAGTTTAAGTGTCCTCTGGCACATGTCCAAATCTGTCCCAGGAATATCTGAATCCAAGTTTTAGGAGTTATCAAGACTCCTGCACATATGACATCGTGTTCTTTTCCTAATTTAGAGAAGCTAAAATGACTCAGATTAACAGAAATATTTCTGGAGTTGCCAAATTTGGAGCTAACGCATCTTCTCTAGGCAAATCTATAAGTTATTAAGAAACCCTTTTAAAAATCTCCATAGTCAAAGGAAAATTGCTTACTAAATTAATTTTCTAGACCCCGGCCTTCATTTCCAGCAAGGCTGGGTTGCACGTGCAGCATTCCCCACACCTACGCTAACTCTGGTAAACTTAGTTACTGCCACCCATTCCACTCAAGGTTCTTATTGCTCTAATTTCACTTCAAATGTAAGGTTTCTATGAGAAACTTTCAGTGGCTTCCATTTCTTATAGGAAAATAAATTCTCAGTGTGAGCTTTTGAGGCATCCTGATACACTTACTGTTAAGTTTCCTGCATCCCTAACCCCACATCAGCCTCCACATACCAAACATGCCATGCAGTTCTACATATTTATATTTTCCCACCTAATAAATTTATAGTCCACTTTTAGAGATTTAAGCGGCTTTTCTTTTTTTTAAAAAATTATTTTTAATTATGCATCGATTCCTGTGGGTGGTGGGTGGGTGGGTGGGGTATGCACACTTGTGCATGGAGGCCATTGGCATGAGCTCTCCTCAGAGCTGGAGTCACAGGCCACTGTGAGCCACCTGAAACATCTTTCTTTGCTCATAGAATGGAGCTTGCCAGTTCAGTTATACTGGCTGGCCAGCTGCCCCTAGATCCCCCTGGCTGCAGTCAGTGCCAGGGTTACATGTTTGTCTGCTGTGCCCAGACTCTAACGTGAGTTAAAATTCTTATAGAAGGTCAGGGGGATCCAAACTCAGGTCATTACACTTGTACAGAAAGCACTTTATAGACAGGGCCATCCCCCAGCTCTGAGGTCTATAAGTTTTGAGAATTATACTATGGGTCAATCCTTAGTACCTAACAAGGAGACTTCCTTAATGGCTACAGCCTACCATGCTGTACCTACCGGAATCCATTTCTCCCACTTCTCATAACCCCATGAACCTCTTGTCCTGTTTAAGACAATACATGAAAACAATACTTTGTGTGCTCATTCAGCTCTCTACAACTGTCTTCTTTCGGAAGAGGCAACTGCATTTCCCAGTACCAGGAGCAGGTACTAGTTAGACAGCAGCCAGTATCTGCCTGTACTTCCCTGCGATGCTCCAGGCTCAGGGCTCTGAAGGCCTGAACTGAACTCACTGTACTATCCCGAAGAGAAGAGAAGCAAGCACGCTGCATGATAAAACAAGCCAAGCTCCTCGACACATTCTCAATGGTGACAAAGTAGAAGCACAGAACTCTGTTCCTCTGACCCCAAGTAAAGCTGACGTTCCAGTGAAGCTGATTATCACTCAACAGAAACAGAGGATCACCAGTCCTTGCTCACATCACAGCATACTGAGCAGCTAAGCCATCATTACACATCTGTAACATCAATCATGTTTCCTTAAGTAATCCCATGTTTAAGCCAGCAACGCTTCCTGATTTTGAAAAATCTCAACATTATTTCCTCCGGTCTTCCTTGTGTTTTCCAATCTATTCATTAAGATTCAAGTGGCTATTGTCTTTTTTTGGTTTGGTTTGGTTTGGTTTTTGGCTTTTTGAGTCAGGGTTTCTCTGTGTAGCCCTGGCTTTCCCAGAACTCCCTTTGTAGACCAGGCTGGCCTCGAACTCAGAAATCTGGCTGCCTCTGCCTCTGCCAGTGTTGGGATTAAAGGCGTACGCCACCATACCTGGCAGCTATTGTTTTAAATGATTCATTTGACTTTATTCTCCAACTACTGTAAACATAACTTAAGATTTTTCTTCTAAGTAAAAATATAGAAGCTCAAGCTATTGAAAAAAGGGGTTCATCATGTCAAAGGGAACCCACATTGACAGAAGCCTAGAGATTACATAAATCATGCATAGCGTTAGTCCTATATCAGATTTAATATGCGACACTGCTATAGGTTACTTTTTGGCAGGAAGATTTTTCAAGACAGGGTTTCTCTGTAGTTCGTCCTGAAATTCACTCTGTAGACTAGGTTGGCCTCAAACTCACAGAAATCAGCCTGTCTCTGCCTCCTGAGTGGTGGGACTAAAGACGTGCAGTACCACCTCCCAGGGCTATATGTTTTATTTATTGGCTTACTATTTCCAAGAAAACTCTTAGAGTCCAGGCAAGTGTGGCCTGCATTAACTATTAGGCTGAAGAGAACAAGAGTAAGAATGTAAACGCTCACCAGGAACCTCACCGTTTACATATTTAGTTACTGGGGAAGAAAGTAAGTAGTTCTTGTTACAAGCACACCACACTTACCCAATTCCAATCAAAATGTAAGCATACAATTTTTCAGATAAAAACATTTTTTAAACTTCTAAGTGGGTTTCTTTCAGAACATGGTGCAAGGATGGAAACACATGAGAATTCTGAGTGCCGTGAGAAAATTCCAAGAAAACAAGTGTCTTGTGACCTCAATTTCTTCAACAACTTGGAATTGTTCTTGAAATGTACTTTCCTGGCCCTACTAGGTGTAGCAGACAGAAATGAGTTTGCCTTAGATTGTTCATTACAACTGGCTATTGTTATTTCTTTATTTGCCTCTAAGGAAAAACATGTTTTTGCCACATGGCAGCTTGTCCTTGCAATTATACACTTTATAACCTTTCTTAGCCCTCAGGGTATAAACTGTCTGATGCTCTGAATAAAGTTGGCTATTGGATGAGACTTAGTCAGCCTCAGGTTAGGTTCCATTCTCTCTGGCTCCGCTGCCTCTAGAGTGATAAACAGGTTGCAAATGTACATATACCCATAAATTATTGAGATTTTACCAAGTACAGTGACAGCAAAGAGAAAACAGATATTTTATATCTGAGATTTCCATATCTCTTTATTTCACTAGTCTCAAGATGTGATGAAAATTTCAGAACCAAATTATATACAAACTCAGTAGAAAACTGAGCAACAGCTCAGAAGTAGCAGAGAAGGGTTGGGGGCAGGGGGCTTGCTCACGGCTGGATTGCCTGGAAAGCAGTACAGACCACTGGTTTGGTCCTCAGAACTGCTTACTTACAAAGCAAAATGTAAGACTAGGGCACTGAGACAGGTCAACAGGAAATGTCCAAACTGAATCTAAAAATGTTTCTTAAGCTTATGCTGTAACTTCTGTGTGTTTGTGTGTGTCAAAGGACAACTGTAAGTTGTTCCCTAGATGACACCAAGTCTCTTTGAAACAAAGTCTCTCCCTGGCTTGGATCTCACCAAGCAGGATGGGCTGACTACTCAGGGAGCCCCAGGGATCTACTTGTAACAGCACTAGAATTACAAGAGTATTACCAAGATGTTAAGCTGATAGTGTATGCTCTCTCTAGTTTCTTTTTGAAGGCACTTAGAGCAATAAGTTTTCCCCTTACCACTGCTTTCATTGTGTCCCATAAGTTTGGGTATGTTGTGCCTTCTTTCATTAAATTCTAAAAAGCCTTTAATTTCTTTATTTCTTCCTTGACCAAGTTATCATTGAGTAGGGTTTCATGTGTATGTGAGCTTTCTGTTGTTTTTGTTGCTATTGAAGACCAGTCTTAGTCCATGGTGATCTGATAGGATACATGAGATTACTTAAATCTTCTTAGATCTGTTGAGGCCTGTTTTGTGACTGATTATAAGGTCAATTTTGGAGAAGGTACTGTGAGGTGCTAAGAAGAAGGTATATTCTTTTGCTCTAGGATGAAATGTCCTATAGATATCTGTTAAATCCATTTGGTCCATCACTTCTATTAGTTTTATTGTGTCTTTGTTTGGGTTGTGTTTCCATAATCTGTCCATTGATGAGAGTGGGGTGTTGAATTCTCCCACTATTATTATGTGGGGTTCAATGTGTGCTTTGAGCTTTAGTAAAGTTTCTTTTATGAATGTCAGTGCCCTTGATTTGGAGCATAGATGTTCAGAATTGAGAGTTCTTCTTAGTATATTTTTCCTTTGATGAGTATGAAGTGTCCTTCCTTATCTTTTTGATAAGTTTTGGTTGAAAGTGGATTTTATTCAATGTTAGAATGCCTACTCCAGCTTGTTTCTTGGGATCATTTGCTTGGAAAATTGTTTTCCAGCCCTTTACTCTGAGGTAGTGTCTGCCTTCATCACTGTGTTTCCTGTATGCAGCAAAATGCTGGGTCCTGTTTACATATCCAGTCTGTTAGTCTATGTGTTTTTATTGGGGAATTGAGTCCACTGATGTTAAGAGATATTAAGGAATAGTGATTGTTGCTTCCTGTTATTTTTTTTATGTAATTTCTATGTTTGTGTGGCTATCTTCTCTTACATTTGTTGAAAGAAAAGTACTTTTGTGCTTTTTTTAGGTAGTAGTTTCCCTCCTTGTGTTGGTGTTTTCCATCTATTATCCTTTGTAGGACTGGATTTATGGAAAGATATTGTATAAATTTGGTTTTATCATGAAATATCTTGGTTTCTCCATCTATGATAATACAGAGTTTTGCTGGGTATAATAGCCTGGGCTGGCATTAATGTTCTCTTAGGGTCTGTATGACATCTGCCCAGGATCTTCTGGCTTTCATAGTCTCTGGTGAGAAGTCTGATGTAATTCTGATAGGTCTGCCTTTATATGTTACTTGACCTTTTTCCCTTACTGCTTTTAATATTCTTTCTTAGTTTAATGAATTTGGTGCTTTGATTATTATGTGACAGGAGGAATTTCTTTTCTGGCTGTAAGCTTCTTGTATGTTCCTGGGCATCTCTTTCTTTAGGTTAGGGAAGTTTTCTTCTATAATTTTGTTGAAGAGATTCTCTCTTCTATCTCTTGTATTCTGTTGGTGATGCTTGCATCTATGACTCCTGATCTCTCTCCTAGGTTTTCTATCTCCAAGGTTGTCTCCCTTTGTGATTTCTTTATTGTTTCTATTTCCATTTTTATATCCTGGATGGTTTTGTTCAATTCCTTCATTTCTTTGATTGTGTTTCCCTGCAATTCTTTACGGAATTTTTGTGTTTCTTCTAAGGGCTTCTAGCTGTTTACCAGTGGTCTCCTCTATTTCTTTAAGGGAGTTATTTATGTGCTGCTGGATTTTCCCTGTCCAATCATATTAGAGCAGAGGAAGGCTTGTGATTGGACAGGAGAAGGGAGGTGAAGGGAGAAGTTGAAGAGACAGAGAGAGAGGTCTGAGGAGGAGGGAGAGAACCAGAATGGAGGCTGGCGTGGTGTTATCAAAAGGTTAGAATAACTGTGTTAAAGCTTTATCGTTATCATTTGGCTCTGAAATTGTTGTATTGGCATCTTATAAATTGTGTTATTATTGATACATAAAACTCATTGGCTAATTAAGCATTAAGAGTCTTGATTCTATCAGGTAATTAGGTGTTGACATGGCTAACCAGGGGTGTATGGGATGTTTGGTGAAAACAAGAGGAACTTGGGGTGGGGGGAGGCATCTAAGAGATGGCCTGGTGGGAGCCATGTGACCTAGCAGGGCTAAGTGAGTTGGTGGGCCAAGAGACTGAGCAAGTGAGATCACCTGGTGTAGGGGCTAGCTCTACTTACTTTCTGAAATGTTTATGTCCTTCTTATAGTCCTCTATCAACATCATGAGATGTGATTTTAAATCAGTGCCTTGCTTTTCTGGTGTGTTGGGGTCTTCAGGGCTCACTGTGGTGGGAGAACTGGGTTCTGATGATGCCAAGTAGCCTTGGTTTCTGTTGCTTATGTTCTTGCCCTTTCTTCTCAACATCTGGTTATCTCTGGGGTCAGCTGGTCTTGCTATCTCTGACTGTGGCTTGTCCATCCTGCAGGCCTGTGTGTCAGTACACCTAGGAGTCCAGCTTTCTCCTGATTAGTATTTGGGTATGGAGAGCTGTGGCACAGGGTCAGCTCACAGTGCAGACAGCTAGTTGGCTGGTTTCTATCAGCAGAGATGTGAGATGCATCGGGTTTGGTTTCTAGGCTCCTGCTGGGTTCCTGTTTAATCCATACCTTCCTTCCTCTCTTGACATATTCTGGTTTTGTTTTGTAAAGATAAGGTCTCAATATATAGTCCTGGCTAGCTTGGAAACCACCCTGGCCCAGGTAGGTTTTTCTTTTGTTTGTTTGTTTGTTTGTTTGTTTTTAACCAACTGAGGCATCTCCTCAGACCAATGAAGTATGTTTTTTAAAAATTAGTTCCTGATCTATTGGGGTATTTCAGTGTGTAGCATTAAGCCCTGAGTTTGATTACCAGCACAGAGAAAAGAATTACCTCTTAAAACTATGAAAACCATAAGAAAAAAACATCATTTCAGCTGAACTCTTAAATTACATTAAATTCCTTCATGTCTGACATAGTATTTTCCTAAGCTGTAATTAGTATGAATGTTAAATCAATCCCCAGGAAACCTCCCAATCATTGTGAAACAGGAGGGAGGTCACAAGTGCCTAGACATTCTCCTTATCTGTACCCTCAGGACTAACACCCTGACACCTATATCACATACAGAGACTATTGCTGAAGGAAGAAATGCCAGTGTGAGGAAACAGTCTTCTCAATCCTATGTCTAGTCACCTCCACAATCTTAATAATCCCTGCTTTTCTTTCTTTCTTTTCTTTAAATTTTTTTCCCCTGTTGAGACTGGGCCATACTTTGTTGGCCAGACTGGTCTTGAACTATTGGACTTGAATAATCCTTTTGTCTCAGCCTTCACATCCATGACAACTAAATGAAATTTCAGGATGATCATTTATAAATGATCAAAGCTGGCCTCTAATTGATCATTACACATTTACCAATCCAAAAGAAAAAATTGCTTAAGATTGAAAAAGAAAAATTTAAAATATCAAGAGACAGGAATGACTTGGCTGTATGAAATAAGCAAATGAAAACTTCTTTTAATTACCAGGACTATGGTACAGTATCGAAGGCTTTGGAGAGTTATAAAATATTAAGAAATAGAAAAATGGATTTAGAAAACTAAAGGAAAATTATAAAACCAAAATTTTCAACTTTATATTAAAAATAATAAACTTATTTTTAACAGTAAACACTATATATATGTTATAAGATTTAGTGTGGGCTGTAAGGGAAGGGGGAGCTCTAAATGAATGCTACAAGGGTCAAAAACCTGAGGAAAATACACAGCCAGTAGTAACAGCTAGTAAGGGGAATGGAGATAATATAGGATACATGAAAGGAAAGTGATAAGCTTGGTACTGGACATATTGATCTTGATGCATCTACTTAGGACCCCGAGGTTCAAAATTTATTCCTTTATAGAGAGCCGTTGGCCAACCCAACAAATGCACAATGAACACAGATGGCTATGAACTAGACAAGCTGTTTACCACAAATGGACTGTACATCATGTTAAAAACAAAAACTGATGTGAACTGGGAGAATTATCGGCTGAACTGGGAATATGAGATCATAATAAATATACACACTTTAAGGCAACTTCTATTTCGTATTCTTCTTAGCATTCTCCTGCCACACATCTAGTTTAAAACGGAAGAACTGTTAGTTATATTTTGATGCATACATTATTCACAACACACATTCATAAATTCCTCTTCCTACCCTCACCTGCAGCTTTCTTTTCTCCATATTTTTTTTCAGTTAACAACCCTGTGGTGGTTCTTCAGTAACAAACGATAGACTATAGTTTCTCACAGACCTATACATGGAAAACACTTCCTTCAAACTGATGCTGACCTATTCGCTAACCTCAATTTGCTGTGCCAGGTGGATAGGAAGTGAGCAGAATGCCAGGCTAGGAAGGCGAGGAGGAGGAAGAGCCTGTGCAGTCAGGGTTACTTTACTCCACACTAACTCCACAGTGCTGGACTCTGATGGCTGAGGAAGGGAGAACGCCACAATGACAGCACCCAAAGACAAGAGGCAAGCCTGAACTCAAGCTACTCCAGTCTTAGACCGTGCACAAGATCTTGGAAGAGTAAGAAAACCGCAGTCAAGGGAGCAGGGTTCTGCTCTTCTTCCTTCCAAGTTACTCAGGTCCACTCTCTGTTACTCAAGGCTCACTTACCCTAGACAATCACATGACTGCCACAAATGGGAATGGCAGGATCCTGGTAGAAAGTTAAAGGAACAGAAAGACAAAGAAACCAACTTTAAGGATTGCAGATAGACCTGAATGATGTCTCCAACACGCACAGGGCCTGTGTCTGAGGTCCTCAAAAGCAGAAACAAAACCAAAAGCTAGGAAAAGCAACTTCAAGTAATTCTGTGACTTCCCCCAAGTCAGTCTTCTAGTAAAATTCGTAGTAAAATAAAAGAAGATATTTGGGTTACAAAAGTAGATATTTTCCCCTATATACCACAATTAAAATTAATGAGCAACTCAGCTAAGTAGCTGAAGAGGGATGTACACATCATAATCTGTAACAAAAGGCAAAGTTCTCCAAATGCTGTGATCCTTTCCCAGAACACAATGGCCTCAGAACTCATTGTGAAATAGCACTGCCCTATCAGTCAGGTTATAGGGAAGATCAACTGATACTCATCTATGGCCGAGAATGGATTCTGTGTTCCCTCACAGAAACAGACGTGGAGGAGGAGTAAGGCTAGCTGTCTTAAGCACTGACAGCGTTCTATGCTCTCTGTGTTCTATCATTTCTTCATCACTTCCTTTGGAAGTTGCAGCTGCTTTTTAGTCTTTTCAAAGATGAGACCAGTGTGATTTAACCCATGAGGAGATAAACAAAGACAACAAATATTTATTCTTGGCCTTTGGACAGGCAGAAACACAGTGTTTAAAAGCACACTCTAAGCCTCACTGGCTTAAAATACTGGTATAACTTATTATATGTGTGACCCTGGTTAGCCATGGTAATCAACCTCCTTCAGGCCCTCTGTTTCTTCAACTGTAAAGTAAAAAAAGAGTAATAATAATAATGATGGTAATATAGAGTTGTCTTAAAGATTAAGTGCACTTAGAAGCCTGACACGGTAAGCCCAGTGGACAGGTATGCTACTATCTCCATTCTTACAATTGGTTTGAGCGCAGCGCTAACAGAAATACTTGTTTCTAGGTACTATGCTGTCAGCTAAGAACAGCCAAAACATTATGTGAAGTTGAATTGTAAAGAAGAGCCAAGAGCTCTCAAGAAAAGCTACTTCAACCAAAATTTTACTTACGAAATGGCACTGGCTTTAGGTTCATTAGTTACAAAGAATGTTTATTATCTTTCTTTATTCAAGAAATAGAGGGAAGCTGACAAAGCAAGACAGAGAGCAAGGAACTGACAAACCTATCTGAATCCTTAATCACTGAGGGTTACCGTTCATGGGAAAATTTTAAAGGTCTCAAAGCTGTTAAAATGGTAGTTAGACCCCAAGAAACAAGAACCAACTGAATTACATGCTGGATGTCTTTAAATTTGAAAGCCCTCTATTAAGAGGATTTAAAATACTGTACAGTTATAATTGCATGTCTATGACCGACCTTAAAGCCAAAGTGTACGTTCCTGGCTGCCGCTGGCTCTCACGGATGAGGTAGCTCCCCTCAGCCACACTCAGGAGCTGGTCAGTCTCTTCTCTAGAGATCATGCCATGATACCTACAGAACAAAGCCAGTTCAGAAACACAGCTTCTCATGTTTTTTAATATAACAGGACAAGGAACCCCTGCCCTCACCTGCTGTTCTCAGCTACAGTGCAAGGAAAAGCACTCAGATTTAACTGTGCGTGTGTCTCTGGCTTGGCTCCTGGCTAGCTTCTCTATGATAAGAAAAGCACCAAAATGGCTACTGAGTCTAGTTCCCAGCCCAGAAGCAAAATCCACATCCATCTGAGGCAGAACCCTCCACCTTACCCATGTGGCCTTTCTCATGTGGCCATGTGACCATATAGGCTTGCTAAAGAATACTATACAGAAATGTATCTCATTTCTTCTTCGCAGTTGGTGCTGTGGTCCAAACTTCTAGCTGGAAGTCCATGCTGGCAACTTCCCAGGGCCCTGGGTCTTTAGATTATCATGGTCAGCCAGTGATGTGCATGATGCGCATCATTCAATATTCAGACCACAAGCAAACGGGGCAGCACTTGCCTTCACTTCCTGCCCAAATCTATCTTTCATTAACAAAGGAAAGAAGGAAGAATAAACACAAATAATAGATAAATCCTTTATGCAAAGATTCATTTACAACACCCTGATATAAAACACTAAGAAAATAAAAATAGCAGTGGTGGCAAATATCTAAAACATGGAATCATTCAGACCTGTATGATGATTTGCAATTTGTAAACTCACACACTAAATCCTTTTAGGAACTCAAAGACCGCCAAGGACTATGGGCCCTGCCATGTGGAATGTGCTGCTTCAGTGTGTTATCTCACCTGACAGCACATCTTTCTCTGAGCTTCCTTCTCTACATAAAGACAAACCATCCAAAAGGAGCAAAGTCCCAGCAAACTCCTTCCCAGGGAGACAGAGTTTCCCCTAAAGAGGAGATTTAAGGTGATATCACACCACACAAATCTTACTACAAACTAGCTTATCTCCCATTCACTCTCCTAAGGGACAAATCATATTTCCTAAAAATCACTTCTCCCCTAACTGTCCCACAATGTTCCTAAGGGCATTTTAAATTACTAAAAAGTAAATAAATAATAAAATATTAATATACAAACTCAGACAATTCACTGGGTAGATACTACTTCTCCTGTGATGCCCTTGTTTGCACTACATCAACCATGCTGTGATCTGTCTGTTCAATTTATCTCAAAGGCTCAGAGATCACAGAAGAGCATGGAGATAGTCTCTCTCATCACTGCTGCCTCACTACTTAAAAGAAGCACTGCTTGTGGCTCCCACAGTGCAAAAGGACAATAGTCACTTGACTTTGTAATACATTTTAAAGGCCCTTTATTGGTACCTTAATAACCCAGGAATTTTGCTTGGAATAACTGGTAACTCTCTGAAGTTTTTCCTTGTAGGTATGGCCCAGTCTCTGAACAGTCTTAAAATTGTGCATGGCAATAATGTTTAAATCACATCAATCAGAAATGCTCTAGTTGGTCTCCTGAATTTTTCATTTCTATGAATTTCTTAATTGTTTAGAACGAGGTCCACGGGCAATACACTGAATCTGGTGCAAGCAAAATTGTAACCCACCCTTGATGTGACACCCTCATTAGATTACTATATGTGCCATCAGTGAATAAACTTGGCAAAATGTGCTAGCTGTTTAAAATAAAGACCAATCATCTTAAAGCAATAAAACTCAAATTTTGAAAGACACTCTGACAATGAAATTTAAAGACCCTTAAAATGATTCATACCAATTGATCCAATAATTGTATCCCTTTAAAATTGTACAATAAGAGGCTTCTCAAAATAACTATTAGCGTTAGAGATTAAGCCTCCTAATCTATAAATCTCCAGTCTAAAATCAGATACACTTCTGTGGCCAGCATTCCTGCTGAGAGCCTCAATCAGAAGGTCAACTGAAGAACCCTTAAGGTCACTGGTCCTCAGCTATGCAGTCTTCTTACCTCAACCCACAGGTACACTGCCTACGGACATTCACACGACTAAAAAACACACACACACACACACACTGTGTGTCTGTCTGTCTGTCCATCTGTTAGTCAGTCGTTCATCTGTCTGTATGTCTGTCTGTCTGTCTGTCTGTCTGTCTATCTATCTATCTATCTATCTATCTAGGTCTTCTGGCTGTCCTGTTTGTCTGTCTGTCTGTCTGTCTGTCTGTCTGTCTATCTATCTATCTATCTATCTATCTATCTATCTATCTATCTATCTATCTATCTATCTATCTATCTATCTATGTCTTCTGGCTGTCCTGGAATTTGTTCTGTAAATCAGGATAGCCTTGAAATCACAGGGACCCTCCTGCCTCTGCCTCCTGAGTGCTGAAATTAAAGGTGTGTGCCACCACCACCTGGCCCATGGCTGGAATTTTAAGTAATTTAGAAATATTTGCTATATACATTGTTATCTGATATTATCCCAATGAAAAACAAAAGTTTTTATCTGGGGAGTGAGATGGACTATATTCTTTTATATAGATTTTTATTCTTTTCTTCAAAGTGCTATATTTCTATTCTCAATAATCAGAAAAGTTAAGACCTTAAACACTAAAACAACATTTGGAATAATTTTTGGTATAGTTTGTTGCCCAACTGTAGAACTAAAACCAAAAGGCAATTTAAAAAAAAATATTATAATGCTCATTATCAACATTAAGTGGAAAACTCAAACTACAAGTTTGTATGGACAAGATGTTTGTAAAGCCTGAGAGGGGACTGATGCATTGGCACATGCCTATAATTTTACACAAAAGGAAGCTGGCCTTCATAGTGATCCACTGCTTTAAATAATTATGTTAGGAAGGGTGCTAGAGAGATGGCTTAGTGGTTAAGAGCTGCTCTTTCAGAGGACCTGGGTTCAATTCCAAACACCAATATGACAGCTTATAATTCCACTTCCAGGTGATCTGACACCCTCACACAGATATACATGCAGGCAAAACACCAATGTACATTAAAAAATAAAATAACATTAGGAAAACATCTTCAGAAGGTAGTATATAAAAATTTTGACATGTCTCTGAATAACACAAATCACTTCTTTTCTGGGCTGATACTACACAATATAGAAAACTAGAAAGGGGGGCAATATAAAATAAAGTGTCCATACCCACTGAGTCTATAGATATGTTTTATTGCATTTAGTACATAACTATAAACACTTTCTTGAGATCCATCTAGGAGTATGTATCTATATGGCTTGCTTCTTTAGCATTATTGCACATTTGTTTATCAAGGTACTTTCTTTTTATACTTGTCTGTATTTTCCTATTTAGACTAGTCAGGATTACACCTGTAATCAAAGAAAGAGAATTCAATTCCACCAAACTAGAATATTTATCTCATCCTGTGTTTTTACCAAAACCATGCATTTATTTGTATCTTTTACATATGACAATCTATGAGATACTTTCTGATAATCCATACTTACTCTCTTCCATAATACTTTGGTCTGTTTTCTACCTACAGGAAAAGGAAGAACAATGAATATTTGTGAAAATTAAAATGTGCAAAATATAACAACGCTGTTTTTATATAATAAACTAAAGCACATACCACGAAAAAGAATCTGCATAACATTTTTAATGGGGAGAAGATGGATTCTGTTTATTAGTTAATTGGATTTATTATTTCTTTTCTCTAGATCTGTTTCTGATGTATCCGTGCTGCGTGTGTCAACAGTTGAACTATGTTTTGTTTCTAGGTAGTAATGAACTAGCAAAGATACTTAATCACATTATTCAAAGAGTAAAATATCAAGAGAACTTAGTGCTCAACAGGGTCACACCAGGCTGTGGATCTTCCCCATTGTCCCCAGTCCTCTTCCTTCCTGGTCCTCAACATTCTCCATTTTGTTACAGACATCTTAACATATCATCACCTTCTGCTTCCCACCAGGTCTCCTCCTGCCAGTTTCTCCTCCTACAGCATTTCATAGCATGCAACTCATCTACAAGCATAGATTCTGATGGATTCCTACTGGACAGATAGGAAGATAGAGGAGATCTGCCCAATTCCTTCAAGAAATACTGAAGAGAAAACATTTTTTTAAAGAAAATTGTTTCTATTATTTGTGTGTTTGTGGCTATGGGAGGGGCACCCGTGCCCCATCATGAGACGTGGGAGTCAGAGGACACCTGCAGGGGGTGGTTCTCTCCTCCTACCATGCGGGGGTGAGGAACTGAATTCAGGTCATCAGGCTTGGCCACAGGTGCCTTTATCCTCTGAGCCATCTTGGCCTTATTTATTTTTTATGTGCAGAGGACATATCACTGAATTAAAACCAAAATTATCCTATTTTGAAAATACATTGCCAGGGCTACTCAGAGAAAGCCTCTCTCAAAAAAAAACAAAAAGAAAGAAAGAAAGAAAGAAAGAAAGGAAGGAAGGAAGGAAGGAAGGAAGGAAGGAAGGAAGGAAGGAAGGAAGAAAGAAAGAAAGAAAGAAAGAAAGAAAGAAAGAAAGAAAGAAAGAAAGAAAGAAAGAAAGAAAGAAAAAAAGAAAGAAAGGACATTGTAAGGATTAGAAACACACAATAATACTGGTTTTGTTGTTGTCCGTCTTTTAAGTGATAAGAACAACAGAAAATAAAGGAGTAGTAAGTGGTCTAAAGGCAATAAGAGGAGACTAATATGTTAGCTATAAGTTGGTGGTCAGAAAAAACCATTCTGAGATGATATTTAAGTCGGTTCCTGAACAAAAACCTAGCTCAGAATCACAGCAATGGAAAGGCCTTTTCCTATGAGATAATCTAGGTTCGAGGGAATCCCGCTATTTGCTTATGTTTTAATTACATTTAAAGATCATTTACTCTCCACAATAAGGTAAGAATGATTCTACTCTGACTTTGTAAAAGAATTTTATCATTTCCAGTTTTTAACTTGTTTTTCATGGTAAAGTTTTAATTGATGAAAACATATATATTATATAATTAATATCTGTGTGTATTATCACTTATAACATCATGTACTGATATGTGTTTATTGTGGAATGACTAACATAATTAACATGCACTACCTCACAGACTTAAAATCTGTATTCTTGAAGTATTCCTGTTTTAATGGAAATGTTGTATTCATTAGCCAACACCTTTCCAGTCACCAACCACCCAGCATCAAATAACTACTATCCACCCCTGAACTGAACTTGACCTGAACTTGTTCCTGAACGTTTTATATTCTAAAGAGTTAGATTATAAGTGTTTGACTTTCTGGGCCTCCCTTATTTCACTTACTAAAATGTCTCCCAGGTTCACCCACAATAATACAAATAATAGGACTTGCTTCTTTTAAAGACTGTATTGTCATGAACTACAGTATTCATCATGTATATACATATGTTCTCTTTACCCACTCATTCTCTGACTAGACTCTCCTGGCCATTGTGACTAATACAGCAATAAACATTGAGAGCACAGCTGTGTCGTCGTTCATTTCCTTTAGAGGAGTACCAAATAGCAGGGCTGCAGGGTTGTAAAGAACAGGAAGAAACTGAGTACCAGGGAGGCCAGATTTGTTATTCAAGATATTGTCTATTCAAGAGGTAGAGAGCAAGTTGGGATCTTATGCACAGCCAAAAAGGCCCTCCTTCTGCCTATTTGATGATGTCTCACTTGATTCAGGTTGAATGACACTTCCCAAAGCAACTTCAAAGCCTGCCAAGTGATCTGTGGTTCTGCAATAAGCCTAGCTGCCAAGTCTGGATTTCCTATTCCCTGGCTCTCCAGATCTAGTACTGCTTCTAACAAATCTGAAATATTTATTGCCAGCATAGCAGGAAATCTGTTTCAGGGACAATATCATGCATCCTCAAAAGCACACCTTAACCTAGCCCAGTATATACCTAATCTCTAAGGCATCTTCAAGTTCTCCCAATTGTAGAATTATGGTAACAACATACTACATTTCTTTCCCAAATTCATACTACAAACAAGTGACAAGGTTTCCTTTCTGATACATAGTCTCCTTTTTTGCACGGTGACAAACTTTTCTGCTGGTTGACCTCTAAATTATTAATTAAATTGTTTTCAGCATGGTTTTGTTTTCTCATGGGAATCATGATTCTATGTGTTCCTAAGAATTATTCTTAAATAATAAGCTTTGGGAAACTTTATTTCTGCTGCATCTGCAGCTGAGTTATTTGTCTTCCAGTATAAAACCCATCTGAGCTCACAAAACTCACTGTACATCTTTTGAATCTAAGGAAGTTGGGAAGGTTTTCTTTAAAAAAAAAAAAGTGGGTGGGTATGGGGGACTTTTGGTATAGCATTGGAAATGTAAATGAGCTAAATACCTAATAAAAATGGAAAAAAAATAAAAAAAAACAAACAAACAACTCTAGATCTTTTAGGGTTATCTAAGATATTAAATAGTATCTTCAAAGTTACAGACATTACTCAGATAATCAAATTAAAAGACTAGTCAATAATATAAAAATGATTAACAATCTGCAATTAGTTGACTTAAAATGTATCAAGTTAAAAGTGAGTTCCAGGATAGCCAGGGCTATACAGAGAAACCCTGTCTCAAAAAAAAAAAAAAAAAAAAAAAAAAACAAAAAACAAAAAACAAAAAACAAAACAAAAACAAAGCAAAAAAAATCTATCAAGTTAGAAATTTAAATGTCATGCAACAGTAGAAATAATTTATGCTTATTTAAGCATTCATATGCTTTTTATTAAGTTTTTAAAAACATCTAATTGTTCTTGAAGGAAAAGAAAAATCTGTTTCCTGAGAGACAGATGAAGGAGATAAATCAAGAGATGACTAGTTCCCTACAGTCACTTTTCCTTCACACTCGGTCCATAGAACTGCATGTATTCTGCTGCATTAGAGATTCCTCTGTCTGCCCCTTCTTGGCTATTTCCAGAACCAGTATCTTACAGGTCCTTTCACTTATCCTTAGAAGTACTACAGCAATCTCCTAAAGCAGACATTTTGCTTTCTTCCTAATCTGGCTTCTACACTGCAGCCAAGTGATCGAAGCCTAGTATGTTTTTCTGCTGAAAATATTTTTACTTCTATAGCTACAAGGATGGGGTCTAAGCTCTACACTTAGTATATAAAATTATTTTAAATTATTTTTCACCTATGTAGATCTCTGTTACCTCTTGGCATTCTACCACAAGTTCCCTACAAGTGGGGGAAGAAACAAACACACACACCCCACAAAGCTGGATGACATGGAATTGCTCCCACACTTTCTAATGGCTAATCTACTCCATTCACTATGGAGACTCTAAGCTCTTCCTGAAAAGAGATATTAACTTAAATTCTGAGGATCTAACAGAAAGTAACTATTCAGAGTATACTGGCTGATTAATTGAAGGAATAAAAATATAAATGTCTAATCTTAGGTTATATTAGCAGGGTCAGACATAGGTTCTATATCATGGAGTGAAATTGAATTAAAAAATTTTAAGTGGTTGGTTAGTCCCATAATATACGGTGCACCATTACACCTTACTGGCAGGTCACTGTTGTAGAATAAAGGGTAATAGTGAGGATTACTTTCCTCCTCCTGTGGCATCCAAAACACCTTCTAATACCATGAATATTCAGCAGGTGAAAATTACAGGTAGGTATGAACCAGCTCAAGTTCTCCATGTTTGATGATATAAATAAGTGGACTCTTCAGCAAGAGTGCCTATCGTCAGGTCATAAAGGGGAAACAATAGCTGTGGCAATAGCCTGTGGTGTCTAGGGGGGGTTACAGAATTCCTTTGGCCAATGACCCAACAAGAGGTAGCCCATTCTTGGCAATGAAAGTTTTACTTGATAGCATAAAATGTCTTTTTGAAGAATTGTCTCCCCTGCTTCTATTGTGATTCCATTTACATTTGTTTCCTATATGCTTATATTTTAGAAAGCTTTTTCAGTAGTAAGTTTCCATATGGCTTTTCAAAAGTCATCAGAATTAGCTGTCCCTTCCCAAAGTGCCACCTTTACCCTGCTCTCCCATCCTCCTGCTCAATTCATCCTATTCTAGTCCCTTCTCTCTCTGTAACACTATGTCCTATCTCCCTGACCCTAGATCCCTTACTAGTTATTTAACCTCTGTGATTATTTAGATAAACACACAAATCTACAGATTAAAAGCTGACATCCACATATTATCCTACTAAAGGTATTTAGCAATAAAGTCACACTTAATGGCACATTTCTATAGCTAAAGATCAGTGCCTCGCTTAACCCTCAACAGAGACACTTTGTGCAGTAGACGGAAATTAACAGAGACCCACAACTGGACAACGGGCAGAGAGTGTGGGACTTCAAAGCACTCAATCCTAAATAGGATGTTGTCATCAAATACCTGCCCAAGGTGCAGAGATCTATTCAGAAGAGGAGGCAGAAAGACTCTTTAAGAGCCAGGGGTATGGATGACTCCAGGGAAACAGTGTTTCTCAAATACAATAGGGCTGTGCTTTACATATACATATTTTAATATACATATAAATATTTAATATACATATAAATATTTTAATATACATATAAATATTTTAATATACATATAAACTCAAAGACTATGACAGCATACCTACAGCTAGCACAAGTTCAAACCAGACAAGATCCAAGCACTGAGAAGGAAAATTAGACACAACCAAGAAGCTATTGCAATTGATACTGCTGGCAAATGGAAATTAGTTCTCTCCAGTGGAGAGTCACTCAGTGTATCAACCATACTCAAAGGCAGGTACCATGCTCAGGAGTTGTTGGCCAACACAAAATAGACTGCATTTTTTGTGAGCTCTCATTTGGGTATTTTTATGGAGTTTTATTGCATCTTTTTATGTGTTATACAAAATAACTTTCCTTCGTAATTATCCATGTTATTTGTTCGTATCCACCCATTTCCATGTTCTGTGTGTGTGTGTGTGTGTGTGTGTGTGTGTGTGTGTGTGTGTGTGTGTGTGTGTAAAACCCTGGAACTCAGAGATTTGCCTGACTCTCCCTCCTGTGTGATGGGACTAAAGGCCACATGCCTTGACTCAATTTTTGTTCCTTTTAAAAATCATGATTTAAATCTTTCTTTTAATAGAAGAAATAATTTAATGATTCTACAATACTTTCAAATTCATTATCCGAATAAGCAATACAACCTTTTAAAGTGTAAAAATAATCTATAGTTAGTTAAAGAAAATGATATAATTTAAAACTATATAAATATGTTCTATATAATGTTCTAAACAGCATACATCTATCTAATGAAACTACAATTCATTACAAAATTATGCTGTGACCCAGAGAAAATGTTTACATGCACAAACAAGCCTCCAAGGACATCAGCTCTTGGGAGAGAAGAATCAAAGGGCTTCTGTTGTAAGCACTCCATCATACTCACCTCACAAGTGCAGGTGACCCTTCGAGGGTGAGGGGCTTCCTGCTGCAGCTGGTATACTACAAGAAGGGAGACATGAAAGGGTCACTTTCCCTTACACAGAATTTAGAAACATATTACGAGAAACTGCTTACTTTTTTACTCATAAGAAAACTGTTGCAGTCCTATTTCCTGCTAAATAAAAATTTGTCATGAATAAAGCAAAGACTGTAAACCAAGGTAAAGTTACCAAATTTTAGGAGAACAAAAGCAGAAATGTCATAATTCACACAAATATCTTCTAGAACGGTGTTTCTCAACTTGTTGGTCATAACCCATTTGGTGATTAAACAACCTTTTCACCGAGACTGCTTAAAACCATCAGAAAACAGAGATATTTACATTACTACTCGTAACAGTAGCAAAATGACAGTTGTGAAATAGGAACAAAAATAATGTTATGGTTGGGGTCACCACAGCATGAGGCACTGTATTAAAGGCCACACCATTAGAAAGGTTGGCAACCACTGTTCTAGAACAAATTGGGGCTGTAATTTTTTATACTCCTCTCTATAGTCCATTCTTTGTTTGTCCTAATATAAACATTTCTTAAAGTCCATTATTATCAAACATGGAACTGAAATCAGGAGCTATAAGGCAGAGTTAACATACACTGTTTTTCTCCCTTATTTATACTGCAAATATCTATTTTCAAATATAATCTCCCTTAAAAACATAACTTCAGAGACTGAGTTACTAGAACTTACTCAGTTTGGGCAAATTCAGGAAAAGAAAGAATTCAGTACTGAAGCACCTTACCAAAGGAAGACAATGTTTATGGTATCTAAAAATTGATCAACAATATTTGAACTGATAACATGACTTTTTCCAGCCTTACATCAGGTTTTAAATTTAAAATGAGGATAAATAAGATTGGTGTTTATCATAAGCAGCATGTAAATACATTTGTCCTTCAGATTGTTTTTTTCTAATTCTAAATGTACAATCATAGGTAAATGAACTTAAATTGAAAATGGAGTTAAATACTTACATAGTTTGTCAGCATCATCAAACTACCCAGAAATCTGACACTGCAGACACTGCATTTGAACGAGGTGCCATTTTATAACAACTCATTGAATGAGGTGCCACTTTATAACAACTCATTGAATGAGGTGCCACTTTATAACAACTCATTGAATGAGGTGCCATTTTATAACAACTCATTGAATGAGGTGCCATTTTATAGGACTCATCTCTGGCCATTGTAATTCACATATTTCATGGGAACATATATGAATATAAATAATTAGACAATATATGTACATATATAATTAGAATAAATATAGAACACATCTGTTCTACTCTACATGTACTAGTACATCAGTGCTACTGACTACATGGGAATCGTTTACAATAACCCTTGGTTGACAGTGAATGTATCATAAAGAATATTATGTTTATAATGGCTATTAATATGTGCACTTCACTCTAGTCAGTAATATCACTGTGAGGTCATCACTAGGACACAGTACTTGGATAATGCTATGATGCACAGGGAACTGAGTATAAGCACTAAGGGATGATGACAACAGGCAGGGACTAGAGTTCCCCAGGGAAGAGCCCACCAAATGGCTATCAATCCCAAGTGGTCAGCCCTGAAACATCCACACAAGTGACAGGATACAAACTCAGTAGGGCGCATTTATATACTTAGTAATACAAATGTATAAATGTTACATACATATGTGTATGTAACAACTACTAGTGAAAAAAATGGGTTGTGAATTTGAAAGGAAGCAAGGAGGGTATACAAGAGGATTTGGGGAGTAAAGGGAAAGGAGAATGATGTAATTAAAAGCTCAAAAAATAAAAGAAACAAAAATATTTTAAAAAACAACTGAGAATCTATAATTTTACTCTTTAATATTAAAAACAAACAAACAAACACTTCCTCAGAAATGTCTGAAATTCTGATTCAAATGTTTTCCTTGGATTTTTTTTCCTCGTGACTACAAATATTCCTGAGCTGGTATATTTAAAAAGTTCTAAATATCTTATTTCACTGAGTTAGTTCATTAAAAGTATTTCTGTGAATCTAGATTAAAGAGATGATATGAGATGGTAATAATCTGAGAATTCTGAGATGCAGAAGGGAGAAAGAGCACTGACATCAAGCCTGGGCCTGACAGTGAGATATGTGCATCACTCAGAAAGCCTTGCTCCCTTCCCTAAGGAGCCAAACGCAACGTGAGACTGTCCTCCACCATGCTCCTTCCTGGAAAACATAGCAAGAAGGTATGCACTTTACATGTCTGCGTTTGTCTGTAATTCCTAAAAGATGTGCTCTCTTCTTTGTCAACAAAATGCTCTAGAAAATACTGTCACCTATAAAACTCCAATTATGACAGTTAGGCCATTGTCAAAAAGATTTAAAAACAAATTATCATTAGAACCTAAGTAAATGTGACTCCAAGAGTAGAGTTTGTGATTATAATTGGTAGGCCTCTGCCTATCCAGGAAGCAAACAGGAAGGTGAGCCAGTAAGAGTGAAGGGTAACAACACCGTGACACAGCAGAGCCCACCAAGCTTTTATTCTATGCTTTTCCTAACATTAAATCATATTGCTATTTTCATTTTCTTTTAGTACTTCTTTTGTTTTTTTTTAGAAAATGAGTTTCTCTTTATTTTCTTTTTTTTTTAATTAGGTATTTTCTTCATTTACATTTCCAGTGCTATCCCAAAAGTCCTCCATACCCTCCCCGCCACACTCCCTTACCCACCCACCACTCCCACTTCTTGGCCCTGGCGCTCCCCTATACTGAGGCATACAAAGTTTGCACAACCAAGGGGCCTCTCTTCCCAATGATGGCTGACTAGGCCATCTTTTGATACATATGCAGCTAGAGACAAGAGCTCCGAGGTACTGGTTAGTGCATATTGTTGTTCCACCTATAGGGTTGCAGATCCCTTTAGCTCCTTGGGTACTTTCTCTAGCTCCTCCATTGGGGGCCCTGTGATCCATCCAATAGCTGACTGTGAGCATCCACTTCTGTGTTTGCTAGGCCACGGCATAGCCTCACAAGAGGCAGCTATCTTTTAGTACTTCTAATTGCCCAAAAAGGCATGGTTCTATTACTTTAAGAGAAGTTTTTTGATAAAATACCCTCTAAATAATATGCAAAGTGTGTGTGTGTGTGTGTGTGTGTGTGTGTGTATACATATAGATAGATAGATAGATAGATAGATAGATAGATAGATAGATAGATATAGTATATATGTGTGTGTTTGTGTATTTAGACATTTATAGCAAATACAGCAAATTTAGACTCAGTACATCTGTGGAAAGTTTCATTTAAAAATCACAGGCAAGAGCCAGATATGGTGGCACAAGCCTATAAACTCAAAATTTGTAAGACTGAGGCAGGAGCATTATCATGAGTTCAAGTTCTAGTCTGAGCTACACGATATCAAGTCAGCCACACCTACATAGCAAGGCCATATGCTAGCTTTCTTCCAAAATAAATAAATATTTTAAAATCACACACAATAAAAAGGTCTAATTGATTCTGGCATTTCTCCCTTAATTTAGAGCTTCTTTGAATTAAAAGCTAGCTGAATTTAAATTGGCAGGCATTAACTATTTGTGGAAAGTTATTAGCTAAATTCAAGATGACAGGAAACACAATTATAGAAAGTAATATATTCTCAGTCCTGCTAGAAGTGTCAATGCTTATATGGTTATTCATGATATTCTCAGACCCTAGCAATAATAACAATCAAATTCTGAGATCACAAATTAGTATGTAGTTTGTTTGCTTTAAATTTTGAATTTGTTTCAATGACAATATCGAAAGGAAATTCTTGTTTCTCTCTTAAAAACAAAAAACCAAAAAACTAAACCTCAGCTGTGACACCATTAGATCCACAGTGGCCATGACAACAACAAACAGCTGTTCTGGGCTGCTCTCTACAAACCGAACCTCCACTGTACATCCACTCCCTCCACTACTTTCTCAGTCCCTACACCACACTCGCCAGTTATTACATGTAAGACTTTTGGTTTATATTTGTTTAAGAAGGGTATTAAACACAATTCTGTTTCCCTATTAGTTTATATTTTTAAGATTTTTATGTTCCTGCACTTTTATAAGTTCGACTGAACCTAAACACATAGAGTAAAGTAACTGTCTCAAAGACTCACAGTTAAGAGCCAGTGGGATGGCTCAGGGGGTGGCCGAGCCCAGCAGCCTGAGAACCCGCACCAGAGGAAAGACCCAACTCCCACAAACTGTCCTCTGACCTCTCTATGGATGCCATGACACACACATGTGTGCACACACAGACACACATGCATACATGCACACACACCAAGGTAAGTGAATAAAATGTAACTTAAAATATTTCTAAAGAATTACAGTAAAAGATTAGTTTCTGACAGAATCACACTGTGAAAGGGGTATATTCTATAGTCCCCACCAAAATCCTTCATACACAGAAACAGTTGACATTAAATCACCCACTTAAGTTTAATATATGTAATACAGAAAAATAAAGTACAAATCTTGACTAAATGTTTTAGAAGTTTTTTAGTAACTAGATTTAAGCCATAAAGAAAGATTCTAAATGCACTGTTAATTGAAAACTGACAACAGAATTGTCACACAAACCCCTCCCCTTTATCTATGAGGAAGCAATTTTAAAATCATTCCTCCTTTACCTCCTTTCACTGATTTTCTGCTAACATAGACTACCTCACTTATCACTTATATATTCCTTCTGTCACACAGTCACGAGGAGAATAATTAAACTACTCGAAGCCTTAGTCTCTCCATGCATTAGCTTTATCAGCTGTCCCAACAAGTTCTCAAGTTCCACGGCATGGAATTCTGAACACTGAGACAGATGAGCTGCACTACAGACATTAAGACACACAGAGCTCTGTAGAAACACATTTTACCATAAGTATTCCTTTTATGGTAATCCCAAACTTTGCTGTGAATAATTACATTACTTACAAAAACACTATAATCCACATAATTAAATTTATATATATACTTACAGTAAGATTTCCAAACAGGAGGTCTATATTCATCTGTATCTGAAAGAATAAATTATCAAATTAGTATTACTGAATAGTTATATTTAAATAAGATGCTTCACTCACTAAATCACTCAGTACATAAACCGTGCTCTATCCTAGTGCTAGGCTCTAAAAATGCATTCAAAGATTTTTTTTTTTAGCCTTGATCCTTATTTTCTTAAAAATACTTTTAAAAAGATATTCCAAAAAGTTATGGTATCTATTCAGTTACACAGCATAAAAAAAAAAAATCACAGTAAATTTTTACTTTCCATAATCATTTCTTATAGCTATCAAATAATAGTCAGTAAAGCTCCTGTTGATTTAGGCGTAATGCTCATTTCACCAAAAAAATTCCTCAAATCATTGGAATTTTTCCTCTCTAGTCCAATTTACTACATAATGTTAACCTTCACAGATATTCCTTTGTTTTTCCCCATTGCTTTTTCGGAATTCATGTACAACTAGTTAATTACCAACAAGAAGAGAGGAGAGTACAATGAACAGATCCCAGTCCTCAAATGTCCCGGACAATCAAAACCAGGAAATGAGAAATGCTCCCATGGAAGAGAATGTCCCCAGGGGCCAACAAAGAACAGGATGTGAACATCTGCTCTTCAAGTCCATTTCCTTCACTCCCTAGAGTTTAAGGAGGCAGTGAAGGAGATGGAAATCAGGCATATGAAGGGAATGGGATAAAGTAACAAGAGATAGGCAAACGGCCAACTGTGCTCTAAAACCTCACAGACCAGGGACAGTTAAGGAGTCGTTTGCCAGCCAAAGCCTCTGCAAGCCTGGAGAGCCACAGAGTATCTCTAGCGTGGGAAGATGTGGCCATTTGCCGCACCTGGCTCTGCTAGTATCTAAGAAGAACCCATTAGGAAATCTTGTCCCCAACGAAGCAAGAAAAATCCTGGAAAGTTTATTGAGGTTAAACCTGGCGCTGAAGTAAAATGATCATAGATTCAAAACATTCAGTCCTCAATTCTCAACCTTTAAAATGTAACATCACACTCGGTTTATGTGATACTATAAATCACACAACACTGTGTCAAAGGGACACAGCAAAACTACCAACACTGGACTTAGGGCATAAAATGGAAAACACTTGAATCATTAGAAACTGCTTAGTGATCTAGAGAAGTATTAAAATACGCTTGCTAAAAGAAGAATGCATGAATAAACAAATAATGAGGTCACAGAGCAAATAGCAGTTGACTGTCCTTCTTTGCTAGAATACCAGTGGATAAAATCTCCACAACATTGAATTGAGAAGAAATACTGAGCCACAGCTCTAAGGAGAAGCACAGAGATCAGGTTCTGGGTGTTTGGACACAATATTTTCATTAAGCACAGCTCTGCGTTGTATGTTTCTCTTAGGAAGTCCTTAATAGAACTGTTGACTGGCTAACCCTGAATCCAGTCCTCAACATGTGTGCTCTAAGTCGCGTATCTGACACATGCACTTTCACTCTGAGCCATCTCACAGCCTTCTCACATACAGGACCACCACGTAGCACTGTAGCACCATGATAGGAGACACAGGCATTTTAGCCAGAAACATCACTAACAGAAATGCCACAAAACAGACCACAAAAGAATGCTTTATAAAGAAAGGGAAAGCTGAAAGTGGAGGCAAGGACTGTGTAGCCACAGCTGGGCAGAGGCAGGTCAACAAGGCTCAAATGTTCACTGCTCTAATAACACTCACAAACGACCTAGAAAATGTTACGGAATTGTTTCAGGGTTATAAGTAAATGTTAGTAAGGAGGAAAATTTATAAATAATATCCTGTGAATTATGAAGACTGACTATAAGTAATAAGCAATTACTTAGGAAACCATCCAGTATAGGTGAACTTGAAAACTTAATAGGGTTGGAGAGACAACTGAGTGGTTAAAGGCACTAATTGCTCTTCTAGAGGTCCTGAGTTCAATTTTTCACAAGTTCCTGAGGAATGATGGCTTTCTTCTAACCACTAGAAATCTTCCTATAGTCCAGGCTGAGATCATTTCTGACATTGGGGATTTAGGGAACTGGAGTTTCCTTTGAACCTGACAATATGAACATATGCTGGGGGGAGTAACTATATTAACTTTGCTTGAATGAGACAAAATCATAATTCATTTGCATTTTTCAATACTAAGAAAATCCTACTTCTATCTATTCATTAACAATACATAAGCATTGCTATTTTGTCATTCAGTCTTTAGGAATATGATGTGTAGTCACATCAGAGTATAAATTCACTATCTTGATGCTCATAGTACATGTCTTAGGGTTGCTATTACTGTGATGAAACACCACGGCCAAAAGCAACTTCGAGAAGAAAGGGTTTATTTTATTTGGCTTACATATTTTGAATCACAGTCCATTTAGGGAAACCAAGACAGGAGCTCAAACTGGGAAGGAATCAGAAGAAGGAGCTGATGCAGAAGCTATGCAGTAGTGTCACCTAGTAGCTTGCTCCTAGTTGCTTGCTCAGCTACTTTCCTATAGAAACCAGACCCACCAGCCCAGGGTGGCACCACCATATTGGCTGGGCCTTCTCACATCAATCACTAATTAAAAATGTAATCTGCCTACTTGTCTACAGCCTGATCTTATGGAGGCATTTTCTCAACTGAGGTTCCCTCCTTTCAGATGACACTAGCCCATGTCAAGTTGATCAACACTAGCCACCACAGTCAACAGCTCAGCCTCCTTGTTGTATTCTGAACTCTGAACCATAAAAGTGATCTGCTATGTGCAAGATGCCACATGGGACAGAAAAGAGAGCGGGCACAAAACCAGACTAAGTCCCTTATGTGGCTGCCTCAAAAAGGGAACTCAATAGCCTCGATATGGAGATAGGAAGGCATGCAGCATGCAAATAAAGGGCTGCATTTCTGACCATCACAGCATAGTTTCCAGTTCTACCAGCCACAGGACTGACATAACACCAACCAGTTCTATACTTCACAAACGACTTCTTGCCAAATTACTGAGGAGGTACCCCCCACTTCCCATCCTGGCTACAAGTAAGCAAAGTCCTCTAAAGTTCACAGTGCTTACGAGAACTTACTTAACCTCTGTCCCAGTGCCCTAGGAGAGTTGGATCCTTCTAACCTTTTTTATAGAATTATTCCAACATCACTGAGAAATATGGCTTTTCCCTTTAGCTCCCAGGAAATAATCTGGGTTTGCCCTGGGATGCCCAGAGAATAGCAATGAAATTGAGGATGCAGCTTTTGGATGGTGCCAGTTGACCAACCAAAACGTGACGTATATGTAGCAAAGTCCCATGAAAGTTTCCGAGTAACTAGATAGGAAGAGCTTCTCTTCTGGCTGGAAGCACTCCCTATAAACTGTCATACAAAAATGAAGGAAGAATATGTCCTCACTCAGGACAGGAGACAGCAGAAGCTCCACGTCAGTATTTGTTCTGCCCCTGCTTCAAGTATTTTCTCTGTCTGAGCTGAGCCAATTTGTATCCTTTCCATGGAGCAAATCATGATGGCACCTGTGCAAGTTAATTCAGTGGATGCTGGTGGGTCGTTCGAATTAAGGGACCATGAAAGCCAGCCATCTGGGAGCACTATGCTTACACTGTCCATAGCTTCTCATCCTTATCTCTTCACAACCCCCATCTTCTTCAGTGACCCTCCTCTCAGCTGCCTTAGCTCCCTACAGTTTCTGCTCTCTGGAATTCTTCAGTCAAGCTCCTGCTGCAACAGCTGCTGTTACAGCTGTCAGCACTGCTGCAATCATCCCCCTCCCCTCCTTTTGCTGTTAGCACCTAAGCCTGCCTTACCAACAAGGATCACAAGCAAGCAAGAAAAGACCACTCGGGACTTCTTTCATTGGCCCCCTGTTTGAGTACCAATAAGCAGGTCTGGAGGTTTGATTGAAGCTGATTCAAAATGTAATCTCAATAGAGATAGAAGGCCTAGTGGGATGTAAATGGAGGATGTATTTATGCTAGTCACAATAAGCTTCCACTTCCACCGCCTTTCATACCAACCAGGCACAAGTCCTAAACTATATCAGTCACTGCCTTCTTGCTAAGGGGGAGTCCACCGCTTTCCATCCTGACTGAGCTCACAATGTTTACCAGTGCCTCAGGAAGAATTGAACCCCTGTAACCTGTTATACAACCTCTTCATTTACAGAATTATTGCTAAAGTCAGGGACAGCATTTTTGGGGGACCCTAAACTCTTATAGGAAGAAAAAGATAACACCTCAATCAATTTCTGGCTGGGCAGTGGTAGTGCACACCTTTGATCCCTGCACTTGCAGAAGGATCTCGTGAGTACCAGGCCAGCATGGTCTACAGAGCAAGGTCCAGGACAGCCAAGATTACACAGAAAGACCCTGTCTCAAAAAAAATTGATTTCTGAAATTAAAAATTAAAAAGTATGTCACAAGTTTGGAGCTGTGTCAAAAGGATGAACCATCTAGAGCCTGCCATATCCAAGGTTCCATCCCATAATCAGCTTCCAAACGCTGACACCATGTCATATACTAGCAAGATTTTGCTGAAAGGACCCAGATATAGCTGTCTCTTGTGAGACTATGCCAGGGCCTAGCAAACACAGAAGTAGATGCTCATAGTCAGCTATTGGATGGATCACAGGGCCCCCAATGGAGGAGCTAGAGAAAGTACCCAAGGAGCTAAAGGGACCTGCAACCCTATAGATGGAACAACATAATGAACTAACCAGTACCCTGGAGCTCTTGACTCTAGCTGCATATGTATCAAAAGATGACCTAGTCGGCCATCACTGGAAAGAGAGGCCCATTGGACTTGCAAACTTTATATGCCCCAGTACAGGGGAACGCCAGGGCCAAAAAATGGGAATGGGTGGGTAGGGGAGTGGGAGGGAGGGTATGGGGGACTTTTGGGATAGCATTGGAAATGTAAATGAGGAAAATACCTAATAAAAAGTATTAAAAAAAAAAGTATGTGTCACACAAAGGCCCTGTATCAAGTCCCAGGAATAAGAGGCATACACGCATGAAGAAAATTGATCTTTAAGAAGGATTAATTTATGTGATTATATTTTAACTTAAAAAATAAATTTAATTAATAATAAAACATTTTAAGTTACAAAGAAATATTAAGTGAAAATGGTAATTGAGAGCTCCAGCAAAGACTTCCATGCTTATTAGATGGGACAGACCTGACACAGCCTAAGGCGGATGCTACCAGTATCTCTGGCCTCAGCCTGCCTCCACATTACATTGTTATGTAATTCCACCATCGTTGCTGTGACCCTGGTCATGGTTTGACAGCAACCTATCCTATCAGAGTCATACAGTAGCTATCAACCAACAGGGCAAAGTTAGACTTCAATTCTGGCAAATAATAGCAAACAAACAAACAAGGGCAAGATAGTGTATAGGCTCAGTACCGCCAGGCCTGATACCCTGCATAACCAAAAGCAAAGGAAGCCCTTCTGAACAGGCACTTGCCCAGCACCCATGAAGCTCTGGATTCCATCCCTAGGTCTGGAGGTGGAAGAAGTGGGGTCACAGACAGACCAAGAATGACTGAACTTGACAAAAACGCCCAACAGTCAGAAATTAAGCTAAATAACTACAATTGGGAAATAGCTTTACTACGTAAGACTCCATCTTTTTGTTAGTCTGTTTTCTAAAATAGTTTAAGCCTTATAAACTAGTGCTTGTCAATCTTACTGGCTTCAGAATCTGGATTCTAAAAAGTTATTAGTATCTGTTGATTTAAGTTGAGTATCCATTATCCAAAATGCTTGGGATATTCAGTGCTTCAGATTTCAGATCCTGTCACACACGGAACACTGACACACACAGAGTAAGATGTCTTGGGGATGAGACAAGTCTAAACACAAATGTCACGATGTTTCATATGTACCTTACACACAAACTAAAGGTAATTTTATATGTTTACAGCATCTGCTTTGACTACAGCCTGTCACAAGAGATCAGGTATGCAAATTTTCATGTCTGGCATCTAGTCAGTACTCAAAAACGGTTGGATTCTGGATATCAGCCTTTTGAGTTAGGGGACTCCAACTATGAGTAATGGTAATCATATAAAAAAATTGAAACAAAAATTCTGGTAGTATTTTTCAGTTCATTTAAAAATAATAAATGCAGACTCAGCAAGTAAAGCAATAGTCAAGCAAGCCTGACAACGCCGTGAGTTTGACCCCTGGAGCTCACAGTGGAAGGAGAGAACACAATCCTAAATGTTGTCTTCTAGTTAGAGGTGGTGGCACATACCTTTAATCCCAGCGCTTGGGGGCAGAGGCAGAGGCAGGTGGATTTCTGAGTTCAAAGCCACCCTGGTCTACAGAGCAAATTCTAGGACAGTCAGCACTACACAGAGAATCCCTGTCTCAAAGGTTAGGGGAAGTTGTCCTCTGCCTGCCACCATGTGCTATGCTAAGATGTGCCCATCATTATACATGATAATGATAGATAACAAGATTATTACATATTTTTATGAAAACATTATTTTCCAAAAAGAACTGATCATTCTTGGAGAATGATTTGCTGCTGTTGGAGAATGGAAGTGGAGAGTCCTTGTCTTCAGTGATGTGGCCACTGGTGAGTCCCCATGGTCCAGTGGACACAGTCATACCCATACTCATGCGTAAGGCCCTGAATTCAGTGAGTCACCACACAAAAACAAAAGCTGGGAAACGTGGGAGGAAGTCTTGCAGGGAGAGGAGGAGGGATAAGGAGAGTGAATGGTGGAAAAATACATGGAATCAGTGCACTACATACAAGAAAGAAATTGTCAAAGTCTAACTTAAAGAGGAAAAAAATCTAAGAAGAAAACAAATTGGCTTCACACTTAGCAAATCATTTTAGTGTTGATCCTGGTTATCAGACATCTAGGCATCCTATCTATACCAATGGTTACACTGCAGCACGTCATGCAGCTGCTAGAAGATTCAACTATATGAGTAAGGATAGATGTCTTACAATTACATGCAAAATAGTTTTAACTCTGAGGATTCTGGGCCTCTGGGTTGCACTCTGAAAATGATGATTCTAAATCACCATTTCTTTAATGTATTGAGAGTACAGGATAAAGTGAGGTAAGAGATCTTCCACCTGATAAGACACATATAAATAAACTAATGGGAAAAGAGAGGATTGGAAACCCTGTGTTTCTTTAGCACAGAGCAGTAGCTAATTGAAATAGAGTTATCAAGAACCAAGAAGCAGTAGATTCTGATCTCCATGGGTGTCTTAAAAGCTCTGGCATCTTTCTAATTGCATCAGAATATCTGCCCAGACAAAGAGCACAAGTGCATGAGACTCCCGTCATTAGAGCACAACTGGGAACGAGAACCAGACAACATATGACTCGTGAACAGCTTTAAACACAGCCCAGGCATGGTGCAGGTGACAAGCACGAGGGAAATCAGAGACAGTCTACAGAACAGAAGAAACATTTATAAACTATAGCCTGGCAAAGAAGTAACATGCAGAAGCTAACCATGATGGCTCATGTCTACGATGGGCAGCTAAGGCAAGAGGATTATGATGTCAGGGCTAGCCTAGACCATATGGTTGGATTCTGTATCCCAAAACAAGGCAAACTGACATATTTAGAATATGTAAGGAGCTCCAAGAACTCATCAGCATAAATCCACATGACTCAATTCTGAAAATAAGTGATAATCCTAAATAGGTATTTCTCAGAAGACATCTAAATGGCCACTATAAAACACTTGACATCATTAACCATGAGGGGATAAAATAAATTATTTTAAAATTTTAAACAAAACTGCACAGATTTAACTATTTGTATAATCAGGAAAACATGGAAACTGATCAGGCAAACCAGCCTTTAACAAAGCCCACAGGGGACTTGGCAAAGGCTCCCACTGTGAGGTTCGGAAGAGCACTCAGCTCTGTGATGCACTCACACATAGTAAAGTGCTGCCTCTCTTTGCAATCTTCTACTTCCTGTTATATGACTGTATATGTCAAGCTTTTGTTACAGAAAAAAAACAAAGATTCTTAAATTTCCCTTGATTTTGACTAGCTCCTAGAACTGTGAGCTAAAAAAATTCAGATGGATTTTTTAAAACCTAGAGGTAAACATTTTTATAGGACTTAGTGTTACATGTTTTTGCTTCATGGAATCTCCCACGTTGTCTTTTTCTGTACATTCAAATACTTTAGGATACCCATTTCCCCTTAAATAGTAAAATATTTCAAGATATTACCTGTGTCTATAGGCAGAAATTCTAAAAATCCACAGTAAAACAGCTTGGATAATTCTTTTGATATTTTGTATTAGTAACTTAATTAGGGCATCTTAGGAGATATTTTTCAAAAGTGTTCATTTAGTGGTTGGCAGGACTCAATCTATTTATAAATACCCTAATGTCCTGATTATTTGAGATTGAAACAGTATATGACTGAATCTTTATATTTTTTCCAGTTAGACTCTGTTTGTATTTAGCATATTGTAATTAATATATCTTTTAACAACACTGATAGATGTTGTTATAAGATGGCTGAATTTGGAAGAAAATTTGTTTCAACTATCTAATTCTTTTATCAAATCTAGCTCTGTATAACATTACATGCTCTTTTATTCTTTGGTTTAAGAGGCTGAACTTGCTAAACTTTGCATTTGAAAGGCTAAGTGGTCCCCTCCGGAACAGATTGGAATGGAATGCCGTATTTACACTGGTCCTTTTAAAAGGTTCAAGTCAAACAACTTTTAATCCATAGAATGGATATTCTTTAAAAGACAACATTCAATTTTAAATAAAGTTTACACTAATGATTCATGAACACTTTAAACATATTTATTCAGGTTGCCTCTGACTTTAAAATAATTAATTGTGACTTCTGTAATAATATTTACAGCTGGAGATGTAGCTCTGATGGTAGAATCTGGTGTGCACAGGGCCTGGGTTCCACCCCAGCACCATATAATCCATAACGCAGCACTCAGAAGGCATATCCAGAGGGTCAAAAGTCCAAGGCCTGTCTCAGATACACAGATAACTCAAGACTGGCCTGGGATACAGAAGACCCAATCCAATTTTAAAGTAAGTCTAGCCAAGAAAAACATTTACTGACAAAAAAACAAACAAACAAACAAACAAAAAAAACCAAAAAAGCAAACAAATGAACAAACAAAAAAAGGCATTTCTTCCATGAACTGTTTTAATCTAAAATGACAAGGCACTGATGATGAGCCCCGCCCACTGTCACTTTGTTCTATATAGTATCAGGGTGATGGTGAGCCCCGCCCACTGTCACTCCTTTGTTCTATACAGTATCTGGCAAAAATAATGACACGACCACAAAACTCTGTTGTAATAAAGTGAGCATTTTGAGCAAGAACATTTGGACAATAAATATCAAATGAGTTACTGTCAGTGCTTGAGAGAGTCACAGGAAAATAAACCTTTACAAGCAGTTTCCTGGAAATCAGTTCACAGTAAATAAAAGGGTTTCAATAGTATATACAATTTAAAACTAGCAAGAAAGCATTTAAATTTGAGCTTTGCTAAAATTCTAGATGCTGAACATCTTAGCTGTATATTTTTCCTAGAAACTGATTCAAATTGTGGAAAAAAGACATTTCAACTAAAATAATTAAAATTCAGCCTGCAAAGTCATGGCCAAATCCGGTCAGTTAATTCATCTCAGAAGTAGTCAAACCAATTAAGCCAACAATTGACAAGTAGCATTTCATAAATCCCACTAAAAATCTTCTAAACAAAGTAGGTTATGGTGGCACACACCTTTGATCCCAGCACTCAGGAGGCAGAGACAGGTGGATCTCTGTGAGTTGGAGGCCAGCCTGGTCTACAGAGAGAGTGAGTTCCAGAATATCCAAGGCTCCACAGAGAAACCCTGTCTCAAAAAAACAAAACAAAACAAACAAACAAAAAATAAAACAAATAAAAACTTTTTGTTTATTTAAAGATTTATTCATTAATTGATTTTTATGTATATGAGTACACTATAGCTGTCTTCAAATGCACCAGAAGAGGGCATCAAATCCCATTACAGATGGTTGTGAGCCACCATGTGGTCGCTGGGAATTGAACTCAGGACTTTCGGAAGAGCAGTCAGTGCTTTTAACCGCTGAGCCATCTCTCTAGCCCCCAAAACTTCTAAACAACAAAAGAAGCAATCAACTGTGTAGAGAGGAAACCCACACACAGGAGAGAATCTCTGCTACCTATACATCTAACAGAAGATGGAAACCCAGAACATACAAGGAAATTCAAAACCAAGGAAACAAACTAAGCAGATGATCTGTCCACTTATCTGGGACTTGAACAGAGAGTTCTCAAAAGAAGTAAAACAAACAAACAACAACAACAAAAACTAAGAAATGCCTCAAAAATGTTCACTGTTTCTAGACATTATGGAAATGTAAATTAAATAACTTTAAGATTCATCTTACCCAGTCAGAATGGCAAAGATCAACAAAACAAGGAGCAACAAATGCTGGAGGAGATGAGGGTAAAAGGGAAGCTTCATTCACTGTTGGAAGCATTGCAACTGCAACAGCCACATAGAAATCAGCATGGAGGGGCTGGTGAGATGGCTCAGCAGGTAAGAGCACCCGACTGCTCTTCCGAAGGTCCAGAGTTCAAATCCCAGCAACCACATGGTAGCTCACAACCATCCGTAACAAGATCTGACTCCCTCTTCTGGAGTGTCTGAAGACAGCTACAGTGTACTTACATATAATAAATAATAAATCTTAAAAAAAAAAAAAGAAAGAAATCAGCCTGGAGAATTCTCAAGAAGCTAAAAAATAATTCTGCCACATGACTCAGCTATACCACTCCTTGGCATATGCCCAAAGGAGTAGGCATCTACTCCATGTGTTCAGCCATGTTCCCAATAGCTTAGAAGTGGAAACAACCTAACTGTCCTTCAACTGAATGGATAGTGGAGTGTGGTACAAAGGGCTGGAAAGTTGACTCAGTAGTTAGCCAGGTGGTGATGGGGTCCCAGCACTTAGGAGGAAGGGGCAGGTGGATCTCGAAGTTCAAGACCAGCCTGGTCTACAGAGCAAGTTCCAGGACAACCAGGGCTCCACAGAGAAACCCTGTCTGGGCATGAAGGGGGTGGGGTGGGTGGAGGAAGCATTGGCTGTTTCCCCAAAGAACTATGGTTTAACTCCCAGGATCCACATGGCAGCTCACAACTATCTGTAACTTCAGTCCCAGGGAATCCAACATCCTCCTTTCTGTCTTCTGCTGGCAGGAGGCATACTTATGGTACACATACATATATGTAGAAGTACTCACAAACATAATTTTTAAAAATGAAAGAGTGGTACATACGTGGAAATACTAATCAGCTGTTAAAAAAATGAATTTTTCAGGTAAAAGGAAGGGGTCCAGAAAAAAAAATCATACTGAATGAAGTAGTCCACACCTGAAAAATGAACTGCGTATTCTCTCACATCTGAGATTCCTAGCTTCAAATCTTCAGAAGTAAGCCCATATCCTAGAGTAATGACAGAAACCCAGAAAGAAAGAAGTGACCATTGCTGGAGGAGGTGGTTGGAGAGCAACAGCAACAAGAGCAGGGTACAAGTGATCTTGTGGGGTAAGAAAATAGGAGGCTCTAACTAGGGAGGGAAAGATAAATATGGAAGAGAGGAATGAGGATAAAATAACCGTGAAGAGGCCTGAAAAACTCATAAGGGCACATATTATTAACTATTTACCTAAAAAAGACACATGTTTATGTATAAATAAGTATACATACATAATTTTAATGAACTTTTCTCATCAATGCTTCCTCCAAAAGCCAAAGAACACCTAATAAAATTCCAACAGCACTCATGAGAAACCCTCTTTTGATTGTCAATCAGGGTTGTTCAAAAGACTCCCAAAACTTATAGGTCATTGCTATTGCCCTTGGCTGCCTCCCAGGGGTGGAGGGTACCATCCATATTTCTGAAGACACCATACACTTTCAGATTCAGGACCCAGATACAGGCCTCTTAGATGGAGCTGACTTGAAAGCCTCCTCCTGTGGAAGAGCTTTATGGTACCAGAAGGCCCCATGAAAACATCCAAGGGAGGGAGGAAACCAACAGTCCTACTCAGCAATGACACCTATGAACTCCAACAAAGACCTGCATGGTGTGATAACCCTACATGTGCAGTAATGGCATGCAAACCCAATTTCTATTTGGACTTAAGACTCACTAAACAAGAGAGAAGTCACACTTGGTACTGGAAACCTAGCCAACTATCTAGAGTCATGGATCTTGGAGGAGAACCTACAACCATCACTTCACTATACCAGCACAATCCCTAACTACACTCTAAGCATTTGTTCACAGGCAAGTGTAGTCTTCACCGCTCTTCAAGGAAACTCCTATTTGCAACAGATCGAGACCATTACAGAAAACCACAAGCAATCCAAATTTAGCATTGTGGACCCCAGTTCCAACAGACCCACCTACAAAACAACTCCTGCACCTAAGGCTCAGAGAACATTGCAAAAAAAGGAACAGAAAGACTGTGCAAGAGTTTGCCATGAGACTGAGTTTTCCAGTGATGTCCAGAACTATACCTATGAAGTCTCACTGATAGGACAGCCTAAACACAAGCTGAACAAAGTATCAAGAGACATGCTAACTTGGATGGCAGGGAACAGGGGATAGGACTGGATGTGGGGTGGGACACACATACAACAGGACAAGACAGGAGGACAGGGACTGGATGGGGACTCACAAGGTCTCAACTCTATATAATGAAGGAGACAGGCAACAAAGAAATGCTGAGTGGGAGAAATAGAAATATATATATATATATATATATATATATATATATATATATATACACACACACACATATATATGTATATATACATATACATATATATATACACATACATACATACATATACATACACACACACACACACACGCATGCATGCATGTAACAACAATTAATGAAAAAAGGCTGTGAGTTTGAAAGGGGCAGGGAGGGTACATGGGAGGGTTTGGAGAAAGGGAAGTAAGAATTAATATAAAAAATAAAAAATAAGTAACCAATCATTTAAAATTGTTCCAAGGAGCTCCAGTGGTGCTTATTAAATTGTTCCAACTTGAAAATTGATGCCATGGTCCAGCTTCAACAGAAATAAACTACATATTAACCCCAAAAGTGGCTATTTTTAATTCTTCAGAAAATAGTATCTACAAGTGTTGCTATGTTAGGTAGAAGGGGAGGGAGAATCTGAGATGGTACAACTACTATGCTCACAGATAACCTTGTCAAAGACCCCCAGAAACACAGTACTTTAAATGCTGCTCAGCTCCTCACCAGCAGCCACAGCCCAGCCCAACAAAGCCTCCTCCCAAATGTGACCAAAGCCAACTTGGGAACTTTGCTTTTTACAATTGTAGCTTGGCCTTAGATTCAAGACCTAAGCAAATCTTCCTCTTGCCGACTTGGCAGAACTAGCCAACAGACTTCACAAACAAAATCCTTCTGCTCACACAAGCTTTCCATTACATTCTTAGAAGCAAGAAGCTGTAACATACAGCTCAACTCAATGAAAAGGGAAAGGGCTCAATGTTTTTCTAGATACAACTCATATCTCCGAGACTTTCTCCCTGAAATACTTGATTTCTGATGCTTGCCCTAGCATGCTGACACTTTTACAAAAAGTCCTCAGACTTGCTTGCCCACAGTTTCCAAAGGGCACTTCAAGAAGAGACTCAACTCCTGCCAAGGCTCTCTAGTATCTCGATATTCGCAACAGGCTGCCATATGGACTCTATTGGGTAAGCAAAACATTCTACTTACCTTTAATAATATGAAACACTTCCTGAACTTCTCTACCCCAGAAAACACAACATGCAAAACTCATCCATCAATGGCAATAGTATGACCTCTACTCTGCATTTCGCATGTCTAAAATTAAAATGCAGTAAATTAATTTTTATTAATTTCTTATAATTCAACTCTTAAAGTACAGAATATTTTATATATTACCACAATAAAAATACGTCTGATGAATACATTTCCCAAGCACAGCTTAGACTTTACTATCTATACCACTAGAAATCCTAGGTATTAGAAATGTAACCCAATGAACACTATTTTCAGCATTTCTATTGCCCTTGTTTGCTTCCCTGTTACTGTGCTAAAACACTACCAAAAGCAACTTGGGTAAGACAGGTTTTAGTTGGCTTTTAGGTCATAATCCATCACTAAAGGAAGGCAGGACAGAAGTTCAAAGCAGGAGCTGAAGCAGACCATGAAGGATCGTCACTCACTGGCTTACTTCTCTTGGCTTGCAGCCAGCCACCTTTCTTATATAGCCCAGTCCCACATTCCCAAGGATGATACCACACACAGTGGGCTGGGCTCTCTTACATCAATTAGAAATCAAGAAGATACCCTACAGACATGCCCACGGGCCAATCTGATGGAGGCAGTTCAACTGACAAAAATTATGACTTTTTATAAATACAAAGGTTTTTTTTTTTTCCTAGAAAATAACCAACTAACACTATACATTCGCTGATGCTCCTCCTAATCAGCTATCTAAGGATGCTAATTCAGTTGCCTCAACTCTCACCTCCTTCAGCAGAGTATACATATTCTTTCTTTTAGACTTTTGGACAAATAATTCCTACCCCATACTTCTATACTCCAACATAGATCTGCAGCAATGGCCCTCCTAGAACCTTGCTCTTGAAGAAAAGAATCTACCATCACATTAGGAACCCAACTGTACTGTTCTGAGTCAATCAAGCCTTCAAACAACCTTTCCCAAAGTCTTTCTTATAGCACTGCTTTACGTATCCTAAGAGGCCGGGTGCTCAGATAGCAGATGTCCTAACCGTTACATGAGAATCTATGGGCAAAGAGAAAAAAGGCTCCTGGTACTACATAGCATCGGAGGTCACTGAGGTGAGGGAAGACTACAGCATTCCTTCCCTTCTAATAATTCCCTCAGGCATTGTATTTCAGTTAGACTTCTCAGGGAAAGCCACAAGGTCACTAGCAGGGTAAAGTAGACACTGAAAACTACAGAGAAGTTTGCTTTAAATTACAAGTTGCAGAGTCTAATATGGAACAAAGTAAAGAAGAAACCAAAGTCAGATTTGTCAACCACAAATGACTAGAGTTGGATAATTCTAAGTAAATGTCAGACATACCAAAGTATAATAAAATACTCAGCACATTTTAATTAACTATACTTTCTTCACATGATAATAGAGGGCATCAACATGTAAAAAGTCTCTGGAAAAGACAGTTTATGTTCCAAATTGGTAGGTGCTTGTTTTTCTTTCTTTGAGGAGAACCAGGGCAGGGCATCGCAGATCTGGAGTATGGTGTCCCATAAAGGCTGACAGATGCATCCATCTAACAGCATCTTTAAAGATCATGTAAGGAACCGGGCTGTCTTAAAAAGAGTTCCTCAAGTATGAACACAAGAGGAACTGGAGTGGAATCCAACAAACAATCCGTGTTTTCTCAATTATAAAATCCCAATGTTCTGAAAAGTGAAAGCATTTTACACAACTCATTTGGAGCCAACACTTGTTTAACTTAAACCCACAAGTATTTTTATAATGCTTGGATACTGATTGGTGGGGGAAAGCCTCCCATCAATGAATTTGAGAACAGTCTTTATTTTCCCCATTAAATGTGACTGTTCATCAGTTTCATTTACATGTGACTATTAATGTGTGACTAAAGACTAATGTTTTAGATGCTGCTGGGGGTACAGTATACACACACACACACACTTTCTAAACTCTCAAACACCCTGAATTCTAACACACTGGCCTCTAGAGTTTTGGGTTTTAGATTATAAACATGTTACAATTATTACTATTTGTAGCTGATCATGTTAAACATAATCAATACTTGTCATTTTGCTGAATTATCTCCAATGGTTTCCTGGATCACTGAGAATGAAAACTAACTCTCTGTAACTGTCTACAAAGACTGCAATGTGGTAGAAGGCATTACTTGGTAACTTGTCAGAAGTATAGAGTCCCAAGACTCCCCATCTGAGTCAGAATCTGGATTTTCATAAGACCAAGTAATGTGCATGCACAGTTTTCAGAAGTATAACCTGCAAGACCTGGGAAGGCCTGCCCCTCTCACCCAACAGTCCACTGACTTCTCTCACACTCACACTTACCCACTCTTCTCCAGTCTCTCTGGCTTTTTCCTGTGCACCAGACATGGGAGAGTCACCCTTACCCAGCAGCCTCTTCAGTCTGCATTTCCCTGTGCTGTCTCTGTGGCTCACTCATCACCTCCCCAGCTCTGTACTCACTGAGGCCTTCCTGGTTTTTTTTTATCTGAAAAGTCAAACGCCATGACACTCCTGTTCTCCTTCATACATTGGTGGTGCAGAAGCAATGGTAGGTAAAACCGCTGGCATCGCAACCACATCAAAGCGGTGATAACGTGCTATGGTTGGTCAATACTCAATATCACACACGCATATCACAGATGAAAAACTATACTGCACCTACAAATGTCCTGGTGTGGTACTGGTTTTATTAAATCTCAACCGTAAAGGCACAGCTTTTTATATTCTATGTGACATGATGGGAAGCACATAAGATGCAGCTGTCTACCTGGATACAGAGTATGATGAATAAAGCAATAAATATAATAATCTTCAATAAAAGCACATATGAGATCATCAGCACTGAGGGTTGGTGGCTGAAATTTTCATAAACACCTTTTCACTTGAAAGAATGACTGACAAACTATGACTAATCAAATGTGGGCATTTGATAGATATTTTCTTAAAAATGAAAAAATTAAGCTTGTCATTTCAATAAAACTGACGGTATTTATTACTAGTCATAAATAAAGCTTGAAAACTCAAGCATTCAAGTGAAAATTAGAATTTGGGGAAACTTTACCAACCACCACAAGCTTAACTGATTGTTAATATTTAAAGACTTCCAACAAGATAGATGGTTATAATTAAAGAATGTAATTTTTAAATATACTGTAGAATGAAGTGTGTTAACATGAGAAGATCTGTATAATTTCATACACTAATCTTTTTGAAATACCAAGTATACAACAATATAGCATCATATATGGGAAAAAGATCCAGTTAAGTTCAAGGTACACTAATTAATTTTAATGATAATAATAGAAAGTGTTCGCTGATACTGTTTCAAAGTCTATAATCATTTATATGGAAGTACTACTTGCTAGAGGCTGGGGAGATAATTCAATTAGTAAAGTGCTCGCCACAGAAGTGTGAGGACCTAAGTTTGATCCAAGCACCCCCACAAAGAGTCTGGTACAGCCGTGCATGTCTGTAATCCCAGTGCTGGGGAGGCAGAGACAGAAGATCGGTGGGGCTTGCTGGCCTGAAACTACAGTCAGATCAGTGAGCTCCAGTGTCAGTGAGAAACTCTGGCTCAAAACACTAAAGTGACAGAGATTGAGGAAGCCACCCAGCATGTACACTCAGCCATGCGCTATGTGTACAAACGTGTACACATATGTACCCATACAAAAATAAAAGCACTACTTATCAAGATTTAGTGTAGCATTAAAGAAAATCAGCAACTATCTGAAAGAACAATTAAAATAGTTTGCTTTTTTCCAACTATATACCTATCTGAAGCCAAAGTTTCTTCATTCCTCAAAATCATAGTCCTAGAGACAGGTACAGATATGATCTCCAGTTCTCTACAGTCACACAAGAGCTTTTGTAAAACTGTCATAACCAACAAACAAAACATCACTCTTTTCCTATTACTTTATAAAATGATTTTTCATACTATTTATTCTGGCATGTTAATAGTCTTGCTAATATTATTTTTAAATTAACTGCTAATTTTCTTATTTTCAATTTTAATTTTAAATACAATGAATATTGTTAACACAAAAACACAGCTTTCATTTCAAAGGGAGTAAGAGATTGTTTATTCTGTAACCAAACTTGGTAACCAATTTGATTTATGTTAACCCAAATTCATGTTCCAACATGGAAGCAGTTTCATGTAGTTTCTATAGTAACAGAGCAAAAGTAGCCATAAACCAAGACCCTTTTAAAATAACATGTTGGGACCACTGATCAGCAATTAGGTGGTTCAGCAATGTGGGAAACCTCAGGTGCTTAACACTCTTCCGCCCTCTGACTGGTGGAAACGAGGTTTTGTTAATACGCTACAAATGGTTATGTTGATTTTATCTGTAGGATGCTAGGCTGACTTTACCTTTAGTGCTGGGATGTTAGGTCTGACACGTAGAGGAGTGGGAAATCCCTAAGAGCAGCTGTAGCTGCTCTGAGAATGAAGCATGCCATCCACTCCTCACCACTCAAGCTCTAGTCAGCCAGTCATCTGTGGTATACACAGCTTTCCTTCCAGAGACCCTCACTCATAATATAAAAACATGGAACGCACCCCACAACAAAAACAATCTACAGGGCTCTCAATTATGGTGAGTAGATGAATCGGTCAAGATTAGTTTAAGTGTCTAAAAACAACTTAAAGCAACAGCTAGTACACAGTAGTAGATTTTGTAGACCTTATAATTCACCAGGTTTTTGTAAAATGCTTTTAAACTTATTTTACTGGTAACTCAAAACACCCTTAAGAAATAGATATAACTCATATGCCTTTTAAAGATGGGAAAATCAGTAACTGAGAGACCAAGGCATAAACACAGTTAAACACCCTCAGCACACAGTCAGTCCTTAACCCAGATCATATTATTTCATTGCACATGCTCATAACTGTGACTGATAACAGAGATGCTTATGAACAAGGCAACAGTGAGAGCCAGGCAGCTCATCTACAAGTATTGATTTAGTCAGAAAGAACCAGAGAATGGAGAGGAGGCACTCTAAAGAAGGTCACATGAATAGAAGGCTATGTAAACTGCTCAGACAGGCTCTGCTGGTATTTGAGGGGACCCTTCAAATGCAGGCCCAAGAGTCTAACACTAAGCTAAATAATGTATTCAAATAGCCAGTGTGGAAGGCTAGCAGAGGGATGCTGATATCTCTTATAGCCAGGTTCATTCACAGAATTGGTAACATTCTTGCTATTGATGGCTTCCTTATACTACATCCTTCACTGGAAGTCTTGGGATGTTCCCTAGTTGTCATGTCCAAATAGAGTGACCATATCTTAAATCTATTAAGGCTGAAGTGCTAACTCTGAGCCCCACATCATGCTTATCTCTTGAAGCACCACTATCCTGACTGGGCTCAGTGAATGGAAGGGCACTATGAAAGAGTCCTGTTAAGGTCAAGAACAGCAACCTCTTCCAAGTTCAAATTCTCTTAAGCTAAAAATTCTGCTGTAATGTAATATGCAGATAAACTCTGCATAATCTTGCATTTTCTCTTTCCTGTAATATTAACTATGAATCATTTTTGTTGGGGATGATTTCTTTTGAAAAAAAGGAACCTAATATATAGGGGGTGGGAGGAAGAAGTGGGTGGCAGAGCAGCACTCATGGTTCTTGCAATGCGGCATTCACACCAACTGTGGAAGTCGGTACAGAAGGTAAATTGAGACCCCGGACTGGTGTCAGTGTTGGGAAGGAGGGAGAAAGCTGTAAGCCAGGCTATCAGAGTTCATCCGCATCCCATGTAATGTGTTATCAAGTCAGGGATGGACTATGTAATCCTGTGTGAAAGATGGAAAACTGACTCTATTCATTTGGGAGACAGGAATGGAAAATCCAACATGCCTAAAATCTCCAACAGATAAGAAAGGAACTAACAAGCTTTTCTGAGGAACTTCCAATGACGTGAGGGAAAGCTTCTAATGTACAGAGGTCACAGATGACCAATGACAGTTCCTTTCCCCAGTATTCTCATTTCATGACAGCGAGTCTATAGAGAACTCGATGTTCTCACAGCTTCACTCACATCCAGATCACCCTAACATTATTTTGCCTTGAATCTCTATGTTCATCAGATTCCAATCTTCTACCTGCAGTTACTGCAGTAACTGTGAAGGTGAAAAACAGAACGCTCAATACAATGACTGTGCTCTCCGCTATTTTCCACAGTCAAGTGGGCTGCCACCCAACCTTCCTACCTCCTTCTAATCACAGCCCATGCTTCAACATATGGTGTGCAGAACAGCAGTGACTCAACCCTTTGCAAGATCACAAACAGCACAAAGAAATATGAAGCAATTATTAAGTGTCATAGGTCCCACAGACAACCATGGCTCTCTTGCAGGGCACTTGTGAAACAATGAAAAGAAGGCAAAGGTGGAAGGTAGACCAGGAACGTAGCTCAGCTGGCAGAGGGCTTTGGGCAGCACAAGCCAGGACCTGGACTTGATCAACTGAATCACAGTGGCTCATACCTATAATCCCAGTACTCAGGAGAATCCGAAGTTCAATGTCATTTTCAGCTACACAGCAAGTTCAAAGCCAGCCTAGGTTAGAGATTCTGTCTTAAAATTTTTTAACAATTTTTTTTTTAAAGTGGAGGATACCTGAGAACTTCCCATTTGGAGCTTAGGTGGAAGGAAGAGTTTTCCGGCAGGCTAATACAAATTTCTGACAGGCAGACTATAATGACCTGTCTCACTCTGAGGGGCTAGTTTTGGCAGGACAGTGGTGATCGACAACATAGGATACAGGCTTATGGAAACCTGCCTGTACTAGCACTTACTAGTAAAAGTCATAAGTTTACTTTTGGCAAGTCAAGGACAAAGAATGTCTGCTGCTGTTAATACTATTTTTCCTGAGATAGCTGATATTAAAGAAATTTTCAGGAAGATACACACAGATGACAGTAGAAAGATTTCCATACAGTCCTCAGAACTTCTGATGCCAGAGTCAAACGTATGACAGAGGAGAGCTCCTTCCTGTCACTCTGCAACAAACAGCTCCAAAGCATTTCCTGCATGACAAACAGCAAAAAGCCTGACAAAAGTGAATGTAACAAATACATGTGTGTGTATAAAATAAACATACAACACATAAAATATATGCATAAAATCAAGCACAAAACATAATGCGAATATAGGTATCAGTTAAAACCATATAAAGCAATATATGATTCATAAACAGGACAAGAGATCTTTTACATGAACACAGCTACACGTTAATGAATTCCTACCAACTATCAGTAAGAAGAGACATGTCAACAGAATACATACTTGAAAGAACTTTCTAAGATATCTTTATTTAAGCAGTCATTGTTTTCACATTTCTACCATAGGACTCATGCTTGAAATGTGGTCCAGTAAAATAGACAGGCAAATCATTGACAATTCTTAAATATCTAAGTATCCTTTTGCTTAATTTGAAGTTCAAACTAAAACATCCTAATAAACAACATACTAGAAGCAGACTGAGTGGCTTCTGCAGGCAGCTACGAAGAAGCATTTGGTCTAAAATACTATCTGCATGCTTTACTGCAGTAACATCGTTAGGGTCCCTCCAGGCTACTAGCGTCTGGAAAACAAAAGAGCATTGTCACTGCAAAGTGAAAAAGAATGATATGACTCAAGAGGTAAAGGCAGGCAGATCTCTGAGTTCAAGGCCAGTCTGGTCTACAGAGTAAGTTCTAGGACAGCCAGGGTTACAGAGAAAAAAAAAAAAAAAATGAGGTTCAAATCAATATCAAACACAGAGAAGTTAAGTGCAATGGAAAAATATTTCCATTGCTTTTATATTCTATAAGAAATGAATATTTATCAGGGGCCAAGGAGCTTTCTCCAGAAGCAACCTAGGGTGTGTTCACTTAGAAATAACCCAGAACTTACAATTCTAGCCTTAACCTACTTTTAAACTTTTATGTGCATTTTGTTCAAAAGCAATTTACACTATTTTTCTGTATGTATGTTTGCATTTATTTTTATTTATTTATTTAGTTTTGGCCTTTTTTTTTTTTCCTTCAAGACAGGGTTTCTCTTTGTAGCCCTGACTGTCCTGGAACTCACTCTGTAGACCAGGTTGGCCTCGAACTCAGAAATCCGCCTGCCTCTGCCTCCCAAGTGCTGGGATCAAAGGCGTGCGCCACCACCACCAGGCCTGCATTTATTTTTTAATGTTGAGAAGTAGGTAGACACGACTTCTTACAGCTAATGGACCAAGCAAAAAGAGGGTATAAGGAACACAGCCAGTTTTTGCCACAGGCCACAGAATTTAAGGGGACCCCATACAAAAATTTTAAGATAATGATAATCAGAAATTAGAGGACATGAACAAAATGTATCTGAGTATGAAACAAAACACTGTAACACAACCTAAAAAACCCAGTTAGAGAAAAAGCTGTTTTATATTTCACAAATGTCAAAAAGATGCACAAAAAAGATATTTCATCTATATTATTGAATATCCACTTGTTCTCAAATGCAGACTACAAACCTAAACACAAAAAATAAAGACAAGGAATTTTTATGGTTAAAAAGTTTACAACCTTAGCCTAGAAGTTTCCTTGACTCTGAAAAAAAAATAAAAAAATAAAAAACTGGAAATAGATACAATTGAAAGCACAATTTTTATTTTATCAATGAAAAAATAGCCAAGTCACTTTATGAAAAAAATGACCATCTTAGTCAACTATGGCAATGGGTAAGCAAGCCCTGGCCGGATGCTGGCAAGCAACCCCACATCTGTTCCCATACTGCATTCTTCTGACCATAATTTCTCTGCTTCCTAGTTCAGAAATGAAATGCTGAAACACAATGTTTACATGAAGTCAATAAAAATTAAATTTTAAAAAGATGTTTTACAAGTTTAAAAGGAGATCTAGTGCAAAACGACAGGATGTCAGTAACTAGTCTGAAAGGAACACTGAGCCTTGACACAGGAAAGGCCGAGCTAACAAAGGAGTGCCTGGCCGCTCTAGTAGCCTGCCCACAGAGCGCAGTCAGAGCCAGTTTAGCAAGGACATGTAACAATCACACGTAACAATTGCTCTAAGAGGAAAGCTTTCTGATCCTTTCTTCCAGTATAACTCTTTCTTCCAGTATAACTCTTTCTTCACAAGCCTTCCCAGAAGGTGGGAAATGAGCACTTTCCAACCCTCCTAAGCATTTGGTTAAGGGCTTAAACTTAGACATTGGAAAATCTGATTCAATCTGCAACAACAACAACAACAACAACAGTTCCTTTTACCGCTCCTACTCCATGCTCTTGCATTTGCAGCTTGACTCCCTTATGAAGAGGCCAAGAGAACTGAGAATGTCCCCATGAAGCAATGGTCCAGCAGCACAATATATTAAGCGTACTTCCCCATTTCAGCCTCTTTGAACACAGTGCTACTTACTCCCAATGAAACTGTTGGTAGAACTTTACAGATCAGCCAACTGCATTCATTTCTCTACCAATCTCAACATCAGCTCAGCATCAGTCCCTCCACACAGAATAACGTTAATGTAAACAGTAAAGAGGTGAAACAGCATCAACTAAATATTCCATAGGCAGGGTAAAAAGAAGCCTGAAGTAACTCATTGCAATCAGTAATGCCTGCTGACTTCATTACTGTCCCATTCAGTAAATCTCATTCATAATTAAAATCAGGAATGATAAGAACTAGAACTAGAAATCCCATATCATATTCCATACATATTTTCTTGCCTTTAAATATAAAAATAACACAACTACCTGGAAACAATTGCTAGTGGCCAGTGTCCTTATAAATGCCATTATTTTAAGACATCTAGAACTAGACTATTTTCATTTCCCATGCTTTCTTACAATAAAGCATTTTTATTTGTGGTACCAACCATATAACACAGGATTCTACCAGAAGTATCAATAAATTATAATATACAGTGGCTAGAGTACTTCGTGTTCTCCATTTTATAAAGGAAAAGTTAAAATAAAAACAGTATGGAAGAGATAAAAAACGGTTTATATGAAATGTATGTGGATCATTAATGGCCGTTCAAGTCTGTCCATCCAGATCCATTTTTGGCCAGTCCTGTTTACTCTGTGGTCCACAAGGTTGCTATCTATAGACTTGTGCTCTGGATCCTCCACTGTACTAGGTCAACTGAAGACACTGTCATGAATAGGAGGAGGATGCCTTTCCATAAAGAAATGACACTGGCAGTGTGGCACCTATGGAGACATCATTATAGGAAGGACTATTATTGATATATCAAATTTTGAGTGGCTCTAGAATATTATGTATTCCAATAGTACTGTGCATGTGATATGTATATGTTTGTAAATATCTTCCATTTCATAATAGGTTATATACATTACATAGGTAGAAAAAATAAGCCTCTATTTTCTTTTTAAGGTACTTAAAGGGCAAATACAATGATCAGAAGCACCCCTTTCTAGTCTATGGTTTTCAAAATAACCTTAACATCTTCAACAGAGGAACCAGCTCCTCTTAAAAGTGAACACTTTTCCAAGTACTAAATTTAAGACTCAAACTTCGTACATTTTGTTGAATTGAATCTCCTTAAACTGAAGGGAAAGAGGATGCAGGGTGGCAAGTGCCACCTTGTGGGCATACTAGAAACTGTTCTGAGTTTCAGAGCCAATCATTACAAATGTTTACAAGATTCCAAATAAACAAACTTACTGTAACTTAAATCAAAAGAGTAATTCTGCCAGGACCTTATGTCAACGACTACAATAAACAGTATTCATGTGAGTAGGGAGTTAAGGTAGAGTCTCACTCCATCCCAAGCTACCCTGGAACTTATGTAGCCCAGGCTGGCCTCAGACTCCTACCAATCTGCCTGCCTCAGTGTCAGCAGCCCAGCTGCTGGGATCACAGCTATGCTCTCGCACACCCAGCACACTGTGAACTTTGACTAAGATCCTTCTGAGAACCTGGACTATTTCTCATCACATCACAACATCTGGCTCTTACCTGCAGGAGCTGGGCTGGATAATGCAGGTTGAGACTGCCATACAGCAAAGGGAGTTTAAAAGGCATCTAGTTGGTGGAGAAGTTAGAATAATTCTCCCAGTTTTTATGATATATTAAACAAAGCTATAGAACACTATGTCTCAATAAATAAACAAACAAACTAATAGTAAAATGGGGAAGGGCCTTTCACAAAACCCAAACCAAAAGAAGTTATCAAGACTCTAAAATACAGTGGAATTAATGAGGATGCATTCATAAGTTCATAACCTTTGTGCATGTCTCATAAGCAGAAGTTAATGATTTAATAATTCAGGTGATCTGAGGTCCAAGTTCAGTGGCAATGTAATGTGCTTGCTAGAGTCATGAGGCTCTATAAAAAAGATGCTATACAGTATATCAACGCCACACACACACACACACACACACACACACACACACACACACACACACACATCAGACTAGAGCAGAATAGACATACCAGATCCTTGTCTTTAATTCAAAAAACAGCTCCATTTTCTCACAACAGTGAATGAAGCCCACCCACTGCAAACAATCTTTTAATTTGAAGACCATGCAGCAATATTACATTACCTCAGCCTGTGTTAACTTTTGAAACGTGGACCTTGTCTAACAAGGGCCTAGGTTTGATCACTAACACCACCCCAATAATAACTGTTTCTTGTCATGTAAAAGATGTCAGCTACAGATAGCAGGGTAGGGAGATGGCAATTGGTCAAGTGCCTGCCCCCCAAGCATGAATACCTAAGTTCAGATAGGTGACAACCACATAAAAAGACAGGCACAGTCTCACATGTCTGCACACCAGAACTATAAAGGCAGGATCCCTGGAGCTCAATGTATTCTTAAGTATATGAGAAAACTAAGATGAAAATTTTAGGGCATATCTCTTTCTGTTATCTAATATTAACTCACTGAAAATGCATTCATTTCCTTCCCAACCTGATAATGGAAACAGCTTATTATAAAATTAAAAAATGCTAGATGTTATCTGCTAAAAATCTTATTATTTTTAATTAAAAATTATTTAAAATGTAGGAAGATTTCAAATGCCTGTGTCTTGATTAGAAGATGATGTCACACATGAAGTGTGTATGTGGCCACACCTCAAAGAAACAAGGTCTGGAGACTGAGTCTGTACACTGCTTTCTCACCAACCCCTCTAGAAGCTAGATCATTTGTGTGTGCATGTGTGGTGATGGGGAGGTAGGGGTGGAAATGGAGACTAGAGAGAGCAAGAGCTCGGAGCTCCCCTGTCTGGACAGACCTAGGAAAGCAGCAGGAGGAGCAGGGCCCTCTAGATTACCACCTCCATCTCTCTGGAAGTCAGGATGCCAGGCCTCCCTATACTAACAATGCCTGCATCCTCCTTTTTATTATCCTACCTTTGGTCCATCTTGCTCCTTTTTCTTGTCTGTTGGAGGTAATGTATCCTTATGACTTCAATTGAAAGAATAAAGTGACAAGACTAGAGGATCTGGTTTTTATCAAAGAATATAACTTCAAAGTCCAGGATTTACTTTTAAACACCACAATGAAATGTGGGAAGCCGCCCCCACATTCGCCGTAACAAGATGGCACTGACAGCTGTGTTCTAAGTGGTAAACAAATAATCTGCGCATGTGCCAAGGGTATTTCTCCACCCCATGTACTCTGCCTTCCCCGTGACTACAACTCGGCCATGGGCTGCAGCCAATCAGGGAGTGATACGTCCTAGGCGAAGGATAACTCTCCTAAATAGGGACGGGGTTTCGCTTTCGTTTTTTGGGTTTGAGTTTTGCACTCTTGCTCCTGAAGATGTAAGCAATAAAGTTTTGCCGCAGAAGATTCTGGTTTGTTGTGTCTTTCCTGGCCGGTCGTGAGAACACGTGTAAGAGTTGGTGCCGAGAACCCGGGACGAGAAAATCCGGGACGAGAAAATCCGGGAAGAAAAAACCCGGGACAAGAAAACTCGGGACGGGAGTTAACCATCACCGGCGCAAGGAAGATTCCTCATTCCGGAACCAGAACTGCGGGTCACGGTCATAAAGGTTCCCGTAAAACAGACTGTTGAGAAGGATTCAACTGCGTGAATTCAGAACTCTTCAGCTGGGGAACAGGGTACCTGTAAGTATAGCTTTACAAGGTAAGTCTGGTCTTGAACTTTCTAACGAAATTCAAGACAGTCTATCAGAAGTAAAGTGGGAAATAGCTTTACAAGGTATGTTTGACCTTGAACTTTTTCTAGTGTTAGAAGCCTTTTTGTTCCTTTTCACATGTTATCAAGTGGTTAAGGCAGGGCTGAAAATTCTGGATGAAGTTCAGGGCAGTCTATCAGAAGTAAAGCGGGGAGAGAGAATAGGAGCAAAGAGGAAATATGGTACACAGAATAAGTATACAGGCCTTTCCAAGGGTCTTGAACCCGAGGAAAAGTTAAGGTCAGGTAAGAATACCTGGGGAGAGATTAGAAGGAAGGAAAAGAAAAAAGAAAAGAAAAAAGATCAATTAGAGAAGCCAGCTCTTAGTAGCTCTGAATCAGATGACGAATTCTCCTCTGAAGAAACAGACTGGGAGGAAGAAGCAGCTCGCTATGAGAGAGAAAAGTGCCAGCCAGATAAAATGCGAGCTAATTGGTCAAGAAAAAAGCCAAAAGCGGCTGGCGAAAGCCAGTTTACTGCTTGGCCTCCGGGCAGTCGGCTTCAAGGTGCACTTCCGCCCTATGCGGAGCCCCCACCCTGCGTAGTGCGTCAGCCCTGCGCAGAGAGACAATGCGCAGAGAGACAATGCGCAGAGAGGCAATGCGCAGACTCATTCATTCCCAGAGAGGAACAAAGGAAAATACAACAGGCATTTCCGGTCTTTGAAGGAGCCGAGGGTGGGCGTGTCCACGCTCCGGTAGAATATGTGCAGATTAAAGAGCTTGCCGAGTCGGTCCGTAAATATGGAACCAATGCTAATTTTACCTTGGTGCAGTTAGACAGGCTTGCCGGCATGGCACTAACTCCTGCCGACTGGCAAACGATTGTAAAAGCCGCTCTCCCTAGTATGGGCAAATATATGGAATGGAGAGCTCTTTGGCATGAGGCTGCACAAGCGCAGGCCCGAGCAAACGCAGCTGCTTTGACTCCAGAGCAGAGAGATTGGACTTTTGACTTGTTAACGGGTCAGGGAGCTTATTCTGCTGATCAGACAAACTACCATTGGGGAGCTTATGCCCAAATTTCCTCCACGGCTATTAGGGCCTGGAAGGCGCTCTCCCGAGCAGGTGAAGCCACTGGACAACTAACAAAGATCGTCCAGGGACCTCAGGAGTCATTCTCAGATTTTGTGGCCAGAATGACAGAGGCAGCAGAGCGTATTTTTGGAGATTCAGAGCAAGCCGCACCTCTGGTAGAACAGCTCATTTATGAGCAAGCCACAAAGGAGTGCCGAGCGGCCATAGCCCCAAGAAAGAACAAAGGCTTACAAGACTGGCTCAGGGTTTGTCGAGAGCTTGGAGGACCTCTCACCAATGCAGGTTTAGCGGCTGCCATCCTTCAATCCCAAAACCGCTCCATGGGCAGAAATGATCAGAGGACATGTTTTAACTGCGGAAAGCCTGGGCATCTTAAGAAAGATTGCAGAGCTCCAGATAAACAGGGGGGGACTCTCACTCTTTGCTCTAAGTGTGGCAAGGGTTATCATAGAGCCGACCAGTGTCGCTCTGTGAGGGATATAAATGGCAGACTCCTTCCCCTGCCTGATAGTCAATCAGCTGATGTGCCAAAAAACGGGTCATCGGGCCCTCGGTCCCAGGGCCCTCAAAGATATGGGAACCGGTTTGTCAGGACCCAGGAAGCAGTCAGAGAGGCGACCCAGGAAGACCCACAAGGGTGGACCTGCGTGCCGCCTCCGACTTCCTATTAATGCCTCAAATGAGTATTCAGCCGGTGCCAGTGGAGCCTATACCATCCTTGCCCCCGGGAACCATGGGCCTTATTCTCGGCCGGGGTTCACTCACCTTGCAGGGCTTAGTAGTCCACCCTGGAGTTATGGATTGTCAACATTCCCCTGAAATACAGGTCCTGTGCTCAAGCCCTAAGGGCGTTTTTTCTATTAGTAAAGGAGATAGGATAGCTCAGCTACTGCTCCTCCCTGATAATACCAGGGAGAAATTTGCAGGACCTGAGAGAAAGAAAATGGGCTCCTCAGGAAATGATTCTGCCTATTTGGTTGTATCTTTGAATGATAGACCTAAGCTCCGCCTTAAGATCAACGGAAAAGAGTTTGAAGGCATCCTTGATACCGGAGCAGATAAAAGTATAATTTCTACACATTGGTGGCCCAAAGCATGGCCCACCACAGAGTCATCTCATTCATTACAGGGCCTAGGTTATCAATCATGTCCCACTATAAGCTCCATTGCCTTGACGTGGGAATCCTCTGAAGGGCAGCAAGGGAAATTCATACCTTATGTGCTCCCACTCCCGGTTAACCTCTGGGGAAGGGATATTATGCAGCATTTGGGCCTTATTTTGTCCAATGAAAACGCCCCATCGAGAGGGTATTCAGCTAAAGCAAAAAATATCATGGCAAAGATGGGTTATAAAGAAGGAAAAGGGTTAGGACATCAAGAACAGGGAAGGATAGAGCCCATCTCACCTAATGGAAACCAAGACAGACAGGGTCTGGGTTTTCCTTAAGGGCCATTGGGGCAGCACGACCCATACCATGGAAAACAGGGGATCCAGTGTGGGTTCCTCAATGGCCCCTATCCTCTGAAAAACTGGAAGCTGTGATTCAACTGGTAGAGGAACAATTAAAACTAGGCCATATTGAACCATCTACCTCACCTTGGAATACTCCAATTTTTGTAATTAAGAAAAAGTCAGGAAAGTGGAGACTGCTCCATGACCTCAGAGCCATTAATGAGCAAATGAACTTATTTGGCCCGGTACAGAGGGGTCTCCCTGTACTTTCCGCCTTACCCCGTGGCTGGAATTTAATTATTATAGATATTAAAGATTGTTTCTTTTCTATACCTTTGTGTCCAAGGGATAGGCCCAGATTTGCCTTTACCATCCCCTCTATTAATCACACGGAACCTGATAAGAGGTATCAATGGAAGGTCTTACCACAGGGAATGTCCAATAGTCCTACAATGTGCCAACTTTATGTGCAAGAAGCTCTTTTGCCAGTGAGGGAACAATTCCCCTCTTTAATTTTGCTCCTTTACATGGATGACATCCTCCTGTGCCATAAAAACCTTACCATGCTACAAAAGGCATATCCTTTTCTACTTAAAACTTTAAGTCAGTGGGGTTTACAGATAGCCACAGAAAAGGTCCAAATTTCTGATACAGGACAATTCTTGGGCTCTGTGGTGTTCCCAGATAAGATTGTGCCCCAAAAGGTAGAGATAAGAAGAGATCACCTCCATACCTTAAATGATTTTCAAAAGCTGTTGGGAGATATTAATTGGCTCAGACCTTTTTTAAAGATTCCTTCCGCTGAGTTAAGGCCTTTGTTTGGTATTTTAGAAGGAGATCCTCATATCTCCTCCCCTAGGGCTCTTACTCTAGCTGCTAACCAGGCCTTACAAAAAGTGGAAAATGCCTTACAGAATGCACAATTACAACGTATTGAGGATTCGCAGCCTTTCAGTTTGTGTGTCCTTAAGACAGCACAATTGCCAACCGCAGTTTTGTGGCAGAATGGGCCATTGTTGTGGATCCATCCAAACGTATCCCCAGCTAAAATAATAGATTGGTATCCTGATGCAATTGCACAGCTTGCCCTTAAAGGCCTAAAAGCAGCAATCACCCACTTTGGGCGAAGTCCATATCTTTTAATTGTACCTTATACCGCTGCACAGGTTCAAACCTTGGCAGCCACATCTAATGATTGGGCAGTTTTAGTTACCTCCTTTTCAGGACAAATAGATAACCATTATCCAAAACATCCAATTTTACAGTTTGCCCAAAATCAATCTGTTGTGTTTCCACAAATAACAGTAAGAAACCCACTTAAAAATGGGATTGTGGTATATACTGATGGATCAAAAACTGGCATAGGTGCCTATGTGGCTAATGGTAAAGTGGTATCCAAACAATATAATGAAAATTCACCTCAAGTGGTAGAATGTTTAGTGGTTTTAGAAGTTTTAAAAACCTTTTTAGAACCCCTTAATATTGTGTCAGATTCCTGTTATGTGGTTAATGCAGTAAATCTTTTAGAAGTGGCTGGAGTGATTAAGCCTTCCAGTAGAGTTGCCAATATTTTTCAGCAGATACAATTAGTTTTGTTATCTAGAAGATTTCCTGTTTATATTACTCATGTTAGAGCCCATTCAGGCCTACCTGGCCCCATGGCTCTGGGAAATGATTTGGCAGATAAGGCCACTAAAGTGGTGGCTGCTGCCCTATCATCCCCGGTAGAGGCTGCAAGAAATTTTCATAACAATTTTCATGTGACGGCTGAAACATTACGCAGTCGTTTCTCCTTGACAAGAAAAGAAGCCCGTGACATTGTTACTCAATGTCAAAGCTGCTGTGAGTTCTTGCCAGTTCCTCATGTGGGAATTAACCCACGCGGTATTCGACCTCTACAGGTCTGGCAAATGGATGTTACACATGTTTCTTCCTTTGGAAAACTTCAATATCTCCATGTGTCCATTGACACATGTTCTGGCATCATGTTTGCTTCTCCGTTAACCGGAGAAAAAGCCTCACACGTGATTCAACATTGCCTTGAGGCATGGAGTGCTTGGGGGAAACCCAAACTCCTTAAGACTGATAATGGACCAGCTTATACATCTCAAAAATTCCAGCAGTTCTGCCGTCAGATGGACGTGACCCACCTGACTGGACTTCCATACAACCCTCAAGGACAGGGTATTGTTGAGCGTGCGCATCGCACCCTCAAATCCTATCTATTAAAACAGAAGAGGGGAATCGAGGAGGCTTTACCCCGAGTACCAAGAGTGTCTGTGTCTATGGCACTCTTTACACTCAATTTTTTAAATATTGATGCTCATGGCCATACTGCGGCTGAACGTCATTGTTCAGAGCCAGATAGGCCCAATGAGATGGTTAAATGGAAAAATGTCCTTGATAATAAATGGTATGGCCCGGATCCTATTTTGATAAGATCCAGGGGAGCTATTTGTGTTTTCCCACAGAATGAAGACAACCCATTTTGGATACCAGAAAGACTCACCCGAAAAATCCAGACTGACCAAGGGAATACTGATGTCCCTCGTCTTGGTGATGTCCAGGGCGTCAATAATAAAGAGAGAGCAGCGTTGGGGGATAATGTCGACATTTCCACTCCCAATGCCGGTGATGTATAATGCTCAAGTATTCCCCTGCCTTTTTTACCACTAACTAGGAACTGGGTTTGGCCTTGATTCAGACAGCCTTGGCTCTGTCTGGACAGGTCCAGACGACTGACACCATTAACACTTTGTCAGCCTCAGTGACTACAGTCATAGATAAACAGGCCTCAGCTAATGTCATGATACAGGGTGGTCTCATGCTGGTTAATCAACTCATAGATCTTGTCCAGAAACAACTAGATGTATTATGGCAAATAGCTCAGCTGGGATGTGAACAAAAGTTTCCGGGATTGTGTGTTACTTCCATTCAGTATGAGAAATTTACTAGGGCAGCTAATTTGTCAAAAAGTCTTTCTCAGTATATGTTACAGAATTGGACGGCTGAATTTGAACAGATCCTTCGGGAATTGAGACTTCAGGTCAACTCCACGCGCTTGGACCTGTCCCTGACCAAAGGATTACCCAATTGGATCTCCTCAGCATTTTCCTTCTTTAAAGAATGGGTGGGATTGATATTATTTGGAGATACACTTTGCTGTGGATTAGTGTTGCTTCTCTGGTTGGTCTGTAAGCTTAAGGCCCAAACTAGGAGAGACAAGGTGGTTATTGCCCAGGCGCTTGCAGCTCTAGAACATGGTGTTTCCCCTGATTTATGGTTATCTATGCTTAAGTAATAGGTCGCTGGCCACTCAGCTCTTGCACACCACGAGGCTAGTCTCATTGCACGGGATAGAGTGAGTGTGCTTCAGCAGCCCGAGAGAGTTGCACGGCTAAGCACTGCAGTAGAAGGGCTCTGCGGCATATATGAGCCTATTCTAGGGAGACATGTCATCTTTCAAGAAGGTTGAGTGTCCAAGTGTCCTTCTCTCCAGGTAAAACGACACGGGAGCAGGTCAGGGTTGCTCTGGGTAAAAGCCTGTGAGCCTAAGAGCTAATCCTGTACATGGCTCCTTTACCTGCACACTGGGGATTTGACCTCTATCTCCACTCTCATTAATATGGGTGGCCTATTGCTCTTATTAATAGAAAAGGGGGAACTGTGGGAAGCCGCCCCCACATTCGCCGTCACAAGATGGCGCTGACAGCTGTGTTCTAAGTGGTAAACAAATAATCTGCGCATGTGCCAAGGGTATTTCTCCACCCCATGTACTCTGCCTTCCCCGTGACTACAACTCGGCCATGGGCTGCAGCCAATCAGGGAGTGATACGTCCTAGGCGAAGGATAACTCTCCTAAATAGGGACGGGGTTTCGCTTTCGTTTTTTGGGTTTGAGTTTTGCACTCTTGCTCCTGAAGATGTAAGCAATAAAGTTTTGCCGCAGAAGATTCTGGTTTGTTGTGTCTTTCCTGGCCGGTCGTGAGAACGCGTGTAAGAATGAAAAAAATTACTAATTTTGTTTTTTAAAGATTCTCTTCCTCCTCTTCTATTTTCTTCTCCTTCCTCTGTTTGTGTAGCCCTGGCTGTCCTGAAACTCTCTTTGTAGATCAGGCTGGTCTCTGCCTTCCTCTGCCTCCCAAGTGCTGGGAAAAGACTCTCTTCTTTAACTATACAGGCTGTACACATATACCATGAGCATCTCTGGAACCCTAAGGAGTTAACAAACGCCATCAAACTACCAAACAGTTAACAGCACCAACACAATATAGAGAGTAGCAATGGCAATTTCATCAATAGTTTCACCATGAATCAAAATGTTGTAAGTAGTACATGAAACGTCTGTAAGCCACTGAGTGCCTTTCCACCTTCCCCTTCCCCTCCACTTTTTCACATGGTATCCTGGGATATTTGCTGGCCTTGAACTCCCTGTGCAGCTGAGCAAGACTCTGAACTCCAGAACACAGTACTTCTACATCCCAAGTGCCAGAATTATAGATGTGGACCACCATGCCTAATTACTAGATAGACTTTCTTTAGGGACCACAGCTTAACTCTTCTAGCATATCTTGGAAAACAGTTGTGTGAGCTTTGTGCTCCACTGTTTACTGTTTTCTCCTGAAAACACTTGGGGAGCTGGGCACAATGGTACAGTTGTAAATGTAGTACTCAGGAGACAGAAGCAGGAGGGTTTTAAATTCTGGTCTAGCCTGGACTACATATAGTTTAAGGATTAGCATGGATAGTGGGACTCTATCAAAGTAAAAACAGAAAGAAAAACAAAACAAACACACTGACAGTCCACTTTCTAAGTCAAGGACAAGTCTGTGAATGCCCTCTGAACATGGCAACCCACCAGGTCTGAAAGGGAGACTTAGTGAGGATGCCCCTCCCCAGACACCACCACTCTGTGGACAGCCTGCAAAGTGCTGAAGGAACTGAGAACTAAAACACATGAAGCTTCCCCAATTTCTCTCCCATGCAGAAAGGTCTCTCCTGAAGAAGGTCTTGTTTCCAGTTTAACATTAGACACACAGCAACAGCTAATCGGCCTGGATGACCAAGTCCTGTGTGCAGATACTGATCTCTGCCTCCCGCTTTCAGTCTAAAGAGGTTGTTACGGGATACAACAGTGTCGACCCAATCATCACTTCACCATCAACTTGGACAACTGTGCTGACAAAAGCAACCATCGACAATCTCATAGTAAGAGAGATTTGCCCTTTACAGGCCACAAAATTGAAAAAATGTATGTGTATCTTCCTGTTAAAGACTGAAAATAACTGGTCAACCTCAAAAATATATGTAAGAAGCATTCTGAGCTACAGACTATTGCTAACTCAGTTAAAATTACAAAATGATGGCCATCTCCTATAACCAGGCAAGACTTCCAATGGAGGAATTAGGACACCAAACCAGCCACAAAACCTTAGACCTACAGGATGTGCTGGGGTAAAGATGGAACAGAAATTGAGGGAATGGCCAACCAATAATTGGTCCAGCTTGAGACCCAAGCTATGAAAGTCCACCCCTTACACTATTCATGCTATTCTGCTATACTCGCAGACAGGAGCCTAGCATAACTGTCATCAGAGAAGCTTCACCTAGCTACTGATGGAAACAGATGCAGAGACCCACAGCCAAACAATAGGTGGAGTTTGGTGAATCTTGCAGAAGAGGGAGAGGAAGGATTGTAGGAGCCAGAGGGATCAAGAACACAAGAAAACCTACAGGATCAACTAACCCAGGTCCATAGGATCTCATGGAGACTGAACCACCAAGCAGGGAGCCTGCATGGGACCGAGCTAGGCCCTCTGAGCATGTTATAGTTGTGCAGCTTAGTCTTCATGTGAGACTCCTAACAGCAGGAGCAGGGCTGTCTCTGACTGTTGCCTGCCTTTGGATCCTTTCCTCCTACTGGGCTGCCTCATCTACCCTCAATAAAAGAGGATGTGCCCAGTCCTATGGCAACTGGATATGCCAGGGCTGTTTGATTTCCATAGGACGGAGTGGATGGGATGGAGGGAGGATGTGAAGTGGGGAGGAAGAACTCAAAGGAGAGTTAAAAAAAAATAAAATAAAAATCAACAAAACATGAATGTTTAAGCCTGAACACAAACTACAAGAATGTATTGCTGTGGGCAACCAAGCCAGCTCACCTTATAAATGTGGCTGCCACCAAGCCTTATGACCTGAGTTCAATCCCCAAAAACTACATGTTGGAATAAAATAAATAATTTCTATTAGCTGTTCTCTGACTTCCACACATGCACCATCATGTGTGTACACACACATATATACATTAAAAAAGAAAAAAAGTATTTCACTTTAAAAAGAAAAAAGTGTTCCCATGTTTTACAAGTTACTTGGTTTCTCAACAAGCACTTTTTTGAGCACTGTACTGTGTGAAGCACTGTGCCCAGTTTAAACACAGTAAGGACCAAAGAAGGAAGCTTTCCTAGAAGGATCTACACTTAAGAAAGAGGGAGAGGGAGGGGGAGGGGAGGGGGAGGGGGAGGGGGACGGGGACAGGGACAGGGAGAGAGGGAGAGGGAGAGGGAGAGAGGGAAAGAGGAAGGAAGGAAAGAAAGAAAGAAAGAAAGAAAGAAAGAAAGAAAGAAAGAGAGAGAGAGAGAGAGAGAGAGAGAGAGAAAGAGAGAAAGAGAGAAAGAGAGAAAGAGAGAGAGAGAGAGAGGTAGGACAATGACAAGGTACTAAACTACTAGGAATCAGTGTACTACCAAATGCCATAGGCTCAGAGGTAAAGTGACAAAATACTCAGAAGATAGAGAGACTACTTTTTTTGTTTGTTTGCTTTTGTTGTTTTGTTCTCTGTGTAGCCCTGGCTGTCCTGGAACTCACTCTATAGACCAGGCTGGCCTCGAACTCAGAGATCCACCTGTCTCTGCCTCCCGAGTGCTGGGATTAAAGGCATGTGCCACCACTGCCTGGCCTAGGGACTACTTTTGATAAGCAGCAGAGTAGAGAGAGGAAGGAAGGGGAGAGCCATAAATGGAAATAGAGAATAATCGGTAGGGCTAGGGAGATGGCTCAGTTTAAATGTTGCCATATGTAAATATCTGATTTGCAGGATATTTGATATTCGACCCCTATGAAAGGATTGTTGGACGCCCCTCCCCAAAAGGGGTCACAACTCACAGGTTGAGAAGCTTTAAGGGCAAACACTCTCTACCAAGAGTTAGCAAATGCCTGGGATCAGAGGTAGGGAGAACAAAAGAATAAACACTAAGCTCTGGGGATAGAACACACCACCTAAATGTTTACAGACAAACTAGAAGCATCCAGGAAGACAGTGCTAAGAGCAGGGACTCATTCACACTGCTCCTGCTGAGAGCCATATTCTTCCAAGGCAGATGGGAGGGGCAGCTCTTAAGGAGCACCATATACACCTGCAGCAGGGAGAACAGTCAAGGGAAGAGAAGAGCAAAAGCAGCAACGGAGAAAGATCAAATAGTGCAGAGAAATCAACAGGTAACTGAGAAGAGGCTACTGAATGCTGGCCACTGACAACACTTCCAGCTGCACAACAGCACAATATAAGGATAGCCTGTACTCTTCAAACTTTAGAAAGGTTCCTCTAAGCCAGAGGTTTTCAACCCTTCGGTGTTAACAACCCTTTCACGGGATCACCTAAGACCACCAGAAACAGATATTTATATTCATGACAATAGCAAAAGTACAGTTGTGAAGTAGCAATGGAAATATTTTTACGATTGAAGAACTGTATTAAAGGATCTCAGCATTCGGAAGGTTGAGACCCACTGCCCTAGGCTCTCAGAAAGGCCTTCTCATTACTTATGGTTCTTGCCAGTCCAGCATAGCCCAGACGTAGCAAGATGCAAGCCTACCATCCCTGCTAGCTAGTTCCCTCCACCTGTGGCACCTAATCAATCCTGCTATCTACTCAAATTCCCATTTGATAACTTATTGTTGTAAATGGCATTAATAACTTTATTAGTTCCTATTTAGCTGGCCAGCCCCCCAAATAAATGAGACAGTCCTATGACTTATTTAATCAGCTTTAGCACAATTATGGGTGATTACCCCTAAACTGTTATTCTACACTAGACTGGCTATTTCCCAGCCCCAACCCCCAAGTTACTCGCTGTTTTGAGTCTCACCCTTGTTATCTCTGCTCCATCAGTCTGTCCTGAGGGGACACTTCTCTAACTACGTGCTTCTGGTCCATTACATCTCACGGAGACCTCCCGCTCTGTCTCATTTCTCCTTTTCTCTCCCTCTCCCTCCCTCTCCCTCCCTCCTCTTTGTCCCTATCTGCAACCCCCAGCTGGTAACTGAAACTCCACCTACAATTCTCCCCAGCAATTGGCTGTAGCCACTTTTACTGAACTAATCATAAAAGATTGGTGAGCAGAGTTATATACAACATCATTTGGTATACATGAGAATCTTGGGATTGCACCCAGATTCTTTTTTTTTTTTTTTTTTTCGAGGCAAGGTTTCTCTGTGTAGCCCTGGCTGACTTGGAACTCACTCTGTAGACCAGGCTGGCCTCTAACTCAGAAATCCACCTGCCTCTACCTCCCGAGTGCTGGAATTAAAGGCGTGCACTCCCACGCCCAGCTGCACCCAAATCTTGAAGGGGAGGCAATAGTTAGCATTTGAAAACATAGCAAAACCAGACCGACACCCAACATTTCCTTTCTGTCTACAAATAAAAAGATTCTCTTATTATAATAAACAACATACAGTTGAACAACTATGAAAACTATTAGGTAAATTATATATTCACAAAGTCCAGTCCGTTTGTATTTGGCAATTAGGGATAAAGTACTCTGTTATCTATCCTATCTTGGTGAGTTCAGAGTTCTGAATCTAAATCATTTTCTATCATAGCTTGCATTACTAACCTAAAAACATTTTCTTAGACCTAAAAAAAATCTTGAATCCTAATTGACTAAATTTAAGCTTAACTGTCAGACTATAACTACTTAGTCTTCAATCCCATCAGCGACTTGAGAAGGAATAAAATATTGCCTAAGTGTGCAGGAAGTGCAGGCAAGCAGCTTCCACAACTATAGAAATGACAGAGAAGCTGGCTGCCTGGAGAGCCCCGAATGGTCATTCTGACATTGAAGCCCATCTTCAGCCTTCAGCATGTCTGGCAGACTTTATCTGGAGCGGGAATTATGAAGTGCTATCCTGCCTCGCCTTGCAAAGCTTGACAGATGACTTCCTTGTGTCCATGTCTGTCCATTTTGGACAGAATTCCATCTGCAGTTGAAACAAGGCCAGATTTTCCCCAGCGGCAGCTCGCCACATTTGAAGTGAACTCCATAAGGAGGTTATCTGACGTTAATCACCTTCTTTGAAGGGGAGGGGGATACTGCCAGGAGAGATCTGGCTCATAGTCTAAAAAGGCTTAAATTGTTAAAAAAAAAATCCTTAAATGCCATATTCTGTGAACCTCCAAGGTTTCTGAAGACCATCTATCTATCTACCCTATACGTAAATTGTTTGTTTTTAGAAATTTACTACTTGATTAAGCTAGGAAGTATATTTTGTGATAAACTAGTCTAGTATCTAACGTGACCAAGAGTTTGATTAACTACTAATTCATATTACTTAATTATCTTAAACAGCTTGAAATAGCAGCTTTAAAAGGGACTAGAACTTCATATTACATTATTAATAATCACCTAAGTACCCAAAATAAGAGTTGAAAACATGTATACAGGGGTTGGACAGATGGTTCACCAGTTAAGAGAACGGTCTGCTCTTCTAGAGGTCCTGAGTTCAATTCCCAGCAACCACATGATGGCTCACAACCATTTCTCCTGGGATCTTATGCCCTCTTCTGGCCTGCAAGCATACATGCAGATAGAACACTCATATACATTAAAAAAAAAAAATCTTTAAAAAAATGTATTCATAGTATGTTTTATACAAAGATCTATACCAATGCAACAAAATGCAACCTTAATATGTAACAATATACAAATATCTATAACAATGTAAGATTATTGGCTATAAAATATTCTTTGGTTTAAGAGTAGATTCAATAATCTACTTTTTCCTAGTCTTCCTTTATTATTTCTGTATCTACCCCTTTTTGCTATTACTGCTATATTATTTCTACATCTCCCTTTTCCTCCCCAACTCCTTTCCCTTTACCCGAGGAAGAAAGGATAGAGAAAAGAAAAAAAGAGAGAAATCCTTGAGTCTAGCTTCCTATACCTTTTTTTTTTAATCAAGACCATTTACTAACTTGTAAGCAATCCTTTTAGAGTGAGAAGCATCCATCACCCAATAGAATGACCAAAACCTACCCTCCCCCCTTAAAAGAATAGGACATTGTTCTCTTAAAATTGCTTCCTGCTGATTTTGGAGTGTAGGTTTTCTTTTGAGGGGCCCAAGATTAGGAAAATGGTTAGACTTAAGAAAGCTTTCTGTAGAGCCAGGCGTGGTGGCGCACGCCTTTAATCCCAGTACTCGGGAGGCAGAGGCAGGCAAGCCTGGTCTTCAAAGTGAGTTCCAGGACAGCCAGGGCTATACAGAAAAACCCTGTCTTGAAAAATCAAAAAAAGTACCCCGGAGCTCTTGACTCTAGCTGCATATGTATCAAAAGATGGCCTAGTCGGCCATCACTGGAAAGAGAGGCCCATTGGACACGAAAACTGTATATGCCCCAGTACAGGGGAACGCCAGGGCCAAAAAGTGGGAATGGGTGGGTAGGGAAGTGGGGGGGAGGGCATGGGGGACTTTTGGGATAGCATTGGAAATGTAATTGAGGAAAATATGTAATAAAAATATTTTTAAAAAAAAGAAAGAAAGCTTTCTGTAGCAGTTGTTGTCCACTCTCTATATGCTATGAAAATATAGTCTTAAATGGAGTCCAGAATGGAATAGTCTGTGATGCTAAATGAACTGAATTAGTTATTTTGAAGTTAATGTCCCCCCAAATAATCAAGATATAGCCCTAATGATCTTTTTAATAGAACCTGGCTATAACCACTTTTATTTAACTAGTCAGAAAAGATGACATGGTCATCTTAAGTATCTTTCTTCTGTCTTGGTAAGCCTCAGAATTCTTTCTTTAACATCCCTTCCCAATAGGAAACACAAACACACTCACAAACAATCCATATGTAACTACTCACCACATTGTGATGGGAAGAAATGGGTGAGGAGAAAGGGTAATCAGACGTGCAGAAAGCTCCACAGGGTACCCAGCAGCAGTGTAGGAGTAGACACCGCTCAGAACTCTTCCCACAGCTGAGGAGCCCCTTGCTCTTCAAGACCCTCCACTTAGGTAAAGCCAGATCCTGGAGTTCACCACAGAGAATAATATTGGGCCCAGACAGCAGCACAAAGAAGAGTTGGGAGTTTATTAAAATGAGATTTTTAAAAAATGATTTATTTATTTTATGTATATGGTCCTCTATTTGCATGTATACCTGATGGTTGTGAGTCACATGATGGGTTGCTGGGAACTGAACTCTGGACTTCTAGAAGAACAGCTGGTGCTCTTAACTACTGAGCCATCTCTCCAGCCCTATAGTGAGATTTTTCTTAACACAAAGTTAAACATGAAAGTTAGCAGAGGGGCTGGTGAGATGGCTCAGTGGGTAAGAGCACCCGACTGCTCTTCCGAAGGTCCAGAGTTCAAATCCCAGCAACCACATGGTGGCTCACAACCATCTGTAACAAGATCTGACGCCCTCTTCTGGAGTGTCTGAAGACAGCTACAGTGTACTTACATATAATAAATAAATAAATCTTTAAAAAAAAAAAAAAAAAAAAAAGAAAGTTAGCAGAAAGTCACTCAGGGGAAGAAGAAAAAAAAGCACAACCAAGAGTGAGGGTGTGGACTTCTCCCCCGGGAGAGTCCCAAGTAAGTGTCTTAGCAATATCTGTGCATACAATTTTGGTAGCTCTCAAGTTACATCTCAAAGGGTTTTTAGGATTTTTTTTCTTTTCTCTCTTTTATGATAAATGAGATTATAGGGTGACTGGAGATTACAAACAGATAAATGATAGGCCACAATGGTTGCACAAGAAGATTACCATATCTTTAACTATTAATGAGGTTTCTGGTATAAGTCCTAGAAAACTGAAGGTCAACAGCTGGAGAAGGAGAATGCTAATATTCTTACTCAAAAATAAAGCTCTATAAAGGGACAGTGTCTTCATGCCAGCAACGTTCAATATGCTGTGAACTGTATTAAGTTCTTGATCCTTAGCGAGAGACTTCAACCAAACCCAAAATAAGGGTCTCCTTATCCCTTTTGTGTCCCCCAATTCCCACTACCTGCCTCACCCTTTAAACTATCTTCAATTTCTTTGTACCCCTGAAACATTAATGGGGGGAATGTTGATAATTTATGACTAGTGCAAGAGTACCAAAATTAAGAGGTGCCTTTATTAATGGAAAGCAGGCCACGATCATAAAATAAGAGGAAACCAATTCAGGGAAGAAAAAGAAACTAATGACACAAAGCATTGAAAGTGAATGCCCCACAAACCGTTCCTATCTTCCTGCGCTATGTCTTGTGAATCAACTCAAATTCTTTCTGGACAAACAAGAGGTGTTAAAAAACAACAAAAACAAAAGCCTTTAACACACATGCACTATAAACGATTAAACACATACAGCAAAGGTCATGTGAAACTAATAGGCACGGAGCCCACATACTTACTATGACAAAAGACTGTACCCTTTCTACTTTCAGAGCTCTGAGAATTTGAGTCAGCAATTTTGATAAGGAATTCCTGTTCAACTTGATTATGTTCCCTACTGTGGAGGTAACACAGGAACAGACAAGTTAATTTATGTGCAATTCCTTTGTACTGCTAAAATGAAAATGAGCAATAGTTTAATGAACTGGACATTATTCTCTAAATATGCCAAATTCTTCACAAACATCTCGTGGTTGTGGACAATACCTGGTTGGCTGCCTGTCTGCCATCTGCTGCTGCAGCCTCCTCTGACTGCTGAGGCAGAGCAGCTGACCTGCACTCTGCTTCACTCTTCCCACAGCCCCAGCCTTGGCATATTATATACATTTTGCTTATCTGTTTCCCCTACTGTAAATATGAACAAGAAATAAAGCAGAAACTAAGACTTGCCTGGCACATATTCTGCCCCCAATAAATATTCATCAAATAGATAAGCAAACAAATTGGAGAACAGAAACAAACACCCACAGCCCTGGAGTTAATCAAAATCAAAATCATGCATTGGCTTCCTATCTCAATAAATAATCTACCCTCCTCAACCTCACACACTCTGTGATTTTTAGCATGGTTTCATTTCCTACTCACCACAGTCCATAAGCCCTTTCTAGCAATGCCTCACCCTCTTAATAAAACTGCTTTCTTTTCTCTTACAGTGCAATTCCTTCATTAATACTTGCCCTGTGTTCTGTCCTACCCCAACAAGATCCTCAGACTATAAATGAAAATATTTCAGTCTATATGGCGAATTAGCATGGTATTCTTCGCAGGTAGAATGCAAACATCACACCTCAGCTTTATCACCGTGCCATACTTCTTCCATACAGAAGAAACACTCAGCCAAGCAGAACCCTTCGATGGACACTTACAGCACTCACCTACGTCACTACAATCCTAAAGTCACCTCTATCAAGTTATTTCACAGCCATTGTGGAGCCAGGGACAAGATCTACATCAAAGGCGGGAACAGAAGAAACATGGAACGTGTGGTATAGGCTGAAGGTTGAGCGCTGATGAGAGAAACAGGACAGTAAAAGTCCTGTAGCTGCTTACAGAGCCGAAGGGACCCATTCAGTTTTCCAAATGTCAAGTCTGTGGTCAGAAAAATATATTGTAGTAACTGTATCAGGGACTGTATGCTCTGCAGGCCTGCCTCTCGTTAAGAGGTATCTGCAACCTCAAAGTGAAAGAGGAGGTCAGGAGGAGGAGAGGAGGGCAGCACCTGAGAGCGCAGCACCTCAGATCAGCTGCAGAACACTGAGCGGGCTGTGGGCCACACCACACCTGACTCACTGTCTCTGCTTCACATCACAGCTGACACCATAACTCTCAAGAAGCCCACCCTTTTCTCAACTTATAACAACCACTCAAAACACACAAGGGCATTTGTGTTCTTCGGGGAAAGGAAAAAAATGATCCACAAATGAAAATTTTTTCTTCAAGGTTCTTGATATAAAGCTATTCTAACACTACTGCACTGTGTTTTACAGTGGAAGAGACATTCACGCTCCTGTAATCCCACCACTTGAGAGACAGAGGCCAGACACCAACCAGGGAGTTGACTGCATGGTTCAAGATGGGCCTGAGCTACACAAGACTGTCTGATGAGAGAGGGAAATAAATTTCCTTTCATTTCAGCATATGTTTTTAAACTCAGATGGTCTTTTGCTAATTAGATCTTCACTGAAATCTACTTCACATCCTATTTAATATTCACCCCTTGCAAGTGTTGCTACAGCGTGTTCTTAGTGTAGTCATGAAGTACTTGCTTTTATAACAAAAAGTCAAAGGAGGAATGTAAATTATAACTTGTCAGACACAGTTTAATTAACATGGTTTTTCAATGTTTAATATGGTTGCCCTGTCCTCTTACTTTCTTCCTATCTTTCTTTCATTTAAGAGTAAGAATTAGGCCAGCAACATGGCTTGGCAGGTAAGGTCATTTGCCACCAAGACTGAGGACCAGAGTTTGAGCCCCAAAATCACATGGCAGAGGTGAAAACTGATTTCCACAGCTGTTCTCTGACCTCCACATGTGTGCTACAGTGTGCACATGAAGCTTGCAAGCACACACTTATACACACAGATAAAATAAAGAATATAAGATTTACATCAACCAACAACAACAACAACAAAGAAAGAATGAATGGAAGGAAGGGAGGGAGGGAGGCAGGGAGGGAGGAAGGGAGGGGGGGTAGGGGGGAAGGAAGGAAAGGAAAGGAAAGGAAAGGAAAGGAAAGGAAAGGAAAGGAAAGGAAAGGAAAGGAAAGGAAAAGGAGGTAGGTGGCACACACCTTTAATCCCAGCACTCAGGAGGCAGAGGCCAAGTGGGTCTCGGTCAGTTTGATGCCAGCCTGGTCTACAGAATGAGTTCCAGAACAACCAGGACTACACACAGAAAAACTGTCTTGAAAAACAAACAAGAAGGGGAAAAAAAAAATTTTTATCAACCAATAAAAATCAAAGATCTATATGCAGAGACTCATGCCTGTAATCCCACCATTTAGATTGAAGGAGAAGGTTAGCTCAAAAGCAAACATTTTACAAAGAAAGAAAGAAATATGACTTACAGAAATAATTTTCTAAGGAGGAAAAAGTTACGGTTTTACACAGAAGTTCAGTGTTTTGTTACATGTTGTGGGAGATACAGTTCCTCTGGGTGTGATCCCCTTGGGTGAGATTAAGGCAGCACCCCTTGGCCTCAGCAAGGGGAACAGTCTAGAGAGACCAAGCTACAGCAGCTCAGCCCAGCGAGGTCCTCTTTACTCAGATGTCTCATGAGAAGAACACAGTGCAACCCCATGCTACACCAACCTGGCTAAAGAAGTCAACAATTATTTTGCTTATGCCATCTCTTTTGAACTATTATTGCAACCTTATACACACACATACACGTACGTACGTACATACATACGTATGTATGTACAGATCAAAAACTATTTTTCTACCAAATTTCTTATAACTGCTTTACATCAATCTAAAATCTACAGATGTAGCTTTTGGAGCTCAAAATTAAAAGACAAATAATTTGTGCCTTCCTTTTTGAAACTGGGTTCACCGAGGAATCCAGACTATCCTGGAGCTCCTGATAATCCTCCTGCCTGAAACTCTCATGTCCTGGGATTACAAAGTGCACTACAACGCCTAGCTGCCTCCTCTTGTTATGCATGAATCAGATCTGCAAACTCTAAGGAAATGCAGTCTGGCCTGTGCCTCTGGTGCCACTACGTTTCCACACAGAGAACAACAGAGAAATTAAATGTCTATGTGGAAAGAGTGATGTTAAGACAGAAAATGTTGACAAAAATAGATATAAAAAAGTTAAACACTTTTTTCTTAACAACAAATCTTAGCCGGGCGTGGTGGCGCATGCCTTTAACCCCAGCACTTGGGAGGCAGAGGCAGGCGGATTTCTGAGTTCAAGGCCAGCCTGATCTACAAAGTGAGTTCCAGGACAGCCAGGGATATGCAGAGAAACCCTGTCTTGAAAAACCAAAAAATGAAAAACAAAAACAAACAAACAACAAATCTTAACTTTCTGTAACTGTACATATTCCCAAAGATTGGGGCATATCACCAAAGGCTAGGCTAGTTATAAAACAGTAACCTAAAGGAGCAGATGTGGGCCATCAATATTCCTTTACATATTGCACACAGATGGCAAACATCAATTATAACAACTATGAACTATGATTTTTTTTTCAGCTTTCCAAGTCAGGGTTTCTCTGTGTGGCCCTAACTGACCTGGAACTAGCTATGTAAGCCAGGGTGGTCTCAAATTTGGAGCACTCTAACCTCCAGGATGCTGGCAGCTATGATTTTTTCCCCACACTTTTACATGATACTAGATTAAAAGATAAATTTTAAAACTGAATAAAGAGAGAGCTAGCTCAGCAGTTAAGTGCACTTAATGTTCTTATAGAGAATCCAGATTCAGTTGCCATCATCAACAAGGTAGCTCACAGCCATCTCTAACTTCAGACTGAATGGTTCTGATATCTTCTCCTGACATCCACAGGCACTAGGTATGCACACGCATACATGCAGACAGAACACTGGCACATAAAACATGTACATCTATCAAGTGTCAGCAGACAGTAAAGAAAGCGGAAGTTTCTCAAAATTAGTTTTTGGTCACAGAGATCATACTGAAAGCACACAGCTGACCTGTCCTTTTGAAATTAAATTTTAACTTCAGGAAAGTCAAAATTTGCTAAATACATATCTCACACACACACACACACCATTTAGGAAGGACTTCTACAGAGATGCCTATAAGCAGTGTCAGGACAGTGACAAATCCTAAACAAACTAAGACAATCAAATTTTCTGTGGTGAAGGACTGAGAAATGATGGTTTCTTAGTAACTTTTCTATTACTATGACAAAAGACCATGACCAAGACAACTTTAATTTAATTCGGGACCCCAGTGACACACTTCCTCAAAAAAAGCCACACCTTCTAATCCTTCCCAAAACAGTTCCATCCGCTAGGGACCAAATTCAAATATCTGAAAATATCTGAGCCTAAGGGAGCCATTCTCATTCAACCCACCACATTCCCTAGCCCAGCCCCACAGGCTTGTAGTCAGACCACATGTAAAACATCAAAAGTACCTTTCTCAGCTTCAACAATTTTTAAAAGTACAAAATCTGTTCTCAGACTAAAAGCAACCTCTTAACTGTAGGCCCTGTAAAATTGAAAAGCAAACTATGGAATTCCAACATACAGTAGAACAGAATACATACTGCCATCTCAAAACAGAGGAATCGGGGCAGAGGAAGAAAATACTACACCAAAGCAAGACCAAAAACTAGCAGGACAAACTCCAAATCCTACAGTTCAGTGGTTCTCAATCTTCCTAATGCTGCCGCCCTTAAATATAGTTCTTCATGTTGTGTGACTCCCAACCATGAAATTATTTTTGTTGCTACTTCATAACTGCAATTTTACTACTGTTATGAAGGATCATTCTACTTCTAAGGAGTCACAACCCACAGGTTGAGACCCACTGTTACAGCTCCATGTCCGATATCAGAGGGCTCAGATGGCTCTGCCTTCTACTTTTACTGACTAAAACACACTTTCTCATGGCCTCGTTCCACACCCTGTTTGAAGCTCTCCTCAGAAGAGATTCCAGTGCTCTGACATCTTCAACATCTTGGGGTCATCCCCGGCCCCAGCAGCTCTCCGGAATCACCTTTGCAAAAGCTTTTCTCCATTGTTGTTTAGGAGCAGGAAATGCTCAGAAGCTGAGCTCCATGGGGTCTCGCCCTGAGGCCACCACTCCTGTTCCATTTTAGAGCAGGCCTTTCTTTAATCTCCTCATCCCTTCTAGCTCTGGAGTCTATAAATTTTATGGTGTGACTTTTCTCTTCAAACTACATTTTGTATTTCTTTCTGCCCAGCTTGCTCATTTTTACTGTAAACCCTAATAACAGTGATTACTAATAACCATGTGACATGGTCCATAGTTGGCTTGAAATCTTCCCCAGCAAGGAAATTAATCAAATACTTTTCAACTTAACCTCAGACAGACTGTTAGGATAAGGGCAGAAAGCAGCCATATTCATTGTCAAAATAGCACAAGAACGTTTTCTAGCCCAGTCGCTAATATTGTTCTCACCTGAAACCTCAAGCTGGGCTCCTGTAGTCCACATTGCTGTCAGCACTACTGTCTTCCCAGCCCATTAATATCCACTTACAGCGTTCATTCACTTTCCTAGTCCAAAGTCTTCCACATCCCTCTAATAGACAGCAGGGTCAGGTGTGACTTGGCAACAACCCATTCCTTGGTACCAGTTTCTATCTTAATGATTTTTCTATTGATGTTATAAGACATTATGACCAAGGCAATTTATAAAAGCAAGCATGTGCCAGGTGGTGGTGGCACGTGCCTTTAATCCCAGCATTTGGGAGGCAAAGGCAGATGGAGCTCTGAGTTTGAGGCCAGCCTGGTCTACATAGTAAGTTCCAGGACATCCAGAGCTATACAGAGAAACCCTGTCTTGAAAAACAAAACAAAACACACACGCACACACACACACAGAGAGAGAGAGAGAGAAAGAGAGAGAGAGAGAGAGAGAGAGAGAGAGAGAGAGAGAGGAAAAGAAAAGAAAAGAAAAGAAGAAAGTAATTTAAAATTACGCTTTCAGAGGGCTAGGGTCTGTGATGACAGAGCAAAGGTGTATTAATAGGAACAGCTGAAACCTTACATCTTAATTCACAACTACAAGAGAGAGCGAACTGAGAATGGTACAAATCTTGAAATCTCCTGCCCCCAGTGATACCACACCTTCAACAAAGCCACGCCTCCTAATCCAGTGCCACAAACTAAGCAGGTATTCATTAAGCAGGTATTCATGCATATATATACATACATACATACATACATGCCTCTGGGGGCCAGTCTCCTTTAAACCTCCACAGTTGGTAAGAAAGTACTTTACAGGTGACCTGTGATTATAAGAATGGCAACTACGTGAGAGCCGAGGTGGGGTAGCCCCAGCATCAACTATCCACACAGGACAAGCACTGCTCAAGGTTCAGTTGGACCTGTACTGAGCTCCCAGACGCATCACTGGCCTGGTAAAAACCACAGCCCATTAAGCTATAAATGATGAGATTCCTGCCAAAGGATGACCTGATACCATGGTAATTGACCCAGTTCTGCTAACTAGGGTTCTACAGCTGTGGCCTGACACAACATCCTGTCAGGTACAGCAACAAACAGGCATGAATTTGATAATCTCAGACTTTCCTATTATCCCAGTGACTACTAGGAAACAAGCACTCCCCCATCTGGTAGATTCCAGCAAAATGTCCAAGGTGTACAATACTGACTATAGAGCAGGGTGAGTGAACTTCGAGTCCTCTAGAATCCTGAGACAGTACCAAAGAGGGGGCCACATCCTGCATGCTGTAGATCTGCAGGCCAAACGTGCAAAGCCAGTAAGGTAAGTCTGTCAGAAACATAGATGACTATTTTTGAGATTTTAAAAACAGTGTCAAGGTGGAGATGTGACTCAGTAGAATGTTTGCCTAACACCAGTGAGGTCTTAGGCCCAACCACAAGTATAAAAAAAACAAAAACAAAAAACAAAAAGAAAACAAACTAAGTTTGCTCACTCAGCAGGTATTAACTGCCAAGCCTCCTGACAGGAGTTCAAACCGCAGGACTCATGATTGAAAAGAGAGAACCAAGTTCCCAAAGGTGTCCTCTGACCTCCACACAGTCACCCTAACATGCACTTCTTGCCTTCCTCTCCCATAAGCAAGTAAATTTAATTTCAAGAAAATAAAATAAAACGTATCAAAGTTGATACTGAGACATGGATTCATTTGAAAGTTGAGAAAGTTTCAAATATCTGGATTTTCAAGATAAACATTTTCTATGCATATGTGACTTTACAAAATGAAAAGTGATGGGCATGGTGACACACTGCTTTAATCCTAACACTTGGGAGACAGAGGCAGAAGGTTCTCTAAGTTTGAGGCCAGCCTGGTCTGCAGAGCTAGTTCCAGGACAGCCAAGGCTACACAAAGATACCCTGTCTCAAAAAGAAAAACCAAAAATCAAACCAAACAAATAAAAATTGGAAGTGGGAGGCTGGAGAGATGGCTCAGTGGTTACGAGCACTGACTGCTCTTCTAAAGGTCCTGAGTTCAAATTCCAGCAACAACATGGTGGCTCACAACCATCTGTAATGAGATTTGATGCCCTCTTCTACAGCTACAGTATACTTATTTATAATAATAAATAAATCTTTTTTTAAAAATTGGAAGTGGAACCCTTAGGGTTGGAGCCAGTAGGTAAAATCCTGCCCAAAGAATGAGACCCTGACTTCAATGCCCGGCACCACATCAGACAGTCAGGAGTGGAGGCCAGCTCCTACAGTCTCAGCGAGAGAGACTGGGGAGCAGGGTTCCAAAGGCTCTCTGGCTGGCCAGTTCAGCCTACATGGCAATCCCAGAGTCCCAGTGAGAGACTGTCTCAAAACGTAAAAACTAAGATAGGGAGCTGAGGAAGGTGGGAAAGAGGGTAGAAAGCGGATGACGTGCTTGTTGGGTGAGCATAAGCACCTGAGTTTGCACCCATGGAAAGCCTCTGCAACAGCACACACCTGGAAACCCAGCACTAGGAGGAACGGAGAGTGGGTGGGTGTGTGTGTATGTGTGTGTGTGGGTGTGGGTGTGTGTGGGTGGGTGTGTGTGTGTGTGGGGGTGTGTGGGTGTGTGTGTGTGTGATATGTGTTTCTGAGAGACTGCCCCAGGCTATAAATTGGAAGGAGATTAAGGAAGAACCCTTCTGACTGCCACATGTGCATGAACAGACGATCACATACAAAACAAATACTACACACACACAGAGACACACACACACACACATAAGGTAGGGCCGAGAGATGGCTCTTTAGGTAATGCTCTTACCTCTCATTCATATTTATCCTGAATTGAGACCCTCAAAACCCATGGGGACAGTGAAAATACGCAGATGGCTAGAGCTGCTGACCAGCTTGAGCAAAGCTCCAGCCAGTGAGAGGCCCTGCTTGAACAAAAGGTAAAAGGAATCTGAGGAGCTGCACTGAGGTTTTAAATGCACAGTGGCACAAACACATAATCACAGAGGATGGATCCCAAGCAATGGCACCTGAGGCTGACCTTTGACCTTCACATAAACACATACACATGAATATGTGCAAACACATACACACACAAACACATATGCACTGCATACTCAAAAAATGGGTGTACATGGGGCTGAAAAGATGGCTCAGTGGTTAAGAGCACTGACTGCTCTTCCAGAGGTCCTGAGTCCAATTTTCAGCAACCACATGGTGGCTTACAACCATCTGTAATGGGATCTGATGCCCTCTTCTGGAGTGTCTGAAGATAGCTACAATGTACTCATATACATAAAGTAAATAAGTCTTTTTTAAAAAAACATAGGTATACATATACACACAAAAACACTAAATAAGAGCTTCTAAATTATCTAAATTAACTTCTAGTAAACACCAATACAAATATTACATACATCAAAGAAAAGTGTGAATGAAAATTTACAACACAAGTTGTAAACTGGAGTATGGTCCAAGATACTCAAGATAGGCAGCAGTGGTTATTCTGGGAAGTTAAACTCCCAGCTGGTGAGCTCTCCCCCGAGACTGGCAGAGCACATTCATCTAACTGGCTTCTCATCCCCACACCTTCACCAGGATCTCGCAGAACCTTATCACTGCTCCTCTCCATTGGTCACCAAGAATGAATACAACTGGTGTCTCAGCGTTCAAGAGGCTAAGGCAAGAGGATGGCCAAGTTCAAGGCCCTATCTCAAAAACAAAACAAAAACAAAAACAGAAAAAGAAAAGAAAAGAACAGAACAGAACAGGCTAGGGTGTAGCAGGATAGAAGCTGGGGCACTTCCTCTACCACCTCTAAGAAGACTGAAATAAGGACAAGAAGTCCTTCTCTAACTCTTAGGTACTTCTCTTTACATATGCAAAAATGTTTTTGTGAACCGAGCCAATTAGATTCAATCCCCTAGTCTTTGCCTGTAATTCAATACCTCTCAAACTTCAGTGTGCACCTAAGAGAATCTTTGAGTGTCCCTTTAAAAATCCCTTTCACCCTGGACTTGGACAAAAGCATCTACATTTAGCAGACAGATAGATGACACAGGAGACAGGAATGATCTGCAACAGGACACAGTTAAAAACAGCTGCTGCTCCATCACTACAAAAAAGTGGGTGTGGTAGCTCATCCCTGTAATCCTGGCACCTGGGCTACTGAGTAAATTCTAGGCAAACCGAGGCTACAGAGTAAGAGTCTCTCAGGCTCTCTCAGTCCCCACCCTCTCTCTCTCTTTTCCAACCCCTACTTCTGTTCTGAGGTACCAAGGTATGCTACGTTCGCATTGTAGCAAAGTGTATTTATGCAAACTGAATTCTATTTTTCACAAGCACATATCAAAACACTGAAACCAAGTCATTCCTGCTGAGGGACGGGAACAGTTTCCCACACAGGTAACAATTTCATGCCCTTCTTTTACTTATTTCCACCTAGGTAAAGGCTTACAAGCTAAAAATCTTTTAAAAAGTGTATTGTGTCCCCAGTTTAACTGCCTTGCTTATCAGGAATGTCAGTGTTCTAGAAAATACTAGATGAGTACAATTTACTTTGAAACCCTTAAAAAATGCAGAATATGTCATTAGAAACCCGGACAGATCAATTGTTCCAATACAGTCTGAAGATTTCCTCTGGAAATCTTACTGCTGTGCATTCGCTGCAACAGTTGCTAACCAGCCACAGCCATTGCTTCTAAAGAAAATATAAGCTAAGGGTACAGTCTTATAGCATTTGTAACCTTTGTACAAAAAAGTCCCCATTTCCATTAAATAATGCAGATTAAATACAAGGTAAAGTAAAGATATTATTTTCCAGAGAAAGAAGAAACAGAAGTAACTGATGCCAGCAGCTGAATTCACTTGGAGGTATTTACAACAAAAAGCATTTATGGTATGTGACAACATAACTGTGCCTGGTCAGATGACATAATTAAAACTTAACTGGAAACTGGATATGCCGAATAACTTGTGAGAAATGTGCTTGGATATTAATAATAGGTTATTCCTAATACATCATTGCACCTTCCTACTTTGAAAAACTGAATTCTTTGCAAATCTAAGTTTTGACATACTGAGTTCTCTTGAAATGATGTACCAAGGTCTGTTTTTTGTAAAAGAAAAAGAAATGTCCCTTTTCAGTGCTTTTCCCCCAACCCACTGTCATTGCAAACTGTCTTAGCCATTGAAACAATAGTGTTAAGTAACTACATCCACAAAATATCACTTCCCAAACAATACAGTTACCTTACAGTAACCAACTTTCTTCTGCCCTCTTTCCTCAGAGCACACATTTTAACCAATAACAAATTAGGTTCACATATTATTCTTGTTTCCAATGCAATGTACCAAGTCCCCCCAAAATGCCCAACAATCCAACAGGAAGCAACACACGGACGGGGCAATTCTAGAGAAGCTAGGGATGCTCTCGCATCTTATTCAAAATAATAATAACAATAATAATAATAAACTTTCCAGGATCTTTATTTACCGACTTAGGGAAAATTGGTTTGCAAACAACTAGCCAACTTCCCTCTCAAGTTGGTATGTGAGAGAGGCACGGTGTGTTCACCCCGACCCCAGGACTGGCCCGGGAGCTCACGCCCATTGCCCTGCCTGAGAGGAGACAATGGGAGCGGCGCGCGGGGCCGCGCTCCAGGAGCCCCGACAAGGCGGCCCGCCCGCCCCGCGCCCCCCCAAGCCCGCACGCGACTCCGGGGCGCGGCCCACCCGCGGCGGGGAGCCGGGGACGGCACTCACCGAACAGGGTCAGAGCCATGGTGGAGCCGCGCCGCCCAGCGCTCCTCGCTCCCGCGGCGGCCGGCAGACGGCACCTCGGCGGGGCGGCGGCCCGGGGGGCGTGGCGCGGAGGCCGCGGGGGGCCGCAGCGAGGAAAAGTTACGCGCGCGTTAGCGAGGGGCGCGCCCGGCCCGCGGCAGCCCGGCAAGCCGCCGCGCGCCCGCACCTGTCGCCGCCATGGGCCCGCGGGGCGCGCGCGGGCGGGCGGACCTGAGGCGCGACCGGCCGGGCGGAGCGACGGCGGCCGGCGCTCACCGCGCACCCCGCGACCTCGCCGACGCCATCTTGCCAGAGCGCGCCGCATTCCCGCCAGCCCCTCGGGCGGCCGAGCGCGCGTTACCATGGCAACGGGCGCGCGCACGGCCCACGGGGACGCGCCCCATCCGCCGCGCCTAGAGTGAGGCTGCGCCCCCCACCCCAAGCCCAACAGGCGCACCCCCGGGGCGACGGCAACAGCCGCCCCGGGCTAAGCGGGTGCAGCTCCTGAAATCCCGGGATTTTTCTTGAATGGGATGGGATGAGAGAGCAGAGCGGAGGATGCTCGGGCTCGCGGGCAGGCGGGGTCTCCTGAGGACCAGGGTTCGTCTGAGGATAGAGCTCCTGCCGGCGCCCTCAGGGTTAACCGGCGAGCGGTCCCTGCCTGTGAATGCTGCTAACATTCCCTTGGGTTGGTGGAGCCCCTCTTGTTTCCGATCTGTATACCCGGAATCGGGTAATTGAAATGCATCGGGAATTATCTAAAATAACTGTTAGAAGGCAGGTGCTTAAAGCCACTGTGTCTTTTTTTTTTTTTTTTTTTTTTTTTTTACGTTATACCTTGTGGATGTTGTCTAAGGGAAACATCAGCGTTCCTCGCTGCCTGGCGAGTCTCTGCCACAAAAGATTCCCCGGAGCTTTTGGGTTTTATCTGACAATCACAGGCACTGTCTCTAGCTCTGGTGTTTTCTACTCGCCTTGTCGTCGCCTTAATTAGCGAGAGGGCATCCAACGCTTGAGGGTTTGGATTTTTGTTTGTTTGTTTTTTAAAGGCTCAACTGTGATGTTTTTCACTTTATTTCTCGTTGCTACCTTTGTTCTGTATAAAAATAGTCCTTTTCCCTCCTACTTTCTCTGTCTAGGGTTTGTTAGTGTTTGGGTGTGTAATCGTGTTTGTTTAATCTTCAGTCCTCATTTTCTCCTGCGTGCACTTCTTGTTTTGCAGGCTCCTCGCGTTCCCTGGTGTCATTTTTCCTCTTTTCTCTAAATTTCAACTAGTTATTGTGTTATTTAATATATCTCAGGAATCAAATCTTTATAAAACGCTAATTACTACCTCAAACAGAGTGCAGCTAATCAATCATCATTTCACAGCACACTCAAGCATCAGAAAAGAAGAAAAGCCGGTAGAAAGGAGGAGCCAAGCCTTTTGTTTCAAGCCAGTTAACTCAAAAAAGAAAGAAATATTAAAATAATCAGCCTGAGTGAACAAACGTCTAGGCACCTGATCTTACATTAAATAGATTTTCATTAGCTACTGGTATAAAAATATTTCTTGGAATCACCAACATTTTACAACATTATTTTCAATAATCTCCTTTTGATTTTATGCACTCCTCCCTTTTTTTCTTGAGAAAAAAAAATTACAGTTCATCAAGATAAATGAAAATTCAAGAAGGCTTTGTTGGACAGATTTTACAGCCATGATAGTATCTCTGCTGATCCAATCTGCAACCAGATAAATCAGTATCTAGAGAGCCCATTGTCTCAACCAGGAGTATCTAGAAGAAATACTTCCCTTCTTCCTAGAAAAGTACACATAAGCACACCAAAAAAATTTTTTTCACATCTAAAAACAAAAACTTTTTTAAAATCTTTCATTGAAATTTGAACAGATTTAAAGAAAAAAAAGAACAATTTAAGGATCCCCACCACCACCACCACCACCACCACCACCACCACCAATGTGTGCTTATTTAGTGGCAACCAAGAGGAAAAGCTGAGTCTTCTGCAGTTCTCCCAGACAACCTCCTTCACCACCCATCCCCCAAGCCTTTAGAGCATGTTTGGTTTGAATTTAAAAAGGAAAATCTGTTTACCATTAGAAGCAAAGAAGCAAGGTGGATTCTTTGTCCTCAGCGGTTTTACATTTGTGGGTCGACTTCAAGTTCAGGAGATTACAACTTGCCCTGAGTCTTTATTCACAAGCAGCTCTCTTCGGGACTGTATGTCCATGGAGGTTAAGAACCGAAAAGTGTTTATTTTCTTAGTTCAATTTAATGAGAGTTACCAGAGCACCAAGCCTTTGGATGTGAGAGTTCAGTTTGCTGGAGTTTTCTCTGCCTGTTGAGGAGTTACTCTGAGGATCAGTAAGAGGGCACTTAGTACCCCTCTGCTGTGATTCACCCACTGTGCAGCCAAGCTCTAGTTACCAGACCAACATTTCACTTTTTACTAACAGCAACCAAACAGAGCTAAGTCCAGTAATGGACCCAGCTTAGACTTTAGAGGAGACCTTCCCATTGCCTTCCTCTTGTCTATACAATACCTTGATAAAGCCACACTCAATAGAGACAGCTGTTTTTAAGAAACTATTGGAAATAATGATTAAAGTGAGTGTTGGCATCTTCTCAGAGCATCTAGCTCTTGCAAGGGACGTTTTCCCACTGACTTCTCTAGCAAACAAAATGCTTTCCACACTCAAAGTGTTCCCTCTTATAAGTAGTATTGGTGCTTATAATGTCACCCTAGCCATTAAGAAATAGTGTGCCTCTTTGCTTGCTTAGTTGGAAATAAAGCAGTAGCCTCCTACTTCACATTCAATGTGAGGAGAGTGTTAACTACCCAGAAGTGATTATTATGGGTGGTGACTTTGGTCATTTATAAACAAGGCAAAAAACGAATTTACTTTTCAAAACACACACGCTTCGTTCAAAAATTTAATTGTGACTTAGCAGGAAAGTAGAAGAGCCAGTCTGTTTGTAGTGCGGCTACTAAATGGCTGTTCAGTTTTAAACAAGGCTTTGGCTCTCTCTGTCCTTACCTCCCTCATTCATAAAATGAGAGGATGAAACCATGGGAGTTGATCAAGTCTGACATCCTTCTTGGTTGTGTCTGCCACAGGGATCTTTAACAGTCTTTAAGTGGATTGTGGATAAACTGGAAGATGATTGAATCTTTAACATATTTAAAGCAGTGTTCATGTAAAGTTCCTAAATGCTCAATGTAACCAAGAAGTCACACTTCTTAGAGCACCAACTCTCTTCTCTCACTAGTAATGGATTACACAACAGTGCTACATTTACAACATAAAGGAATCTTTTCCAGTCTCAGCAGTATTAAAATTGAATGTATGCTGAGAAATCTATTTTAAATTTACTAAAATAGTTTCTCACTTCTATCCAAATTCTGTTGAGTAAACAGAACTTAGACAATCCTTTAAAAGCGTTTTTGCATCGTGAACTAATGGCTTACTGGAGGGTTTTAGGTTTTCTTTCTTTCTTTTTTTTTTTTTTTTTTTTTTTACTCATTTAGCTTCATTCCCGTTGGTAAACATTGATTTGTTCTTCAGTTTTGAATGAAGCAGAAATTAATGAGGCAGCGTCTGTCTCACAATAACAAGTTAAAATTATAGTGCTTTATCTTGTCAACACAGCTTTAAACACTGGAATACCAGCCATATTAGCACAGTTCCCAAAATAGTGCAGAAGCTTGTTGTTAAAGGGAAAAGGTTGCGCAGTTTGTTTCTGCTAATTTGATAGAAGCATTTTCTATACCTCAGCATAGCAATTACAAAGGTTGGAATTATTTCTTAAATGTTAACACAGCCTGACCATATGTAGCAGCTCCGTCCTGTGTTCATGTTAGCAACTGGCAGCTTTGTTTCCACTGTGTGAATTAGTTTGAGGTGAGTTTCGTTTGCTATTGGTTCCTTCTCAGGTTTTCTGAATAAACACTACATGATATTCGTGGCATTTGGTGACTTTGAAGTATCATTTTAAAAGGACAAAGCTTTATGCATGCAAAAGTAACTTAGACACACGTGCCTTGAACATAGGAATTCAGATGGAAATCTAGAACTAGAGAGAGAGTGTGCATCACAAACTATAAAATTGGCCATTACACTTAAATAATTTAAATTAGTGTTCAGAAGAATTGATTGTGTTCTATTGACCACCAGAGGGTGCCTATATTATATCCACTGGAGTAATATTGTGCCTTAGAAATGGTCTGAAATTCCATCCAAGAAAAGTATATAAGAAACCATAAGAATTGAAGCCAAGATTTTGCTACACAATGCTTACTCTCATCAAAATTATGCTAAAAGGCCATCTGGCTTCTTGTGGCGTGCCACTGAGGAGAGACTAAGGCCTTCCAAGTTAGGCAAACCAACCAGCACTTGGGCAGCTCTGTGATTGGGAAGGAGGGGAAGCAACAAGAAGGGGCATTAAATTCGAAATGAGAATAACCCGGGATAATGAGTTTCTTCTTACTCAGCAAGAAGAGGGGATCTCAGGTCCCTGGGTGATAGAACCTGGGGATTACTAAACCACCAAGGTTAGAATGGTCTAAGAGGCACAGGTGCTTCTAAAAAGTGTGATAGTTTGTATCAAAATCACCAGTGGACAGAGGATTGGGAGAAGGAACAAGAAGGGGGAGGGGAAGGTCTACTTTTAATTTTGCTTTGAATAAATGTTTTTAAAATAATGCTTATTTTCTGGTAAATAGTATAACAGATCTCCTGGGATTTTTTTTTATAGACTCAGCATCAAGTATATTTTCAAATACATGTTAGATAAAAGCGCAATGATTTGGCTGCCAGTAGGTTTTTGTTCTATCCTACAATCATATTATAGTATGTTAAGCCAGCATTGCTATTCAACTGTATTTTTCTGAGGTTACCAGGCATATCTAATGCACAGTGTGGCTAAATGTCTATTTAACTGGGGCAGTTGGATTTCTGCCAGGTTTGCTCGAGAGTATATAATCGGATTTGGCTACAAATCAAATCTCCCTAACATGGCCGTGGTTTTTCTGACGAATGTGGGTGTCCACAGTGAGGGTGACTTATTCAGGGTGATTACATTGGGAATTTAATCAGCACGATGCCTATGGTCCCTGGGTAAAAATTAAATTTCTCGTTAGTAGAAAGCTGAAAGGGATATAGTGAGTTTCCATGATTAAAATCAGAGTCTGTTCCTATGATAGAGTTTTCACAACGCTCTTTTGTATCCAGTCGTCTAGGACTTTCCCAGACATTTGTGACAATGAGCAGATTTAAATTCACGCATCCGTCTCTCATCCGTTCAGCAAACGTACCGTTGATATACAAGACCTCATGCAAAATTCTGGCCTAAGAACCCAAGATTATCTCTTCAGATCTGCTAAGGTGTCTTGAGGACTCAAGCTTGCCTTGAGAGATGATGAATTACGCAAACAGTCAGCACTGGATACACAGAGATTAGGTTGAGGAATATGAGGAAATCCTGAGCAAAGCAGGCAGGACCCGGCTGTGCCCAGGAACTCTTTGAGGAATGGGGACATAGGGAAGGTGCGGGATGCAGGCGGGGCTGCCGAGCTGATGGATCTTAACATTGCTTTATGAACTCTGCCTACTTTCTACAAACATTTAAGACAACTTGGAATTTGAATCTATTATATACAATTCTGCCTTGAAACTGTTCTCACTGCCCCATTTGTGTTTGTATGTCGCTGAATCTCCCTGCTGATGAGCCAAGTTGGGTGATGCGCCAATGCATGAATCCCCACAGAGGCAGAAAGTGAACCAGTGCCAGCCACTGGTTGTGCTAAGGCAGCATGGTTGAGATGAGCCAGGACACAGTCGAGAAGAGAGCAGGGGGTGGGCAGACCATGTTCACACCTTCTAGGTTATTCTTAGGATTAAACAAAGCCAGAATGGACATTAAACAAATGATTTCATCTTCTCTCAGTGTGGAGTATCTTCCTCGGTATTCAATAAAAGCCAGTTTTCCCCTGAAGTAAAGGACCTGAATCTTATGCCAGGTCCCTTCTTCTCAAAGCATTGTCATCTCAGTGAATGAGGCCTTTTCTATCTCACAGTATTTGCTTCCCATCTAAACACATAAAGATGGTGCCACAAATAACAAGCTTACTAGAAATCACAGTTGAGCTTAGTTATTTGACAAGTGTGTTTGTCTACTACACAGTGCCAATCAGACTGTCAGATCCTTTTCATTAGATGGGCAAGTGTACATTATGCCAATCATTGGCTTGTAACTACGTCATTCACCATAAAGTAAATAGATGCTGGGTCCTCCAATAGCCCATCTCTGCAGAAAGTTGCACCTAGCATAAGTATTTTGTAAAAATTATAGACTTTCCCAGGTATGATGGTACACACCTTTAAACCCAGCACTTGGGAGGCAGAGGCAAGGCCAGCCTACTCTATACAATGAGAGCCTGTCTTAGAAACAATCAATAACAGGGTTTATCGGTATTTCATTTTCTAAAGATACCACACATGAATACATGAGCAGTATAAAACTCCTTGTCTCTGTTTCTCTGTGTGTGTCTGTGTGTCTCTCTCCCTCTCCCTCTCCCTCTCCCTCTCTCTCTCTCTGCCATAACCCACAGTTGACCTACAGCAAAGCACATTTAACCCCACAAATCCCACCCACCCACCCCAGCCCCTTTAGCTTTTCCTGCCGCACTCCCCATCCCTGTCTTCCTGGTTATTACTCAGCTTGCTCTCTGTATGCTGTTTGCTGTCCTTCACCTTCAGCGATTGCTCTTAACTACCCCTGGGACCTAGGAAATGACCCCACAAGCAAAACTCTCCCTCTTGTTCTCTGACTCTTGGCTCTAGCTCTAGCCTCACTAATCTGTTGTGTACCACTCAAACACTGTGACATCTTTTTTTTTTTTAATTAGAAAGTGAAATGGTAAGAAAGATGGTCCAGATTGAAAAAAAAAAAAATCCAAAAATCTGTAAAGAGAAAAATGTAAGGGTTGGGGCTAGTGTTTTTCTATGCATGGGGCCCTGGGGTTGAGCTCCAACCCCATGAAATAAATCATTTCTACGGGCTGGCCAACCTGAAATTCTTGTCTTCAGAACTCTCTGGAAAATGGTGACTGATGGGAAACGGCTGACTCAGCTGTACAGAGAGGGAAAGGAAGAATAAAAAGGGGTCCTCCTGAGCCTGTCCATCATTAGTCTATCAGCACCCCCGAGACAATTAGAAATTAAGCTAGTAAGTCCTTCAGCAGATGAACGACTGGGTAGAATTGGTGTTACCAAGAAGAAGCAAGAATACCCTAGGGTAGAGCAATTTCCTATCCATTGTTCCTAGTCAGGAGAGAGCTGGCTGATTCCCTTCCTTTCTGATCTTGGTGCAGCCTAATTGCCAGGCTTTATTTAAGGGTTTGATAAGGTTTGAGCTGTGAAGGAAAGCCATATGTCACAGGGAATGTCTTCCTGTGTTTCTTCTGAAGAACAATGCAAGTTGTAGAAAGATGACCTCCATCGACAGGATGACATAATGTGCTCTTCCCAACCAAAAGAGGAAACCGTGCAGAGTGAGCTTTTCACGCCTGCCCGGACTTCACAGGCAGACTTTCTGTCTACCACCCTTTTCTGTCCTCGGTGCATTATGTCACATTTTCCCCTGCACTCAAGCCAAGGTTCCTTCTGTGTAAAAAGCCTTTTTAAAAAACCAACTACGATGGGACATATTTTGATTCCATTGACTCCATTGCCTAATGGAATGACTAATTCATTCCTTCAAGCTTATCTCTTTGTACAGTCAAACCCTGTAGGGAAGCGCTGGCGTCACTTGTCACACAGTGAGCAGGCATCCCTTAGTCCCAATCACCGAGACACTTCAGGGCTTTAACCCAGCTCCTTCTTTCTCTCTTGCACTGAGACTTAGAGTTTGTGTAATTAAAAAAAACTTCCCATCGGTTCTGCGAGCTCTCAACCGCTTTCACATCTGAGCATCCTGCGGCAGTTTAAGGAATGCAGAGAATTAGATGCTTGTTTAAAATAAGGCAAGCAAACAAGTTAGATGTCAGATAGACAGACCGACACTATCCAGCCAACAAGATAGGTGACAGACAGACAGACACTGTCCAACTAAGCCCTCAAAGCATCCATGTAAATTCAGATTCACCAGGAAGCTACCTCACCCCAAAGTACTTCTCATTTATCTGGGCTCACAGAGAACTCTTTAAATATGGGACTTAATGCAGTTTACATTCTATGTGTCATAATTATTTAAGTATTTATGCAAATATGTTTTTTATTCTTTCTCTTCCTCCTTTTGCCTGTCCCATCCTGGGCCCTTAAGACCAAGCTCTTCTTACTATTGAGGTTTGCTTTATATTCCCCAGCTAATAGATTCTCAGCAAGTAGCAATCGGATGAACTGGTAAATACATTAACTAACATATATATGGACATTAACACTGATTGAAGCTGGCTGTGAGTGGACTAGATCTCATAGCAGGAGGATGCTAGGATATGGCTAACCTCTGCTCAGTGGTTTGCTCCAGCCAACAGTTGTGGTAAATGCTGCATGGTTGCATGCTAAAAAGCTGAGGTGAGCCAGAATGCAGAAGGTTAGCTATGCCTGCGGGGTATTTGCTTTCCTGTTTAGTTCATTTGCAGGTCAGTGGACCAAGCTTTGCAAAGTCAAGTCAATTTTTTTTTTAAATGAAGGCCAGAAATAATACCTACATTTTCTTTTTAAAACGCTACTTTCAGGACCTGCTGGCTCATACCTTACATCTTAGCACTTGGGAGACTGTGATCTTTTGGCAGATCTCTGAGTTCAAGGACAGTCTGGTCTACATTGTGAAACAAAGTCTCACAACCACAACCACAATAAAACATAGTTATAATTAATTCACAGGCCGAGAATATATGTGGCTTAGAGATAGAATGAGTACTTTGCATGCCCAAGTCCCCAGGTTTAATCCCTAGAGCCATAATAAATGAATGAATACAATTTAAAAATACTTAAAATTGTTGGGTTATTCTTCATACAATTACCAAAAGAGGGAGAGAATAGAAAAAATGTTGAAACTATGGTTAATTTTCCTGCCCCAAAAGAACTACTGTTAACATTTATTTATTTTAAGAGTATTTATTTATTTATTTTTCTTTGTTTGTTGTTGTTTGTTTATTTTAAGATTATTTATTTGTTGTTGTTTGCTTTGTTTTTCAAGACAGGGTTTTCCTATGGAACTCTCTGTAGGTTTATATATATTAAAACCTACTTTAATAAGGGTATTAAATGCTTTAACCTCTCTTTTATCCCATCACCCACCAGAGGTAGTGGAAAGGAAACGTTAATAGGGCACAAGAGGATGTGGACCTGTTTAGAAGTAGTTCTTTGGAGCAAATCCAATCTGCATTGTCAGGATATCAGCAGTTTAGTTAACACAAATCAGCAGGGGTGGTTTGATCTACTTGCAAACACCATTTACGAATCAGCAGCAGCAGTTCAATCCAGAAGAAACCTCTAGGCTCTGCCGGTCATTCGAGTCTGTGAATCCAAATGATTACAACAGGTAACATACAACTTTACCCCCTGCCATGGTTGTGTGTGATAGACCTGTGGAGGGTTACCATGGTTGTGTGATAGACCTGTGGAGGGTTATCATGGTTGTGTGATAGACCTGTGGAGGGTTACCATGGTTGTGTGATAGACCTGTGGAGGGTTACCATGGTTGTGTGATAGACCTGTGGAGGGTTACCATGGTTGTGTGATAGACCTGTGGAGGGTTACCCAAGCTGGATATTCTTCTTGAAGATGAAGTGCAGTGTCTAATCAGGGGCTGCTTCAAACAATCTTCAACCATGTGGAGTAAGAAACTGAGATATCAGTCTGTAGAAAACATGAACAAGAAGATACGAATGAGAATTTTGATGGCAATGTTTCTAATTAAATTAAATAATATTTGACTGCAATTATTCTAAGGCCTAGAGAAACCTGAAGCTTTTCTAGGTTTTATAGCTAAAACATACACTGTTATGGGACAACTATCAGATAACTAATGACATACATGGTAATATATTCTTAACACAGCAGTCAAAAGAAGGCCTCAGACCTTCTCAAACTGGAGTGGCAGATGGTTGTGAGCTGCCATGTGAGTGCTAAGGATTGGACCAGGGTCTTCTGGAAGAGCAGCCAGTGCTCTTAATGGCTGAGCTACCTCTCTGGCACCAGGAAACTAGTGTCTTGAAGACTGGACTGTATTTTTGAACCCAACTACATAGGGAGACAGGGGGAGAGAGCAAGTAGGAGAGATGGAGGCAAGTTGGGCAATGTCAACTGTCACCAGGGCCTGAGGGTTGCAGCTTGCTTCAGGTGACATGGAGAGCCACAGGAAGGACTTGGGGAGAGTGATGTAGTCCCATATATTCTTTCAAGGGTAACACCTCCTGATGTGTTAAGAAAATATTATTGGGCCAGCAAGATGGCTCAGTGGTTAAGAGCACTGATTGCCCTTCTGAAGGTTCTGAGTTCAAATCCCAGCAACCACATGGTGGCTCTCAACCACCCATAATTAAATCTGATGCCCTCTTCTTGTGCATCTGAAGACAGCTACGGTGTACTTATTTTTTTTTTCTCCATTCTTTTTATTAGATGTTTATTCACATTTCAAATTTTATCCCCTTTCCTTGTTTCTCCTCCGAAAACCCCCCATCCCATTCTGCCTCTCCTTGCTCACTAACCCACCCACTCCTACTTCCCTGTCCTGGCATTCCCCTACACTGGGGCATCGAGCCTTCACAAAACCAAGGGCCTCCTCTCATTGATGTCCTACAAGGGCATCCTCTGCTACATATGCAGCTGGAGCCATGGGTCCCTCCATGTATACCCTTTGGTTAGTGGTTTAGTCCCTGGGAGCTCTGGGGATACTGGTTAGTTCATATTGTTGTTCCTCCTATGGGGCTGCAAACCCCTTCAGCTCCTTGAGTCCTTTCTCTAGCTCCTCTATTGAGGATCCTCTGCTCAGTCCAATGGATGGCTGTGAGCATCCACCTCTGTATTTGTCAGGCACTGGCAGAGTCTCTCAGGAGACAGCTATATCAGGCTCCTGTCAGTAAGCACTTGTTGGCATCCACAATAGAGCCTGGGTTTGGTAACTGTATATGGGATGGATCCCCAGGTGGGACAGTCACTGGACACCCTTTCCTTCCGTTTCTGCCCCAAACTTTGTCTCTATATTTCCTCCAATGGGTATTTTGTTCTGCCTTCTAAGGAGGACTGAAGTATCCACACTGTGGTCTTCCTTCTTCTTGAGCTTCATGTGGTCTGTGAATTGTATCTTGGGTATTCTGAACTTCTGAGCTAATATCCATTTATCAGTGAGTGCATTCCATGTGTGTTCTTTTGTGATTGGGTTACCTCACTCAGGATATCGAATGGCTGAGAAGCACCTAAAGAAATGTTCAACATCCTTAGTCATCAGAGAAATTCAAATGAAAACAACCCTGAGATTCCACCTCACACCAGTCAGAATGGCTAAGATCAAAAACTCAGGTGACAGCAGATGCTGGCGAGGATGTGGAGAAAGAGAAACACTCTTCCATTGCTGGTAGAATTGCAAGCTGGTATAAGCACTCTGGAAATCAGTTTGGCAGTTCCTCAGAAAATTGGACATAGTACCACCTGATGACCCAGCTATACCACTCCTGGGCATATACCCAGAAGATGCTCCAACATGTAATAAGGACACATGCTCCACTATGTTTATAGCAGCCCTATTTATAATAGCCAGTAGCTGGAAAGAACACAGATGTCCTTCAACAGAGGACTAGATACAGAAAATGTGGTAAATTTATACTGTCGCATCCGCTCTCGACCAGCAAGAACGACACGACCACCAGTCCTTCTAACAGGAGTTTATTCAGTCCTGATTCTTCTTGTTTATATCTCCCCCGAACCCTGGGCCTCTCACTCCTTTTATACTCTCATCCATGCACAGCAGGCCACGCCGCCTCACCAGGCACGCAGCTTCAGCTAATCAGGGCAGCAGGGGCATATCTCCATCAAACTGGATTCACCGGTATCCTGGTGCACCTGCGCAGCTCTCAAGATGTTTGTGGCTTATATGAGGAAGTCAGGTGCAAGTCATACGACTTAGCTACAGTCCCTGGCGCCTTTGGGACTGCCGCCACACCCGCTCCTAACATTATACAATGAAGTACTACTCAGCTATTAAAAACAATTAATTCACGAAGTTCTTAGGCAAATGAGTATACTTATTTATATTAATAAATAAATCTTTGGGCTGGAGTGAGCAGGGACTGAGCAAGCCTGGAGTGAGCGGAGTTGACTGGAGCGAGCAGAAGTTCTAAAATTCAATTCCCAACAATCACATGAAGGCTTACAACCATCAGTACAGCTACAATGTACTCATATACATAAAATAAATTAATAAATCTTAAAAAAGAAAATATTATTATGGAAGTAGAATTAGAAGTGATAAACAGGTTTAGTAGATTTTAGCTATCTGCTTGACCAGAGAGTATTCATTGTTGTTTATTTTCCACTTGAACATTTTATATTCTCTCTCCATATATATATGTGCATATATATATATATGTATATATATATGTATATGTATATATATATATATATATGTGTGTGTGTGTGTGTGGTATAGATATAGAGATATATCTATATAGGTATAGAGATATAGATACATATCATATATGTAGAGAGATAGATATAAGTATAAAAGATGATTCAACCACAAGGTCCTAGGTTCAATCCCCAGAACCATAACAAATAAAAATATATTTTTTATTAATATTAATCATATATATTAATATAACTTAATGTTAACATATATATCATAATATATACACATACCATATATATGCACATATATGTATATATACACATGTATATGTACATATTTTATATATATTATATATATATATATATATATATATATGGTTTAGTGTATGTGTGTGTATGGTGTTTCTTCTACTAGAAGTAGCCTATTTAAGGCCTTTGCTGATTTTTCTATTAGAATATTATTTATTTACCTTTTCTTATTGATTTCTTGCTTGGGTGTCAAATTCAGATAGTTCAGCTTGTAGGTTAAGGAATTTACCCACAGAGCAATCTTGGTGCCCCAACTAGTACTTGTTTTAAGGGGGGTTGTCTTTGTCCACTAAAGTAATTTGTAAGAAATTGGTTATATGATAACTTTTAGAAGATTATCTAAGTACTTAGTGTACAATCATAAGGCCCTAGATCCAATCCCCAGAACCAAAATAAATGATTAAATAATAAAAAAATGCTAAATTGAATCAAATAACCAAATTATACTAAATGTCACAGTTGAGCTGGTTTTAATTTTTAATGTTTCTGTAAACATAGAAATTCTAAGTTACTTGTCTCCCATGAAGGGATACATTGGGCTGTATGACACTGTTATCAAATATAAACTCCTTAGGGTGTTCAAAATCCCTGAACGTGGACTGAGGAGATGTGTTTGTCAATAAAGTCCCTGTACACAAGCACGAGGCTCTGAGGTCGGGTCCCAACCATGAGTGAGATCTGTAACCCCAGAGCTGGGGCAGCGGGCTCTGGGGCAGCAGCATGAAGGAGCAGGCTGACCATCAGTGCTCTGCCAGTCAGTCTGGGCCCGTTGGTGAGCTCCAGGAAGCTCTGTTCAGTAAGAGATCTATTTCAGTGCTAAGGTGGGAGGATGGCCATTATGAGCGAGCACACTCTGCTCTTCCAGAGGATTTGATTTCTGGACCCAGTGGTGACTCAACCATCTATCTTAACTCTAGTTCTAGAGGACCCAGTCAGTGCCTTCTTCCAAGTACACTAGGCATGGAAATGGTGCCCAGACAAACACCCAGACCCACATAAAGTAAAATAAAATGAAATGCTAAGGTAGAGAGCAATAGAAGAGGAGACTTAATGTCAACCTGTATCTTTAATTTAAAAAAAAAACCAACAAACTATTATTAATGATGGTTCTTAAACGCTTTAATTTCCTCTTTAAAGGATATGGGGGGAAGTGTTTAGAAAGGTTCTTTGGAGCAACTCCCATCTGTGTTCTCTGGAAACTGGCAGTTCAGTTCACAGGTTAGCTCAATCCACTCACAAACACTTCATGGATACATCATCAGTTCGGTAGAGTCGGACAGCAAACACAAATCAGCAGCAGTGGCACTATTTAGCAGAGGCAGCCAGACACCAGCCTGGCTCGAGTCAGCAGGAGGGACCCAGAGGAATCCCAGGAGATGTTCTTGGCTGTGCCTCTCACAGGGAATGGAAGATCAGTGAAGATGAGAGACCCACAAGTGTTGCTAGCTCTATAAGCAAGCCTAGCTCAGCCTCCATTACTGTCTGTTGAGTCCTATTTATACTCTCCAGACATCACATGTCCTCCACAGGTTTTGCCTCAGCACATGTCTTGCCTCAGCATCTGTCTCATCTGACATCACTCTGCCAGTCATCCAGAGTCCACAGAAGTGGCAAGAAACTGCAGCATACCATCAGAAGTTTTTTGGTGCATTTCTCTCTCTATGGAGTCCCAACATATTCAGCTCCATTACGTAAAGTAAGGCAAACCAAGTACGTGCATGTGGCTACCCAAGAACCCTTCATCGCGTGTCCTTTCGTGTGCTTGCTTTAGCAGAACATCCTTTCTCCTGTGTCTGCTTCAGCTAAATGTTCCTTCATGAGTCTGCCTTGGTCTTTCACCTGTGTCCATTTCAGCTAAACGTTCCTTCACATGTTTGCCCCAGCCAAACACCATCCAACCGACTTTCCACAGAACCCTGAAGTTTCCACTTCATCCGCCTCTGGCTTCTGCATGTGCACATTCACATGAGCACTCTGGCATGATAAAACCAACAAAAGCGAATAACCGTCAAAGGCTAACTTACTAAAACAACAGCAGCAGCAACAGCAGCATCACACAATAAGAGATGCGGCTGAGGTGAGCTTGGTGGGAAGTCATCTGCTTAGCATGTGTGAAACCTGAAGCTCATTAGTAACTCTGCAACAGTTAAGCAGACTGCATGAGGAAGGAAATATATACAAGCTGGGCAGGCCCACTGTAGTATCATTTCCTAGGAAGTTCCAACTTAAAACAAGGTAGCAACTCAAACTACAGGGACAGGGAGAGAACCCAGAACCTCACATATATTGTACAGGTGGTCTGCCCTGGGCCACACCCCTGTCCCTTGACTTTCAGAAAGGCAGACTTTCCCTCGCCTTTCACTGGTAAATCACATGCCACCTCTTTGCCACAACAGCCTTTTCTGTAGACCAAAAGTCTCTGAAGCACAATCTATTTCTCTTATCCTTTGGGCATACAAACCAATGAACCCTTTGTGGCTTCATCATATAGCTGGCACTAGGAACTAAACGCACCCCGTGCCTAGCCTTTTTCCCTTGTCAGTCTTGGCTGTTGTTTACCCACTGCCAAGTATAAGGTCTGGGAGCCAGAAAGTGCTGGACAAAGGCCAGTCTCTATTTTCTGCACTGGGGACTGAATCCAGGGCTTCATGCATTCTAGGCAAGCAAACACTTTACCACTCAGCTATAGCCAAGGCTGAAAGCCAACCCCTTAAAAAAAAAAAAAAAAGACATCTTCATCAGATCTCTAGATGACAGAAAACTGGAAAGGCTGCATCCAGAGGCAAAAGCTAAGCACACTTCTTCAGGAGGTTGGCTGCCTGGGTGTGAGTACTAAGCTCCTCAGTTTATCAGCTGTGTGGCTGACCTTACAGCATTAACTTCTTCTTCTTTTTTTGGGCAGGGGAGGGGCTTTTTTGAGACAGGGTTTCTCTGTGTAGCCCTGGCTGTCCTGGAACTCACTCTGTAGACCAGGCTGGCCTTGAACTCAGAAATCCACCTGCCTCTGCCTCCTTGAGTGCTGGGATTAAAGGCGTGCGCCACCACTGCCCGGCCATTAACTTCTTCAAATGCAGCTTTTCAGTTTCTTTGACCAAATAGAGGCATCAAGAGCCAGTCACCGCTGGAAATCTTTTTATATATTTAGGAAAGCAATGCGCAATTGTAAGAAAGTTAATGAATATTTTAGAGTCATGGGAATAAGTATAAGATGATCAGAAGACCAATTGGCTAAGTATATGTTAAATTCATTTTAATTGAAACTGCTGCCAGTAGGCTTTCCTCCTCTGTATGATCATGTCTTTTCATTCTCAGTCAAGTCTCACTATATTGCCAAGGCTGGTCTCAATTCTGGGCTCTGGCAATCTTCCTACTTCTGTCTCAAGTAGCTGGTGCCACAAGAGCACAACACATGCCTGACTATTTGTACCATATACACCTGAGTGGCTTAACTCCTGGTTATCGTGATCTTGATTGTGAGGATGGCCCCTGAGCCAGCATCCTCACATCATCTGGTGACAGCAGTCTACTCTAACAAGCCCTCCCGGTAACTGTGATGCTCGATACCTTGGGTACCACCATTCCAACCCTTCACACACCCAAGCTGGAACTGGCTCTAGCCGCTTCACAAACTGCATTTACATGTAGCATATCAGGAGCTGGAGGTATGATACATACAGGTCTCCACATGTGTTAAACTCCTCAAAGCTCTGCACTCTAAGTGTTTTTGTCTCCGCGTGGGGATCTCCCCAGGATCCCTGACATCATGGACCATTCCACATATTGTCAGTCAAGGTGTTCTGTTTGCAGCAACCCTCAAGGGTTACTGCATTCAGTTTAGTAATAAGTGACTTCCAAGTGTGACATCACCCCAGTACTATCTCCGGGTTGTGACGTATAGCCCAAGTAAGCTCAAACGAGCCATCTAAATTGGCAGGTCAGAGGAATTGCTGGTCCTTGAAGCTGGAGAAGGGAGGCATGGGAATTTAGGAATTAGTAAATCAAGCTGACTGAACAACACATGTAAGTCTTAAGCATAGAGGCTGTGAAAGGTGCAAGGTGCAAGCAACGACAGCAGGCCTGTCCAGGCAGCTTCAGCAGTAGACTGTTACACAAACGCGCGCGTGCGCGCATGCACGAGCACAAGCATGGGGGAAATCCTACTGGACTGCATGCAGATCTGGCGGGCACCTGCTGACTGCCTTGACCTTCAGTAGTGGTAAAGTGAGGCCACCTGACAACCATGGTATCAATTGTGCAGCCAGCCTCACAACTGTAGACATTCTTTACACAGGCTCAGGGGCAGGACTGGGGGCATCTGCGTCTTCAGAAATGTAAACACATCCACTGAGCTCCCTCGATCACACCTGGCCTCACAGAGACTTGCCTTCTTCACCAACCACTCCCTCTTCCGGTTCTTTCAGAGAATCCATCTTTACATCTTGTTGCCACACTGCAGGGAGACAGCATCACGTATAGTGATCAGCGGTGAAAGAGCAAAGCGCACCAGCAGGTGGACCCAGAGGCCAAACTATCACATGCTACACGGAGGCTCCAAGCCCGCTCCTCCAAGCCGGCTTTGGGGTCCTTAAGGTTGTTTTCTATTTCCTCTCACCTTCTGAGTTAGGTGTGACTTTTAAAAGCTCTCTACAAGTTGCCTTTCAGCTCCGCCCTGCCCAGCAGTATAAACAAACATTGTAAGATCCCATTGGGATCATGAAGTTTCCGTTCATTTTCAGGGCTGGGAAGCAGTCCCAGGGCTTTGGGGTCCAGCTCATACTGTGACAATTTAATTTCACTGGATCAGATGCTTCTTGGTTTCTTTGCCGACTCAGCACCCAAGCCACCTTTCAGTTTGGTGAGAGCTGGTGGAGAAAGGCCTCCCTTCCTCTCTAGCATCTCAGAGGGGCAGAGAACAGCTTTCTCCGTCCTTGGGGAGCCCCATCTCCAGTGCCTCCGCGCCTGCTATGACCAGTTTGATGACAAAGCAGAAATGCAAAGAGGAGGCACTACTCAGAAATCACTGGAGGGGACAACAGTGTTGTGACTTGGTTGTGGGAGGGTGGTGTCAGGACTCTAGCAGTTCCCTACCTACAGACTCTTTGAATTATGGAATTTCCTAGACCACCTCAGCCTGATATCATTTCTCAAATGTCTTTGTTTCAAATTCTAGGTGTGCCCTTCAGCTGTACAGGAGATCTGATTCCGAGCCTGATCATCTTTGATCTCTAAAACATAAGCCAGGACAGTAAGTCCTGTAACTACAAGTCCTATAAACTTACAATGCAGAACTATAAACGTTCATAGCCACTTTAAAGTCAGATTGCAAAGAAGGCACCTTAATTTATTCTTTGGAGACATTTATTTATTTATTTATTTATTTATTTGTTTTGTTTTGTTTTTTTGAGACAGGGTTTCTCTGTATAGCCCTGGCTGTCCTGGAACTCACTCTGTAAACCAGGCTGGCCTTGAACTCAGAAACCCGCCTGCCTTTGCCTCCCGAGTGCTGGGATTAAAGGCGTGCGCCACCACGCCCGGCTTCTTTAGAGACTTTTAATAGTGCAAGAAGGGTACAATTTCTCAAGCAATAGAAGAGTTATCGTCATCAGAATACCTTTCTAAAGCAACCTCTAGCCTCGTCCCACCCCCACCCCCACCCCCTTCTCTGCAGTGCTCAGTGTTGAACCCAGGGTCTTATATGTGCTAGGCAAATGCTTCACTCTCAGGCTGCATCTCCAGCCCTCTCTTATGTTTTTTGACCAAGTAGACTATAGTGCCAAAGCTTCCCCCACAAGGCTTCTCTTACTAGCTGGCCCACTTCCCAGGGCCTCCCCTTGCCCTGTTAGCAGAATAAGCTGTGTGTGTTTCCATCAGATGTTGGTTACATCTCAAGGCATGCTGATGCCAATGTAGGTTCAGAGTGGGGATGGGCCCACAGTAGACTCTTCCTGGAAGTTCATGTTGAGTAAGGATGATCCATTCTGGAAAAAATAATTCCCGGTACAATTGAATAAGAGCCTAGTGGGGAAAGACAGAAAGGGCAAAGCAATGAGGATAGGTTTACTCTGCCATTGTTGTACAAATTTTAAGGCGTAGTAACAAGTCAAAAGAGTTGTGTTGAAGATGAGAAGTTGCCTGTTAAGTCATAGGTTCACTGTGACTGTTAATCTTCACTGTCAACTTGATTAAATTTAGAATTAGCTAGAAGATGGTGAAGCACACCTGTGTGTATGTCTATAAGGGCGTTTTCAGAGAGGGTTAAGCGAGAGGCAAGACCTACCGTGAGTGTAAATGGCACCAGCCGTGTGCTAGGGCTATGGAAAGCCAGCCGAGTGCTGGCTCTGCCCTTTTCCTGTCCCCTCGTCCACTGTCGATATTCGAGCAGCCCCAACCCTACACCGTTGGCTGAGCTTCTCTACTTGCTTTCTCAGACACGGCGGACTGAAACACTAAGCCATGAGTCTCAATAATGTGTTCTCCCTTATGTCGTTTTTGTTGTTTCTACCAGTGATGTAAAATCAACTGGTGCATTCACATTTATGGAGACATGAATCAACACTCTCAAAGATTTATTCTGTTTTGTTTTGTCGAGACAGGGTTTCTCTGTGTAGCCCTGGCTATCCTAGAACTCACTTTGTAGACCAAGCTGGCCTTGAACTCAGAAATCTGCCTGCCTCTGCCTCCCAAGTGCTGGGGTTAAAGGCGTGTGCCATCACTGCCCAGCATCAAAGTGTCCTGAGCTTTGTCCCCACCCGCAGGAACGCACACAGGACACAAGATCCTTCCATGGCTACCCTTTATTACATCTTGAGGAGAAAGGCGAAAAGGCTCAGAAACGTGTTGCTTAAATACCCTCTGGTGTGACGTGTCTAACTATGACTGGTAGCTCCACCCACGATCTCCCAAGCCCCGGGGTGGGCTAGTGACTTTTGGCGGGCTTTTGCTCTTAGCACATGCGCATATAGCTTGTTCTTTGTTTAGGTGGCATAAGGCACTGCGGAGCCAGCGCCATCTTATGATGGTAAATGTTATTTATTGCGGCTCTCCACATCAAAGTCTTATTCTTTTTTTTTAAAGATTTATTTATTATTATACATAAGTACACTGTACCTGTCTTCAGACACACCAGAGGAGGGCGTCAGATGTCATTATGGATGGTTGTGAGCCACCATGTGGTTGCTGGGATTTGAACTCAAGACCTTCGGAAGAACAGTCAGTGCTCTTAACCACTGAGCCATCTCTCCAGCCCCAAAGATTTATTCTTATGTGTCTTCATGAGTTTAGACAAATCAAGTACATGAGGTTGCCCATGGAGACCAGAGGGAGTCAGAGTGGAGTCCCAGGCAGTTGTGAACTGGCTGACAAGGATGCTGGGAACTGAAGCCAGGGCCTCTGAAGGAACAGTATGCCCTCTTAACAACTAGGCCGTTGCTTTATCACTGAATCAAATTCTTTTATTTCTGTTTTGAGATTGAAAGAACTAATTTTAGAATATCTACTACCTACATGGGTCAAAAGATAACATCAGAAAGAATATAGCTGGATTATATTGTTCAGCAGGTTACCATAGAACAATCATGAGTGGCCAATATTTGGATCACTTAGGAATTTCATGTCTGCATTGGGGGATTGTTTCTGCCAATTAAAATTCCTAGCACGCAGTAGGAGATAACAATTACATTAATTGAACAACCACCATCATATAAGAATTTACTAAAGAGTTTACTTTAAAGAGACTAAAGTGTTAACTGTTTTCCAAATTAGTCAACTTTCTAAGATTTTAGAAGTTTTGCTGGCTTCTATATTTTTAGATGTTTTGTGTACATTGGTTAACAGACACTCTTTTTAACTCCAGGTATTGAAGAAAGGATTCTTTTCAGAGTAGTTGGCCGGCTAGTGAGAGAAGCCTCGTGGAGGGAGCTTTGGCACTATGTTCTACTTGGTCAAAAAACGTGAGAGAGGGCTGGAGATGCAGCCTGAGGGTGAAGCATTTGCCTAGCACATATAAAGCCCTGGGTTCAACACTGAGCACTGCAGAGAAGGGGTCAGGGGAAAACAAGGCAAGCGGTTGCTTTGGAAAGGTATTCTGAAGACAGTACCTTTTCTATTGCTTGAGAAATTGTACCCTTCTTGCACTATTAAAAGTCTCCAAAGAATAAATTAAGGTGCCTTCTTTGCAAGCTGACTTTAAAGTGGCTATGAACTTTTGTCGTTCTGCATTGTAAGTTATAGGAATTCTAACAGAAATTTGTAGTCTCCACTTAGCTCCTGCAGCTTTGACCCAACTCCTTGTTACTGCTTCTAAATCCCCAGCAACCCCTGTTCATGCTGAATGAGGTTCAGAAAAAGAAAAGAAAAGACCCAGGGAAACTGTCTGCTTTTCCAGCTCAGCACCGTGGGCCTGCGGACTCAGGGAGCGGGAAGCTGTCTGGAGCATCACATTAGAATCTAGTTTAGTGGCACACTTGACCCCTATTTACTATACACCAAAAAGTAACAGTTGGCTGTCATAGTCAAAGATGTCTCCAGACACTGCACAATAAATATCCTCAGAGTGGGAAAAATTGTTCTTGGTTGGACCAACCGTTTTAAGCTCAGTGATCTAAGCTGTGAGGGTTCTCTCTCTCTCTCTCTCTCTTTCTCTTTTTTGTTTTGTTTGAACAAAACATTTGTTTTTTGTTTGTTTGTTTGTTTGTTTTTATGAGACAGTTTTTCTCCACATGATTCTAGATGTCCTAGAAGTCACTCTCTAGACCAGGCTGGCCTTGAACTCTGAGAGATCAGCCTGCCTCTGACTTCTGAGTACTGGGATTTAAGATGTGTACCATCATGCCTGCCAAGGATGTGACATTTAATTTAGTTTGGTTTGGTTTGCTTTGGTTTTCACTTTGGGGAAAGACTCAGTAATGAATGTGAGAGGAAAATGTGGCTTACTGTGAGGGAGCAGTGCTTGAGTGGAAGGGGGCTATGTTTTTGAAGCTTAGATTCCAGGAAGGAAGTCCTCTCCCTATTAGCTACTTGGGCAAAGAGAACATAGCACGGGATGCTAAAACCTCATGAGAAGAAAGCTGTGTGCCTCCTGGACTGAGGCAGAGAGGTGAGATCTGAAGGGGACCATGAGCCCACTGCCCTGATTCTGAATTAGAGGGCCAGTCTGGCAGGCATCAAACATTCCCAGCAGAAAAAGCCACCCAGGGAAGTTACGATATATCTCCATCAGCTTTTGAAACCAGTGAATTTCAACTCCTAAAGAAGGGCTTTTATGGTGTTGGAGAGATGGCTCAGCAGTTAAGAGTACTGACTGCTCTTCTAGAGGTCCTTAGTTCAATTCCCAGCAACCACATGGTGGCTCACAACCATGTATAATGGGACCCGATGCTCTCTTTTGGTATGTCTGAAGACAGACAATGTACTCACATACATAAAGTAAATAAATCTTTAATGATAAAGAAGGGCTTTTATAATCACTCTATAGAATTAAATAGAGTCACCCATCACTGAACTAAAAGGAATCTCATTTCAAAAGTAGTGTATACATGCTCATCTTGATTAAATTCATTTATCCCATTCACTGAGCACATACTGTGTACCATATCTCCAGAATATAGAGATTAATTACACAGAGAGAAGTTGTCAGATACAATCCATACCTTCATAGAGTTTACAGTCTAATGGAAAGAAAATTAAAATAATATGAATGCATGTGTTTCCGGGTGTATGGGAACAGATAGAGAGGATTCCAGGTTAGTCCCAAAAGACCATCATCTATAACAAATGGTTCTACAAGTCTACATCAGTCTCTGTATTAAAAAACAAAAACTAACTCCTGGAGAAGCACGATGCAAAATCTGTGTAAACACACATAGAACTTAGTCGAGAAAGCCCTTCTGGAGAGAGTGACTTCTAAGTAGAGAGCCTCAGTAACAAGCAGCAATGTACACTGTAATTGATTGTCTTCATGAGCTGTGAATAGCTCTGGCTAGACCTTAGAATGCACTGTTGAAAAGAGAGAGGTGGGTTGGAGAGATGGCTCAGCGGTTGAGAGCACTGATTACTCTTCCAGAGGTCCTGAGTTCAATTCCTAGCAACCATGTGATGGCTCACAACTGTTGGGTAATGGAATCTGATTTCACTTTTCAGGTGTGAGATATATATATATCACATACACACACACACACACACATATACACAAACACACACACCTGTGTTAGCCAGGTGAGCTGGATTTGTAAACCCAGCACTTGGAAAGCAAAAGCAGAATAATCAGAAGTTTAAAGCCATCCTTGGTTATGTAGCCAATTTGAAGCCAGTCTGGGCTACACGAGGCTTTGTCTCAATAGAACAAAAGCAGGATAATGTTTGTGCAGGGCTAGAGAGATGGAGCGCAGCAGCTGGAGGTGAGAATCCACTTAGGAAGTGATTCAGTTCATGAAGCTGAGCACGGGCTGTGGCCTGAATGAAGGTGCTAACAGCAGCCATATGTTCAGTCCTGTGACTGATAATCACTCCCCCTCGACTGTTCATGAAAAGATTCAAGAGACAGTTGGGGGAATGGAATAGAAAGAGTTGGGTCTATGATTTGTTAGATATGGAAATCAAGGTTAGGTCCAATAAAATCAATAGGAAAATGCAGTAAGACTGGAATGTAGGCTAGAGCTGCTCTCAGTGTTTGCTGAGGACGCTCCCATTAAAATAAAATAAAATAAAATAAAATAAAAGTATCTTGAGTCAATTTGTGTCTAGTTACAGATTCACAGAAAGCCCTGGAGCCCTGCTGGCAGTCTAGTTCTCCCCCACAAGCTCACCCACTCAAACTGAAAGGTCAGAGTAGAGAATTGCAACAGTGTAGCTTGCCTCATTAAAGTATTATAAGGTAAAGCGCCTAATTATTAGATGCTGCTTTATTGATTAATTTAGTAGTTCACCCAAAGCATGTCTGCACTGCCTATGGCTAAGCATGTCTTCACTGGGACACGGTGACCTGGAGGAATAGCTGAGACAATGGGCCATTGCCCTTAACAACCTGACTAGTAAAGCTGACTGAGGTGTGCAAACAAGGTCACATTCCTGGTGCGCTTTAAAACAAACAGGATGTAAAATGTAGAGACGGCCCATGTGCAGGAAGCAGAGATGAGGGAAAGATGCAAAGGCAGGGAGGGCCCTTGGTGAGCTTCCACGTGGGTGCTGAGAATTGAACCTATGTCCTCAGGAAGAGGCAACCAATGCTCTTAGCTGCTGAGCCATCTCTCCAGCCCCTAGGCCCTTGGTTATCAAAACTTTTCTGTGCTCCATGAGAGCACCCACTGTTCCCAATGACACCTGGCTTTGTAACATTGTAAAATAAACTGCTTCACTTAAGCTACTCGGAGTTTCTCCAATGTCTTTATACCCAGTGGGAGTTTTTGTTTTTCACAGTCTTCCTCCACAGAATGTGTCTTTTGAGGACATTATCTGTAAGATGAGGGGCGTGTGGAGACAACAAGTGACCTGGGTGACACTCTGGTGGAGACACTTGACAGGCAGTTGCACATCTGGGTCTGGATTTATGGAAGGGAAGCTCAATCATCTCTGGGTAGATGGAGTGGTAGCTACAGGCAGTGGGACTCATCATCTAGGGAGTTATCTACAGTAGAAAAAAGGAGGGTTAGGCTACAGTTCTGCAAGGGAGATAGAGAGACAGAAGAAGGTAAAAAAGAGGTTGTCTTAAGAAGGGAAGGCCTGAAACAAAACAAAAGGAACAAATGAACAGAAAAACAATGACTACCAACAAAAAAGCTGGTAGTAGCACACTTCTTTAGTCTCAGCACTCCCGAGGCAGAGGTAGAAGCAGGCAGATCTCTGAGCTCGAGGCCAGCATGATCTACAGAGAGAGTTCCAGGACAGGGTTCTAAAGAGAAACTCTGTCTTGAAAAGAAAAAATAGAAGGAGGAATAAGAGGAGAAGGAGGAGGAGGAGGAGGAAACAAAGACAAACTATCAGAATCAATGCTTTGGATTAATTGACTTTGTTGGGAGCCATTAATGCAACGCTATTGTCCTGATCTCTGAATTGGGCCTCTCCCCCCAAGAAGAAAAGAGGGTCAAAGGCGGGCCACCGACACATGGATTCCGAGAACTACGGGATGTTCCAGCCCTGGGTCATCACCGCTCTCCTGACCACACCCTGACACCACCAAGTTCCTGCTTCCCCGTGTAGCTGTCAAAAGAAAGAATTTCTATTGCCCCCCTTCCCATAAGTACTTCTCCTTTTGCTTGCATTGCCCTACCCCTCCCACTGATAATTACTTCCCCTTTTGCTTGTATTGCCCTACCCCTCCCACTGATAAGTATCTGTACTTCCCCTTTTGCTTGTGCATTTAAGCCTTGGACCTTTCTCAATATAGTGGGGTCTTGATACAACTTCAGAACGGTTTCCGTGTCGTTATTCGTACAAGACCCTCGTCTCTCTCTACCCCCCATTTGGTTCTTAGGAGGAGGTCCCCTCGAGATCCTCGAATAACTGGACCTGCTGGATGGGTCATGACTTTTAATCTTTAATAAAACCAACTTGATCCCTTCCTGCCCCCAAAGTATTTGCCTTCATACTACGATTTTTCGTAGAAATAAACTATTTTTTTAACTTAGTAATAAAAACTAAGCCGGGTGTAGCAGTGGATGTCTTTATCCCCAACACTAAGGAGGCAGAGTGTCAGGAAGTTCAAGGCCAGTGTGGTCTACATAGTAAATTCCAGGGCAGCCAGGCTAGGTAGAGAGAATCTGTCTCAAAAAAAAAAAAAAAAAAGAAAGAAAGAAAGAAAGGAAAACAGTAAATAAATACATAAACATATACTTACAAGTATGTATACATCCATAAATATAAAAATTAAAAAGAAATTAAAACTACGTGATGGTCTTTCTTCACTGTTGGCTAGACTGGGAAGCAGCTCTGGGTGTATCTTTGAGGGCATTTCCAGAAAGGTTTAGCTGACAAGGGGAGACTCATCCCGAGTGTGGATAGTGCCGTCCCATGGCTGAAGTCCTAGCCTGTGTAGGAGGAGGTGGGCTGAGCTACAGCATCCTGACTGTAGACACAGTGTGCCCAGCTGCCTCAAACGCTGGACACCTGACACCTGAGGCTGACAACCTGTGCCACCTCAAACCGTAAGCCAAACCCCTCTCCCTTCAGCTGCTGCTTTTCAGTAACTTTTTTTTTCAGAAAAAAAAAAAAAAAGAGGAGAGGGAGGGGAGGAAGATGAGGGGGAGGAAGAGGAAGAGGAAACTAGGATAGTTGTCTACTAGGCTTTTTGTGTCTGGTCATTTCAGGGCAGAAAAACAAAGAGTGCTCTAGAAGACATGCCCATGGCCTCTTTCTCAAAACCTGTCTGTTCCGTGCCTGGAGTCTTACTTCACTCTCTACCCAATCTCCTGTCTCTCTCTCTCTCTCTCGCTTTTTAATTTTTTAATTTAATTTAATTTTTTTGGTTTTTTGAGACAGGGTTTCTCTGTATAGTCCTGGCTGTCCTGGAACTCACTTTGTAGACCAGGCTGGCCTCGAACTCAGAAATCCGCCTGCCTCTGCCTCCCGAGTGCTGGGATTAAAGGCGTGCACCACCACACCCAGCTAATCTCCTGTCTCTTAAACCCCAGTCTTAACTTGTCTCCTAAACTACACTTATAGAGAGAACATCTTGTATATTGTATGAATACATTGCCTGTTGATTAAAAAAAACCACAGCCTATAGGAAAGGGTAGACTAGAAGGTGGGACATCCTGGAAACAGAAAGGATTCTGGGTAGAGCAAGACAGGGGCTAGTGGGGGGGGGGGCTGGGAAGATGTGACTAGAGGGACTCATTGTACCTGAGCACAGGCAATCAGCCACATAGCAGAACATAGATTAAAATAAATGGTATAACTTAAGTTATAATGTAGTCAGAGACGAGCCTAGCTATATGGCTAAGGTATTTGTAAATATATTTTGAGTCTGAGTCTTATTTCTGGGGGCCTGAGTCTGGGGACAGGACCTAACTTCTACATAAGCTTACCACGTTTCTGTAGAATGAACACTCCATCTTTTAAGGGATTTGTTTTGCCTTCATTTTGCTTCTCTTCGCAAGACACATTTCAGCTCAAACAACATAATGGCAGCAGGGAAGGACACCCTAGTCTCCCTGTTGTAATCGACCCTTGCTAGAATTCCCTGTGGTCTTTTTGTCTTGTAGCCTAGAGCCATCCGGCCTCTGATTAATATACACAGCTTCCTAGGCTGCTCTGAGCAACTCCTACCTGAGCAGCTGGTTGTGAGCTCAAGGTTGCATCCTCACTGTTCTGACTACGGTTCTTGCAGGCTCCTAAGTCTTCCAATACGCCTGTGCCTGTGTAGTAGAGTGCAGGACGTTTTGCCTATATTCCATCTCAGTGGAGAGGGTCACAGCCTCAGTGAAGCTGCTATGGGTCTATCTCAGTGGCTCTCTCATCTTCCTCTGTCCCACCTCCTGGAGCTCCGTGTTGGGACACTGTCCAAACAGAGGGATTTGTATGAGGTTTGCAACATCTCTGCCTCTTGTATCAGGAAACAGGAAATTAGTCATGTGCCCATCTCTGTATCTCTATGGGCTGGCGGCCATCAGTCAGGTTGACCCCAAGTAGATTTGAGGAATAGAGCCACACATATGATACTAATTCCTCCAACCTCTGCAAGCTTCTCTCCCAACCTGGAAGTTGAGCTTTCTGTCATATTCTCCAGTGTCTCTTCTCAGTGGCTCATGGTACACCCTTGATTCAATCTCCAAGTTCATTTCTCAGTGTTAGGAGACAGAGAAGACCAACTTTCTCATTGAAGCTTTAAATTTATCATTGTTGTTGTTATTATTATTCCTTTTTATATGTATGGGAGTGTTTTGTAGCATGTATGTCTTTGTACCACAGTGCCGCAGAGTCCAGAAGAGAGCACTGGATCTCCTGGAACTGGAGTTACAGGAGGTTGTGAGCTGTCGTGTGGGTGCTTGGACTCAAACCCTGTCCTCTGGAGGAGCAGCCGTGTTCTTAACCTGAACATTTCTCCAGCCCCTTGTTGCTATTCTTCTTGACGTGGGTTTTAAACTATCTGTTTTTATTGATAATTTGAGAGATAACGTCTTTGTTCTAGTCTGTTTCCAATGTTCTTCTGTAAGCCACGCCCTAGAACATGTTAATGTTTGCTGGCCACACGCTGTACGGTTTACCATTGCAGAATCCCCACTTTCTAACACTGTGACCACTGGAGGGTGTGTATTTCCTCAGATGCTAAATAGGAGAAAGAAATAAGATGCAATTCCCACATTTGCTGTAAAGATGACCAAGTAATTCCCAGAGAGGGTTAAATGCAATATGTAGCACTGAGTTCTTGGTTTGGAAGACTTAGCCTGAATCCATTTTGCAACCAAGTTGACTACAAATAGCTGTCAGAAGAATGCATTAAATATTCGAAGCAACAGTGAGGTGATTGTTTATGTAGCAAGCACTAACAGCTTGTATACTCTCAGACCACCCAGTTACTTATACACCATACAGGGAGGAGGCACCATAGCTTACACCCCAATGCTTACAAGCCACAGGAGAAGAGGGAGCTTCAAAAAATGTGAATGGTAGGAAATGCAAGGGAATGTGATGTCCTGCAGAGGAAAGGATAAGTGGCCAAAGGCAAATCCTGCAGAGAGCCTTTCAAAGTGCAGGTACCACTGGGTTAAGGAATACAGATAAAGATCTGGGGAGGGCAAGAGTAGACAACCTTTTAAAAGAAGCCTGGCAGTCAAGGCAACAAGGTTTCACCAGAGCGTCATTGTGGAGTTCGTCTGTTTCTAAGACAGGAGCAACATCTCGGACTTAAGTTTCAAATGAGTCAGCAGGAGAGAAGGAGAAACGTAGCAGGGCCTGGAGCTCAGAGGAAGAAAGCCCCAAGCAGATGGAAACAGGACTCCAGTTTAGGAAGTCTCCTCTCTCCTGGTAGCAGAAAAAAGGTGGGTCCAGATAGAAGCTAGTGTATGGGCAGGAGAGGGGAGGATCTGGGAAGTGGAATCAGATCTATCTGGTAGTTTCTCTACTCCCTGTGAATAAGCAGGGCCAGTACCTTCTGGAAGCCGTGAGTCTGTACACAGAGCAGAAGGAGCTGTTCAGAGAGAGGTTCTGTTGGACACAGAATATCTATTAGGATATTCCTAATAGAGCAAATGATGATCATATTTTAATTCTAAAATTCTAGAACCCCTAAGACTTTGGAACCCTACTTTTCAGGGTTTCAAAATAGAGCCCACACAAATCTGGTTAACTACTGTGACAGTTAGTTTTAATTATCAACCTGACAGATTCTAGAATGACCTGACCAGCGTCTCAGTGAGGGACCATCTAGATCAGGTTGACCTGCCGACCCACCGACGGCAGATTGTCTTGATTATTTGTATTGATGCAGCCTCCTAGTCCATGGGGGTAAGGGGGAGTGGGGGCGGGCAGCATCTTTCCCTGGCACTGTGTAAGAGTGGAGACAGGAAGCCAAGTGATAGAGCCTGTGCTGGTTTCTCTCTGCTCTTAAAATGTGGATGGAATTTTACATTTGAAGTTCTTGCTGCCTTGACTTCCCTGCTATGGTGGACTGTACCCTGGAATTACCAGCTAAATGTTTTAAACGCTTTCTCCCCTAAGCTGCTTTTTGGTTGGGGTATTTTGACCCAGGAGCAGCCAAGAAACTAACACAACTTCATTCACTGACCTGGAATAGACGCAAAGGAATGTACTGTTAGCACGTGTCCCTCAGGATTACATCTCTCGAGCTAGTTACAATGATAGCCACCTCCTAAACAACAAACCAGTGAACTGAGTTCTTTAGTGTTTTGAAACTAAGCTACGCCAACCTAATAAAATAAATTGATTTTGAACTGACTCCATGTTTCTACCAAGAGCCAATGTTCTCTTTACTTTCAAAGATTTTTCAACTACCACCATGTGATGTTTTGCTCAATTAATTCAAAAGCAAATTTTTCTTTTAACTCAAATATCAGAAAGAGATGTACTGAAAGGTAAACGCTCTGCCAGCCACACATTGCTTCTCATATTTATTTTCTGCCTAATATCAATTTTCCAGACCAGCTACAGGAAAAATGAAAACTTTGCTTTGCTTAAGTGTTACATCTTGTTCAATTTGTTCCTAAACAAAATGGGAATGTGTTCTTTTTCTTTTAAGAACAGAGGGAATACATGATAGGAGAGACCAGGCATACAACAAAAATTGTGACTCCTTGCCTGCCCGAGAAATCATTTTGAATTTTATCATTTCTTTGAAACAAAAGTTAAAGTTTCTTAAAAGTAAGCCAGGCAGTGGTCGTACACACCTTTAATCCCAGGCTTGGGAGGAAAAGGCAGGCAGATCTCTGTGGCTTCAAGTCCAGCCTGGTCTACAAAGTGAGTTCTAGGAAAGCCAGGGCTGTTACACATAGAAACCCTGTCTTGAAAACAAAAAAAAAGTTTCTTAAAAGTATCACAATTGGGGTCTGGAGAGATGGCTCAGCGGTTAAGAGCACAGACTGCCCTTCCAGAGGTCATGAGTTCAAATCCCAGAAACCACATGGTGGTTCACAACCATCCTTAATGAGATCTGATGTCCTTTTCTGGTGTGTCTGACGACAATTACAGTGTACTCATATAAATAAAGTAAATCTTTAAAATAAAAGTATCACAATTACCACTATCATTGTCATTGGTGGTGTCGTCATTATCATCATCAGCAGCAGCAGCAGCATTCATTAATGTTTGTGCTTGAGTGAGACCACGCAGAGGCCAGAGGATAGACACGTGGAGTCCATTACCCACTGGCATTAGCTCTGGGCTATCACTGCTCCTGAGTTCTTATCCAAGCTGAAGATGCTCTCCCGCTAACTCTTTCTAACTCTTTGTTTCTACCATTCCCATGCGTTCTTTGAGCTCATTACTAAAAACCCTTCATTAAAAGCCAAGCCACCTAATTAAGAATCACTTAACTAAGTGCTTTCAGTTAATCAGGCAACTATTTAGGGAAAATAAATGTTTTGTCTCATTACGGGTACAAAATAAGACCTTATGTACTAACACAGAGCTTCCTTTCCTCCTATGTTCATCCTGGGCTTGAACCTGACCCCGGCTTATGTCCTGGCCCGTTTTCTGTGAAATAGCAGGATACACAAGGCTGAGTGATTGATAAAGGACATGATTGTGGAGGCTGGGAAGTTCAAAACTGGTGCCTGCCTCAGATGAGGATCCTCCATTGCTTCCTCTCTTGGTGGACAGTGAGAGGCCAGGGGGCTTGGCAGGAAAGGTCAATCACAAAGGGAGGGCTGGCTCATTTAAATGGACCTTTTCCCTGACAACTCCCAGAAATCCAGTAATCAGTTGATTTTTCCAGCCACCACAAGAAATATTTTTAAGCCGTTCACTACTCAGAGCCTCTGTATTCAAATATCTTGGTAAGATTTGAAACATAAATTTTAGGATCTGAAAGAGGCCAAAGCCTTTCCCAGCTGGTGAGATGGCTCATAGGGTAAAGACATTATCTAACAAACCTAAAGAAAGACCTGAGTTGTATTCCTGGAACCCACATGGTGGAAGGAGAGAACTGATGCCCAAAAGTTGTCCACACAATAAATAAATAAATACATAAATAAATGTTATAGTGAAAGTTCTGATTTCCTTAAAAACCACAAAAACATTATAAGAATGTTTTTGTTTTAATACCAGGTATTGATGGGGCTGCTTCACAGCAACTGACTATGATTTGCCTCGTGCTCTAGCGGAGGCGTGATTTCTATGCCAGCTACAGATAGTTCCTGAGAGTGTGTGACATTTGGGATTCCAGAGACTCTTCAGGTGGTATATAAATGCTAGAGGCAGGGAAGGATGTTGTTGTTGGATTATTGGTTGGTGGTTGGTTGCTATTGGTCTTGGTTTGCTAAGTAGTTGTGTGCAAAGAAGAAATAAGACATTAGATATCCTGATGGGGAAAATTTAACTTACTCCCAAGGAACTAGAGGCCTAATCAGCAGGAAGTAGTCCAACAATAATGTCACTCTCTTTCCCCTCTATCCTTTTTTCTTTCCTGTCTAGAGGGTTGAAAGGGGAGGAAAAGGGTAGAGGAGGGTGGAAGAAAGAAGAACCCACAAAAATAGCAAAAGTCTGGCTACAAAATGTAATTTTAATTTTTTAATTTTTAAATGTTTGTGTGTATGGGTGTTTTGCTTGCATGAATGTCTGGGTGTCACATGCAAGCAGGACTCTCAGAGGCCAGAAGAGGACATTGGATTTCCTGGGACTGGAGTTACAGATGGTTGTAAGTGCTGGGAACAGATAAAAGGAACTTTCTCATCAGGTACTGCTATTTTGACTTCAGACTCCATTTACCTAAGATGGCCAACTCCCTCTTTAAGTAACAATAGTTCCCCAAAACATAATGCCTATTCCTAACCACAGAACAAATGAATTTGATTGGTTGAAAAAAAAAAAAAAACACTTACATTCATGTCAGTTGATAGTGATGGGACACTTGGGAAAGTCCCTAATCGATTGGTAAACATTACAACTGTAACTTGGTTCAGATACTTGCTGGTTTTATGCTTATAGACCCTGTTTCAGCCCCTGCTTGGGCTGCCAGGAGAAAGAGGCTCCCTAGCCCTCCTCTGGTAGCCCTGATGATCAGCAACTTTGTTTATGCGGTGGCGATAATAAAAGATTTTGCTGTTTCACAAGCCCACTGCTGTTTTCTCTCCCCTTCCTCATGCCAACAGACACAGTGTAACAGTAAGCTGTCATGTGGGTGCTGGGAATTGAACCTGGGTCCTCTGCGCGAGCAAGGGCTCTTAGCTGCTGAGTCATCACTTCGGCTCCCAAAAAAACGTTTTTTTGGTTTTTTTTTAAAAATCTTCCCACTCCTTCCACCACTTGACTCTGCTGCCATCTGCTGCTCCTGGGCCTGGATCTTCTTGGCTAGCCCACAGGCCGCCGCAAAGGGAGTCTCCATACCTTCTCCTTTGCCCCGTGACTTCTGAGCACACTCAGCAGTTTGTGAGGTTGAGGCATAACTGGAACATGGGTGGCACAGAGCTGGGTCCCTGCATCATAACACCCAGACTACAGCCATCTTTATTGACTCCTGGTTTACTTCTCTACCAAACGAGGTTCCCATTCTGCCCTCTTATGTTGTTCAATTCCCTAGCTCCCCAGTGCCCACCATCTCTGAGCGGAGCCCCTGTGACAGTCCAACCTGCGTCCCTTCTGGAATTCCATGAGATTAAACTATTTCATTTTGTGATGCTTGGGGGCAGGGGGAACAAAACCAGAATCAACCGTATCACAAAATCAGCCAGTGTCCTTTATGTGTCCATGCGATTCAGCATATCCAGCCATCTTTATTTTAAAAATAACCAATCTTCGGACTGGCGAGATGGCTCAGTGGGTAAGAGCACTGACTGCTCTTCCAAAAGTCCTCAGTTCAAATCCCAGCAACCACATGGTAGCTCACAACCATCCATAACAAGATCTGATGCCGTCTTCTGGTGTGTCTGAAGACAGCTACAGTGTACTTATGTATAATAATAGATAAATCTTTGGGCCAGAGCAAACAGGGACTGAGTGAGAGAGGCCAACGGGACTGAGCGAGAGAGGCCAACGGGAGTGAGCAAAGGTCCTGAACACAATTCCCAACAACCACATGAAGGCTCACAACCATCTGTACAGCTACAGTGTACTCATATACATAAAAATAAATAAATCTTTAAAAAAATCTTCACTGTTACTTTTCATTATCTTTTCTTCTACTTATGATGTTTCTTGGTTGTCTTTATAATTTCTTGAATTTATTATTACCAAGAAAGGCTGATAAAAATGAAAAAAAAAAGAGAAATGTTTAAACTATTTTAGACTATAATTTTTTTGTTTTGTTTTGTTTTTCGAGACAGGGTTTCTTTGTGTAGCCCTGGCTGTCCTGGAACTCACTCTGTAGGCCAGGCTGGCCTCGAACTCAGAAATCCGCCTGCCTCTGCCTCCTGAGTGCTGGGATTAAAGGTGTGAGGAGCGAGGTCTGGCTGTGACTGTGGCTGATGGTGGCTGGGAGAAGAGGAGTCTGATCTTGGCTTTTTATACACACACACACACAAAAACATATCCCAGTTGACATACTTCAATTAGCAAGAACAGTTAACAATAAGAAGAGCAACAGAAGAGCTGTTTCCACCCTTCCCGCTGTACTTTTGGAAAACAGCAATCAGGGATTCGATGCATCTCTCAGTCTCTGTAGGCATCTTTGCAAAGAAACAGCTCTCAACTCTCCAAAGCTGAATTCCTTTCCTTCATGAACACAGAGCTGGCTGCCTTTACAAAGAACCAGAAGGACCCCAGTGTCCTTGACCACATGATGAAGAAGCTGGACCTCAACTGTGATGGGCAGCTAGATTTCCAAGACTTTCTCAACCTCATTGGCAGCTTAGCTATAGCTTGCTGTGATTCCTTCCTCCAAACGTCCCAGAAGCCTATCTAATCATCTTCATTGCCTTCCAGCCACCAAATCATCACCTCCACTGACCCCATCCATATTTGCCCTGAGCCCAGCACACCTACCACGATATGAACCCACTCCTGCTGGCAAAAATAAAACAATGCCATATTTTTAACTGTATAAGTAAATAAATACATAAATAAATAAATAAGAAAAAGAAAAAAGCCAAGATCAGTGTGATGGTTTATATATGCTCAGCTAAGAGAGTGGCACGACTAGAAGGTGTGGCCCTGTTGGAGTAGGTGTGTCACTGAGGGTGTGGGTTATAAGACACTCATCCTAGCTGCCTGGAGGTCAGTCTTCCACTAGCAGCCTTCAGATGAAGGAGTAGAACTCTCAGCTCTGCCTGCACCATGCCTGCCTGGATGCTGTCATGCTCCCAACCTGATGATAATGAACAGAACCTCTGAGTCTGTAAGCCAGCCTCAGTTAAATATTGTCCTTTATAAGAGTTGCCCGTGATCATGGTGTCTATTCACAATAGTAAAACCCTAAGACAATCTGTTACAACTCGCGGCTACATAGTTTGGGCAAGTTTCTTGTGTAGCCCTCTGGGCCTGTGAAAAAAGATTTTCTATTGGCTTTAAGAGTCCCTGTGTTCTCTGAAGGAGTTGCCTTGCTACAATTTCTCACTTCCAATTGGCTTCTTCCAATCTCCCCACTGTAGCATGAACGTGGCACATTTGTTTGTTGAAACTTTTACCTTTGTTTACTTCCTTTGTCCTGATCCCATCCATAGTTTCAAGTGAGGCTCACATTGAATGTGGCTTCTCCCTTACTTTTTGAATTTCAGAAAACCCATTTTCTGTCTGGGGCTGTAGCTCATGTTGGCAGAGTGCTCGCTTAGCACGCACAGGGCTGCATTTGATTCCCAACGCTGCAGATACAGCAGTCTGGTGGTGCATACCCATCTACACTAGCACTTTCACTGTGAGGCAGAAGGATCAGGCATTCCAGGTCATCCTCAGCGATGTAGTGAGTTCAAGACCAGTTTGGGTCATAAGAGATCATTTCAAAAACCAAATTGTTTCTGTTAGTTGTTAGGATGTAAATATTCTCTTGATAGATATATAACAAGCATGTTGTCTTTCAAATGGATCCTACCTGCTTGTAAGTCTTTATTTATTTGGCAGTCCTGTCAACATTCAACACTTAAGTACAAAGCACACACTTCATAGGCCCTTACTAACCAAAGTCACCTTTTCCATTCCTGTAGTGAACTCAGAAGGGCTTTTGTCTGTAAAACACATCAGTCTTTTTTTAATGTGTTAAGAATTCCAGTGTGTGTGAGAGGGAGGAGAATTTCAAGCACGATGCTGAAAAGTTTAAATTATGATTTGAATTTTACATGCCAATGTACTTCTAGATAGCCAAAGCAGACATACAAATCTATTTTATTCAAATTGTTGAATTATGATCAATACCATTTTCAAAGACTGCACAGTGCTCTTAAGGCACATAGAAAGCCTCAACAGGTAAAGAAGACATTGAGCAATAAAAACAATGGAACACATCTGATTTTCAAAATGTTGTCACAAATACATTTTACCCCGTAAAGAACTGCAGCCAGTTTTATTTGAGTTGAACTTCAGTGCCATGAAATGGTCTGAGGTTCTTTGCTTATGTTGGTCTATTTTACATGGTTGTCTGCTTAGCAGACTGCCCCATCCATGATGCTAGAAGTCAGCTTCAAAAGTACTGGCTGAATAAATTGATGTGTAACAAAATGTAGACACTGGGATAGGATAGTAAGTATATGTCGAATAATCTTAACTATGCTGTGATACATAACTCTTTATTGCAATTGATGGTAATTAGACCCTATGGTAATAAATTTTAACAAATGCAGCTCCCCAAAATGAACTACCTACTTACATATTTAAATTACAGATTAAAAAAAATGAGAAAGAATGGAAACCAAACTAAAGATCACACTATATTGATGGGTAATAATCAGAATTTATTTCTGAAGACAGTAACAGTTTATTTCTTCATAAACATCACAGAATGCATGTTATTCATTATGAAAACTCCTAATGGACAGTGCTATCCTCTTAAACTCTGCTAAGTCATCCATACCGAATAAGGACACACTGGCTAGTTTTACATCAAATTGAAACAAGCTAGAGTCATTTAAGAAGAGGGAACGTCAACTGAGAAAAAACCCTCACCAGATTGGCCTGTGGGCAAGACTGTGGTGTATTGTCTTGATTGACAATGATGGGGGAGGGATCACTGTGGGTGGTTTCACCCATGGGCTGGTCATCAAGCCATAAGAAAGGCGGCTGAGGCGGGCATGGTGGCACACACGCCTTTAATCCCAGCACTCGGGAGGTAGAGGCAAGTGGATTTCTGAGTTCGAGGCCAGCCTGGTCTACAAAGTGAGTTCCAAGTCAGCCAGGGCTATACAGAGAAACCCTGTCTCGAAAAACCAAACCCAAAAAAAAAAAAAAAAAAAAAAAGGCTGAGCAAGTCATGGGTGACAAAGCAGTGAGCATCACTCCTTTATGGTTTCTGCATCAGTTCTTGCCCCAGCAGCCCTGTATGATGGATTACAAGCTGTTAGATAAAATAAATCCTTCTTTCCCAAGTTGAATTTGGTTAGTGTTTCATCATAGCAATAGAAGGCCAAAGACAGAGGAATTGCTTAATTTTTGTTTCAGACTTTGGAAAAGAGCACCTTTGTAATTAACATGCCTTTAAAAAAACAGTAAGCAAAAGTAGCTTTAACAGGAGCTCATTTGGGGAAACATCCTCATTTGAGTAATTTCACAGGAAGCAAAATTCACAAAAAACAATTGTTAAGTGAAGAAAATAAGCCAATTCTTGACATCGTTATGACATTTAGAGTCAGAAGTACTTCCAGGAAAAAATCATTGAGGAATGATCCTTAAATGCATATTAAAACCACAAAGACAAACCTTCAAAGTTCTATCTCAGGATTGGTGCCTTAAATGTAAAATCTAATGCAAAACAGAGGTAAGGCGTGGTCTTGAGGGCCTACCAAGGATGGTGTGATGGAGATGAGAGCAATACACTCAGAAAGCCACTTCTGTCAGCTATAGGCAAAAACGATGCAAGTGTTTGGCCTATTACACGACAAAGTCTTTGCAGCTTGTTTGTTGGTATGCTTCACTAAAAATAAATTGACCTTTGAGATAGTGCTCTAGACTGCTATTATGGGATAGGGCAATGTGTATTTTTTCGTTAATTGTAGGTTCCAGTGCCACATGGTGTTTGTTATATTCAAGTAGCTAGTTTTGGAAACATTTCTGAAGCAGGCAGGCAGTTTGGTTTGGGACCTCGAATTGTTTTGGGGTTAGGCACACCACCTCCTCTGGTAAATGCACTTTCCAGCCTCCGTCCTTTCTTTCTGTTTTATGCACACAATTTCTCCAAACAATTCACCTGACAACTTAGGAATCCTTCTGTATTAGAACCTTTCTATTGCTGTGATAAAACACTTTTGTTGTTGTTGTTGTTTGAGACAGGATTTCTCTGTGTAGCCCTGGCTGTCCTGGAACTCACTTTGTAGACCAGGCTGGCCTCGAACTCAGAAATCCGCCTGCCTCTGCCTCCTGAGTGCTGGGATTAAAGGCATGCGCCACCACGCCCGGCTAAAACACTTCTAATTTATAGAAGGAAGGGCTTTTGGGGGCTTATGGTTCCATAGGGTAAGTCCAGTATCATCACAGCCGGGAAACATAGCAGCAGAAACAGCTGAGAACTCACACTTCAGACCACAAATAGAAAGCAGAGTGACCTTGAAGAAGCACAAGTCTTTAAGTTTTTAAAATCACTAAAGTTAATGTGGTGGCACATGCCTTCAACCCCCAGCACTTAGGAAATAGAGGCAGGCAGCTCTCTGTGAATTTGAAGCCAGCATAGTGTACATAGTGAGATCCTGTTTCAAAAAACAAAAAATTTGCTCCTAGTGACATACTTCCTTCAGCAAGGCCACACCTCATAAGCCTCCCCAAACAGGGCCACTTACTGAAGAGAAAGATTTAAATGTCACAGAATATGGGGACATCCTATGCAAACCATCACACCCTCTACTGTACACCTGCATTGGGCTACATGTCTTACCACCTCAAATAATGGTGTAGATTTCCTTACTTTTGGTAACAAATTGACTGTTTCAAGTGTATTACCAATGTATCTAAATATGAAGGAGAGCCCTTCTGACTTGAGCTGGTTATGGGGATGTGCACAGTAAGGTAAAACTATGTTCTCTAGTAACATTTCAGCATATTATGCCTATGAATAATCAGTTGTACATATAAATAAAATTGGATGCATTATGGGAAGAGCCAAGTGCAGTAAATTATATAAACTCACCCACCAATCAAAATAGAAAATCATTCAAATCATAGCTCTTCTATTAGAAAACAGCCTCTCCTTCCCTAAGATCTCAAAGAGAATATCTGAACCCCTGTGGCCTGCTATCAATCTTGACAGTGTATCCCCTTGCTTCTTTTGCAAATCAGTATGAACCCTTATTTTTTATTTGGATAAAAGGCCAAGAACCTGAAAACGCGTGAACCAGGCCCCAACCACTGATGACATTTCCACTGGATGCACATTTTGGGGCAGTAGATATAATTTGCATACTACATTTACCCCAAGTTGAAACATTTCTTTAGAAAGGAGTCTATTCTCCATTTCCTTCCCTACACAGGACACTAATTCTCTCTGGACACCCACATCTCAGCTTACAGCACTGGCTACTGGGAAGTCCTGCTGCACATTAAAAGCACACACACAAGCATATGGAGTAGTTACAGGGAAAGTTCATTTGTATTTAAAGACATGCCTTTTCACAACCATCAGCCAAAAAACGGTTTATCTCTGTGTCAGTTAGAAATGTCAGACTTAAAAATTATTTCTTCAAAGTATCTTTGAAGTACTGTTTTAGGTAACTATGTTCTCTAGGTACTGTGTGTGTTGTTTGCATGCACATTTTCCAAAGTTGAGAAACCCTAGGAGTACAAGGGATTTTCCTCTATTTTCACAAAGCATCAGGCATCAAATTAAGCTTTACAGATATAGGACTAGCAATTATCTTTCTTTGGGAATAAGTCAAGAAAATATGAATTTGAAATTTCAAAACATCCCTTATTTGCTGACAATTGGAGAAAATCTTATTAGAGAAAACCAAACACATCTTGGAGATTCCGGATCACTGCAGTACAGCAACACCACGTTCTATGTCTGTCCTTCACATGGAAAAGTTGGGTCTGCTAGACAAGCCTGTTAACATGCAGAGGCATTGTGTCTAATAAAACATGCACACATTAAAGTGTTTCATTCTTTAAAATTCTAACAACCTCTAGCATATTAGTAAAAATACTAATAAAAAAAAAACAGTATAGCTTAATGGCACAGCCCATGCTCAGCAGTGGATGGCTAACAAAAAAATCAACTCAATGGTGTTTTGGGAAGATTTTTGTCTCAGAATGCCCTGTCTGGGCCTTTTCTTTTTCTTTTTTTAAAAAAAGGCTTATTTAATTTATATGAACACCTTGTGCCACTGTCACTGTCTTCAGATCACATTAAAGATGGCTGTGAGCCACCATGTGGCTGCAGGGAATTGAGCTCAGGACCTCTGGAAGAGCAGTCAGTGCTCTTAACCACTGAGCCATCTCTCCAGTCCACTTTTTTTTTTTTTAAACCTTACTAGTCTTTTGCTTATATGATTATGATCTCCATTTGCTTATGGGATTTCTCTGTGTTAATGTATGGGTTCACTTTATGATTCTTGTGCTTTTTCTTTTGGCTCCTTTTTTTCTGTTTGTTTTGTCATATTTTGCTTTGTTTTTATCATTAATATTTTCTAATGATAGAAAGAGTGTGGATTTGAGTGGGTGAGAAGGTAGGGAGGAGGGTCTTGGAGGGGCTAAGGGAGGCAATTAGAATATATTTTATGAAAAAAATGTTTTCAGTAAAAATTTAAAAAGAAAACTGGTGACTGTATTTGCCTAAAAGAGTTACAGCCTTCAACTGGAAAATGCAGTACCTTTAAATTGCAATAAAATCAGGTATGGAGTACATCTGCACGTCACTGTGAGGCATGTCGTAATCATACTGAGAGAGTGGGTACATTTGAACTAGCTCAACAATTCACTGCATTTCCTGCACTGAATTCAGTTGTACTGCTATTATTAAAATGCCACTCAAAATGCAGCCTAGAAAATTGGCCCAAGCTTTCACTCTGTACTTACCTCATAATTTACTGTTCCCCAATAATTTCCTGCACCCTCTTTAAAATGCAAATTCTAGAGAGGCAGAAATCTGGATTGGGATATTGGACAATTTTAAGAATGCTTACAACATCGACACCTAGGAGCACTAGATATTTACTCATTGAGAACCTTGTGGGGGAAAAAAAAAGAGGTCAGCTGAGGTAACAGGACATAACTGGGGAACAGTCTAGCAGTTTTTGGGGGCTTAAGCTCTGAGTGAAAAGGGAATCCAATCTAGGATATATGATGTCTGTGACAAATTTTGAGAGGACCATGCTGGCTGCTCTACTAGAGATGCTATGGTAAGCAGGGATAGAAGGCAAGAGATGTGAGAGCATGGGTCAGGGCTCAAACTGTAAATATCTTGAAGTGGCTGCACTTTGGATTATTTAGGGAGAGCAAATCACATTTCTTGATAGGCTGGGTGTACACAGGCTGAGAGAATGAAGAGTGGCATAGTTGTTTGGCTTAAGCAGCTGTCACCAACTGATGAAAGACTGTGGAAGACCGGCAGGCGAGGGAAGGTTAATTCAGTGGTGGACATGAGTTATAAGATATTTTCTAGGGTAATCATGGTTAACGTCTGAGTGGTGTCCCAGATAGGACACATAAAATGAAAAGGTCACTCACTGTATGTCAATGGAACCTAAAGTAAACAGAAAACAGAAGCAATGCCTGTTGGTGGTTAAGGGCTTTCTAAGGAGTGGAGTGTACAGAAATGGAAAGAATCTCATGCTCTTCTCAGGAAATTAAATGCTCTGAAGTGAGGAAGAAAATTATCAGGTATTATTTTGTAAAAGACAGATTAAAAACAAGCAAATTATAAACATAATTTAAAGATAGAATTTATTCTCTGATGGTTTAGTCATGCAAACTGTACATAAAAGAAAATAGTACAGTTTGTGTAACATTGCAAATATAAGGACTCAAAATGCTAGGTACAGAAGTAGTGTGACATCCTGGAATTCAAAATGTAATTTTTGTGTGTTTATACAACTAATATTGATTTTTATTTGCTGAGTACAGACTGATTTAAAACGAGCGCTGTCCACCGTGGAAGGTCATTCCCCGTCACATGACTTCTCACATCTATGCACTTCTACTTTACAATTGCAAGGATCTGTTACCAAAGAACTGAAGCTTGCACAAATCAGAAGATGAAAGAAAAATGTTGAGAGGGTGCAGAGGGTGACACATGGAGGCTCTGACCAACCTTATCCATCTACAACAAAAAGCTTGCATGGGGAATTCATGTTTTGTGCCTTTGAGATCAACTCCTTAGCATAACTATGACAAAATTGTGATTTAAACTGATTAAATATGAGATCAGGTGAAAGTAATAGATACAAAGTAGAATCAGCAACCAAAATGCTCTCATTTTTAATAAGCCATGTAATAAAATTCCTATTATCTTCATACTCAAAAGTCGTGAAATGTCATTTATATAATTTGCATGTTTCCCAGATTGGAACTTAGGAGGCAGGTGGGGTGGGTGTTCCCCTGAACTCTCAAGGGCATTCCATACGGCTTTGGAAACGTCAATCTCTTTAAGAGATGACACTGAGACCATAGCAATAATGTAGTATGGATGCAGAACAGACTACACAACTTATTATAAACACATTACAGGTATTTACAGAATGGAATCCTGCTTGAACGCCAGAAGTTGCTACTGGGTAGGACTCATAACTATTTTACAAAGTTTTCTTACACACATCTACTACTTTTTTTTTAATTTTTATGTTTAACAATTTAGTCTATTTAAAATATTGTACTGTATTTTTAACGTAACTGCAGAATAAAAATAGATAATGGCACATTAGAAAACTCAGTATTCCACAGATGACTGGAGAATGAGCAAAGTGTAACTACAATCATTTCATCAGAACAAGCTACATCATGGAATGTTAGTTATCCAAGCCTGCACAGTAATGGCATCTGAAACTGCAGTCATCTATTGCCAGCATCACACTGAAGGCATCGTTAAACATTCAAGCAATATCGCTGGCATAAACTAGTGGAAGATGCACACACACGCGCGCGCGCGCACACACACACACACACACACACACACACACACACACACACACACATACACATACTCATTCTCTCACTCACATTCCCACGTTATAATTACATTGTTCTAAAGATAGATACTGATTTTTTTCCACGAGAAACATTATCAAAATTGGCTACTAAAAGATGACAGTGCTTTCACAAGAATAAGTACAAGTTAGCTCGCAAGTACAAGTACGACAATGGGGGAAACAGTCTTAACGTTTCTAAGTCATAATTTTAGGCTTTTCTGGCAACCACATCACACTTCTTTATGCATAAGCGTCTCACTTTGTTACCTGAAATCTGCAAAACAAAACAAAACAAATCACACACAACAAAATCCCAAACAAAACAAATCCCAAATGACAAGAGCAAATTTTAAAAATTACTATCTGATAACCCTGTATCATACATTATATAATTTCATAGTTTTCAGCCTCAAGAACACAGGTTTAAAATACTGAATTTAAGACTTAAAAAATCAAGTCATTTTTTGAAATGCTCAAGATTCCAAAATTTTTGTTTACTTAATCTTAAAAACATTGCAGGGCGATGGATGACCTTGATTAGTCTAAGAAGTGCACAAAGCACTAACCGTCTTACCATACTTTCACTCACTTAAAAAAAAGTGTTTCTAATATTCTTCCTTTTGCATAATGTGCAAAATAAAAGGCAAAAAGATTAAAAGGAACTTTCCGTCTTTCTTTCTCTTCCCTAGTGTCTTACAACTTTGTCCATCTTACACAGACAATAGGGACTCTGCAGAACTTTGGTATAAATGATAACAAGACTACCATCACATCTCAGGGTGAAGGGGTGGGCAAAGAAATGGAAGTGGGAAGAGTGATTCAGTAACACCCCCATTTATTAAGATGCCACTAAATCAAAGTGAAATCAACCACAATGAGTTATGATACAATTTACACATTGAGCACAGGAAAATTAATAAATCTTAACAATATGTATAAAAAAGGAAAATCAGTCTTCCAGAGACTAAAAACATATTCAGTCTGATCATCAACTGCTGCTATACCAACTCCAGAGACAAATTTAACTTCAAGTAAAAAAAAAAAAATTTACAACCACAGATTTCGCATAAATGCAAACTGGTCTTTCCTTGATTTCCCTTTGAAGTCACTAATCAGTATCTAAAACTGTTGCACTGCAGGTTTTAATCAACTTCCTGAGGGCTGTGCCTGGGAGGGAGGAGCCATGACAATCTGTGAAAGTGCAGGCTCCGTGCTCTGGTCCGCCATCTGGGTGAGGACTGAAGTGGCTACAGCTTCTGCTTTTGATGTTGAACTGACTCCATTGGATGTGCTGACAGAGCTGTGCTGGATCGCTTCTGTATGTGGACTGCTTGGCACAGAAAGGTCTTCTGAACTGTCATCTTTATCAGCAGCTGAGTGGTAAAAAGAAAAACACAAGTATTGACCAAAAAGCCTTATTGAGGTGAATCCATACACAAAGCTGAAAGGTGTTTTAAAGCACTGATTACTCAGGACAAGCTGTACAAATGAAATAAACTGAATAGTGGCTCCAGTCAGGAAGTAGCCAACTGTGTCTGAGATAGGCTAAATGAAGTCACAGGTGTGTACCATGGGGTCATGAGGGTGTGCATACTTGCTAAATAGGGTCAAAGAAAATGAGGCAGAGCCAGATGTGTTGGTGTAAGCCTTTAATCCCAGCACTCAACGGGTAGAAGCAGGTAGATCTCTAAGTTCAAGGCCAATCTGGGCTATATAATGAGACCCTGCCAAAAAAGAAAAGCACACACAAAAACCAACAAAAAAAAAGAGGCAGGATGAGGTGGCAGTACACATCCACAATCTCAGGACTCTCCAGAGGCAGAGACAGAGAGACTGCAAATTTGAGGACAATCTGGGCTATTTAGAGTTTTAGGCTAGTGTGAGCTACAGAGCAAGATCAGGCCTTAATACAACAACAAAGTGAGGTAGGCCTTTGGAATATAGCTGTTCACAGATAGTTGCTCAAGAATATACTGAGCAACACATTTACAAAAGCTACTCTATTTGCCTACCTGTCACCCTTATTAAAATATAAAAAATAATTTATAACCACATGCATAAACAAAATGAATCATATATACAAATTATATTTTCAATGATTCCCTCTGCATTTGCCAGAACTGTATTTTTTTCTGCCTGAATTTCCATCTACGGCAGTCATGGATGATTATGACACCAGAGTCTAATGATGCATACACATGAGAAGTAATATTCAAAGACTAAATGTCACCAGCTGCTAGAGCTATTCAAATATATATCCATACAAAACTTAAGATATTGAAACTGAAGAGACCTTCAGAAAAGGGGATTCTAAATATTTATGGAAACAAATTTACAATATTTAGACCTGAACAACAAAATCTCTTATATCTTTATTTCAGTAGAATAGAATTTTATTTGGTAAAAAAATTTAATACTCCACAGAGATAAATATTTGTTAAATCTGCAAGTTCTAGGCACCATGACAACACACACAATGTGGTCCCAGCATTCATATTCATTGAGAACACTGTCAATGATACTGTTTTTTTTCCTTTTTCACATGCAGTTACTCTTTGGATATTTCTTTAGATTTAGATCAAAATGGTATGTAATCTCTAAATGATACAGCTTAGTCTTGTCTGCTGTTACACAACATAAAATACCATTATACTAGACATTCTTATTTTTCTTTCTTCTTTTAGGTTTTGAAACAGGGTCTTAATGTGTAGCACAGGAGGACCTTAAACTCATGGCCAATCATCTGCCTCAGCCTCCTGGGTGCTGGGATTACAGGTATGTAATGACATGTCCAACTTGAATGCTTTCTTTTCCATGTGACTTGTTTCACTTGGCATTAAAAATAAGTTTTATTTAAAAATAAAAAGTAATTAAAATTAATAATGTTTAGAAAGTATGCAGGCTTTCTAGTAATGTGAGGATACCGACCAGTCTATTTACTGATGGGCAGACGCCATGATCTGTTATGTAGAGGCTGGGCAGTGGGTATCTTGTGGAGGGGAAAATACTTGGCAACTATAATGAGTATAAATAAAATTCCTTATTTTGAGAATTTCTGAAATACAGTAGTTCTTACAGAATTTATACATTAGCCTCAAATCCATGTATTTTTGAAAACCAGACTTTAAAATAGATTAGTGAGATGAAATTCTATCTTTTCCATAATGTGCTCTAAGAGCAAAAAATGCTTCCCTGAATCAAATCTGACCTCAAACTACAACTTAAATAAAATCTCAATCAGAAATCTAAAAAGAATATAAGAATCAGAAAAAATATTTTGAGCAACAATGAATATTGTAACATCCTTATAATACTACTCTTTTGCCAATGTAACAATCATATTTGAAGAAAACAATGCCAATGACAATTCAAATGGAGAGGATACTAAAGAGCTGTTATTTTGCTACTATTCCTCAGCAAAACAAGCAGCTAACCTTTGTCTGAATTGTTAGGTTCTCTAAAAACATCAGACAGGAAGGCTGGCTGGTAGTATAAGACAAGATACAAATACATAGGAGAGCATGATTCACAATGAAACACAGAAGGAGTGCTTAGACTCACAGAAGGCAGTACAAATTATCAGTTATAAATTAGGTAATTATAATTCACGTACATAAAATAACTTTACAATGAGTTATATTTGAACATATGTCTAGTTCTTGTAGCTGAGGGGAGAAAATGACCAGAATAATTAAAACACTAGAAAACACATGCTGCACTCAAAAGAAGCACTTTTAGCTTAAAGCACTTCCAATGTTTGAGAATTCAACCCTCTCCCTCTCTGATGCGTGAGTACACATTACAAGACAAGATACCCTGTTTTCAGAAGGTGGAAGGAGAAAACCAAATGTAACTAACTACTTTCCAAACAAAAATCTCTTTCTTGCATTTTCATAAGAGAAGTTTACTAAGAAGTTATGAATGTAGGTTTTCAACCTATTCAACAACAGATACATTAACACTTCTGTATGCTTAAAATTATATAAAACAATCATTAATCACTGGTTTGCATATAATATCTACATAATAATTAAAAGTTAGGATTATCCAATTAGTAATAAGATTTTAAAATTGTAGATTATTGTCAATTAGATACAATGTAAGAGTTAATTTTTTTCTAATTTTAACAAAATCATCACATATTTCCTTTTAAGCCATCACAATCCAGTGCAGCTTTCTTGCATAATGTTGAACTCAGTAGCATCTACAGGAAATTAAGCTAAGTCAGATGGGAACCATAGTGGACTAATCCCTACAGCAATCACTGATATATAAATCCCAAGCATATTTCTGTATGGTTCCAATTTATTCCACAGTGTGTTTCACTGTCCTGTCAAAATGACTAGATATCAAATAACAGAGACTTATATACTCAAAACAGACAAAAATAAGTATTCTAAATAGATATGGCAATTGAGAATAGCTATGTCTACAGAATTTTTTAAATTAAAAAATATTGCTCATTTTGATGAAACTGCTTACAATAGACTACAAGTAAAGATGGTGGCCATTAAGTTTTATTGTAAGTACCTGAGGAGCTGTTTGCATCTAACACAAAATGTTTCCTTCTTTTGAATTACTGACATTGGCAAATTAAAATGAAGTGGTTACATATGGTTGAAACAATCTTCACATTTACAAATATCCTGAAATATCACTAAATCATAAAAAAGAAAACAAGGCCGTGGGTTATGTATTATGAATGTAGCCTAATGCATCCCCAGCTCTTTTATTTGTTATGAATTTGTGTGTGACCGACAAACTTGGCCATTTACTCAGGAGTAACAGCTGGTTCCCAAACTGTGCATCTTGTCAAGAAGGACATCAGAGAATGAAAAAGCACAACTAACCTCTACCAAGCTCACAGAAGAACCTCATTTTAGGAGAGGAACACATTTACAAAGGAATTTATAAGCAAATCATTTCAATACAGTTCTGCTTTAGCATTTTTATGGCTGTGACAATACCACATAAAAGCTCAAAACCACACAAATACAGTCCAATGCTGACATTATCTAAAAAGGATATGATACTAGAAATGGAAAGTATATGGTTGGATGAAGATATTGATTAAAAAGTTCTCCTCAGTACTAAATGGGGCCAGGAAGGGAAGAGCTGGCTCTGGTAATGCAAGACAACATGGTACCCTGTGAGATGAATGACCACTGACAGTAAACAGTGCACTTAAAATACGTTTAGCTACCAACCTGTGAGCCATACTAATGCCTAGAAAAAAAAAAAAAGCTAGAAATAGGAAAACTTTTCTTCCTATCCCAGACTATAATAATCTTGCATAAATTCTGATATTTAATCTTATGTACTAGAACTGCAGCTTGCACATTTTTCTTTTTACTGGTAGCTCAGCTCACTCTGGCAGTCTGTCACTGATGTAGCCTACAGCTGTAGGTAATGGAACATTACTCACTATGATAGCCAGACTTCTTCTGCATGGCAGTTACAGGGCAATCTTTATGAGCCAGAAGAAGCTGTTTCAGCTGGGCCACTTCATTTCTCAGCAGGGTGACTTCGCTCTGGAGAAGAAACAACTCACATGCTTTAGCAGCATTAGATAGACACATATTTTACTATTTAAAGAAAGCAAGGCTTACAGGATGAAAACTGGATCTCTTTGGCAGAACAATAAGGGACATATGCTGTTTAAATAAATTTAATCAGTATACACTGGTTTGCTTAAGCATCTATGTAAGTCTTTTAGTTTAAAAACTAAAATCATATGAATACCATAACTGGGTAGCCTTGCTCACTACTTGCCACGGGAATCGTATGCATTATAGGTTACTCACTGAAGAGCTCTTTTGTACATATGTCATATGCTCTTCTGATTATTTGAAAACTTAAAAATATCAATAATCAATGAATTTTCATTGATTCCATTCACCTTTTAAAAATTAAAAATGTATCCTGGAAATGTAATCATGCAAGTTCATACTTTAAAAAAAGAAATTACACTTATTCAAGACTCACGGGTCTTTATACTTATTGCTGAGCACTGTGCTAGGCACCAGAACCAGTGACAGTGCTGTTAAATGGGTTTGTTGCCTGTGATATAGGCATCTAAATTTTAATATCAGTGCTGCTCTGTCTTATTCCTTACAATAGAATGACTATTTTACCAACATTCATGAGTTAAGAAATACTATGGACCTAATAAATTAGTAACATTAAAAAAGTCACTATGAATATTTCTTCTCATTTAGATTTACATTAACTATAACCATCTAGGTTTCACCCATGAAACCCAAAGTATTAACAAATGCAAATATTTAAGAAGCTGGCATACATAAAATTGTAGGCACACAGTCTACTGACATCTCACTTTTTGAGACAGGGTATCAGTGCATCCCAGGTTTGCCTCTAAACTGTAGCAATCCTCCTGCCCTAGACCCAAGTGCTGGGATTATAATTCAGTGTGCATCACCAAACCCAACCTCTACCCTACCTCTTAAACTAGAAAGCTGAATGTGCTTTTAGCAAATTAGTGTTTAGGCCTTCCTAAAGACAAAACCACGAAAAAAAAAAAAGTCAAGCAATCTAAAAAATCAAGTACAAATAGTTTTCTACAGCCCAACAAAACTAGCAACACTGTATTAAAGCACAGAACACAATTTATGCTAGCATATCCCTAATCAGTAAGAGGTTAAAGAATCCTTAGACTACTGTACTTCAAAATTGATGGTAAGAGCTGGAGAGATGGCTTAGTAGTTAAGAGCACTGGTTGCTCTTTCAGAGGACGAGGGTTCAATTCTCAGCATCCACATAGCAGCTCACAACTGCATGTAACTCCAAGTCCAGGGTGATCTAACACTCTCTCATAGACAATATATGCAGGCAAAACACCAATGCACATAAAAAAAAAAGTATAGGTGGTTGTAGAATTCTCTCCAATAACCATGAATTCACTAGCACCGAGCTAGGTTGCCAGTACCTCTTGATCTCCCTCTTAAGTCTTAAGTCAAATTAGAGAGTAGTTGGTTACTACCAAAGTATGCATGTCACTACTGCATGATCAGGGTTATTGTGTCATGCTGTGGTACACAGGTATCACAGCTGGGTAAATTGTTGGTTGCCTCCTTCCTTTGGCAGCATGCATGGCGATTTCTGATATGAAAGCTAGTCTTCAGGGAAGGGGCACAGGTCAGTCCAAGCTGAGGGATCTCTGGGCCTTACTTCTTTTTTTTGTTTGTTTGTTTTTATGAATTATGTATGTGTGTGTGTGTAAATGTATACACACACACACACACAAACACACACACACACACACACACACACACACACTGTAGCTGTCTTCAGACACACCAGAAGAGGGCATTAGATCTCATTACAGATGGTTGTGAGCCACTATGTGGTTGCTGGGAAGTGAACTGAGGACTTCTGGAACAGCAGCAGTCAGTGCTCTTAACCACTCAGCCATCTCTCCAGCCCTACTTCTAAAGTGCACGGTGTCTTAGCAATACAAACTTACCTTCTACCTCTGGGGGCTTATCAAGGGCAACAGCAATAGATTGTATGTTTTGTGAGTCTCTTGGACAACAACTAAAAAGAGAGTATCTCATGTCTGGCATTGGAGGTTTTGTTAGGTGGTCTTTGGCTCTTGGAAGAAGCTTCGTCTGCCCAGATGAGAAAGGTTCATTAAAAGTGTATGTATATTCATGCATGGAATATTATAGTTTTTTAAGTTAAATTTTGGAAATAGATAATAGTATGACCAGTTGTGGCTTTTTCAGACATCTTTGTTATTTTACCCACCTTTCTTCTTTTGTATAGACCTGCCTCCCCTTTACTAAAGAGCATCCCTTTCCCACTTCCCCATCAGACAGCTTGTACACTGCTTTTTCCTTTCCCCTCCTCCTCTCCACCCGTTCTTCTGTATCAACCTCTCTGCCTCTCCTTAAGGAGCCCCCTTCTCTTTTTCATTTCCCTGATCAGATAGTTCACCTGTACTCTACTAATTCCTTCTCTTATCCATAAAGTCTCACCAACATGATTTTGTCCAAATGTGAGCTGAACAGGAATGACACCAATGAACATGCCAAACTAGATGGCTTGACCCCAAGGCCACAACCCTATATACACCAAGAACTACAGGTAACTGAGGTAAACTGGGAATGGGAGAGATGGTGTTCCTCAGGGAAGAATATGCCAACTGGTTGTCTAGTGTCAAAGAGTCAGTCTCAGCTGGGTGTGGTAGCGCACGCCTTTAATCCCAGCACTCGGGAGGCAGAGGCAGAGGCAGAGGCAGGCGTATTTCTGAGTTCGAGGCCAGCCTGATCTACAAAGTGAGTTCCAGGACAGCCAGGGCTATACAGAGAAACTCTTGTCTCGAAAAACCAAAAAAAAAAAAAAAAAGTCAGTCTCGAAACATACATACAGGTAGTATTAGACAGACTCAATAGGTTATATTTAGGAACATCTATGCATATACATATATGCATGAAGTAGTAATTTGTTGAAACAAAAAAAAGGTCATGAATTTGAAGGAGAGTTGGAAAGGGCATTATTCTGGATTTGGAGGGAGAAAAGGGAGAGCAAAGTATAAATAAATTATAATTTCAAAAAATTTTTAAAAAAGTTTTATTAGTTAAGAACAATAAAAAGAAACATTTAAATCACTTTGTTGATATGTAAGTAATAGTAATTGATATTCTATCAGGTTTGCAAAGAATAGTTTTCATGGTCTACACATAAATCAGTATATGTACAATGTTTCATTTCACTTAAATGAGAAATGAATTTTATTCTAAGTTTTTTAGTAAATTCATTTGTTAGGATGATAACGATAAAATTTGTAACTAAATTCTAGTATATATTTGAAGTTTATGTTGTTTAGTAAGTCATGAATAATCATTTTTTCATATTATAAGTTAGATGGCTAAAAATAAGTTTTGTAAGAGGCAATCAGTTCGTCTTAAAATAACCAAAACAATATGCAAAATGCAACAAAGGCTTCTAAGAATGTCTGTCTCACATATGAAAACTTGCTATAAAATTTAGTTTGGGTAAGTGCGATACAGGATGTTAAAAAGAGCTTTCTAAGTATTTTAACAATTTTATTTGTGACACTTTTAAGATAGATTTAAGAAACAAGTGCCCTGTTGTGGATAGCCCTGGGGGTAATTATATTTGATGTTAATCCCATTCTCCTGTAGAGGGGCTAAGAACAAGAAACAGGTCAGCACTCAGGTGATTTCCTGTAAACCTGCTTCCCGCCTTAATTTGTAAAATAAAGGAGAGTTGATGGTTGGGCAGATAAAAGGGAAGGTGAGGAGAAAAAGAAGAAGAAAATGGAAGAGGGAGAGGACGCAGAGGAGGAGGAAGAAGAAAAGTAGAGCAGAAGCACATGGCCTGGAGAAATCTCAAGTTCTAAGGAGTCTCATAGACGTGGAAGATGGAGGGTAGTGGTAGATCTGCCTAATCTAGGCGCACAGCATATATTCATAATAACTGAGTTTTGTTTTCACTGGAAATGGGTAATTCAAAAGATTGATCTACTCATATGTTCACAATACCAGCTACTTGGAAAGCTGAGACCGGAAGATCTTGAGTTTGAAGCAAGTTTGGGCAATTTAGCTCCCTATGCTAAAACTCAAAATTACTAAAGGAGGCACTAGTGGTAGACCACTGAAGCCCCAATTTCAACTTCTAGTCCTGTTGTTAAACACACAAAAACTTGACCTATATTAATAAACAACTACAATTTATTAATTTCTAGTTACTTGTTAGTTCAAAAGCTACTACTGGAGAATATTCACAATGTCAAAAGCAAAATGATGAAAACAGAATGAAAGAGATAAAGGAAGGAGGAAAGAAAGAAGGAGAGAAGGAAGGAAAGAAACACATTTGATGCTACCTTAATACTTTTATTAAAAATCTTACCCAAGACTTGAATGGAGCCTTAAAATCTTTATAACACATGAGATCCTAAGAAATGTATTTGAGGCACATCGGCAGGGCAGTATGAAATAATTTGTTATGCCACTGGCCGAATATTACCTATTTTGTGGATAATTAGAATCCTTCAGTTTCCAAAGCTGTCAATCTGGCTCCTTTCACATGTGCTAGTTACTTAAGAAAGAACAACAGAATTGTAATTCAAAGAAAGAAAGTAAAAAACTGCCATTGGAACAACTTTATGGTTAATATAAAGGTAAAATGACAAATAAACAGAACAAATAAACAAAAAATAGCGATTTTTAAAAAAAGTTTTGAACTTTATAAAGTTCAAGCAAGGTTATTACAGTATTTCTGTACCACACAACTAAACAGTTACACATAAAATTTCTTCATTGTGTCAGGGTTGAAAGTTTGGTATCACTTCAGGTCAGAATTCACAAGGTTTAGGAAACCATGGCTTACTACAGAGTCTACATATGTGTCGTATATATCATGTCCTAAAATACTTGCAGGATCATCTAGAAAAAACTATGTTCCTAGTCAGACAGCAGTGGTGCACACCTTTAATCCCAGCATTCAGGAGGCAGAGGCAGGAGAATCTCTGAGTTCGAGGCCAGCCTAGTCTACAGAGTGAGTTCCAGGACAACCAGGGCTACACAGAGAAACCCTGTCTTGCAAAGCTACACACAAAAAACCAAACCAAACCAAACCAAACCAAACCAACAAACCAAGCAACACCTATGTTGCTAACTAATAAATAGAAGCAAACTGCTTGTGCCCATACCTGCAGCTGGCCATTTAGTGAACTCAAGTCTTCTGCTTTCTTCTCTAAGGACTGAACCCACACTTTCCTTTTTTGTCGGCATCTTGAAGCTGCTGCTCTATTTCGTTCTAGAAACTTCCTCCTTTTCTCATCAGGATCTTCATTAGCTGCTCTTCTTCGACGGCCACTTGTATTTTGGGTCTGAGGAGTTGTGTGAGCTGGAGAAGCCTATGACAATATGGAGAGAGCTTGCCTGTGAGTGTGGAATGAGTAAATTGACAGGTGCAAGACACAGTATTAAAAGGGAGGGTTGCTAACTTCATGATATATGCCTTAATGACATCAGCACTCTGGAACAAAATTCACCCTATGGCTGAATCCCTTTTAAATAACTGTGTGATAGTGAAATGATCAATGCAATAAACAGTGAATGTCTTCCATAAAATATGTGTATTTTTAGTGTCTTGTTAAAGAAATTCTACTATATTCATAGATGCCTTTTTCAGTCATTATCAGACAAGCTTCCTTCTGCAGCAGATGGGGAAAAAATAGAGAAATAATAGCTAAACAATAAAAGGAAAAAAGAGTATGTGTATTTTGATAAACTATTTTTACAAATGTTATTTTTAACTGATTTTATATCATTAATTCTTTGAAAACTAATCTCTATAAGTTTATAACTTTTTAGCCCGGTGTGGTGGTGCACGCCTTTAATCCCAGCACTTGGAAGGCAGAGGCAGGTAGATTTATGAGTTCGAGGCCAGCCTGGTCTATAAAGTGAGTTCCAGGACAGCCAGGGCTACCCTGTCTCAAAAAACCAAAAAAAAAAAAAGTTTATAACTTTTTTCAATTTTGTTTTGAAGAAAAATTTATTAAATATGCCAGTTGCACTAAAATAGTTACTTCTATAATATTTATTTTTCAGGTAAGGAGAGCCCCGTAGGGGCCTTGGTTTTCATTAATGGATCAGTTTGGTTATCTTTATTAAGCCCAGGACAAATCTTATTCATTAATCAGACTGCCCAATGTTAGGTACCCTCTTAGTCTTACAAATCCCAAACCGTGCCATAAAATATGGCAGTGTGGGAGACAAAACAAAACCAAACAAAGCTCTTGGAAGTGATGCTGAGGAACAACAACTTCTGACTACTAGCATGGGTTCCAAAGGATAAACTTGAAAAATTATTCCTTATCAACACAAAACAAATATCAAATTAAGATGGCTATATTTATACTCTATAAGCCTATAGGTTATAATTATATAAAGAAGTCACATAAGCTACACTGTATTTTCTTCTTAAGGATGACCAGAGTGATGAATAATGAAAGCAACACACATACCGGAGTTTCTGTAGTGGAGGTGGCTGGCTGCTGCAAGGACTGTGGGCGAGACTCTTCTGACTGAGTCCTAACCAATCCACTGCCATGGCCTTTTACAGTATCACCATTGGTAACTGGAGGGTGTTGCTGGGTCAAAGCAGCTTTTAATCTCTGAAATGCAAACGCCATTAAAAAAAAAAAAGGTCCCTATGTTATATACAATTTAATTCTCAAAGTACTCTTTGTTTAACCCAAAGACAGTGCTTGCCAAGGAACACTAAGTACATTGGCCTTTCCATTGCTTTCATTTACTTTATTTCACTGGATTACAGTAAACATCAACATGACAACCTGAGGTTTGGAAAGCTTCTCCGATGCGCTATCTGGTACAACTGTAGGACTTTATACTTTGTGTACTTATTTCTAAGAAGACCTAAAAAATGAAAATACAGTATCTGAACATAGCTAGCCTTGTTAAACTAAAAGATGTAATGTTAACTACTATGTATGTTTTGATGCGTACCCTAAGCCCATACCTCTTATCAGGCTTTGCCCAGATTCGACTTGGCTTTATCTGACCTCTACTTTCATGTTTTTAATGTCTACTTGTATGATAACTTCATGTTCCACTTTAAAACTTATTTTATTTATTTTGTGTGTGTGTACTTGTCATATAACTCAGAAGGAACAGGTTTCCTCCTTTCACCATAGATTCCAAAGTTGAAAACACTTTAACCAGATGAGCTATCATAGCAATTTGATGCCGCATTTTTTAGGCTACCATTAGAATCTGTCATACTGAAGAACTTAAAAATTTAAATCTATGGTCTTCCTCTTTTCTACTAGGAAGACCACTCCCTCTATCCTTTAGGATTTATTTATGTGTGTGTGTGTGCACACATGCCTGTATGTATGTACATGATGTTGTGTGCCTAGTACTCATGAAGGACAGAAGAGGGCATTGGATCCCCTGTAATGGAGTTACAGGCTAGTTGTAAGCTGCCATGTGGTTGATGGAAACCAATCTAGGTCCTCTAAAAGAGAAGCAAGTGTTCTTAACCACTAAGTCATCTCCCTAACTCTGGAAAATCTTTCCTTCTACTTTATTTTGCCAGTAACTGAATTAGACCTCATGAACATTGATAGTATGACAAATCCAGTATTATTGATACATTCTTTATAAAGATACAACGTGAACTAGGCTAGGTAGTACATGCCTTTGATCACTAGGGAGAGTCAGAGACAGTTAAATTTCAAGGCCTCCCTCGCTTCACACACACACACACACACACACACACACACACACACACACACACGCACGCGAGCATACACACCACCAATGAATGAATGAATGAATGAAATTTGAATGAAGTTTATTCTATAGTTGCATGCCATCATTTTATCTACTAATCAGATAATAAGCTCTTTAAAGCAAGGGTTATCTGTATCCTTTAAAACAAACTAGTTCAATGATTAATAGAAACATGATTATATATATATGGTGACCTCAGAGACTTGGAGCCATTTTTGCTGACATTGTTCTCAGTAACTGCAATCTAGATAAGCCTCAAATATCTGAATCAGAGATATTTTTACTATCCCTCACTCCCTTCCTCCCCCCAAAAAATAAATCCAGGGCTTTATGAATGCTACATGTCCATTCTACCACTGAGCCCCACCTCAGTTTCTACATTTTTCTTAAGAAACTTAATGCATGTATTTGAAGAAAAAGAGTTCTTTATATACATGTGGATCTGTGTGTAAGAGTCATGTAGTTGATCTAGTGCTTTACAAACTTGCTAGATGTAAATATAACTGTATAGGATGTTAAATGTTAAACAGATCATTGGCAACTATTACTCAGTGCTCTCTCTGAGGATCCAGGCATAGATGCTCAAGGAGAGCTTTTCAAAGAGGTTCCTAAATAATTCAAGAATTGTTTTCATTTTTTCCAACTAACACAACTTATAAAATTCTACAAAGATCCAAAACTTAGCAATTTCTTCGTTATATATGGACCATAATCCATAATAACAGATATATAAAATGTCACCAGACTTCACCTGAGATCATTATATATGTATTTTAGTAGGCATTTCCTCTTTAGTTGGATACCAGTCCCACTTTTACAGATTAGATAACTAACCATCATTTGACTCAAGGTCATATAGCCACTAAGTTCAATTACTAGGTCTCAACAGACCTAGTACACCATGTTATACCGTCCTCAGTATCACTAGAAAACACAGAGAACAGAAAAGATCACCTGAGACTACATAGTTTAATTATTCAAATAAAAACATTGGGGACTGAGAATGACAAGCATTAACACTGCCAACTGCTGAACCACATCACCCAGATCAAGTGTGTTTCTTTCTCTTTCCTGGCTGATTTAATGAATGTCAAAAGCACAATGTTGCAAGGTTCCAGCATCTTCATTGGTCAGCACATATAATAATGTATTATACAACAAAACCACAAATTTATATTTAACTCCCTCAAACTACAACCTTATGCAAATCATCAATCTTTTAAGTCTTAAATATCTTCAATTAGAAAATTAGTGATAATTTACTTGTAGGAATTGAAGCAAAAATTAATTATAATATGCAAAATTAGCTGACCTACAACTGGATTTCTTAAATTATTATTTCCTTATTTCTTTTATTATTAAAATTATGTTTATTTATTTTGTGTGTATGCACATCCATACCATCGGAGCACAGATGAAGGTCAGAAGACCACTTGTGGGAATTGGCTCTCTCTTTCTAGTAAGTGGATCCTTGGCATCAAACTCAAGTGGTCAGGCTCAGTATTAGGTGCCTTTATCCACTGAGCTACCTCATTAGCAGGTTTCCTTATTTCTTATAAATAAATAAATAATAAATAAATAAAGCTACAGAAGTCTGCAGGTTCTCAGCATAGGGGCAAAGAATTGGGAGAGTTGAGTTTATACAAATGTTTGTTTTCCAATGTACTTGGAGATCATCGGAAGCACTGGTCTGGCCTAACAGTCTGCACATAAATAATGTCCAAACCATGAATCTAGCTGTGATCACTGGTCCCCTCCCTCTTCTAAGCAAACTGAAATAACATTAATAACAAATACACAAAAATAAAACTAATAACAGGCAGGATAATGCTAAGTGGATGGATTAAAACAAAGCAGATAACTAACCAAATTAGTAACGGACAGAAGTGTTACAAATTAGTAACACTTAGGAAAATGTTCAAGAACACAAGGCAGAAAGATAAAAGCTGGAAAACAGCAGTGTAGGTTACATCACATAAACAGAGCAGAGAAGACTCTGGGGAGATGGTCAATCTTCAGATTTATGCCTTGCAACAGAATATTAGACATTAAAACATAAATATGAGTAAATAGTCTAATTTATGCTGGAGCTTCATTTCTGGATATAAAATGTATAATGTATTCAGAGGTTGAGCTTACTACTAGATTTTGTAATGGCAAAACATTTTTAAAGTCCTTAGGTAGAAAACATCATAGAATTTAAGAGCATTTAAAGTTTTATAGTGAAGAGCTTAACTCAGAATTAATGAAATACAGTAACTACACATAGGGGAGTGTGAAGTACATAAACACCACTCTCTTGAATAATCTTTAGTAGGGCAAGTTACTGCCATCTGAGCATTTACAGCAGCATCAGTATTCATTCATTATCCTCTCTGACTGCCCTAGGGTATACAGTACTCATCCAGTGAGGAAGCACTAATGTTTGCTCCATGCTGTTACATTGATTACAATGGGACTGACTTATAAAGTGTGCCATTGGGTATAGAATACAAAAAAGAGATTTAAGGGTTAATTAACATTGCTCTCAACTGTCGATTTTTAAAATTACACAAAAGTGCATGTAAGCTTAAAAAAATAGATTAAGCAAGGTGATGAAAGTAGTCAGTAAACTTTCACACCAACTGACAGAGATATCTAAAATTTACCCATATTCAATTGTTTTGATATTTTAAAGGCCAAATACCTTTGCTAAAAAAATTAATGCAAATCTAAATATAATGGACATTTGATTTACAAACAGACCTTTGGGATGGGCAGAGATACAGAAATTAATCATCATAATAAAAGTGAAAAAACTTCCTGAAGACTGAAGTTTCTTCTCAAAAAATCACTGACTGAGTTAGGATAGAGATAAAAGGAGAAATTCCATTGACTGGCAATTCAGTATTTTAAACAAGAGCTTTGCAAAAAGAATTTTAGCCTAGTATTAAGTATTCAAAGTATATCTGCAATCAATTAAGTTTCACATACTGCTAAGTACATACTAAGATCACTATTTCTCTCAAAAGAGAAGCTTAATATAAGTAAATAAAAAGTGAGTATCTAAAGAAATAAAGGTTGATCACTTAAATAAGATTTAAAATTCTTATAATCTCCAATATGTGCAATAAAACCAGGGTATAGTTTTAATTTTAAGGTAAAGGTATTCACTGTTTCAAAGAATAAAACATTTTTAAGAAGCAAACAAATGTGTGTTTACAGTTAACTTTTCATGATATAAATTTCGATTGCTATACTTAAAAGTTTTTTTCCTTAAGAGACAGATTAGACCAATTAAAGGACAAATAGCTTGCTGCACAGACCCACCTATTTTACACACTCATTCAGAGGTGTCTGCTTTAAAAAAAAAGTTATTTATGTTCTATGTTTATGTAGCACCTGAAAATAAATGTTATCACATCTGTCAGAATTCAAAAGGAACAAACTCCATCATAGTTCAAAGAAAAAAGATAATGTGCTCTCGGAACAATGTATGAACAAGTCAGATCCATATTTCACAAGTGCCATAGAAGCTCATCAGAGTGATAACCCTCCTCCTCTAGGGTGTTATCCTACCATCTGCTGCTGTATTACTTATCTTTATTTTGCAACTAATTAACAGCATAATCTTCTAAATTCAGCAAGTTAATTATCATTATTGTAGTCTTTGCAGTATCATCAGTCCTCATGAAGTCTTGTCTTCCTACCCCTAGAGAACACATGAAAATGAAGTCGGTAGGGAGAGGGTCTGTTTCTTCAGTGTGGGCTCATTAGGTGTTTGCTGATTAGCTCTGCATGCAGAGACAGGTCAGAAGAATTCTGCTGAACATGAGGTTCCATGCAGGGCCCAGCTAAGTTTATGTAGGTTTCTGAACATTTGCCAAGATGCCCTCTGTCAGCTTTTAGTAGAAACCCCCTGCAGAAAAACCACTGTGTGCAAAGATATTTCTTGGTTTGTCACACAAGTCTTAAAGAAAACACAGTGGAAGAACTCACTTTATAAAACCTGAACAGAACTCGAAGGTGATTAACATCTTACTCTAAGGAGTGTTTTTTTTTTCTTTTTAAATTATAAACATTCAGGAAAGTTACATTTATTAAAAGAGTAATATAAAAATAATTATTTATGGTTTATGGAGTTAGTGATAAATCCCTTAAGCCTAAATTTCATGAGACCTAGTTTAATTTTGTAGAAATTCATAGATTCTGAGGATTCTTCTACAGTGTTTAAAAGTACTAGATAAACATAGATATTTGTGAGTCTCTACTTATTTCTATATCACATTTTTAGTTTGCTAGAAGACAAGAAGCTTACTAAACTGGAGACTGAAATTTATGCTTTAAGAAAAATTATTACATTTATTTACTTATTGTCTTTGTGTGTACATATGGATGTGTGGAGGTCAGAGCTGGCTCTGTCCTTCTCCTAGGTAAGTCTCAGGGATCAAACTCAGGTTATCAGTTTTGATGGCAAACACTTGAGTCACCTGACTGGCCTCTGTGGTCCTTGAAAAGTTAATTTCAGAAGGGCTTGGTGGCACACACCTTTAATCCCAGCACTCTTGAGGCAGAGGCAGGAGGATCTCTGAATTGAAAGCCAGCTTAGACAAGCCAAGGCTGAATTCCAGGACAGCCAAGGCTACACAGAGAACCCATATCTTAAAACACACACACATACACACACACACACACACACACACACACACACACACACACCCCGGAAATTTCAAATAGGCAAATTATACTTTTTTGGTATCACTGAGAACCAGGCTATCCTTGAATTTTTTTCCTTTCTTTGCTTCACATTTGGCTACTGTGGGATTTCAGGTTAAAATGTTTAGACCTAAGACCGATTTAGTTGTATTATTTTATTGTCAGCATTAAGACAATTTTAATTAAGCTTTAAAATGATACTAGGATTTTTAAGAAAAATCAAGCCTTGCTATGTTGAGCAGAAATTAGAGAACTTAGGAAAGTTTCTCAGATAACTAAAGTAAAACATACTGAGTTTATAGAAGTACACTAAGTTTTAAATTAATTACATTTTAAAATGCAGTCATGACATAATTGTGCTTGGAAGTTACTTTGAGAACTTTTAGAACTGTTTTCAAAATAATGCAAACTGTTTTACTGTATCTTAGTATAAATTGTTTTTAGTCCCTCAATAATTTTTGTGCATAAAAGTCATCACTAAGTAGTAGCAACACACACCTTTAATCCCAGTGTTCAGGAGGCAAAAGGCAGATGTCTGTGAGTTCAAGGACAGCCTGATGTACAGAGCAAGTTCCAGGACAGCTAAAGGTACTCAGAAAAACCCAGTCTCAACCAACCACCAACCAACCAACCAACCAAATACTTACCTGAATATAACAAAACAACAAAATCCAAATATCTGATTCATAGAATATAAGTCTAATGCTCTGGGTTTTGAAAACAAATCAAAATTCCATTCTAGAAGACAGACCTCTTGACTGTCTCATTATTACCAGAAATATATCCAAGAAAAAAATTTTCATAATTTATGATCTTCCTAGATGAATGTCTTAGTACCTATAAAATGTTTGTTACATAAATAGTAAAGGACAGAAATTGCTGTAAATCAAATGTCTGAAGTTCTCACAACAAAATGGGAAGTTCTCACACCATGATCAGAATAGGAATCAGTAAGAATTAAGTTGGAGGTCCCCAAATATTTGAAAATTACATAATATATTTCCACTTGTCAAAGAAATCAAAGTGAAAATTAGAAGATTCATCATGATGAAAATGTAGTAAATCAAACTTGGTGAATACAAGAAAATGTATAGCTATAAGTGCCTATAGTAAAAAGTAAAACATTTTCAATAAATGACATAGGCTTCTACTGTAAGAAGCGAGAACAGAAGAAAAACTTAAAAGAATATAAATATAGCTTTATGAAAAATAAAGTGAGCAGCTCACACTAGTGTCTGGTGTCAAAGGTAGAGACTGCTTCAAGTTTGAGGTCAACTTGCATTTTAGGCCAGCCTGGTGAGAACTTATCTCAAAAAATTCAAGCTGTAGATTAATAGAAAAACATTTTTTAAATGGATGGGATGGAGCTCAGTTTGTAGAGTGTTTGCCTTACATGCATGACGTTCTAGGAATGATTCTTGGCACCATATAAAGAACATGATTGCTTTTCTAGTGCTGGAATAATGTTTATATGTACTGTGTGAAGATATGTTTTCCTTGCCTGCCTAAGGCACCTTCCGATTGGTCAAAATATAAAGTCTATGGCCTATAGCCTATAGCCTATAGCAACAGGCAAAATAGTAATGTGGGACTTTTGGACAAAGCGAGGAACTCTGGGAAAGTCAGGTGTGGCAGGATTCACCATCGAGATGAGGAGGAAGACGGACATGTGAAACTGAGGAGAGGTAACTCTTCATGTGGCAGAACCTAGATTAATATAAATGGATAATTAAGTCATGAGCTAGTTGGGAGCCAGACTAGCTTAAGGCCTAGGTATTCATAAATAAAAACCAGTTTTTGTGTCATTATTCAGAGCATGGGCAGGCATAGAAAAGCCCTTATGGTCACATTGAACACTTAGGTGGTAGAGGTATGAGGATTAGAAATTCAAGGTCATCCTCACCACATAAAACCAGGAAAGAGTAAATGTGTATCAGACTCAGCAATTGTGTTCTTCAGGTATTTTGTTCACTAAGCATTTGTGAGGCAGTGGATTCATTTTCTACCACTACAGATTATATTTCAAGACAAGAAAACAACAAAAGTTTACTCATAATAGCTCAACACTGGAAACTAAATGTACATCACTGAAAAAATGGACAAAAAAATTGTAATACGATCACACAATGAAATATTACTCTGCAATAAGATGAAGTTATGATATGTTTATCAACATGGATAAATCTCAGATATATATATATATATATATATATATATATATATATATATATGCTGAGCTACAAACGAAACAGTAAATAATTGAGTCTATTTATACTAAATTAGAATTTTTGGTGCCAAACCACAAAACAGAGATAATTAGAAAACTTTCTGGGGGCTGGGGAGATGGCTCAGTGGGTAAGAGCACCCGACTGCTCTTCCGAAGGTCAGGAGTTCAAATCCCAGCAACCACATGGTGGCTCATAACCATCCGTAATGAGATCTGACTCTCTCTTCTGAAGTGTCTGAGGACAGCTACAGTGTACTTACATATAATAAATAAATAAATAAAAATCTTTAAAAAAAAAAAAAACAAAGAAAACTTTCTGGGTATATGTTCATGGTCTATATGATAACAAAAGCATATATTATACAAATGGACATATTTATCAGAACTTTGTAGTTACAAGTCACTTATTTGAATATATACAAAATTTGCATTAAAATTATGAAACAATTAAGTGGAGGTTAGGTACAGGTAAAACCTAAATGACAGTATATAACAAATGAAGCTGGGTGAAAGGTACATGCTAGTCTATTATATTTCTTGCTCACTTTTATATATCTTGCATATACAAAAATTTCCATCAATAAAAATGTAAAAACCAGGCTAGAGATATGGCTCAGCAATTAAGAGCATGCAATGTATGTTTTCCCATAAGATAATTTTCAGCACCCAAATCAGGTGGCTCACTAGCATCTGTAACTCTAGCTCTAGGGGATCTGGTGCCTCTGACCTCCAAGGCATCTGCACAAACACATACACAGACAGACACATACACACAATTAAAAACTAAATAAATACTAAAAAAAAAAAATTAAAGCAGGAGTAGTGGGGGAATGCACTAACGAGATGGTTCGGTGGATAAAGTACTTGCCAGCGCCTATAAATCCAGGCTGGGGCTGTGGGAATAGGTGGACTCCAGGGCTTGTTGGCTACTAGTCTAGCTCAAACACCCAACTCCAGATCTAGTGAGAGGTCTTGTCTAAAAACAAGTGTGGTGGAGAGACACAGGACATGCTCTCTGGCCTCCACACATGCATGTGTGCATGGGCACACACATCTACTTATATGTGAGCATACATAAAACTTAAAAATAATTTTTAAAAAAATTTAATCAAAATTAAGGGTATACGTAAATAAAAGCATATTTACTTTTCCAACGAAAATTCTAGTAAGAAATTTAATTGGATTGTTAAATTTCAGTGGGTCATTCTGCCTCCCCCAATTTTTAACTAATGATTTACTGTTAACTTTAACAGACGACAGAATTATAGTCTAATAGCCAAAAGAATTTCTTTTAGTGTCGGGTTCCTCTTGGATCAGTTTGTGGGATAAAAGCTGCACTGATTGTGTGCATGTGAGCATGTCCTGATACATGCACCTCAACAGACCCTTTATTCCTATTCTACACAACTTTTATTTTCTGCATGCATGGCAAATTAAACACACTTTCTCATCATTAACACTCCATATTTAAGTAGAAAACACATAACAGAACACAAACAGAATACATCCCCAGTGAAGGTCTTCTGTCATTAAATACAAAAGATTTAACTCAGTAATTTAACAGGATTGACCTAAATGTTCTAAAAATGTGAAAACTTTTGTCTCTTCAGCTTTTGATTTCTTCTCTCAGCACAATCAGTATCTAGATCATTTATGAACCTCAATCATCCTTTATCCTTGTAATATACAAGTTTTACAGAAAAGTTATCATGTGCAAATTTCAGATGATTTGAATGAACAAATAGCATATAAAAAAACTAAGCTGTATAACAAGAAATATTCTTATGTGTGCAAATTGTTATTACCATAGTACTTAACAAAGAATTGAAGTAAATAAGAATCTAGCAATGGGCTGGGCAGTGGTGGTGCACACCTTTAATCCCAGCACTCGGGAGGCAGAGGCAGACGGATTTCTGAGTTTGAGGCCAGCCTGGTCTACAAAGTGAGTTCCAGGACTGCCAAGGCCACACAGAGAAACCCTGTCTTGAAAAACCAAAACCAAAAAAAGAATCTAGCAATGGTTATCTATTATTTACTAAGATGTATTAATTGATATTAAGAAAAATTATCACTGAATCATTAATAGACTACAGATCGTCTATCACACTGATTTAGATAAATATGAGACATTTTTTTATGCCCCCCTCAAGAATGTTAAGACAGTTTATGGGATCTGAATTAAGAAAAAATTCTAGGAATGAAAGCTTATTAATCGTTTTACTTTACAGATAAGAAAACTGAATTTCAGAAAAGTCCAAGCCATGCTGGGCCTAGTAATACAGACCTAAGTTGAGGCAAGAGGATCCCAAGTTCAAAGCCTATATAGGCAACAGAGTGAGGTCAAAGCCAGCCAGGGAAACTTAGTGAGACCCTGTCTCAAAACAAAACAAAAAGTCGGGGGTTAAGATGTAGCTAAGTAGCAGAGTACTTGCCTAGCCTGTATGAGGGAAAAGAACCAAAGGATGGCAAATACAGAATTAGGATTAAAATAAAAACTTATCTGATTTCTAATCTATAGCTCTTTTTTAAAAAAATATTTTATGATTTAATTATTTTATGCATTCTGATGTTTTGTCTAAATGCATGTCTGTGTTAAGGTGTTAGATCTTCTGGAGCTGGAATTACAGACAGTTGTGAGGTACCTTGTGGGAACTGGGAACTTAACTTGGGTTCTCCCTCCATGACCTCTGCATTAGCTCCTTTCCCTTGCCCTGCTTGAGTTCCAGTCCTGACTTCTTTGGTGATGAACAGCAGTATGGAAGTGTAAGCCGAATAAACCCTTTCCTCCCCAACTTGTTTCTTGATGTTTGTGCAGGAATAGAGACCCTGACTAAGACAAACTGGTACCAGCAGAGTGGGGTATTCCTCTGACAACCTGACCATATTTTGGGGAGGACTGTGGAAGGACTTTGGAACTTTGGCCCAGAAGATCCATTTGCTGTTAAGAGCTCTGTGAGATGTTGTGTAGGAGCTTGGAAGATAATGTTGACAACAGTGCAGAAAAATGGAGGCCTGGTTTGTGAAATTTCAGAGGGAAAATTAGAAACTCTTTTCAGGGCCATTGCTATTTTGGATTGTGAAGATTCTGTGGTTCTGGTTAGCTGGGGCTGAAGAATCAGCTGTGATTAACAAGATACCAGAATGTGTTCCAGAGATAGCCAAGGTTGTACTCCTGCTGCAGCGGGGCTTGGTAATATGTAAGGGTAACCCAGGGGGTACTGGCTTTAAAGGCATGAAGGGGTCGGGTCATGCAGAGCAGCTGAGGCTCGGCACTGTGAGAGGCCATGGAAGGCCATTGGTGAAGGTGCAGCCTCAGTTGCAATTGAGGGCCCAGGACTGAAGGGGTCATGCAGTGTTTTAGAGATGCCAGTACCATGAGATGACCACCAAGAACAGCAGCAGTGGAATACAGGCATCTGGAGCCTAGAGGAGGACGCGTGTGCTACAAAGGGCATGGCTGGAGAAGTGACCCAAGCCCTTGGAGGTGCCCAGAAGATTGTGAGTTGGATCCCAGACATTGGATGGTTGGAGATTGATTTTTGCTTTTGATTGTGACTGTGCCCTGATATTTTCACTCTTGAAGGAAGAAACTATTTTTGTGAACCCCACAGTTAAGAGACTTTTAATTGTAAAAAGACTTTGGATTTTAAAAGAGATGGATATTTTAAAGAGATTGAAATTTTAAGACTAAGTAAAGACTGTGGGACTTTTAATGTTATTCAGAGCCAGTGCCTTAACCAGTTAACCATCTTTCCAACTCCTTTTTTTGTTTGTTTTTTGTTTTTGTTTTTCGAGATAGAATTCTCTGTATAGCCCTGGCTGATCTGGAACTTACTCTGTAGAATAGGCTGGCCTAGAACTCAGAAATCCGCCTGCCTCTGCCTCCCAAGTGCTGGATTAAAGGTGCGTGCCACCACCGCCCGGTTTGGCCTAACTTTTTAAAGAATACAAATACCATAATGTTGAAAGCACAAAAGAAAAATAAGGTTTTCCTTTTAATTGCATGTATGTTTTCTAACTGGCATACTAGTTAGAGAACTTTGTGTAAGTGCTCAGCACTGCTATCAGAGCGCCTGCTTAACTTCAGCTGTAGTATTTATTTAGAACCTCCACCAGGAGTTTAACGCATAGACCAAACCACAAGCAACAGACACTAGAATTTTATTTCCAGCTCACCCTTTATACTTAAAGTATCATAAGCCAGTCACTACTCTAATGGAAGCTTTTCTTTTCCAAATTTCTGGTTCTTCTATAGTGAAATATAGCCCACAACTTTATAAAATGGTGGCCTTAATTTAAAAAAAAAGAAAAAAAAGAGAGAGACTCAATAAATGTTCAATAAAAAATCTGCTTACCATTTTTGCTTCTGACTGGACTGGTTGAGGAGAGGAAGGGCCTGGGATTCCTGGAACACTAGGCACCATGGTGACTGGCCGAACAAGCTGTGAAAAACATATTTAAAATAACTTTGATTCAGTATTTATAAAACAAGATGTACCTTTTTTATTACATATGACTCTTAATTTGTAACTTTGGATTTAGAAAATTTATCTTTCAAAAGTTGTCAATTTCTCTGAAATAATAATCTCCATGTTTTAACCTTTCTCAAAGGATTGTATTCTCCTTCCCAATCTACCTGCAAGGATCAAAACCAAGGTCTTGGGCATATGAGTCAAGTGCTCTATTATAAAGCTCTATCACTACCCACTTTTGTTTTTTTGAGATGGGATTTCATAAAGTTATTTTGGATGGCTTTGCACCCACTCTGTAGTCCAGGTTAGCTTGTCGTCTTAGCCTGTTAAGTAACTGGGGTAAGAGGCCTGTGTCAGTTGGCCTGGCTTTAACTTCCTTTTTATAAACCCATAATATTCAAAGTGACTGATACAAAAATGTGTAGATTATCTTTTACATTCCAATTTTGCAATTAAAAGGACTACCAAATCTGTGACAATAAAAATTAAAATAATTTCAACACAAACTGTAATTTATTAAAATAAGTACATGAATTTTCTAAAATGTATGTGCACTGATGTATTAATGTACTGTGTACTAACATAGAAGCCGGTGCCCCCTGATAATGCCTCAGGTGATACTTTAACAGGGTTTGCCACTTTCGCTTTTCACTTTAGAAGAGTAAGGTTAATTAATCTCTTTTTTTCATTACAAGTTGCCGTTAATACAGGCACATTCAAAAGGATAATCATTTTATCTCAAATACAAAGCAAGAATGTTTCCTGCTTTAAAAATATCTTCAAAAAAGAGAAAGCAAACCTTTCCCCGAGTCTTCACTAAGACTTTTAAGTAATGCAATTTGAATAACACGGTTCTGTTTAAAGAAGAAAAATATTTTGGAAATACCTCAATCAATGATAATTTGGACATTTAGATTACTTAAAAATTCCAGCACTCATGTGGAGAGGCAGGTGGATCTCTGTGAGTTCAAGGCCAGCCTGGTCTACATAGTTCCAGACCAGCCAGTGCTATATAGTGGGATCCTGCTTCAAAACTGGAAGAAAGGAAGGAAGGAAGGTAGGAAGGTAGGTTGGAAGGTTTTTTAAATAAACTTAATACTTAATATGTTACTAATTTTGTTGAGGAGCATATCCAAACCACAAATTTTAGAATGTTGCTACAAGTAAGCTTTAAAAAATAATCTCAAAAAGCTATATACTGGGCTGGTGAGATGGCTCAGTGGGTAAGAGCACCCGACTGCTCTTCCGAAGGTCCGGAGTTCAAATCCCAGCAACCACATGGCGGCTCACAACCATCCGTAATGAGATCTGACACCCTCTTCTGGAGTGTCTGAAGACAGCTACAGTGTACTTACATATAACCAATAAATAAATTTAAAAAAAAAAAAAAAAAAAAAAAAAAAAAAAGCTATATACTAAAGGATTATACCACATGAATCAACACTATTTATCCATGTAATAATAAAATTTTTACATTTCTTTACTTTGCATATATGTTTCCACATACATGTCATGGCACACATATGGAGGTCAGAGGACAATTGCTGGCATTGGTTCTCTTCTTTTGCCATGTGGGACATGGAGACTGGAACAAAGGTTGTCAAACTTGGTGACAAGTATCTTTATCCACTGACACATCTCACTAGTCCCGGGGGGGGGGAAAAAAACAACAACAAAACCCTCCAACTATATTCATTACATGAATGACTAAGGCTTAAAGTATTCTTTAAGAAAGTTTCAAATTATATATGTATCATAAATAATTTAGGGAAAATGAAAATAGTATGTTTTAGACAACTTTGCTAGATATCTAAAAGTTCTTTTCAGGATGAAAATGTAAAATGTTGGAAGACTAATTTGAAAGTATGAATAAAACTATTTTTGTGAAATATGATATGAAAAAGAAAATTTTCATCATTTCAAATACAGTGCTTTTACATAACAATTTAATCTTTCCAATTGTGTGTACATGTATTTATCTATGGGTGGGCATGTGTGCCAAGTTCTCACATCTTCTATGGCAGGAGCAATAGTCAGTTGTGAGCCATCTGCAATGGGTGCTGGGAACTGAACTCATGTCCTCTGCAACAACAGTGCAAGCTCTTAACCACACAGCTCCAGCATTTTTTTTTTTTTTGGTTTTTTCAAGACAGGGTTTCTCTGTATAGCCCTGGCTATCCTGGAACTCACTCTGTAGACCAGGCTGGCCTTGAACTCAGAAGTCCACCTGCCTCTGCCTCCCAAGCACTGGGATTAAAGGCGTGCGCCACCACCGCCTGGCCCAACATTATGTTTTTAAATGTTCACTAGACAACTCAATATAGTTAATTACTTTTTCTTTATTTCCCAAAATTTGAGTATTTAGTGTGTTTCTCATAAAACTTTTTTTTTTGGATTTTCTCACAACAGTAACCCAGGCTGGCCTAAAATGTATTATTTAGCTGAGGCTAGCTATGACCTTCTTCTGACCCTATCTTTATCTGTTGACTATTGGGATTCCTGGCATGTGTCATCAGGCCAAGATATGAATGTTTGGACTTTAACATGCCTGGGCCACTAAACTTCATGTAACCATAAAGGACAAGTGTGTTTTTTGAAGAATTTTTATAACTATAAACACCATAGCTATTTGCCAGCATTCCAAAACAAGTATCTTAAGAAATATTTGAATTTCATAAACCTAGTCAAACTGGAGTGAGGTGAATCAAGAAATAATGCAATAAGAATACAGAAAACAAGAGTGGGCTGGGGGTAAAGAAAGGTTTCAATCCAATTATGTTTGCCTAGAATATTATAGTCGATTACAGGTAATGATGAATAAATACTACTCCCAATTAATAAACACTTGATAAATTCCATTTTGTAAGCCAATCAAGCAGTTCAAATATATTTTCTGGTTATTTTACCCAGACCAGTTTAGATACAAAGACTTAAATTTAAATGGTCTAACTTTCCAACTTACTGGGACTGCAGCTGGAACATGCACATTAGAACTTGTAATTGATGCAGGAATAGCAACGGGCATGGTTTGTCCATTAGGAAGATGTAAGAGAAGAGGAAATGGGCCTGGTACAGGACTAAGAAAAACAAAACAAGGGAAAAATGTAAAGATCCATACCAACCACCTCTGCAAAGTAACAGTCTTTTCCCTCCTATTGCTTAAAAATAAGTTTTCTAACCTTAAAAGGGCAAATTACAAAACTTAGATATTTTTAATTGCATCTTAAATGCATAATCTATGTAAGAGTGTTTTTTTTAAAAAGCCTGGGGAAAAATCATGGATTTCCAATTTGTGAAATGAGAAAATTTCTCATCAGAAAGGTCTTGGGAGTTACTTTTAAGAACTGAGACAAATGTCATCTTGAAATGGAATAGCTTTGTTTTGTGTCAAAAACCATAAAAGTAAGACCATCTTAAACTTATAGTCTATTTTCATTATTTTAGCTAAGATTTAGATATTTATTGTCCAATGTGTTAGATAATATTATTTTTAAAATATTAAAAGTTTCCAAAACCCAAGACAGACAGATCTCTTTCTCCTTTTTTCTCTCGTGTAGCGCGCGCGCGCACACACACACACACACACACACACACACACACACACACACACACGTTTTAATTCAAGTAATTAAATATCCTAGGGAAAACCATAAAAAAACAAAACAAAACAAAAAACCCTAACAACTCATGTACAGTCAGTGAGTGACTGGAATCACTTACACAATTGGCCTGTTAGAGGATGGTGCCTGGGTGATTACAGTACTTGAGGTTGGTGAAGGTACTGCTTGTTGAATAATTACACTTGAGTCAGAACTTGTGAGCAGCACATTGGGAACCTGTAATGATGCTGGACGAACGATAGCTGATGTGGGCTGTGCAGTTTGTGCCAATGGTACTTCCTATTTAATTTTAAGATAAATAAAGGGTAGTATTTAAAAACGCAAGTTAATTCATGTATCCCAGTGAACAGAATGTAACACATTTATGAAAGCAACCACTAGATAATACTTAATGCCTCTACAAGTAAATTAATATCTAAAGTTAATTGAAAATATCTAAGCAGTTGTAAAGTTCAAATGTAATTCTTAAAATTTAAAAAAAAAAACCCCAAATCTGTGTTTTTGGTTCAATGTGTTTATTACTCTAAAATAAATTAGGCTGGGCTACTTGGCAATGTTTCTGTGAGAATTTCAGTAAGAAATACAAATACAATTTACTGTCAGTAATCAAAAATCAAAACCTGCAAGGGATTGTCCTATCCTATTTGCTTATTGTATTACAAAATCAAGAAACTGATCCAGCAAGATAGTGCTATGACTTAAACAATTTGGTGTTCAGATGTGGTGGTGATGCACGTCTTTGATCCCAAGGAGACAGAGGCAGGTGGATCTCTGAGTTTGAGGCCAGCCTGGACTATAGAGCAAGTTCCAGGACAGCCAAAGCTACACAGAGAAGTTCTGTCTCAAAAAAACAAAACAAAACAAACAAACAAACAGAAATGTTTTAAGACATTTTAAATTAAGAAAAAAAAAAGTCTGCTAATCTCAGGTAGTTTTTCATTTGGTAACATTAATTTTCTAGTATCAAAAGACCAAGTGAGTCATACAAAATTAGCAGGTAGAGCTGAGAGCTTTCCAAACTAAAGAGAAATAGAATTTATGAATCAGCCAGGATGATTGTTAAAATATTTCCTATTTTTTCAGATTACAAAAGAGATGAGGGCCTTACCCAGAACTCCCTAACTATTGTATCCTTTTGAACTGGCCTTTATATAGCTACTTTCAGTTGGAGTCTTAGTAAGATACTAGGAAGGAGAAATTAGTAGCATTGTAACTACAGTTTTCAGCACATCTAAAAACTTCCAACTCAAGAACTAGTGAGCAGAATGACAATGAGTAAAACCATCACAGAAACTTCCTACCAGAAAGGACATTAAACATTCTACAATAAATAATGATTTAGCAGAGGGTAAGGTAGAGCTGGGCACTGTAATAGTGAGGAAGAAAACCTTGCAAAAAGAAATCTGATCTGATATTGAAAGAATCAAGAAGAGGCAGGCTATAGAGAAGGGGGAATGCTAGGCAGGAAAACCTTACAATATTTGATGGATAGAGAGAGCAGGAAACGAGGATGGATGAGTAGACAGTCAAATCAATGAGGCTTTTCCTAAGGAATAAATATAAATTATCTTCAAGAGCAAATTGCTAGAAGATTTTCAGCAGAGAAGAATGACTCAATAAATTTTTAAGTTCCCACACTTAGAACTAAGAGAAGCAGATCAAAAATAGAAGCAGGTTTGAAAGGAAATTTAGCCTGGTATGGTTGGCATGCATACAGTCCCAGCAACCTGGGGAAACTCACACAGAGGATTATTAATATGAAACTAGCTTGGGAAACATAAAGAAACTTTGTGTTTTGCAAGAAAAATAGAGGGAAGGGGAACCCTCAGTAGTCTTAAGTGCGTGCTTGGGGCTCTCATGCCATTCTCAGCACTGGAGTAGGGAGAGAGAGAGAAGCCGGGTAGTAGTGGTACAACTGATAGATGACAGCTAAGACAATTACACTGAACACAAAAGTGGTATGAACCTTATTCAAAACATGCTTGGTAAATGAAGATTTGCTATTGGTTTCAAAGTCAAGGTAGAAAATATAGAACTAAAGGTGACACCTAAATGCTTTGCTTAAATAAGTAGATAGATGCACATTTCCCTTTCTTTTTTTTGTTGGAAGGTGCAGGAAGGGTATTGGAAATGAGAGGCAGGTCTTGCTACATAGCCCAGAAAGTTTTAGCAGTACAGGCTAGCCTTGAATGTGCAATACTCCTGACACTACCTTCCTAGTGCAGGAATTACAAGGACATACTACCACCATGCATGGGTAGAGAAAATTTTCTCAGAGGAGAAAAATGAGGACAGAATTAAGGGCTTAGTTTCAGACATACTGAGATGTTCCCTAGACAAAGTAAAGGAGATGACAACAGAGAAACTGTATTCAGCAATCAGGAGAGATACCTTGGCTGATGTAAATTTGGGAATTACTAATTTATAGTTTCTATTACAATTCTTGATGGAAATCCCTAAAAAGAAAATTAGAACAGAGGAGGTCCCGAACTGATTTTCCACAACTTAGTGGATCTATGTACTACCTAAAAGAAATTAATGACTAAGGAATGCAGAAGCAGCACCCCTAGAAGGTGATAAACTAGCCACAAGAATGAAAACTGGAAAATATAAAGGGAAAGGGATGCTCTGCAGGGAAATAAGGCTGTTCTCAGGATCCTTAATAACTATAATAAATGTGGAAATGACCGTATGTTAAGAAATAAGGGGATAATTAAATATATCTAAGGCAATAATCAAGTATAACCATTAAAAATTGTGATTTTGGGAAATCTAATGAAAGGGAGTATGTGCCTTTGCTTCCAAGAATTCTACCTGCCCAGAATTTCAATTCTCAATATTGGGAGAAAGAGTAGTATAGAATAAGGATAAAATAAAGTATTATTATATTCTTATACCATCTATTTGTGATTTAAAATAAATGTTATTAGAGATGAAGTTAAAAAATGAACTTTATAAAAGTTACAATAAGCCAGATTAATTTGTTACTGGAAGAACTGAAAAGAAACATTTAGTATTGTCTACATATAGTGTATAGCCAAGAGCAGTATAAAGTCATGTCCCAGGCCTTCACACTCACTTGACACTCATTCACTTAGTCCTGAAGTATAAAACTCCACTCTGTAAGCTTTACTCATGGTTGGTGTCCTTTAAAGTATACCCTGTATAAATGTTTATACTGGTGGTCAGTCAGGCGGTCTGTCTGTCTCTCTTTCTCTGTGATTTGAGTATACCTGTATGTGTACATGTTTGTGTGTGGGGATGCAGGCATGCACATATAGAAGCCAGAGGACAATCTTTGGGTATGAGTCTTTACCTTTCTATCTTGTTTGACACAAAGTTTTCTTGCCACTGTGTAAACTAGGTACCAGACCTAGGATTTCTGGAGATTTTCCTCCTCCTCCTCCTTTCATCTCCCCTTAAGAGCATGAAGGGATTACAGGCACTAGTGCTACGGCATCTGGTTCTTATGTGGGTTTTGGGGAATCAAAACTCAAGTTGTCAGGCTTATGAAGCAAGTTTTACTCAATGAACCATCCTCCCAGCCTGCATTTTTAATTGTGCCTTTTCTATGTTTAAATACCTGTGTGCTATAATTACCTACATGGTCAATATAGTAGTATCAAGTAGTACAGGTTTAATCTAGGAATAATAGCTTGTAACATACTAAGTATATAGTAGGCTACATTGTCTACATTTGTGTAGATACACTCTGCTTTGGAAAGAATGATGAGATTGCTTACTGAGACTTTTTTTTAAAAAAAAGATATATTCCTGTCAACAATAAATGACTATATTCTCATTGTAGAAATCTATTCATCTTATGATTTTATAATAACATTAAAAAGGAACACTATCACTGTCTCTTTATGTATAGACATAGTGCTCCTATATAAATTTGCTCATTTTATGTGTTTTTCAAGTGAATATGTGATGAAGTACACATCATGATGTAACTTAACACTTAACAATAGCCCAGAAAACCTAAGTTAATGTACTTAAGGAAATATCATTCACCGTTGATATCAAATATATACTGGAGTAATAATTACTCATTCTTAGACATCCTGTTTCAGCTGTATACATTTCCATATCTTCAAATAACACCTTTTCTAAATAAGTTGTTCTCTCTTTTAATATCCAGTTTAATAAAAATAATTATGAAGATGGAATTTTCCTAAAGTATTTACACGGGTTTTTGTATATAAAACCTATAATCTTCTATTGGATTATGTAAAATGTCATACCTTAATGTTTCCTTCAGATTAAAACTAACCAAGTTTGGGACAGTGAAACAGCACAGCAGATAAGGTGCTTACACCAAGCCTGAAAATCTGAGCTCGATACCTCAGGCCTATATAGCGTGAGAAGAAAACTGGCACCTACAAGTTGTCCTCTGACCATCACATGCCATGCATACCCACAAATTAAACAATAAGGCATTAAATTAAAAAAATTAAATTTCCTGAAGTATCTTTTTCATAGTTCTAACCTTTTCATCACTGGTAGTCGACTCGGGGTGAGGTAAAGGGCTGTCCTGGTGAGTTGTTTCTACAACAGAAGGCTCCTCAATTTTGCTTCTTATGATGGGTGTTGCAAGAGGGGACAAATCTAGAGGCATCTAATACAAATGATAAAAAAAAAAAAACTTTGTAAAAAGTTTATAAAAAACAGCCAAGCAAAATGTTTAAGAAACCAGGAAGTGAAAAGCATCATTGTATTCCTAATAGAAGTATTCTTTTTATAATTTCATGGTTAACAACATACTTTTTTAATGTCATCTTCGGAAGCCTTCTTGAATTCATTTTCAAATGGACTTGCCAACTCATTGAACAAACCCACTTCTTCACAGTTTTTTAGGAATCTTGTTGGCGTTGGAGTCTGATCTGAAATAAATGCCAAGAAGTACTAAGCATACAAATGCAAATGATCATGTGAAGATTCTAAAACGCTGCTAGGAATGAACAGGTCAGTGGCACTGCTCAGTCAATGTTATTTCTCTCTTTAAAGAGATGCTTTTCTTTAAAACAAACAAAATTTGATTAAGCTCTATTTTATATCAAGATATTTTGTCAACTTCACCAAAGTTCTTTTATACTTAGTGTACTACTCTGAGTAAAATAAGCATACTTTGGAGAAATAATTACTATTCTATAACAAAGTGTTAAGAATTTTTCAAAGTTACATCATTAAAAATTCTGATTGTTAGATGCATACAATTTTAGGGAAAACTAATGAGAGCAAATACATATTTTAACTTTGTACATTCACTATCTGTTCATAAAAGTATTATGAAGTCAAGCTTAATATACATTTTTACATCAAAATAATGAAAGGGGGAAAAAAGTGAAAGCAAAATTTTCCCACCCCCTAAAAGAAGTGGTTTAGCCTAATTTAATAATGATGTGAACTCAACTTTCTTACAACCTAACTATTTCAACGATATCTCAATATATATATATATACTCAATGACATGTATATTAGCATTATACTGAATATTCATGTATTGTATGCAGAACAAATGAATGAATGACACAAACCTTACAAGTCTTTCCAATTTAGTTTTATTATTTTGAGGGATATTTGTTTATATTAGAGTTGGTAGTACATTAAATATTTATTCACATTTTATGCATTTTAGGGCAGCAATTTTAGAAGTTATACACAGAATCTAGTCTACTTAGTACAGCACTGGTTTAAGATAAAATCTGTTTAGCTGATAGTCAGATATCTGTTAATTACTGAGTTTCTACAGTGGGTATTTTAATTTTATCTTTGCCCTCACATGTACTACTTACAAATATTTTTAGCAAAAATAATTCACTTATCATTCACGCTAGACAGAAGGTAGGCTTGTCTCAGACAGTGAAAACAGTGTCAGAATTACTGCAGGGTCCACTTACGTCATAATCTTACCCATTATTTAATCTTTAACTTATACCCTCATTTTTAGACCCAAAGACTTTCAAAATAATATTTTAATATGGGTTTTAAGTATACATATCAGCTTAAGTCTATTTTAATTCAAATTAGTCAAATATAAATGTGAATACTGTTCACACCCAAAGGATTTTTCTAAGCTGATCATGGATGAACACAACTGACATTAGAGAGGAAAACATCCAGAGATGTACAAGCCCACATCAGTTTTATTGATGATTACTACTGGTACCATCAGATTCGAGAAAAGTCATCACAGGCACAACTGGTTAACATGCAGATTGCTTAAGGCTGCTGATCATCATGCATTCTATTTACAGTTATATTAAACTATTTCAATGTTAGTAAAAATGCTGTGGTTGAATGTGCTCTATTTTTATATATACTGTACTAAAAGTAACATCTAGGAACCAAACTAAAAACATTCTTGAGATCAAAGTTTATAGAGACTGTCTTAGACAGTAAGTATCAAGGAAACAAAGATCTTCATACCCAGGAAAACACTTTCTAGGTAGTTTATAGTTTTCCTTAATTACTGTTCTTTACTTTTTTTATTGTGGTTCTCCTTGTTATTTACACATTCCAAGAAGTGCATACTTCACTCTGTTCCATGTCCCTTTTTCTTACAGTACTGAAGACTGTTGAAAGTTCCCCTCCATAAGTTGTTTTCAATAAATCACCAACTTTTTGCTCCCTCTCATTTATTCATTACAAAAATTACAGTACTAAAAGCACAGAAGGAACCATCTGATACTGCCTTAACACCTCTCCAAAGCACTGCACATGGTGTTTAGACTAAGTTATAATTTAAAAGTACTACCAGTATTCTAGTTAAATTCTAGAATTATAGATAGGATAACAAGTTTCACTTAATAAAGGACTCTAGACTCTATATTTATGACATGCATATTTGTAGTTCTGACAGAGAGCTAAAATTCTGACACAGAACTTATCACAATGTTTATTTAGAAAAGAAACAAATATACTTAAATTATACATCGTATATATTATTCAAGTACATAGCTTATGTGTTATAAAAAAATAAAAGAAAACAGCTAATATGGGATAGGGTGAGAGTAAGCTAACATATGAACTGGGTTCCTCTGTTTACATATGAAAAATAATAATCTGCTCAGGGTGATTCCATATGGTTATAGGGTATGCACACACACACAAGCACACACAAATACACACATACTAACTGAACTTAGGTTTTCTTTATGAAGAACATTTTGTTTTATTTTGCAGTGCTGGGGATTAAAACCTTAGTCTTGTGAATGTCAGGCAAGCATTGTACTATTGATCTACATCCCAGCTTTAGAGTATTTTGTTAATAAAACATTTCATTTGAGACATTTTTAAACAAAATTATAATGACCAAGTTTAGGGAGTGCTTGATCATTTTCTATCTTCACAACGTTTTGAAAACTAGGTGTATGATAACTGAAAGAAACACTAAATACCAATGAGTTCAGTTATCAGTTAAACATACTCTGTAGAAGTCATGAATGCTCCAAGGAGTCTAATTAATTTCCATAAAACCGACTTCAAATGGGTATTCGAAAAGCACACAAAAAAGTGAAATGAATGATCAAAAGAACATATAGAAATGTAATGGGTAAATACATGTTGCTAACATTTACTGTAAATGAAGCAATTGGACTATCACCAGACTATAGTATTTACAGAGAATACACAAAATTGTGCACATTCTGGGTGAAATATTATATAAGCCATTAATAAAAGCATATACTAACCAGCCACAATGACACTGTCATTACGTGCTGGACCAAATTTCAGTGTCATCTCATGTTTATGTTTATGGACAGCCAAATGATCCTCGTTGGTAAAACGCTGTGGCAAAAAGTTTTAAAATATAGTTAAGATTTTCAATTTGATCAAAGAAAACTGATAAAGGATATCAATTTCCACAACATGTAAAACCACCATTAGCAGTGAAACACCAGCTTATACTATAAGACAATCAATCTACTGTTAGCACACAAAGACACAGTAGTTTTCAAATAATCAGAGAAACCCACTATTAAAGGATAAGAAATGATAGTATATAACTCATCTGAGCGACCTGAAAATAAAACCTGAGGCAAGTAAAATAATAAAATGGACTACTATTCTTTTATTATGTCAGAGAAATATGTACTCTACAGTTCAAAGACTTTAAGAAAATACTGTATTTACTTAGATGTAAGGTTACTTACCACTTTTTAACTGAGAATATTCTAAAAATGACTCCTGTACAAATTAAGAAATTAATCTGAGGCTAGGCGTGGTGGTGCACACTTTTAATCCCAATACTAGGGAGACAGATACCTGTAAATTTGAGGCTAGCCTGATCTACATAGAGATTCCAGGTCAACCAGGGCTATAAAGTAAGATCCTGTCTCAGAGAGAGAGAGAAGAAAAGAGAGGAGAGGAGAGGAGAGGAGAGGAGAGGAGAGGAGAGGAGAGGAGAGGAGAGGAGAGGGGAGGGGAGGGGAGGGGAGGGGAGGGGAGGGGAGGGGAGGGGAGGGGAGGGGAGGGGAGGGGAGGGGAGGGGAGGGGAGGAGAGGAGAGGAGAGAAGGAGGGAGAGAAGAGAGAGGGAGAGAGAAAGAGAGAAAGAGAGAGAAGGAAAGAAGTAAGTAAAGTCTGGCTTTATATTACAATAGTAAAGAATATCTGTGTTATAATCCAGCAAAGAATCAGTAATCACAATATAATTTATTTTAAACTGTTTTAACCTAAAAAATTGATTTTTAAAATCATAACTCATGTTAAAATGAATATATGTGTAAAGCTATTTATCAAGCCTCTGCTCACCTTACACTGTAAGTACCACATGCGACCGGTGATACTTATGACTGTGACAAACACACTCGTGTTTAAAGTCTTACTGGAAATCAGCCTTAGGAAGAGCTCCTTCTCAAGAACCACACTATTCCCCAAATAGGAAACCACTCATTTATTTTGCCTGTTTCCTAGTTTAGAAGTTAAGTTAACCCTTACTCATTTCCACTACTTTACAATCGGGGTGTTAACATTTTAGTGTAACTGTTAAAGTCTTATACCTAGTACCTACTAGCATCCCATGTCCAGCACAAGAATCCCAGCTTCATATTTTATTTTATTTTTTTATTTATTATTGTTATTTATTTATTTTGGTTTTTCGAGACAGGGTTTCTCTGTGTAGTGATGGCTGTCCTGGAACTCACTCTGTAGACCAGGCTGGCCTCGAACTCAGAAATTCGCCTGCCTTTGCCTCACAAGTGCTGGGATTAAAGGCATGCGCCATCACTGCCCGGCCCAACTTCATATTTTAAAAAAGATTTTATTTTTATTTATGCTCATGTGTGTGTCTATGGATGCTTAGAAAATCAAGAATACTGGAGTCCACAAAGTTGTGAGTCACTCGACGTGTGTGCTGGGAACCAAACTCCAGTCTTCTGGTAGAGCACAATCCCTCTTAACTACTTGAGCCCTCTCTCTGGCCCTCCAGCTTCAAGTTAAAAGACCTCCCATCAGTGTCCATGGTACTCTGAAGGCTCCTTATTGAGCCTATTGACTATTATCTTCATGTCTACCCTCCCAAGTAAGCTGAACACCCATGACCTTCAAATCTGCTGTAAGCATTACATAAAGACTAATGGGGGAAAAAATGAACTCCTTAAATTAACAATTGATTCTTAAAATCTGTAAAAGGCAAAAGAAAATCATGCTTTACTTTATTTACAGACACCAATAGAAAGTAAACCACTATTTTATGAGAATAACAAGTACTTCTTCAGAGCCTGTTTGTATCTTCATAATGAGGAACTGTCAGTGCTTCTGCCCCTTGGTTTACTCCATCATTATCTACTCACCTGTGGACACTGAGGACAATCTAACTTTTCCCCACTCGGGCTATCTTCCTATTACTTTCTCCTTTCAAAAGTCTCCCCAAATCTGGTGAAATTAGCAGTGGTGTTTTGACAAGCACCCTTAGAAACAAAGCTCTCAAGTCAATGAACACATTGCAAAGCTTATTCACACTGTTGCTCTTTATCCTTATAGTAAAATTACATTCCATATTAAATGGATCTTCATGTAAGATTCATTTTAGGTTCTAGAAAACCTCCCAAAGTAACTTTTGTATAGAATGCAATCATTAAAGCATTTGATTATAAACGATCTTGCTATAAGTGGTACTCTTAAAAGACTCTGAGTTGTCAAAATTAAAAGGCAAAAACTCGGGAAATTTCACCAAAATGTTTATTCAATTAGTGCTCTCTTTTTGGATTAGTTTGGCCACAAATGCTAAGGAGCAATAAGAGCTGGAAGCATAGTCTAGTGGTAAAATGCTATGTAGAAGGCCTCAGGTTTGATGTTTGGCAGCAGCAACAATAAACAAAAACAAAAAACCCCTATCTGCTGTATAATGTGAAAATGAAAGTAAACTGTCTTCAGAGAAAAGGAGTGACTAGCTAAAAATATAAGGGTTATATATTTATAAACTCTCATGCAATATCCAAAGATCAAATTAACCATTAGTTACAAAGATAGCAACATTTTTTTTTAAATGTGAAGGACACAGGTCAATCTGACCTTGAGAAATTATCTGAGAAAATTTGAATTAACAAGAAACTTTGCCTTTTCTACTCTAATCCTCTAAGTTTCTACTGACTAGTTAAAATGAGAAAAATGTTATGATGTACGTATATATGTATACATATATATATGAATTGTTTCCTAGATAAACTAAAAAGGATTTGTTTAAAAAAATAAACTCTGCAGACTAATTATAATCATACTACTGGCAGTATTAACATATTTAATTAACACAATTTCTTCGAGACAAAGCCCAATTTGAATGCACAATGCAACAGGTATGCACAAAATTCAAGCATTTCTGTCAACAAAAACAAGAGCCTGAGCATTTATCTCAATCAACAATGTTGGAAGAAAATGAAGAAAAGTTTTTTGGACAGGATCTTATAAGGTAGAAAAGGGTAATGGGCAGACAGTAAACATGCAGAGTCCACAGTAAATTAATATAAATTATAGTAGGTAAGAAATCTGTTTCCAAGGTTTGGCCATATTTTTCAGATTTTGTTAATACTGGGGTGGGGTGGAGTGTTAACGCACGACAGAGTACCTACGTGGGAGGAGTAGAGGACTACTCTGTGGTGTTGGTTCCTGTATGTACAAAGGGGCTCTGGGGACTGAACTCAGGTTACCAGGCCTGTCTGACATGCTTGCTTTAAATGCTAAGTCAGTTCTTACAGAGCTTCCTACGAATCAGCCATCTATGATTTTACAGTTATTTCCAACATATATTATTACTACTACTATTTAATTTGAATGGGTTGAAATAAGTTTTCATGTAATCAGAGCTGTTTTCATGTAAACAGCTCCTTTTGCTACTTTTTGCTTAGCTGAAGAAGAACTCTATTCAATAGCAGAAACTATTAACTCACATACACTCCACTAAGACTTGGGCTAAGTAGATATTGTATTCCCTCTCCCCTCTGAATCAGCTTATGATATATGATAATTTACCACAAAGTAGAGTCAGTTAAAGTGACACACAAAGATATAGCCAACAAGAAAGAGTATGTAAATGAATCTTTTACTATGTATCTAATTTTGTATCTTTTATTCAATTCAATACCACTGTATTCCTCTAAAAACAATGAAGTTAATAGGAATCTCTACAATGTCTAAAAGTTACCTAGGCATTTACATGAGCACCATAGTAAGAATCTTCAAGTAAACTCTGTGCTAATTTTTATAGGCCATTCTTACGTGACACTATCAACAAAGGACATTTGAAAATGTGATAATCTACTGGAAAATTTAAATTAAGTAGAGCAAAATTTAGAGCATTCCATAGAGATGAAAAATATAATTTGCATTACATCACCGAATTGGTGTTTCTAAAATCAATGATCAATTATTGCAGAGTATTGTGATGCATATCTTTAATCCCAGCACTCAAGAGGGCAAAGGCAGATCTCTGTGAGTCTGAGGCCAGATCTACATAGTGAGTTCCAGGACAACCAGAGCTACATAGTGAGACCTATCTCAAACAACAACAACAACAACAACTAATAATAATAAGTACCTTCAACATCCTAAGAAATACTATTTAATATAAAGGGAGAATAGGTCACTGCTAATTTCAGCAAGATATAACTCATGAAGCTGACATTCACTGGGCTGTGTTGGGCAGTGATAGTATACAATATAAATATTAAGTACCTCACAAAATCATTGCCTGAAAAATGTAATACCCAAGACTGAAGTGTTTATAACAAAAATAGTTTATTATTAATGAGGACTAAACTATTAATTAAAGCAAAAACAGAGCGAGCTTCTATTTCATTTCTTTTTTTTTCTTTTAAGTGTGTATATCTGTGGAAGTTAAAAAACAACCTGCAGAGATCAGTTCTTTCCTTCTACTATGTGGGTTCTAGGGACTGAACTCAGGTCCTTAGCCTTACAGCAAGTTCCTTTTTATCCAGAATGCCATCTTTGTGGGCCAATATATAACTATACATTTTATTTGCCAATTCATTCATTCATTCATTCATTCACCCACTCATCTGGAATGAGAATAACTATATATACATTTTATTTATTTGTCTATTAATTACTTAATTTGGAACGAGAATTCAATCCAGTGACTCTTGCTTCATTTTAGCCCTTGTTTCTTAAAGACAACTTCTTATAGTAGTCTTGAATTTGTCATCTACATGTTTAGCCACCACAACCACTTAAAGATATATATTGAGCTGGTAATAGTTTAAGAAACTAATTAGAGATACACACAAATATTTGTGTAAAATGATACTCATCACGATGCTGTTTATTATAATACTAAAATTAATTTCAGAGATCATAATAGAAAAAGGAGCAAATGATAGGACAAGCTCTAGTAGAACACAACAACTTAAAACCATGCTTAGCCATGCATAGAGGCTCAAATGCATAACTTACTAACAAATACTATAAATTTAATGTTAGGAAATTCTCTTAAATAATTTCTTATGGTACACATACAAACATATATTCTAATTTTTAGCTACTGACTCTTTTTCTTCTACTTAAACAAACTTAAATACATTGCTTTTTATTTAAAACAAAAGAAGACAAAAAAACAAAACAAAACAAACTCACTCAGTTCCAGGATATCTTTTGGTTTCTAAGACTGCAGCATGTACATGTTGCACATAATCTCAAGCAAGCACATACATAATACACATAAAAATATATAAATTAATTCTTTTTTAAAAAGACTTTTTAAAAATCTCATGTGTTAGTACTGCAGGTATGATGGCACACACCTTTAATCCCAACACTTAGGAGGCAGAGGTAAGTGGATCTCTGTTGACTTTGAAGCCAGTCTAGTAGTCTATAGAGTGAGCCCAGGCAAGGTTGGTTATATATGTATGGAATTAAGATCATGTCTAAAACTGGGTGTGGGGTAGAGATAGCTTATAGTTTAAAAGTATTTAATGCTGGGGCTGAAGAGATGGCTCAGTTGTAAAGAACACTTGATATACTTGCAAAAAACCCAAGTTTGATTCTCATCATTCATGTGGCAGATTACAACCATCTATAACCACAGTTGCTTCTTCTGACCTCATTGAAGAAGGCATACAAGTGGTTCACAGACAATCCACTAATATACATAAAATTAAAAAAAAAATTAAAAGTGCTTAATGCTCTTGGGGAAGACTGAGTTTGGTTCCTAGCAGGTTGGATGGGTTAAACTGTCTCTCACTCCAGCTCCAGGGAACCCAATGCAGGTTTTTTTTTTGCTTCCAAGGACAATGTACTAACAACCCAACCCAATCTCCCCACCCCCGACACATATACATGTAACTAAAAGTAATACTTCTAATTTTTAAAAAGTGTATATTAAGAAGGGATCACACACAAAATAAGAGCAGCCATTCTATTTTAAGCAGAAAAAAAGTTAGGGCTTTTTTTGAGGCCGTTTCCAAGAATGACTTATTGAACAATATGGCAAAGCTGGTTACTTTCCAAAGACTGCTTCTAGAAGCAATGCGTTATCTGTAGTTATGGTTTAGAGTTCCAATATCCCTAAAAAAATCCAAAGGATTCTTCTCAGGGTGTTAGCATTGGAAATGGTGGAGCCTGAGTCATACGTGGGCCTGGAGAGGTCCCTCAGCCATTTGGGGTATGACCTTGAAGGGGACTGGGTGTGTCTGCATTCTTTGATGTGAGTAGTTAAGTTTTGCTCTAGCTTCCGCCTTCCCTTTCAATACTGTCTTGTTTTATACTTCCCTTGATATACAGGCTCTAAGAAACAGGGTTAACTGAGCATGGAGTAAAAGCTTCTAACATTATGAGTCACCAGGGAAAAGTCTTTGCTGCCAAGTCTGACAGCATATGCTAGAAGAGCCTGACTCCTATAAACTGTCCTCTGACCTCCAAATGTGCACCATGACATGCAGGTGCCCACCCACAGATAAGCACACGAAGTCAATTACTACCCATATCTCTTCTTTAACTTTGTACCAAATCCTAAAAAGTAAATTTGGTTTACCAGAGAGTAAATCTAGTCAGTGGGAATGAAAATCATACTCTAAATTTTAGTTTCAAAGAATTTAAGGTTTTACTTTTTACTCTTAACTTTTAAAAAATGTGTGTAAACTACAGCTCCAAATCAGATATAAAAGTCTATTTCTTGTGCGTCCATCTTTCATTTTGACCATTATTATCTTCTAGTTTTCTTGCTTCATATTGCTCTGTGAATAAACCAACATACATTCTACAGTTAAGATTTTTTCCAGGGGCTGGCAAGATGGCCCAGTGGTTAAGAGCACTGACTGTTCTTCTGAAGGTCCTTAGTTCAAACAACCACATGGTGGCTCACAACCACTGGTAATGAGATCTAACACCCGTGCACCTGAAGACAGCTACAATATACTTATGTATCATAATAAAAAATTCTTTGGCCCGGAGCAAGCAGGGACTGAGCAAGCACAGTCGACCAGAGCAAGCAGAGGTCCTAAAAATTCATTTCCCAACAACCACATGAAGGCTCACAACCATCTGTTCAGCTACAGTGTACCCATATACATAAAATAATCTTTAAAAAAAAAAGATTTTTTTCCCTATCTCTCTGAGCTCCTCATTAATCATTTTATACTTCAGCCACAATAGAAATATGTAGTTTCTTTTTTTTATTTGTCCAATTGTCAAATTTGATCCAACTGTCACACGACCAGAAACATTTCCTCACCAAGCTACTTTAAATGGCATCTGGGCAGGGGAAATAAAGGAACTTGCTATGAAATGAATTCCATTCTCAGAAAGCACATGCAGGTAGTTAGAAAAAGATACCAAGTCCTATGTCCTAACTTCCACACATGTACATGACACATGTACCTCCTACAATAATGATAAATAAGAAGTAAACAAGGGGCTAAAAAAAAACTCTCAGTGATTAATAACACTTGATGCTCTTCCAGAGAATCCAGGTTCTGCTACCAGCACCCTCATGGTGACTAACCATCTGTCACTCTTGTTCCTGGGGGATTTGACACCCTGTTCTTGCCTCACTACTCTGGAGGTTGTAAGGTCTAAAGTTGTGAGATCCTAAACACTTCACAATGGCTCCACCTCCTCAAGTATATTAACATATTACTTTAGAGGTTAAGTTTTCAATACATAAATTTCGGGGGGGGGGATCCAATCAAATCACAGCATTCCTGTTATATAATCAGCATTTTCTTTATAAATTTCCCAGTACCTAATCTAAAATATTAGTTAATAATCTTAGAAAGTAGATAAAAACAATTGAGAAATCTTATATTGTGTTATCAAAGAATCCAGAAAAATTTGTATATGCTATGAATCCACTTATATACAGTCTGAAGAGTACAAACAAGTAGTTAGTAGCCACTGAGTTATCATCTGAGTTATCATTTTTACAGTAATGGAAGGCAGATCAGTAGTGGACAAAGGCCAGAGAACTTACAAATGGGTACAAGGAAACTTTTGGAGTGATGAGTAATATTCACCCTCATGACTGTTGTAACAGTTCTATAAGTATATGTATATGATAAATTATAACACTGGGTAAGGTGATGTACCCCAGCAGGTATATCACTTCTAATGACCTGAGCTTGATCCCCACAAAACCTATCAGGTATGAAATGAGGGAACCAACTCCTGTAAGTTGTCCTTTGACCTCTACATAGCTGAAGTGGCACATGCACAAATAAACATACACAAGCACACATATAACTCACACACATGTGAACAAAATCAATAACTGTAAAACAATAAAAATCCAAATGTACCAAACTGTGACTTATTGTGCAGTTTACTACATGCTGATTATATTTTAATTTAAAATACCAACTAAAAATAAATAAAAACCAACAAAGTACTTTAATGTCTCTGACTTATACTCTATTAAGTATCTGTAAGTTTACTATCCACTAAAAATCAAATTTTCAGGCTGGAGAGATGGCTAGGTGGCTACGAGGACTCACTAGCAGTGATTCCAGAGGTCTGGGATCTGATGCCCTCTTTGGGCATGTCACTGACAGCATATTTATATTAAAAAAAATTTTTTTTTCTAAAAATAGATTCTTTGTTAGTGCTTGTAGTTAAAAGATTAGGGTAGTGGTGATAGTATTAGATTAATAATTTCATAACAATTAAAAATTAAAATATCTCCTGAAAATGCTTCCACACATGCTTTAAAGGTGTTAGACTTCAGAACATTAATAGATTAGTGATGTCTGATGTAGTTATTAGTTTATAAGAGTTCAAATAACTAAAATAATTTCTAAATACAGTAGTAGTACATTTTTGATTTCCAACTAGGTAGTTTAACATTAATTTTCAATGAACATAAATCAAATAATATAACTTTAAATCTTCGGTTTCTGTCTATAGTTTTGACCTTTATTATAAACTACTTCCATAATACCACACTGTCTTTTCTAGAACTAGAAGAGATTATTAAAGAATTTCTAAATGTTTTTGTTTTGTTTTTATCTTAACTCTAATCATAAAGAAAATCACTGTAGTAAAACCTTAATGACAATATATTCTAGCAATGATTTAATGAAAAGAAACGTACAAAATTATTCTAAGTAATGGATATGTTACCTGGCCACACCCAGGGGCAGTGCATAGAAAGGGTTTGTCATCACTCATATTCCACAGGTCCGTGTTTTATCTGTAACAAAGCACAAATCAAGAATGAGGTGTTCTGTGGTATGTTTCTGAATGTAGAACAATTTCAAATATAAATCCTAAGATCCAATTTCCACCAAACACTTCTGTTTTCTGTGGGAGCCCATGTAAGAAAGCTGTGAACTTACTGTGAACTATGGATGGGGTAGAGTGCAGAATATTTTTCCCACAAGAAAGAATTGCAGAAACTATGATGATTCAATGTACATGAAAGCATGAACATGGAGGGAATGCCCTAGAGGCAACACCCATATTATCTCTGGAAAAGACAAAGCCCTGGAAAGAATATTCTTGGCTCCTTCATATGACCAAAGATGGTAAAACCTAACACCAGGTCTATTCCCTCACTGTAGTTGCTTTTGATTAAGCTAAAAATTACCCCATGCTTTTCTTGATTTAATAATAAAAACTAGAGATGCTTTGTTTACACCACTCTTGAGCTCAAATGCCTGGGGTCCTCCTGGCTCCCCATACAGGTTTTTGGAATAGCCTTTGATCTGCAGAGACTTTTAGCTTCATGGGCTACAGGGTGGGTCAACAATCTTCCACTTTGAGAGTAGATACTTGTAATATGCAAAAACTCCACTCTAGAAAAGGGTTAGGACATTCTGTCTGGATCTTTTTTGTGCAACAGTGTAAAAGTCATTCAAAAAGAACAACTTCCACATAGTAGATAGCCTTCCAAGGGTCAGATTACAGAGTTGTAGAAGTCACAAAGCAAGACCTATTCTAAAATACTTTTTTTTAAAAAAGATTTATTTATTATTATATCTAAGTACACTGTACCTTCAGACAGCACCAGAAGAGGGCATCAGATCTCATTATGGACAGTTGTGAGCCACCATGTGGTTGCTGGGATTTGAACTCAAGACCTTCAGAAGAGCAGTTAGTGCTTTTAACTGCTGAGCCTTCTTTCCAGCCCTATTCTGAAATTCTTGCCAAAGATTTCTTTAGTCTTTTGGCTACTAAATATGTCTTGTCTGAATATCTTTCTAAAACACCAATTAATTATAAACAAACTCATTACTTTTTCATGTGAGCAAAGTACTATAGAAAACTCTCAAAAGGAAAATATGATATAAAACTATATTCTGGCCTCTAGGTACCTCTTCTCCCAGCAGAGAAGCTAAGGTGTGAGGGTCTTTTCCAGTATCTCTTGCAGACAGATAACCTGCAGATGTTCAAGTACTTCACATAAAATAGTTTAACATTTGCATAAAGTCTGAGCCCACCTTTAGCCAATTAACTAGAAGACAGAGAGAGAAGACATAAATTAATAAAATTAGAGACGAAAGGGGGACATCACAACAGGCAGCAAGGAAACTCAGAGAATTATAAGGACATGCTTTAAAAAATCTCAGCCTAGCAATCTGAAAGAAAAAAAAAACTAAAAGAAATGGATGGATTTCTTGATGTATATGACCTGTCCAAGTTAAAGATTAAATAATCATTTAAACAGACCCATTACCCTAGTGAAATAGAAACAGTAATTAGAAGTCTAACAAGAACAAGAACAAGAACAAGTCTCCGTCCAAGGCTAGATGGATTCAGCACAGAATTCTACCAGATCATCAAAGACTTAACACCAACACTCCTCAAATTATTCCACAATATAGAAACTAAAGAACATTTTCTATGAGGCCACTATTATTACCCAGGTATCAAAACCACACAAAGATCTCACAAAAAAAGAAAACTATACACCCTTATCCCTTATGAATATAGATGCAAAAATTCTCAACAAAATACTTGCAAACCAAATACAAGAACACATCAAAAGTATCCACATGATCAAGTTAGCTCAATCCCAGAAATGCAGGGAAAGTTCAACATATGTAAACTGATAAACATAATCTACCACATAAACAGACTGAAAGACAAAGATTACACATCATCTCATTAGATGCAGAAAAGGCCTATGAAAATTACAATATCCTCTCACAATAAAAGTCCTAAAGAGACTAGGAATACAAAGGATATGCCTCAACATAATAAAAAGACCATTTCAAACAGGCCCACAGCCATATCAATCTAAATGGATTAAAACATAAAGCATATCTACTAAAACCAGGAACAAGACAAGGATGTACCTATTTAATACATCCATTAAGTTTTAGCTAGAGCAAATAATTGAATGAAGTCAAATTATCTTTATTTGCAGAATATGAATATATATATGTATATGTGTGTATATATTTATATACACACACATATATATATGCAGAACATTATAAACAAATAAATATGCAGAACATATATATTTGCAGAACACCCTAAAAACTCCCACCAGGAAAATTTACAGCTGACCAAAAAATTCAGCAAAAGTTGCAGGACATAAAATTAAAACGCAAAAATCAGTAGCTTTCTTATATACAAATGACAGACTGAGAAAAAAAATCAGGGAAACAGTACCTTGAAAAACAGCCTCAAAAACTAAAATAAAATATCTTGGGATAACTCTAACCAAGCAAGCCAAAGACCTATATAATAAAAACTTAAAAGAAACTGAAGATATTAGATAATGGAAAGATCTCCCATGTCATGCATGGATTGGTAGAATATTGTAATAACTGTGGTAATGGCTATCCTATCAAAAGCAACCTATAAAGCCGGGCAGTGGTGGCGCACACCTTTAATCCCAGTACTTGGGAGACAGAGGCAGGCGGGTTTCAGAGTTTGAGGCCAGCCTGGTCTACAGAATGAGTTCCAGGACAGCCAAGGCTATACAGAGAAATCCTATCTTGAAAAAAACAACAACAACAAAAAGGCAATCTATAATTTCAATGCAATCACTATAGAAATGTCAACATAATTCTTCAAAATAACTGAACAAAAGATATGTTCAATTATATGGGAACACAAAAGATCCCAGATAGCGAACACTATGAGTGAAAACCTGCTTTCATTAAACAAATGAAAAAATAAGAAAATAACAGAAGAATGTCTTATTTAATAAAAGCTGAATTTTATTTTATTTTTTAAATTAGCAAGATACAACACCAGAGAGTCTGGGAGCTCAAAGCAGCAGTAGCAGCAAAATGAGTGACAAAAATTAAGACCTCGGCATACCATATTTAAACTATAAGAAAATTAAGAAACTGTATCTTGTCAGGTATGTCAGTGTACACGTTTATTCCAGCACTTGGGAGGCAGAGGCAGGTGGATCTCTAAGCAAGTTAAAGGACAGCCAAGGCTATACAGAGAAACTCTGTTTGGGGGTGGGGGGAGATGGAGAAAGAAAAAGAAAAGTATCTTGAAGGAAGATCAAGAACTGAAAAAAAAAGAGGTAAATATTGATGATCTAAGAATTATTTCTTAGCCAGGCAGGGAGCATGAAATGAGGGTCATAAAGCAATGGCCATGGACTGAAAAGACTCACTTTAGTAACAACAAGGTTATGGCACAAAATGTTGACAGAATGAACAAGTATTGTTTTAATAATTATTGCTTTACATAGTAAATAACTCAATGTAAACAATATTTTAGTTCATCAAACTTCTTTTGAAAGTTGTTAAAATACAGCTGCAAATTCTTTGCAGTGCTTTTCACAATGAGTTTATGTTCCTTCCCTTGACTCGAGGTGGGTTCATAATTATTTCAATTAACAGTGCTGTGGAAATGGCACAAGGTTAGGTCCCAAGTCTTATACCCTCTGCTTGGTCATGCAGAACTTGCTTGGTCTTCAAACACTACTACTCAGGTCATTCATTCTAGGTTAGAGTCTTATCATCATGATGAAATAGGGCATTCAAACCTCCCACATGAAGGTTGATTCACCAAGAAACAGACAAATTGCCTTGCTATACTATGTCAACTTCTTGATCTATATAATCTGTATTGTTTTGTCACAACTAGGTTTGGAACATCTCTGTATAGGTATGACTTATCTTAGTAATAATATATCCTTTCAAGCTTAAAATTTTTACAAACCAGGGATAGAGATACAGTGAGGTGAAAAAAGTGATTTGTTTGCAAACCTAATATCTGGCTCAACAGAATAAGATGGTTGAATTTTCATATTTGCTTCTGATACTCAACCTGCTGTGACATATTCAGACAGCTTATGGAGAAACTCTTACTTGTTCTTTTTTTTTAAGAGTTATTTATTATATGTAAGTGCACTGTAGCTGTCTTCAGACACACCAGAAGAGGGCATCAGATCTCATTACAGATGGTTGTGAGCCATCATGTGGTTGCTGGGAATTGAACTCAGGACCTCCGGAAGAGCAGTCAGTGCTCTTAACCACTGAGCCATTTCTTCAGCACCCACTTGTATGTTCTTAAAGAATGAAAGCAAAATAGGGCAAATAACAAATTAGTACTTATTATGACAGTGGCTTTTACTGCAGACTTCAGTCAGAAAGGACATTTGGGACCCATATAAATTCTCGAACAACTTTATAGAAATTGATAGTACAGTTTTGTTTTTTAAATACTGCACTCTCAAAAAAGCCAGATTTTTTTAGACACACACTGTTAAGTAAGACAGTTTCCCTTGCCTTGAGCATGGGAAACCCAGAGGCCCACCTGTCACAAGCCACACCTAAGCCATGACTACATGTACAAGTACATGGTAGACAGATGGGAAAGACAAGTGGAACAGATTGAAAATTATGAAGAGGCCGCCCTCTCGCCTGTCACGTTGAACGCACGTTCGTGTGGAACCTGGCGCTAACCCATTCGTAGACGACCTGCTTCTGGGTCGGGGTTTCGTACGTAGCAGAGCAGCTCCCTCGCTGCGATCTACTGAAAGTCAGCCCTCGACACAAGGGTTTGTTAAAAAAAAAAGAATTATGAGAGAGGTAGAACTAGAGGGTGGAGAGGAACAGTCTGATGTGAGTAGCCTGTCCTACCACCTGAGGCCATGGTGAAGTCCCAGCCCATGCTGCTGCTGAGGGCCATATTTGGGTCTGTGGCCAGGCAGCATCAGGGGTCTATGTCAATGTTTGTGGGGTGAGTAAGCTGGCCAGGAGGGTATAAGAGCTAGTCTTGCCACTTGGCTGGTTGCACTAAATGAGCTAGCTGGGACAGTGCTGAAGAGCTCCCCCTGGTGTTATGCGTGCATTGGTTGGGGGTGGGGTAGCAGGAGAGGTGGTGGACTGACCAACTCAGCTACCACTCAGGCCCAGATTCAGGGTTAGCTTACTCCAGGCATCTACCCCATTTATGAGCTGCTAGAGAATGTGAAAGGGCCAGAGCTGCAGATCCAAACCTAGAGGATCTCCACAACAGAGGGCAACAACAGAATATCTGAGAGGAGTTCCTGTGAAGATCCAGTATTGACAGTATAGCAGAAGCCAGAGGCCTCGAATCAGATCAATGACTCATTGTGGATAAACAGGTATAGTGTATGACACACTGTGACACACTGTAGGTTCTAGAACAAAATTTTTTTTTTTTACGTTTTGTTTGTTTTTCTTTTGGGGGATGTTGTAAGGGCAGAGGACAGATATGAAAGGACAGAAATGAGTGGGATTAGGGTACATGATGTGAAACTCACAAAGAATCAATAAAAAGTCCATGATCCATGTTCCTGCTGACTGTAAAGGGCAAGGAAGCTAATTTTGCTGTGGTACTGATGACTGTAGACTCATAGTTGAGAAAGACATAGAAGATCTATACCTTACACTATTACTCTGCCCCCCAAAGTAACAGCCTACACAGAAAACCAAGGGAGAGAATTCTTAACAAATGTGGTAAGGATGCTGAAGAGTAGCTCTCCACAGCTGAGGAAGGACTCAGTTTTAAGGAGCTGATTATCAGGAGTCTGATCACGCTCCCATGAGTATAAGCGTAACACAAATTGGGGGGGGGGTTTTCTCTCTTTTCCTTTTTTTTGGGGGGAAGGGGTCCAGAAAGATGGGGAGTGGACCTTGGAGGACTAGGAATTAAGTGTGATCTGGGTTCCTAATGTATATAAGACTTAAATAATTAATAAAAATATTATGGAAAGAAAAATAATGTCTGTACCTCAAAATCTACTGTTATAAGTATCGTTCTGTTGTATTTTTTTTGAATCAAGGTCTCATGTAGACCAGGCCAGCCAGCTTTGAGTGCCTGATGCTGACAGCTTCTTTTATTTACTTATCTTCTTTCTTTTCTTTTTTTTTGTTTTTCTAGACAGGGTTTCTGTGTATATCCCTGGCTGTCCTGGAACTTACTTTGTAGACCAGGCTGGCCTTGAACTCAGAAATCTACCTGCCTTTGCCTCCTGAGTGCTGGGATTAAAGGCATGCACCACCACGTCCGGCCATTTACTTATTTTTTTAAGTGTATATATTTTTTTCTTTCTTTTTTGAAACCAATGTAGACCATGCTGGTCTGGAACTCATGTAAACTGCCTGCCACCACGTCTGGTCCTTATGCTTATTTTTAATTTGATTCTTTTGAGAACTGGAACACAAATACTGTATTTCACCCTTCCCCTAACTCTCCTCTAACTCTTTCTGTTTTCACCCCCACTTCAAATTTATTTATTTATTTATTTATTTATTTATTTATTTATTTATTTATTTTAAAGATTTATTTATTTATTATATGTAAGTACACTGTAGCTGTCTTCAGACACTCCAGAAGAGGGCGTCAGATCTTGTTACAGATGGTTGTGAGCCACCATGTGGTTGCTGGGATTTGAACTCCGGACCTTCGGAAGAGCAGTCGGGTGCTCTTACCCACTGAGCCATCTCACCAGCCCCCAAATTTATTTTTTTGTTTTTTTGTTTTTGCTTTTGCGAGACAGGGTTTCTCTGTGTAGCCCTGGCTGTCCTGGAACTAACTCTGTAGACCAGGCTGGCCTCGAACTCAGAAATCCACCTGCCTCTGCCTCCCAAGTGCTGGGATTAAAGGCGTGCGCCACCATGCCCGGCCAAAGTTATTTTTTTAATGTGGTCAATCACACTGAATTATTCTCACTGATAAACAAAGTAGAATGTTTGGAACAATCTCATCTTGGAAATATAAATAGCCTGATTTTACTTGCTAATATTTTGTTTGGAATTTGTTTTACATTCATGTTCATCAGAAATACTATGTGTTATTTTGTGGCAGTTTTATAATTAAAGTTGGGACATGTTAATTCTTTTTTATTTTCTAAAAGAATCTGTATAGAGGCTGGTATTAGGGCTAGAGAGTTGGCTCAGTGGTTAAGAGTATTTGATGTTCTCTCAGAGGACCCAAGTTCAATTCCTAGCACCCACAAACTCACATCTATAATTCCAGTCCAAGCGAGTCTGGTGCCCTCTTCTGGCTTCTGCAGACACATTAGCCACACACACACAGACACAATTATACAGGCAATACATAAATAAATAAATCTTTATGTGAAAAGAAATGTATTAATTCTTCCTTAAATATTCGAAAGAACTCACCAGTGAAGCTATATGAGCCTGGGATTTTCTCTGTGGGAAGGTTTTAAGTCATAAATCCAGTATCTTTAAATAGATACAAATTAAAACATTTATATTAGTTTTATTTTCCAGGAATTTTTCCATTTATGCTTTCAAATATATTGGCCTAACTATTAATAACATTTTCTCACTTTTTTTCATGTCCATTAGATCCACAGAGATTTCCTCTTTAAATTAGTAATAGTCTTACTTTTTTCTTTGTCTTTAATCAGTTTTCACATCCTTACTTTAAAATTTTGGCTTTCCCATTTACTCCATTGTATCCCTATTGTCTAACTACCCAATGCCATTGTTATACTAAGTCAAATAATTAAAAATAAATCTAATGAAAATCATAAACTATACGTCTGAAAACAAAAACCTCAAACCCCAGACCAAAAATATATTTCCACAAGTAACAAAAGAAGGTCTAGGTAAATGTAACCTATACCATATTCACACACTATAGATAGTAGCTCTGCTCCAAGTAGTATTTTTCAGATCAAGGTCAGTCACAACCAAAATTTCAGCAGGTTTTGAAGGGGGAAGGGGGGGGGAGGAGGAGGAGGAGATTTGATTTTAAAATTTATAAAGGGCAAAGACCCAAGAACAAACAAGCTAATACTGAATGACAATAATCAAGCTTTAGAGTTTATAAAAAATTGGATATTATTATATTAAGACCCACTATAAAAAGCAATAATTAAGATAGGTTAGTTATCAGTCAAATAGCAAACATATAAAGCAATAGTAAAGAAATAGAGTCTAGAAATAGATCAACACATCACTTGACTTGTACAAAGGTTTCACCCTTAAGTACATTTCAGAAGGAGAAGAAATGATCTTTTCCAAATTTGGTTTTACAATTTTATATCAAAAGTATCTGACTTCACTAGTAGTTGGCTAATCTAGACAAATCCTTCCAAATACTTTACAGGAATATTAGTAGTTACAGAAAATAGATTATAGACAAATAAATATAGGACATGTTGTATATGGGCCTCAGTTTTCTATGTTCTTTGAGAATTTTTAAAGCCATGTTGAATCAAGAAAAAAACCCTGCACGTATGCGTACTGTTTGTGTATGATGCCTGCAGAGACCAGAAGAGAGCACCAACCCCCCTGGAGTTACAGTTATGGGTGGCCATCTAGATGCTGGAAACAAAACCTGAATCCTCTAGAAGAACAGCAAATACTCAACTGCTGAATCATCTCTCTAGCACCACAAGTTTCTTAAAAAACTTTTAAATCTGAGAAGGTTACATACCATCAAAGAACCATTTATTTAAAAATCACTAAGTAGATGGAGAGAATTCAAAGAACACGAGCTAGAACTAGATAGTGAGACCCTGTCTCAAAACAGTACAAGATTGGGAGAAAGATGATGGGACATTTACAGTGTTTAGATCAAACTGACAAAAACACATTGGATGAACAACAAAGTTGAAATAAAACATTCTTGCAGAGGATGAAGAGAGGTATCAGAGCTGAATCTTGTAAAATGTCTCTATCCCAAGAACAAGAATACACAAAACATATGAAACATATCTAACCCATCAACAGCAAGCAGTCAGCCCAAGTCAATACCTGGAAACATCTATTAAGACACTACCCACTCTTTTCAACAAGTAAATTCATAGGTAAAGAGGAATAGCAGAGGGAGGGACTTTTTTAAAATTGTATTCTTATTTAGACAAAAATTGATAGTATGGTATGAAGTTTACATTTAAACATCTAATATATGCTTAAAAAGATTTTACGATATAATTCTAGATGCAGGTCTGAACAATATTAAAAAGTGATGGATCTTATGATTCAAGACAGTATTTTGGACATCAGTTAACCTAAAAATTGTGTCTTCAATATGAAAGTTAATTTCCTGAGACCAGGGCTTGTGAAGTCATTCAACCCTTGAATTGACCTAGTGAAAATTGTGCTGTTGATAACTGAACCTGCCACAAGCAGTAAAGGTGGGGAAAACAAAGCCCTACATACACACAGACATGCACGCATGCATGCTCCAAGGAGCACTCATCCTCCTCTCCCACCTCTCTCACCTCTCGCAGGCCCTTCTGCAATACTTGAGCCAATGGTTTGGATAGACAAACTGATATTTATAACTTTGTAATTGGAAAAAGTTTTTTTTCCTCCAATTTCAGGAATTAGCACTTCTAAGGCAGAAAGGCCTGCCTGTATATATTGAGAGAGGGACCTTTTAAGCTTAAATGACTTACTAACAAACAATTTTGATCCAAATTCAAATACAACTATGAAGTAACATATCTGGATGGAGATTACCTTCCTGCTTCAGAATTTCCACTTAAAGATCCAAGTGAATCCTTTTAACAACTTGTAACATGTTTTAAAGCAGAGCACTGGTATGACCTCCTGATCCTAGTACCTGGGAAGCTGAGTCAAGAGGACTTGAGTATATAGCATTTTTAAAAAAAAGATTTGTTTTATGTTTATGAGTACATTGTAGCTCTTCTTCAGACTGTAGCTGTCTTCAGACACATCAGAAGAGGGCATTGTACCCCCATTACAGATGGTTGTGAGCCACCATTTGGTTTCTGGGAATTAAACTCAGGACCTCTAAAAGAACAGTCAGTGCTCTTAACTGCTGAGCCCTCTCTCCAGACCAAGTATATGGCATTTTTTAAGAGTTGCCATTTGAACACTTCCTCACTTCTTTTATCAAGAACTCGTTTTAGAAAACATTAAAACCATAAAACATGTATTTAGATGACTGGCTCTTTTTTATTTTTTATTTTTTTGAGACAGGGTATTGGTATCTAGCACAGACCTTGATCCTATCTATGTAATGGGATTACAGACCTGTGCTATTACACCAGTTATTTTAATGCTCTTAACTTGATAATTTAGAAACAAGTATCGACTGAAAACTAGTAAGAGGCTTCAGATTTAAGAAGAATCCAAATAGTAATCTAGTAAATACAATTTATGAAAAATAAGTTTCATAACCTATAATATGAAACATGGTGCAAAATATTATTATATCATGTACTTACCTGGCAGAATTCACATGCAACTTGAATTTCATTAAGGTAAACAGTTTATCATGTCCTCTGTTTCATGGCAAAGACACTGAAAAACAAAAACGGTTTTATACTGTTAGAAACAGCCTTGAAACACTTCTTGAAATGCACTGCTTTTTGCAAATGAAAGCACTCAACCAAATGAAATCAACATGTCTTAATAAAAAAACAAGAATCTTTATAATGATAAGGTACTTTTGAAATATAAAAACTCACATAGATGAATTAATTAGATGTAGTAATCCATCCAGTTCCATCAAAGAGTTAAGAAGGAAGAAGTATTTAATTTAGCCCCTAGGGCACAGTTAGTCAGCAGTCATTAAAACAGCAATTTTTTTCCTACCTTTGAAGTCTGAAAAGAAAAACCAGGCTTAGTGGTATGTATCTAAAATCACCACTTAGGGAGGCTGAGGCAGGAGGATTGTAACCATCCCTGGATTACACAGAAATACCTTGTTACAAAACAAAACAAAAAAAGAAATTCTCATTCTTTTTCTCTGTACTTCAAAAGTTCTACTTAGAAATCTTTTAATTAAAAAAAAAAATAAAGAAAATTGACCTGTAATCAGGTTCTCAGCAGAATTCATCAAAATTTATTTATTCTTGAAATAAATATAAATTCTCTATAAATTTTTCTGTTCTCTAATGTTACCACTTATTTAATGTTAGTTTAAATATAAACAAATCATATTGAAACTAGTAATGTTAATGGGCCATTTAATAAAATCTACCAACTCTTGAGCCAGAGAAGGTGGCACACACCTCTAATACCAGCACTTGGGGAAGTAGAGGTAGGTGGATATCTGAGTTCTAGAACAGCTGGTCTACAAATGAGATCTCTGTAATGAGATCTGATGTCTTCTTCTGGGGTGCCTGAAGACAACTACAGTATACTTACATATAATAAATAAATAAATCTTTAAACAAAAATGTAGGCCGGGTGGTGGTGGTGCACGCCTTTAATCCCAGCACTTGGGAGGCAGAGGCCAGCCTGGTCTACAGAGTGAGTTCCAGGACAGCCAGGGCTATACAGAGAAACCCTGTCTCAAAAAAACAAAACAAAACAAAACAAAACAAACAAAAAAAAAAGGTACAATATATAAGAGAATTTTTAAAGTTTAAAAATCTACCAACTCTTTACATGTATGAAACATGTGCATGCAGATATACATGAATGTAGATGTATGTACACTTTGCATGTCATATCTTTTTTAAAAATAGTTCTGTCACTGAACTTGGAACTGAGCTCAGAACTCATTCACTGGGCTAGGCTGGCTAACCATGAACTTTAGGGATCAACCCTTCTCTGTGCTCATCCCATCCCCAGTACTAGGGTTAGAAGGGTGATCCTGCTTTTACTAGAGGTACTTTACTGACTGAGCCATCTCCCCTATCTCAACTCTCCCTCTTTGTCTCCCTCTCTGTCTTCTGTTAAAGACAGTAAACAGTATTCTCACATCAAATAAATTATGTAAAGGAAAACCTGTATTTTTCATAATTTATGTGTGTTCAATGTCTTGCTCAAAAGAGATAATTCCATGCAGAAATGTACAGTTGGCTACCTAATGTTGAGTCCTGGAGCAAAGGCTATCCTCGTTTAGGAGATGGGAAGAAGAAACTGTCTTCCTTTACCCGAGGTAAAACTGATAAGGGAAGAGAGGAAGAACACTAGAATAATCCAAAGAACATCTCATCACGTTTCTGTCATTACCAAAAGAATGTAAGCTCAGGCCAGGGCAAGGCAGTTATCTGTGGGTTAGCTACCTAAGGCAATGCTTCACTCAATAAAATACAAAAAACATGTAAATATTAACTATATACAGACAAATTGATAGTTCTAAAGCTGCTTCTTAAGGAACTGACCCTTGGTACCTCCGGTACCACGGTTTTCCTCCAAATCAGTTCCTTACCTACACAGCTACTTTCCTAGCCAACTGACATGAATACCCATTTTCTTTTATTACAATTATGTAAAACCTAGTAGAGATTGCTATAAATACTACAGTTCAAGCATCTACAGACAGAAATGCTAACATTTCTGCTAAGAGATTCTAAGTTGGTAATCTAAGTGAATCTCAAACCTCTAAATCTGGGTTCATCATGTTGTCATAGCAAGGTTAAAAATATCTTTATAACCAGAAGCTGCCAAGGGAGCTTATAAGTGGCTTGTGAAGTGCATGGCTTGAAGTTCAAAATATGAAGAATCCAAAATATAGTATTCTCATTCCTAAGGAAATTGTAAATAGCTGCATTCTGATGTTTCAGTACTGGTGAAGACACAAATACCTGGTACTTGTGTAGGTCAGTGATTAACCACACCAAGTAGCAAAGAACTACATTTAAAGTTTTTTAATATTAACTAAGTGTTGTTATGTGAGAAAGACAGTAGTCCTACAGATCATACATCTAAGTATGAACAGACTATTTTCTGAGTCTAAGCTTTAACTTAATCATAGTGTGGCTTGATAAAAGGGGATAGCTACAATATACTTTCAAGAGTAAAGTAAAAAATAAGTCCAATGATTTGTTTACCATAAGCACTCAAATGGAAGTCACTGATTTTTTTCTTTAAAACAAAAGCAAGATGTATAGTAGAGATGGTTTCAATGATAATGTGGTATTACTTCAGGCTTCCAATTCCTCACTTTTGTTACAGAGACTCTAGTTCTCCAGACCAGCAATAACTTAAAGAATATACAAATTTATAGCTACTAGAATATATAAAGCAATATAATTTCAAGTGAAAAGATTTTTATAAACACTGGATAATAACTCCATATTAAGAACTCATTAATATTTTTCCACTGATATATTTCTAAGTTATTCTATATGTAAAAACATGAAGCATCACTTTATTCCCATCCGACTGATGTAGAAATTGGTATAAAGTTAGCTATTGTAGTTTATGGAGGAAGAACATCCTGAGTTTAAAGTTGGCTTGGGCTACACCGTGAGTTCTAGGTAAACTTGGACAACAGTGTAAGACTTGTTTCAAAACAACATCCAAACAAAACCAGCCAAAACCTGTGGTATAGGTTGAGTAAGGTCTCATATTTTTTTTTTTGCTTTTTCAAGACAGGGTTTCTCTGTATAGCCCTGGCTGTCCTGGAACTCACTCTGTAGACCAGGCTGGCCTTGAACACAGAAATCCACCTGCCTCTGCCTCCCAAGTGCTGGGATTAAAAGCGTGTGCCACCACTGCCCGGCAAGGTCTCATCATCTTACTCTTACTTGTTCAATGGTTCAGTATATAATAGATCGAAATCTAAGGTATATTAACCAATGCTATCACTAAACTGCTGAAATATATTCATTCATGAACATAAAATAAGATGATGATTAAAGCTAAATACCCACAAATGTAAGCTAAAATTAAAGCTCCTTACCAGACCATGAAAACCTAAATAACAAACTTCTTTGAGAATAAAAAACTTCTTGAAATTATCCTATATACATCATTCAAAAAGAACAAAACAAACACTTAAAGTTAACATCTTAATTGTGTTTTCTGAAAATCACATGTTCCTTCTGAAAATACATACTAAATTGCCCCTGTTGAACTTAGAGAATTTAAATTTATTCCTACTAGAGCAAATATGTGTGGAAGGGGCACACAAGAATCACCTAGAATATCAACATTTCAACATTCAGAGACAACTGCTATCATGAGTCCACAGCAGCATATATTTCAATCTTGTCAATATATGAAAATATATAACTTTTAAAATCATATAGTTTTATAGCTATAAAATATAATTATGTAAATTTTACCATAGTACTCAATAGTAATGGTACTAAACATTAAATGGCACTTTCTTTTCTTTATTTTTGAGATAGTATCTCACTATCTACTTCTGGCTAGCCTGAAACTTGCTCTGTAGACCACGGCCTCGAAACTTTGAACAATTCTCTCACTATGCCTTCCACATCCTAGAATTATAGGCAGGAGCCACAATGCCTATCTTAGATATCATTCTCAACAGCATATTTTATTGAATAATATAGGTATGATATATTTATTTAAGATGTGAGCCCAAAATTCTCTTCAATATAGATGATTATGGTGTGTATGTGCACGTGCCTGTGAGTTAATCAGGACCAAACCCAGGGATGTGTACATGCTAAGCAAGTGCTCTACAACTGAGTTACACTCGTAGCCATAGACTTTACTTATTATATGGATTTTGGACCATGTGACCCAAATTTAGTTGTCTTTCTAAATTTATTTTTAAACAGTTTATCTGACGTTGTTTCTATCCCCAAAGTACCTAGCCAGTTCTGGAGATGGTCTAGGAAGACTACCAAAGGAAGTGATGCATGACTGAGCCTTTTCAAAGGAAAATACAAGCTAGTTGGTTATGGTATTTCACACAGAAGAGGTAACATACTGAGCCAAAATAAAACAGATGTCTGAGTGGGCAAAGCGCTGGCTGTGTAAGAAGATTTGAGTTTGAATCCACAGAATACATGTAAAGCCAGGCAAGATAGTAGTATCCATCTGTAACCCTAATGATCCTATAGAGTGAGACAGGAGGCAGAAAGAATGAACCTTTAGAAGCTCATGGGCCAACTAGCCTTGCATTCCCAGTTTGTGTGTGTGTGTTTTGGGGGTTGAGGGGTGTTGGAGGGGAGCGTGAAGCTTTATTTCAAACAAAATAAAAGGCAAGGACCAACAACTGAAATTGTCCTCTGATATTCACATGAGGTGGTGGCATATGCACATTCATCTTATAAACATGTGTGCCCATGTATACATCATATATCACACACAGCAATGATAACAACAATAATACACTGAGATCTAAGATCTTCTGATGGCTGATATATGGGATTTCAGATTAAGTGAAATAACATAAGTCAGAATAATCAAATCCTGGGGGTCTTTAAAATCACAAAAAGAGGTGATGGAGAGATGGCTTAAGAGGACCTGGGTCTGGGCTGGTGAGATGGCTCGGTGGTTAAAAGCACTGACTGCTCTTTTGAAGGTCATGAGTTCAAATCCCAGCAACCACATGGTGACTCACAACCACCCATAATGAGAACTGATTCCCTCTTCTGGTGCGTCTTAAGTCAGCTACAGTATGTATAGTAATAAATAAATCTTTGGGCCTGAGCAAGCAGGGACTGAGCAAGTGGAGTTGACTGTAGCAAGGTCCTAAAAATTTAATTCCGAACAACCACATGAAGGCTCACAACCATCTGTACAGCTACAGTGTCCTCACATACATTAAACAAACAAACAAATAAACGGACCTGGGTTCATTCCCAGCACCCACATAGCAGATTACAACTGCCTGGGCCAGGAAGTGGTGGCACACAGCTTTAATCCCAGCACTTGGGAGGCAGAAGCAGGCAGATTCTCTCTTTGATTTGAACCTCAAGATTCAAGAAGAAAACATATAGATCAATTTATGAATCTTCATATATCAGACAATGTCTATCATTAATTCACCGTGTCTAGAGAGATTCTGCAAAGCAGATTGCCTTCATTACATTGTTATTTTTCTTCCATTTTTAGGAACTACATAAACAGTAAATTGATTGCACACAAAATTGCCATACTTCATTTCTCTAATACCTTTCTAGTTGGCATGTACATGTTCAAAAAGGTATGAGTGACAAACTATGCAACTTCAACTTGATGTTTCTGGATTGGCTGGCAACAATCATAAATATAAGCTTTAATAATTCAAAGCAAATAGGTTTACACGGCCATAGAAAAATCAACTTTTTGTCAAAGTGATTCTGCAACCCACGAAACACTTCCTAGATTAACTTGTTACTACAATTAAATTTTTTAGGTGGATTAGGACTTTTATTTTTGGACTCTTTGCTGAAAGCTAAGTAAGTTTAAGAACTTTTGGATTAAGAAAAATTAAAGAATTTAAGCCCTCAGTTTGTTCTCGCATCCTATCTCCAAAAGGCCATTTCTAAATTTACTAACCCTCCAGATCTGACCCCATCCCCACTGAACACTATCAATATAGATTGTTGGAGTTTGTGAACTGCTGCATAGAAACTGCTATTATTTTCATTAGAGACCAATTATTATGATATGAAAAGAACAATTTTATATTCAAAGCTTTACTTTGAGAGATGGAACAGTTGGTGAAGTGCTTTCTGCACAAACCTGAAGAGATCCTCAGAACTTATGAAAAAGAAAAAAAAAAGACTAATACTGAAGAAGTAGAGACAGGCAGGAGAGAGCTTGGGACTTGCTAGTCAGTCAGTCTCCGTGAGTACCAGGTATAGCGAAAGATCTTGCCTCAAAAAGGCAGTGGTGGTGCATGCCTTTAATCCCAGTGCTCTGAGCTGGATACTGAGTTCCAGAACAGACAGGGCTACACAGGATACATAGAGAATACCTCCCCCCACCCCCCATATACAAAGAAAGAGAGAGAGAGAGAGAAAGAGAGAGAGAGAGAAACAGGCAGACAAACACTTGACATTGACCTCAGGCCCTCAGGCCTCAACATGTATGTGTACCCATATGAATATGCATTTACACACACACACACACACACACACACACACACACACACACACACACACACAGGTAGGAGGGGGGAGAAGCTCAAATTCCCTTACCTTTGTAGCTGGTGGGCCATGAGTTTTACTGTTAACAGGAATTATCCCTAAGCTCTTGCTAAGCAAGCAATACTTCCCAAGTTGCCATCTAGTATCTCTAGAGAAAAGGAGAAAAGCAGAAGAGAATAAACTTATCCTGTTTAATATACATTTTATAATTAAATCTTGCCTATTCCTATTATAGAAAATTAAAATTTCTTCCAAAATATCAAATGTTTCAAAAAGATGTTCACCATATAGCCCCCAAATTGCCAACGTATTACCACCTGTAGGTATAAAACAATTTTAAGGATGGAGGAAAGGCAATAGAACTATGGTGAAAGTAAGAAAACAAGATTTTTAACAGCATATACCTGAAGGACAGGTAATAGGTGAAATGTCAGAGTTGAATCAAAGCATCAAACGTTGGAGTGAAAATTAATAAATTTTATGTTGTTGCTACACAATAAAATTTATGGGCCCTAGTTTAAATGTGTCTCTTACATGGAAATAGCTTGTTATTTCTCACATGCATCTTAGAATAGGATTCACTAAGAAAACTCAATCTTGTATTGTTCAGAGATCTAGTCATTTCATGTGAATACAATCATAAGGGACCCGGGATCCTCTGCTGCTCTGCTGTTATCTTAATTCCCTTCCTTTTAAAGGAGTGTAACAAATGCTAAAGTTCTAGCCGGCACAGCTGTGAATCAGGCAGCAAGGGAAAGATAAATGAATAATGGCTTCTCTTTAGGGACTTTTCAGAACTCCAAAGGAAAATTCTACTCACATTCTATGGAACAGAACTTAGTCACTATTGGCCAAAAATGGCAGGGAGGCTGCCCAGATGAAAGTAAACTCTTACAGGCAATCCACAAACTTATAAATGATCACACCAATCTGTTAAATAAGTACTAGATAAGGTGGACAGGGAAGAACTTGACAGAAGGTTCAGATAGATAGCAAGTATGTTAGGAAAAGTTAGCGATTTCCAAAGAATGATGTTCAAAAGGAAATAAATGTTCCTGTACCTTGTGAGTTAACTCCCATTATTACAGACTACTGGAAAGAAGAATAACACTTTCCTTTAGGATCAGTCAAGGCTTCATATTTTTTTTTAGATTTTATTTATTTATTTATTTATTTATTTATTTATTTATTATATGTAAGTACACGGTAGCTGTCTTCAGACGCACCAGAAGAGGGCATCAGATCTCATTACGGGTGGTTGTGAGCCACCTTGTGGTTGCTGGGATTTGAACTTCCGACCTTTGGCAGAGCAGTCGGGTGCTCTTACCCACTGAGGCATCTCACCAGCCCCCAGTGAAGGTTTCTTAATGTTTAATAACTTAAGAGTAAAAGACCAGAAACTAGAAAGTATCTTAATTCAAAGTTGGAAGAAAAAGTTTTAAATGAAAAACTATTCTTTATGGAGAAAGGACTCAAAGGGTATATTTAGTGACACAAATGCAAACTATGGCTATAAAAGGAATAATAATCCAATGGACAGTTTTGTAGATGGTCTATATGAGCCTACTCTTCAAAAGTACAATTCATTTTTCTTTGCGCTTACATTGCCATTCTGGTACTCATAATTGTCCCTTCTTCTTCTATCACCTGCAGATTGGCCTTATAAATTGGCTCTGTGTGATGGTATTGAAAACATGCTCATGTATTTCAGGCAGAGACAGATCCTTGCAAACTATTTTGTTTTTCAAAGAAATGTTCATTTTTACAAGCATGGTTTTAGATCTGCCTATCTGCACAAGATGTTTATATTCTTATTTCAGCAGTTGGTCAAAAAAAAAATCTAGAACTAGCATCTTGAAACATAGCAAGGCAAGTATCACTTAAAGCAACAAGGGTAATTAAGTTAAATAGCCATACTTGTCCTTCAGAGCTTGACTTATCCATAATCATCTTGACATTGATAAGCATTAAAAATAATACCTCTTATAAAGCTTGGAAAGCACAGATGTAGGGAATCTCTCCTTCACCAATATTACCCACTTCTTGTATATTTATACACTTGAACTTAAGTAACCTATGGGAAGAGGCAGTATCTCCACACAAAGCTACCAGGACTGCCAACAGTAATCACTCTATGTAGAGTCAAACATTACCAGAAAACATAGCCTAAGGGATTGGTATCATTGTTAAAGAGAAACAATCTTTTCTTAGTCACAAACTCAAGTCTTATATATCCAAAAGAAGTCCTGAGTGGTACTTAGGTATGAAGATACTATGTAAGCAGGTTTGGGGCAACTTTACAAAGTCACAACCTTAAAAGGCTTTGTATTGCCTTTTACATACATATAAAACACATACACACATATATCGTCTTGTTGTATTCAATAATGTTTGGAATTCAGGTAGCTCTGTAGTTGATAACAGAAACAATAGTTTTTAGTTAATGACTACTTCTTCCACTTTTGGAATACTATCTGAAAACTCATGGTCCTGAGAGAGAGTTCCATGAGAATGAAGAAAAGAAATTTTAGAATTGATAAATTAGGTATGGTGGTTTATATAGAACTGGTTCCCACAGACTCCTGTGTTTGAATGTTTAATTCATAGGGAGTGGCACTATTGGAAGGTGTGGCCTTGTTGCAGGAAGTGTTACTAGGTGGTGGGCTTTGAGGTATTAGAAGTTCAATGTAGGTCCAGTAGCTCAGTTCACTTCTGCTGCCTTCAGATCAAGATGTATTGTGAACAAACAAACTAATAAAACCAGAAATTAAAGTCTTCAATAAAGTTTAAGGAGTCAATTTGTAGTAGATGAAATGGTCCCTAAAAATGTCCATGTTCCAATTCCTAGAACCTGTAAATAGGTTCTATTAAAAGAAAAGGGAACCGTGCATGTATATAGAGATTACAGATTCCCAAGTAGAATGTCCTCAGGCATCCATCCACGTGAGCTAATCTAGAGTACACTGAGACATTCAGCGTAAGACATTCATCCAGAAAGAGAAGTCAGCAGGATTAGAAAGAGAAGACCTGGATCTGCCATTGCCAGAGATGGCCACGAGGAAAGCACTTCAGCTTCCCCATATGAAGAGCAGCCCTGGGCAGGTGGGAAGCAACAGAAGGGGGAGGGCAAAGCCAACAAGGTGAGTGATCTTGCAAATGGATTCTTTCCCGAGTCTTCAAATTGCATGTAACATTGTCAACACATTGATTTTGGCTTTAGGATTCCAAACATACAATAAAATCTGGTCATCTGTGACAACATGATTGAACTAGAGATTACTTTAAAATACTACATAATCTGTATACACAATGAAATATCATACAGAACTTTATTATTAAATATGTTTTTATTTTTATGATTTAGTTAAAGTGGAGGGTTCTCAGAGGACCCAGATGAGGCAATCTAAACTTCCTGACCTACAAAAAAACCTTTGTACTATCTTAAGATGTCAAGTATATTTACCATATACTTACCATATATTTATAAGTATATCTACCATATACCATATAAATTGGTTATAGAAAATCTTTATAGTGAACAAAAACGTTAAGTTACCAGAAAGATGGACTTAGGCTCTCTTACAATGTCATTCAAGGGAAGCAGAACTACACAAATAGGCAGAGTTTTCTTTGTCACAATTTCTTTGTGACTTCACAGGTACCACAAAGTACAAGATGATCTTAGAACTACCCTGGAAACAACAAAATGTTCCTAACAAATCTAAATCTATGAGTCTAAAAACCTATAGCTATAACCTAAAAACAATTTATTACCCATTCAATGTTAAAAGTATCTTTAAGTTACCTTATTAGGAAAATTTAAATACTATTATTTTACAATGATATGTCAATGAACAATGAATATCAAGAAGAATTAAAGTAATGTGGCTGAGTGATGGTGACACACTCCTTTAATCCCAGCACTCAGGAGGCAGAGGCAGGCGGATTTCTAAATTTGAGGTCATCCTGCTCTACAGAACAAGTTCCAGGATAGCCCGAGCTTCACAGAAAAAACCTGCCTTAAAAATAAAAATAAAAACAAAACCCCACCCTCCCAAAAATATTAATAATAGTAATAATAATGTATAAAATACAGACTAGAGCATGAACTCAAGCAGTATTAAATTTATGTAAGTTTGTAAGTTACACTGCATTTTACTTTGACTTTAAATAAACATTTTCCTAATGCTTAATACTAAATCATACATTACTTTTATGGCTAAAAACTTGAGCAGTACACATAAAATGCCAAAATCTACTATAAGAGTTAAACTGATCTTTAGTTTATGGATTTGATATTATCCTTGAGTATAATGGATATGGAATGCTTAGTTCATCAATAGAAAGAAATTAAACTCCTCAAAAGTGAGAAATGTATTCCCAATCTCAATGAGGGAAGCAGTAGTTTTAATTTTTTCTCAACTTACAACATATAACAGATGGTTTCCAGGCATATTGTCATCAACCTATACTGAAGCGTTGATGAGAAGCAACTCAAGAAATTAGTATGTAAATAGTGAAATCAGGCGAGTATCACAATACTTTTTTTTTTAAGTAATGCTGGATACAATGTCTTTAATTTCAGCAGTCAGAAGGTACAGAAAGGCAGATCTCTAGGAGGGGAAAGTCAGCCTGACTTACATAGTAAGTTCTAGGCTAACCAGATCTACATAGAGAGACCCTATCTCAAAACAACAACAAATTAGGTTAAAGTTTAAAGTTAAACTTTATTTTAAATTATTACCAGACCACTGATCCTGGGCTAAGTAGGCAAGTTCAGGTTTCACAAAACTCACAGACTAACAGTGACAAATATGAAAAGCAGTAGATTAAGGTTTACTAATAACTTGGTTTTAGATTTGGTACTGGAATAATTATATAATACTGGGTTTATAATATAAACATGTGAGTATAATATACTTATTCTCTTCCCCTAACTAATATTTTAGATTTTTTAATACAATTTTTTTCTGGGTCAGTATGGTGGCATACCCCTTTAACCTCCACACTTGGGAGGTAAAAGAAAAGAGAATCTAAGCCAGTTCTAAGCCAGCCAAGGTTGCCTTTTGTTTTGGGAGGTAAAATCTTGATGACCTAGGGTGGCCTAGAACTTGCTATGTCACTGAGAATAACAAACTTCAGCTCTTCCTATTTCTACTTTCCCACTACTGAGATTACATACCTGTACTACAATGTCTGGTTTATACATACACACATCACACACATACAAACACTTTAAAAAAGAAAAGAAAATTGGAATTATTCAAGAGCTAGAGAAATGGCTGTCAGCATGGCTACCTGATATACAGAAATGATGACCTGAGTTTGATCCCAGGTACCCACATAAAAGCCAGGCCAAGAACAGAAATGTAAGTTTGTAACCACAGTACCTCAGGGAGAGGAATAAGGTGGATCTCTAGAGCTCATTTGCCAGCTAGCCTCACTGAATGAATAAGCTCCAGGTTTAGTAAGAGACTCCATTTCAAAAACTAATATGAAGGATAGACTAAGTGGGTAAAGGTGCTTGTTGTACAAGCTTGACAACCTGAGTTTGAACCTTGTAACCCATGCAAAGGTAGACAGAGAGAACTGATTCCACAGAATTATTTTCTGATATCCACACACGTGTTAAGGTAAGCATGCCCACGGACACACATCATGCACAAAAAATATACTCACAATAATAATAATAATAATAATAAATAAAAACTAAAAAAATTAAGGTAGAAACTAATCTAGGCAAACACATGTGAATGTACAACCATACACACATGCACATACCCTCAAAGATATGTAGGTACACCACAAACACATCTTTCTCTCCTCAAAGTATATTCAAGTTCAGGAAAGTGAAAGCCCAATCCAAACAATATCCATATTTCACCATTAAAACATAGGAAGCTGGAGAGATGGTTCAGCAGTTAAGAACACTGTCTCGAAAAACCAAAAAAAAAAAAAAAAAAAAAAAAAAAGAACACTGTCTGTTCTTCCAGACGTTCTGAGTTCAATTCCCAGCAACCACATGGTGGCTCACAACCATCTCTCCTGGGATCTGATGCCCTCTTCTGGCATACAAGTATACATACATGTAGACAGAGCACTCATATACATAATATAAATAAATAAATCTTTTATAATCCATACCTGACAAATGATAAACAAGCACAAGCAACTTTTAACATTGTGACTGAGACTTGATGGTATAACCATGTTAACTAAATTCTTGATAAAGACTTCAAAAAAGCAAATATTAGAACTGTCTTATTTTAATTTCATCAAAAGATATGAAAAGTCTCACTAGAATGTTAATGAGATTATTAAAAACAATGGCATCAATTTTTATCATCTCGAAATTTTTATATGCTACACTACAACATGAAAAAGGAAGTCTGACATAGAGAAAGGGTGCATAGGGAACAATATAATATTCTCTGAAATGGATTTATAGAAATCCTAACATAGTAAGTTCTACCACAAATTATAAATTCCTAGGGAATTTTGTTATCAAAACTACGAAATAAATGACAGTTGTACTGTCTTCAAGTCACATCATAAGTATGCCTGAAGGGACCATAGGAGACGAGAATTTCTGAATGAACTTTCATAGTAAACACCATAACATTGCATTGAATAAACAACAACTGTTAGCATTCTGTCTACACCCCACTCCACAGTTACTTGTCAATAGTCAGGTATGCTCCTCCCCACAGTTACCTGGCAGCAGCCAGGTAGGCCTGACCCACTATAAAAGGGGCTGCTTATCTCCTGCTCCCTCTTACCCTTGCTCCCTTTTGCTCCTCTCCCTCTCCCCATACCCTTCCCACCTCTCTCCACATGGTCATGGCTGGCCTCTACTTCTCTATTCTCTCCTTTTTGCCTTTCTCTGCCTCTACTACCCTCTTAATTCCCCTCCCCATGCCCTGAATAAACTCTAATCTATACTATACTGTCATGTGGCTGGTCCCTCCAGGGGAAGGGATGCCTTGGCATGGGCCGGCTGAGATATCCCCTTCCCCCATACCTCACTACACTCTCATAGAACATATCTTATATCTCTTTATCTTTTTATAAACACATCAACAACTCCCTGATGTAGCTGTGAGCACTGATATACATTAATCAAATGAGCAAAAGGTTAAGTGTTATTCTCCTTAAAGAAAACTGAGACACCAGTGGTAGATGACACTTTTGATTCCAGCCCTCAGGAAGCAGAGGCAGGTGGTTCTCCAAGTCTGAGGCCAGCCTGGTCTACAGAGTGAGTTCCAAGACAACTTAGGCAACTCAGAAAAACCCTGTTGGCAGGCAGGGGGAAACTGAGGCACAAAAAACCAATTTGACTAAGCATAACACAGCTCACAATTTGGGTACTAACAACTACCCTAAAACAACATTCATTGTGCCAGAATATATGAAAGAAAATTTAGTAGTAATTCCTTGAAATCTGTAATTCAGAAAGTGGTCCATAAATTAAAACTAATAAATTCAATGAGCAAAGTATACAAAATTTAAGTAGTGATATTATTAGGCTTTTGTAAACAAAACAAACTGATAAATGACAGAAAATATAATAAAATAGGTATTTGTCCAAATACATAGGTCATTGTTCATAACTATAAAATTATATGGTCAACTATATTATGATTTTGAAACTACTGAACAATATAACTTTTTTCCAGTAATAACTCGCAGTCAAGTAATCATATCATATTGAAAATCATAACCACAAGTTAACAAAATGATGGCAAAGGTAGCACACTCACACTAAAACACCAGTGTAAGTAAGCCTCCTTCTGGGAGAAAGCAAAAGTCCTGGCAACTCCACAAATACTTATATTCTCTGATAAGTATTTCCACTGAGCTTATTATATTATAGAATCAACTCAAAGGAAAAAAACGGTAGCAAATACTACAAAGTTTATACAAAAGAAAAATACAGGAATACACACACAGTGAAACATTGTCTCAAAAAAACCCAAAACCGTTCATTAATTCAACGTTAAAATCAGAAAGGGGAAAAAAAAGCAGAGCAAGCTACATGAGATTCTGTCTTCAAAATTAAAATTATTAAAAATTAGCTAGACAGGGTGGCTAATGGCTGTAATCTCAGGACTTGGAGGCTGCTGCAAGATTGCCATAGGTCTGAGGCCATGAGTTCCAGCAGCCTGGATTACAGAGTGACATCCTATTTCAAATAAATAACAAAAATTTAAATCAATTTTCTTCCATTTAGGCATTTAATACTGAGAAATTTATTAAGTGGCTTAAGTGGCTCGGTTAACTACATAATCAATCAAACATCACAAAACGAATATAATAGAAAACTATAAAGCTAGAAAAGGTAAAACTAAATGAGTAAAGATAGAAAACTGGTATGCAAAGTTCCATTAGACAAAATGAAAACATGTTAGAGAACATACTGAAAAAATCAAAAGTGGCGCATGCCTTAAATCCCAGAACTAAGGAGGCAGAGGCAGGCAGATCTCTGAGTCTGAGGCCATCTAGTCTACAGAGTGAGTTCCCAAACAACCAGGGCTACACAGAGAAACCTGTCTCAAATGAACAAAAACAACAGAGTAACAAAACAAAAGGTTAGAAAGAAAAGCTAATGGTACAGATGAATGTAAACATATACTACGAAAATTAACTCAAGTCCATTTACTATTTGCCAAGCATAATTACTGTTTTTCTAAGAACCTTCTAAAGGATCACAAGTCACTCACTACTATATTTCAAGTGTTTTTGTTTTTGTTTTTGATTTCTTGGATATTAATGTGGGGAAAGGCTGACAATTAGCAGTTAAAATATGGACCCAAGTAAATATACCTACACTCTCAAGATACAGTCATACCCCATGTTGTCCCCTGACCCCAAAGGAGCAGGATGAAGAGAAGAAATAATTATTTTAGAGGTAGTGATATGGCTCATCCAGCAAAACATTTGCCATGCAAACCTGACAACCTGAGTTCAATACCCATAATGCATGTAAGGTAGAAAGAAAAAGCTACCTCCATAAAGTTGTTCTGTCCACTAAACCCAAGTTGTAGCATGTACATGCCAATACAAGCACATTATACACATATACAATAGCAAATAAAACATACATTTAAATCCCTTTATGATTATAAAAAAGAACAAAGTAAGCATCATAGACTATCTTAAAATAAAAATATGTTTGAGGTTTGTCAATAAAAAATGAGAAGGTATATATATCACATACAAGTTTATAATTGTATATTTCATGTAATATGAAACACGTATTACAATTACCAATGGCCTTAAAGACTCATGCATTCTTCTATTTTCTATGAAATGATACCTTACTTTAACTCTTTAACTTTAAGAAACATAACAAAGAAAGTGTTTTTCTGCCATTTCCCCCCACAGACAAAAATAGTAATAGGGATCACTATATCTTCAACATTAGAGTTACATATAGGGCTAATGAGATGGTCCAGTGGGTAAAGCTCTTGCTGTTGAGCCTTATGACCAGGGTTCTATCCTCAGAACCCATGTGGTGGAAAGAGAACATTTACTCTTCAATGTTGTCCTTTAATCTCCATAAATATGCTATCATCCACACAGGCAAGAAGGCAGACAAGCAGTTAGACACATATAACTGTAAAATAAAAAAATTACATAAATAGATTTTGAGAAATGTATATCTCAATAAAAAAGAGCACACCTTTTAGTCCCAGTGGTCAGGAGGTAGAGGTAGGCAGGATCTCTGTGAGGTGGAGGCCAGCCTGGTCTACAAACAAGTTCCAGGATAGCCAACTACAGAGATAAGCCATGTCTGGAAACAACAAAATAAAAAGAGCTTTCCTAGCACGGTAGAAAAGCAAACAAAGGGCTGGAGAGATGGCTCAGCAGTTAAGAGTACCTGTTGTTCTTGCAGAGCAGCTGGGATAAGTTCCCAGCACCCACATGGTGGCTCATAATAATATGTAACTCTAGTTTTAGAGATTCAGGATTTAAGATGGTCTCTAAGGGCACTGCCCATAAATGGTACACATACATATATGCAAGCAAAACACAAAAATAAATAAATCTTAAAAACAAACATAGAACATGTTCCATTTCAGACAAGATTTCAGTCTATAGAAATAGATGTGAATATAAGATAGTCACAAAATGTTAAAACCATTGACTATATGACAGGTGGTTTTGTAGGCTACAAGTTAATACAGGGAGTACTATATGTATTAATTTCATACAGGTCAGTTGAATCATCCAATCACTTTCATTGAATTATCTAATTACTTTCATTGACTTCTAATCAAGGAGGGTTCCAATACAAATTTTTTTGTTTTGTTTTGTTTTCGAGACAGGGTTTCTCTGGGTAGCCCTGGCTGTCCTAGAACTCACTCTGTAGACCAGGCTAGCCTTGAACTCAGAAATCCGCCTGCCTCTGCCTGGGATTAAAGGCGTGCGCCACCACGCCCAGCTTCCAATACAAATTTTGCTTTAAATATAAGACTTACTTTTCTAAGGGCATTTCAATAAGAGTAACAAAAGAAAGTGATACCAGTTCACAGAAACACATATCATTTTGGAAGAGACTAAAGTCAAAAATGAGTGGAAACAGCATGTAAGGTAAAGTTATTTACTAGATCTAGCAATATAATTGATTAGGAGAGTACAGATAATAATTAAAACTCAAGTTTTCAAGTTTTCTTAAAAATAAAAAAAAACAAAAACAAACCTAGATTTCTTGACTTAATGTTAGTCATGAAATATTTAATGGATAGTATCATTTCAAAACAATATAGCTTTAAAATTTTAAAATACCCATGAAAACATCTCTAAACATCTCTCCAATTATTTATTAATGATTTTAAGACCTAGAACCTTAATTATCACTCAACTATCGATGGCCTTAAAGATCCATGTACTTAGTTTTCTTGGCTTATATAGGATATGTTTTTAGCATACTCTACAAAATATTTCTATACTTTTGAAAAAAGTTTATTGCAGGGATTCTTCAAATAGGTTTAGCAAATTTAAATACAAGACTCTTATTTCATCTAGAGTTAACTGTTTTAAAATAAGCCTTTATAAAGTCTTACCATTTGGGTGCTAGAGACCCAGGCCATTTGGCGCTAAATGAGTAGTATTCCTGGAACGGTTATTACTTGACAATGGCCAAGGGTTAAGAATTTCTTCAAACAGGACAAACTGAGCTCAGAACAGTCCGTGTTTGGTCAGATGTTAAAAACAGCATTACCTGCATCTGGTGTGAACGTGTCCCTAGTTTATAATCCCCAAGAAACTGTGACTTCCACAAGGTAAACTAGGTATTAGTCGATGGGCCTAGAGTCTATCATGAGTATCCCTTTTACTCAATTATACTGGTGGTAGTTTTACTCGACCTTCCCAGTTTAAGAGTCTCCATTAAAGAAGAGACAATTTTATAATACCTATGTGCATAAAAATAGTTCCCATCTCCTCCAAGGTCTGGTTCAATGAGTGAGCATCCCGGGGAGACATACACACATCTCTCCCTACCTCTCTTCCTTGTCCCTGGGGTAATAAAAGGCACAGATTATTTTCCTACAAAAGCTCTGCAGAACACCGGTCGAAGTAAATGGGGTGTGGGGGGGAATAGCAGAATCAACCTGCACCCACACCTCAGCCCCGCCCCACCTGGAAAGGGGGGGGTGGCGGCGGCGGGAGTGTGAGGGCGGCAGAAAGGACAGAAAAGGCCGAGACCACCAGCAGGTTCTCCATTACCATTGGCTCCATCACGTTCCACCGAGGCCAGAGACCCTTGCTTCCCAATCCTTCAACGCACCATCCCAAACCCTCGATCGCCCGAGTCCCCGGTGGGGAGCCCAGCGTGGGCCCTCTGGGCAGCGCGATCAAGGACTAGCGGCGGGGGTCTCCCCGACAGATGGGCGGATCCGAAGGGCGCCTCGGGGACCTCTCAAGTGACCACACCAGAGGAGAAGTCGGAGGGAGGGGTCGGAGAAGAGCCGTTATTCCTTCTCGCTCAGGCTTGGGAAAGCGCGCGAGGGAGGGGCCGGCCGGAGCCGCAGCGCGTTACCTAACGGTCCGGTCGCTCCGCCAGACCAGAGGCGGCAACGCGGCCACCGCCGTCCGTAGGGTTGGGGTCCACAGCAGGGGCGCAAAAGGGGTGGGAGGCGGGGGGTGGAGACTACAGGCAGCGACGTCGCCATGTTAGCACCTTCTTCCTCTGCATCCCTACAACCTCCAAGCCCGTGGCCCTTCCACCATTACTCACCTTTCCAGGTCACTAATTCATGGTCCTGCCAGCCACCCGCGAGCCCGGAGGCCGGCCGTGTTTACAAACTAGCCCCGGAGGAGAGGGCTGAATCGCACTTTAAAGGCCACGGGCTCCCACAGGCTTCCGTCCTCTCTCGCGAGATCCGACTGACAAACCTTCTCCCCGCCCCACTCCCGGCATCCCTGCCGCTTTCTTCTTGCGCCCCTCCCCTTCACGCACACGCCCCTTCCTGCTTTCCACCGAGGGAGCGCCCGCGGGTCAGGTGACTCCGTCGTGCCTCGGAAAAAGGGCGGGTCTTCAGGAGGGCGGGGGCGGGGAGGCGGGAACCAAAGAACACTCGGACGCGAGTGATTGGGCGAAAAGCACGAAAGGCGGGAAGCAGGTCCAAAGGGGCGTGGCCAAGGTGCCCAAGGACCGTTGTTTCGGTAACCAGGGAACTGCAGAAAGCTGTGATTGGCAGCCGTCGGGAGGCGGGCACGAGAAGCTGCACCGGATCTGGGGCGCGCGCGCAGGTGGCGGAGGAGCGAGCAGGAGGGCGTGGGCGGTGTGAGAGAAGAAAGGTGAGGTCGGGGAGCCTAAAGGAGCCCAGCCCTGGCGCCGGATGTCTCTGTCGTATTGGTTTCTGACTTCGCTAGGGATATGAGACTATGAAGGGAGAAGCGCTTCTGGACCACTCTCCGTGTACCGAGAAGCCAGAGCTGGAGAGAGAGCTACGCTTAAGGTTTTGGAGAGTCGGGGTTTGCCAGTCATCACCTCCGCCCCCATGTGCACACTGAAGCAAAATAAGTCAGCCCTGCGTAGAAAATAGAAACCTTTTCTTAGAGAGTTCTTTGTTCGGATTTTACTAAGCCAGAACTGGAGCCGATCTTCCCCACCACCCTATGTCAAGTATATGGTATATTACATACGAGTATGTTCAAAGGCAGTGATCAAAAGGAAATACACCGTCTTCCACCCCCATGTCACCATATTTTAAAACAAAGCAACGATCTTTTTCCTAGAGAAAAATTCTTGTAATTATGAGTGTTTCTTTTATCAAATTTCCTTTACTTAGTTAGATATAAAAATACAAATTTCAGGGACCGAAGAGATGTCTCAGCGGTTAACAGTACTGGATGCGAGCCGGGCGTGGTGGCTCACGCCTTTAATCCCAGCACTCGGAAGGCAGAGGCAGACGGATTTCTAAGTTCAAGGCCAGCCTGGTCTACAGAGTGAGTTCCAGGACATCCGCAAGTAACCCTTAAGCCGTCTATAACTCCACTTCCAGGGTACCTGACGTAGAATTAAGAAATTAATTAAAATTATTAATTTCAATAGAATCACTTCATTCATTTAAAGCTTAAGAGATCGGTATTAATTTTTTTATTTTTTTAAATTTTCGAGGCAGGGTTTCTCTGTGTAGCCCTGGCTGACCTGGAACTCACTCTGTAGACCAGGCTGGCCTCGAACTCAGAAATCCGCCTGCCTCTGCCTCCCAAGTGCTGGGATTAAAGGCATGCGCCACCACGTCCGGTTTGGTTAATGTTTTAAGGAGGACTAAAGGACGCCAATGAGAACCCAGCAGAGAAGAGGCATTCTTCCCACAATATTTTCCTTTGCTCTATAAATTGTAGTGCCAAAGAAATGCCTGTTAATGTAGGAAGTAGGTTTCAAAAAAACTAGGGGGCGGGGCGGGGGAAGGAACTGGACAGATGGTTAGGAGTGCTTGCTGATGTTGCAGAGCACCCAAGTTTAGTTTCCTATCACCACATACCTGCTCAGCTGCTCATAAAAGCGGGGTGGGGGTGGGGATCGGACAACCTCTTCCAGCCTCCGTGGGCATGTGGTGCACATTCGTTTATGCAGTCAAACACTCATACACACAAAGTAATGTCCTTAAAATTGGGGGCAAGAAGAAGGACGACTGATTAGTGTAATGACAATGAAAGAGACAGACCTTTACAGACCTTTACAATTCCATAACTGGTTCAGGTGCACTACTCCTAAACATACTTATTCCTACTGAAGATTTTGGTGCTTATTTTAGGGATGTTGGTTGTCCAATAAATATGTACAAGTTGCAAAATGTGATTAAGGCGCCTGTGAAATCTTGCACTGATTTTTAAAAAGCAAGCCTTTTTTTTTAGTATCATGCTTTTCCATTTGTTAAATGCGTATTTCTAATTTAGATTTATGAATACAATTCGTGTCTTTACATAAAATACACCCAATTTCTCCACGCCAAGTGAATCTAAAATTGTAAGTTTGTCTGGAATAGTATCTGAGAGTTAATGAGCCTGCCGTCTAATAATGATGCCTAGCATGAAAGTGAAATTGTAATGTCACTGGACCTTCTAATAGGTTGCTGGCCTGTATACATGTACGTGAGCCAACTCAATCTTCCTTTAAAACTAGCTTAATTACTTGAGAAACCTGAAAGAAACCAGATTATTAACACTGTCGGTTCTGAAGTTAGAAAGAAAGTACCATCTTGTAAACTTAGTAACAGTGCAGTAATGTCAATAGACTTGAACACTAATTATATCAGCAAGGTGTCAGCTGCTCATTACTGGTTGGAAGGCTAACAGACAAGAATATAGGCCTGCCAGATCATAAGTTGCTAGGTCCAGATGACTGTCTCTAAGATGCTGCTTTCCTCCAGCCGACAATATCTAACCCAAGGGGAAAAAAACCTAAAAATGTTAAAGCACTTCAAAAGAACTTTGTCCATTAGAATTGAGTTTTTACATTGCTTTTTCACCATGTATATTAAAACACTTTTTGTTTGTTTCTGTTTTTTACTATGTAGTCCTAACTGTCCTGGAACTTGCTCTGTAGACCTGGTGAGCCTTGAACTAACAGAGATCTGTCTGTCTCTGTCTCTGCCTCTGCTGGGTTATAGGTGTGTGTATACCACCACCAAGACCACCACCATCACCTGGGTAAAAATGGAAATTCTTGTCTCCAGATTGATTTATTTTCATCTCAAGTGACAGTAGCTTTGGCATTAGATTTTCTGCTATCAAGTTATTATCTATATCAAGATATTATCTATATCAAGTTATTATCTATATCAAAATAGTATCTATATCAAGTTATTATCTACACCTGGTACTGTTAGATCTCAAACCCAGCTCTCCTAAGCTAAATGTCTCCAGTCTAGGGGCAGGGCTGCCCTCCCCTATATAATCCAGCCAAAGCCTGTGGCAGGTAGGGACTGAGGGATACTGAAAGAGCATGGTGGCCAGGTCCACTGTAATATGTTACATAGGCACCTCAGTTAGCTCTCTGTCCTAGGTTTGATGCCTAGAAGTACTAGAGGAACATGTGATTCTAAGGAAAATATTTTCAGAATTCTTTTATATAAGCAAGGAATGTGATTTTTTTTCTTTGTTTTGAACTTTCGGTTTTAGCTAACTCTAAAGATGCCTAAAGTGAGAAAAAACAAACAAAGGAGATCTACGTGGAGAGCAGATCCAGTGCAGTGTCCTTACTTAGGCCTGGTGGCAGGCCAGAGGTACACAAAGGCACTCCTTTACCTCTGGGCTATAACAGCCCTTTTACCATAGCTTTCCTACAAATGGAAACAAGCTAAGTGTGGATAATTACTATCTTCAGTTCTGATCTTATGTACCAGCAGCTCTCACTGTTTCCAGCCGAATAAAATGTATGCTTCCCCATTTCCCCTCTCAGATTCCCATCTGCCGTAAAATTCATCTTTGGTTACAAATGCAGGGAACTTCCTGTAGGGCCCTTATTTTCATGGTTTTCTTGTTGCATACATTATCTACCTCATCTCCAAGGAGGGTTAGTCTCCTTTAAGAACTTGATACAGAGGCTGGAGAGAGATGGGTCTATGGGTAAGAGCCATGGCTGCTGTATCGTGAAAAGCAGATTCGCGGCTTGTCAGGTGGCTCAAAAAGGACTGTGGTAACTTCAGCTCCAAGGGATCTGACACTGTTTTTTGGTCTTTAAGAGTCCCTACACACACACACACACACACAAACACAGGCACTCACATGCGTGCACAAACATGAAAATAAAAATATTAAAAGGAATTTGAAGTGAAATGCTAAGTCTGGAAACCTGTATTTCATTTTATTCCATGTGTTATTTTACATTTTTCTTATTTGGTGCATTGATACATAGGGACTGTCTGAAATGTCTTAGTGTCCTTTTGTGTAAATGCCTTACAAGCATCTTTACTGATGAGGGTTACAATATCAATGTATATTTGTCCCTATATGCAAGATACATTTATTAACCAACAATGACTTTTTTATTTTATATGCATCGGTGTTTTGTCCGCATGGATGTCTGTGTGAGGGTGTCAGACTCCTGGAGCTGGAGTTCCAGACCGTTGTGAGCTGCTGTGTGGGTGCAGGGAATGAGTAGCTAGTACTCTTGACTGCTGAGTATCTCTCCACCTCACCCCCACAGCTTTTAGTTTTGGATTTTAGAAATGGGGTTTCACTGTGTAGGTGTGGCTGTCCTGGACTCAGTCTGTAGTCCAGGTCGGCCTCCAGTTCACAGAGATCCAACTCCCCCTAACTCCTGAGTGCTGGAATTAAAGGTGTGTGCCACCACCCGGTAACAATGATTTTTTTTTTTTTTTTTAAAGACAAAAAGGGAGCACAGCTACTGAGCAAAGTAATATCATTTAAGTACAAGAATAGGTTGTTTGGGGCTGGTGAGATGGCTCAGTGGGTAAGAGCACCTGACTGCTCTTCTGAAGGTCCAAAGTTCAAATCCCAGCAACCATATGGTGGCTCACAACCATCTGCAACGAGATCTGACGCCCTCTTCTGGAGTGTCTGAAGACAGCTACAGTGTACTTACATATAATTAATAAATAAATAAATAAATCTTAAAAAAAAAAAAGAATAGGTTGTTTGGGGAACACTCTTATCTATCATAAAAGTGCTCTTTTACTAAATGCTACAAGAGTCAGCTGTTAATGCTTTCAAACTTAACAGCTGTCATGGATGTGCTATTTCAGCCTTGGGATGGGGCTATTTTAATCCCCTAGTCTGTTATTGCTCATTTAAAAGTCTACTAAAAGGTGTATGGACACACATACGCATACATGGGAGGGGGTATTTAACTGATAAAACACCTTTTGTATGTTTAGCTAAGCAAAACAGAATACTCCAGCAGCTCTCGTGTCTGTCTTATACAACTAACTTGAAGCTCATGGAAAAAGCTTCCACATTCTCATGGTATCAACATACATCCTACTAGAGTGGATTAGCTTAGACTTTGCCAGTTGGGCCAAGTGGGATGTGGCTGATGTGATGTAAAAAGTATGGAGAAAGTGGGGGCACGTACACTAGGCCAATGTCTAAGGTGGCACAAAGACAGCATGGCCTCAGATATCCCAGTCTCTTCCATATCGTGGCAGGTCGTCTTTCCCATCCTCTGACGGCCCAGGGGTTTCCTGCACATTGCTGAAGTGTTAATGTTTTAATTACCTCTTAGCATCTGTCTTCACCATAGAGGCTTCTATTCAGAACGTTGTAAGTACAGAGTTGTCCAAGTGAAACCAAATCCTTGGTTTCTTAAAAGAATGGTAGCTAATGTTGTGTGACATTGCGGGGGAAATTAAAAGGCTATGCTTCATCTTCAAATCATAAAAGTTAGCTTGTGAGAGAAGAAAATGGATATTCAGAGCTTTGTTTTTATCCTTGACAACTAGTGTCTCCTCTTGTCTCCATCTGACCTGATAGATGCCATATTCCACCCTCTCAAGTTAGCAATAAAAGTAGATGGGACTATTTTCTAGCATAGAAAACTTGGCCCTGATTCTTGGCAAAAATGTATACTTTCCTTCCCTGAATGACAAAATGTATCTTAGGTAGTTTGTCTCTGGGAAATTTAAATACTGAGGAACAATAATGAATTTTCCAACCATTAAGAGACCTAGCCAACCTTGTGTAGCTGTTTGAGAAAACAATTCCATTACTTGTCCTTAATGGTCCCCCACAAGTCTGTCTGTCTGTTAACCTGAGGCCTACATAATACCAAAGCCATGGATTTCTTAGCCCAGAAACTTAGGGAGGCCTCTTTGTCCCTACTGTCCCACTTAGATTCTTAGACTAATATACTGTTCATTCCAGGGTCCTTCTTACCTTGGACACGACCTGTAGGATCAACTGTCAATCAAATTCTCTAGCTCTTTACATGTAGAGCATCAATGCTTCTCAAGAATGAACATTCTAAGCACTGCTCCTGCCTGAGACTACATCCCTGGAGAAACTCCCTGTGGGCCAAGTGGACCATGCCACGGGTCAGAAGAATTAGTAGAGTTGAGTGAGCTCAAACTCCGTAAACCTCAGAGTTGAGAATGGTAGGAGTGGGGCCAACCCCCTGCCTAACTCTACGTGCCCTGAATCATGATGCCCCACTGAGTACCATGGCAATCAGTCAAGTAGCGTACAGACCTGGAGTTCTCCATGCTAATAAGGTATCTAGGTAGATCCCGAGCGCTCCACCAGTGAGCTTTCCTTTTTGGCCATTCTTTCCCACAAAAGGTATTTAATCCTTGGTTCACCCTGAGTAAGGTGTATGCATTACATCCATCAAATAAAGGTTTGGACAAGCAAGGATGGTCTCTTCTTCAAGGATTCCAGATAAGGCCTTCTCTCTTCCAACCTCTCTGCACACTTGGCAATCACTCAGCATCAAACATGGTTCTACCCCCGTCCCAGGCTCTTCCTTCCCTTCCTGCCTGGCATGTGGATGCTCTGAGGGAAGTATGGGCCGAGGACCCCATTCCCAACTCCAGGTGCTTTACTTGGAAAGCATCAAGGCTTCTCAAGAAAGAACATTCTAGGCACTGCTGCTGGCTGAGACTACAATTCCTGGATAGACAACCAGCAGCGCCTGGGTACACAACAATCAGCCAGACTCTGCTGCTTCCCACCCAGGAAAACACAGACTGGGAGCCCCCATTATGGACTGTGTTGTCTCCCCTACGTGGTGGGCTGGTGGCTCCAAGCACTCTGGCAGCAAGGCAGACACGCAGCCTAGCAACTACCTGATAAGACTCCTGTACGAAAGCATACTGCATAGGTTATGATTTTATGCTTTATTTTTTTAAGACGAGGTCTCTAGTGGTTTGAATGAAAATGGCCTCCATGGGCTCACAGGGAGTAGCATTATTAGAAGGTGTGGTCTTGTTGGAAGAACTATCTCTAGGCGATCGGCTTTCAGGTTTCAGATGCTCAAGCCAGACCAGTGTCATTCTCTTTTCTTGCTGCCTGTTAACCCAGATGTAGAACTCTTAACTACCTTTCCAGCACATTTCTACATACATGCCATCCTGTTTCCTGCCATGATGACAATAGACTAAACTGTGAGCCAACCCCAATTAAATGTGTCCATTACAAGTTGCTATGGTCACGGTGTCTCTTCACAGCCATAGGTGCCCCAACTAAGACACACACTCTCTCTATAGCTCTGGTTGTTCTAGAACTCATTATCTATACTAGACTAGCCTCAGACCTAGATATTTGTCTGTTTCTTCCAAGTGCTGGGATTAAAGGTGTACACTACCAGGCCCATTAAGTTAGATTCTTTTTCCCAATAAAATAAGTGTAGAGATATAGCATGCAATGTAACAAACTCGCTATTTTTATATAATTTCAGAAAGCTTGAGAGTAGCAGATACTTTAGGTATCTCTTGAGAGATGGGAAAATTTGCCAATTCTCTGCTAAATACAAGACTTGAGGGAATAATATTGAGTTGTCCAGAAGCCAAGAGACCCAGCCAATCTTATGTAGCTGCTTAAGGATGCAGTTCTTGGGACTGAAATGCAAGAAATGGAATCACTATGGCTGGAAAGTGCATATTTATGCCACTGTTGAAAATTAGCTGTGGCCAAGGCCTATAGGTTCCCTTGGGAGTCTCTGCCAACATCAGCAGAATGCTAGCTCTTGCTAACAGGAAGAACAAACAAAGGTCTTTGGTTTATGAGTCTCTCTTGATCTTAGGTCAATTTTTTTTTTCAGTATTGAAACTCCCTGGAGGGGAAAAAAAGAGTCTAAGTTACTAAATATCTCAGAGGAGATAACATTTATTTATGAGATTCAGGTGGGAAAAAATATCAGTTTCTGCCAGGCAGCAGATTAGGAAGTATAAACAGATTAATAGTCGAAAGAATGTAACCTAGAGAGATAGGGTTACAAAATTTACAAAACTGAGTTGAACAGCAGACTCAGCCAACCTGTGTACCTCTCTATAGAGTTCTAAGTAAAGTGTAAGTGAAATGGCTACAAAGTTGAAAGTGAAATATTAGAGTATGTTTCTCACTGATATTAAATCTGTGGTTCTCTACATTTTTTTGGTTTGATGTCTTTGAACACCAAATAATACACAACATAAATAAAAGTTTTGAAAAACCTTGTTTCACTATGTATTCAAAGCTCACAGTTCTGCCTGCTTCTACTCATGGGCCTCTCCCTGGCACATTTTCTTTTCTTTCCTTTTTTTTTTTTTTTTTTTTTTTGTTTTTTTTATTTTTTGTTTTTCAAGACAGGGTTTCTCTGTGTAGCCCTGGCTGTCCTGGAACTCACTCTGTAGACCAGGCTGACCTCGAACTCAAAAATCCACCTGTCTCTGCCTCCCAAGTGCTGGGACTAAAGGTGTGCGCCACCACTGCCCAGCCCCTGGCACATTTTCATGATTGTAAGTTATTGTGCCATGATTAATTAGAGGCAGGAGGATTCTTACATCTGCTCCTGTGGTGTCAGTTGTGACATATTTTGAAGTATATAATGAAAACTTGGTCTCATGGGGTAGGTGAAAAGGGACACAGACTTTGAGCCCCAGAGGTCATCAGATCAGACCATTCTTGGAGCATCAGTGGGCTAGGAATACATTCCAGTGAAGGGAGAAAAATATCTTCACTGAATGAGTTGACAATGTTGAAAGCTATGAAGTCTGAGTCATTGCATGAAGAATTACAGTACTGCAACATAGTGCTACTTGAAGTTTCACATGTCAGTGACATGCATTCATAGCTGAATTTAGCACTACAAATTTTGGGAGTACTTTTTGTGTATATCTGTTGTGCTGGGAGCCATGGCCTCAGCCATGGCCTTGTGGAAATTTTCTAGCTTACATAAACAGCCCTGAGAGAACATTCATGGTCATAACAGAAAGAATATTTGTGGGTAGAGAGGGCACTGTGACCATTGGTTCCAAGAACGGAAGATTGCCACCTGACCTTCAGAGAGCCCCCGGGCTCTTCCCCCTCTTTTGAAGCCTCCTCTTTCTTACATTGCCATCCCAGAATAAAATTTTTCAGGAAACTTTCTTGCTCTCATTCTTTGTGTTTCTTGTCCCTCCACTCTCTCTCCCTTGCCCTAGGTCCTTGCTGATTGTCCCTGCAAGTCGAGGCAGAAGTGATTCTATGCTTTTCTTCTTTCACTGTGTGTGTATGTAGGACAGAGGTTGGTGTCAGGTGTTTTTCTCTGTCACTCTGTATCCAGGTCCTTGCCCAGTTTTCTCTCCACATTCTCACCCACTCAACATCTTTTGTTTCTCTTTAAAAAACAAGAAAAATAAGAAACATACCCCCACCCAAAAGTGGAAACCCAAATACACAAGTTAAAAACCAATAAGATTTAAAAATGCCCAAACAAAGCAGTATAAGACAAATAGTGTATGAAAACATCATTGAGTTAGTTTGTGTTGAACTGGGTGGGCATGGGGCCTATCCTGAAGTGTGGTTAACATACCCAGTATATTTATGATAGACCACAACTACAAGCTGAATAAACCCTTTTCTCTCCAAGTTGCTTTTGGTCATTAATTCTTTTTTAAAAAAAGCTTTATTTATTATTATATGTAAGTACACTGTAGCTGTCTTCAGATGCACCAGAAGAGGACATCAGATCTCATTATGGGTGGTTGTGAGCCACCATGTGGTTGCTGGGATTTGAACTCGGGACCTTCAGAAGAGCAGTCGGTGCTCTTAACCACTGAGCCATCTCGCCAGCCCTTGGCCATGGTTTTTATCACAGCAATAGAAACCAGACTAGAACCAGTAGCTGCAATGCTTGCTGTGTCCTTGTGGGTACACAGCAAGCATTTCACCCACTGAACTATCTACATAGCCAGAAACCACAATTTTGTCAACTCTAAATCATCTCTTAAGTTCTAAGCTCTAAATTGCTTGGTCAGCCTGTAGCTCTTACTGAAATGGTTTTTCAATGTTACTGAAGCCAAAGGCTTTTGAGCTGTTGTAGTTTTTCTCCCTCATTGTCTTCCATTGTTCCTTACCTTGTTCAGTTTTACAGGTCATTCAATTAAAAAACATATTTATTCACTTTCTTTCCACAGCTTCCTTGACTTTAAAAAAATATTTATTTTCTTTACTGTGCATTAGTGTTTTACCTGCATATATGCCTATGTGAGAGTGTTGCATCCCCTGGAACTGGAGTTACAGTTTTGAGCTGCCATGTCAGTGCTGGGAATTGAACCCAGGTCCAGAAGCACAGCCAGTGCTTTTAACTGCTGACTTTTTGTTATTTCTTTTGCCAGTGACCACCTTCTCTGCTCTTCATAACAGTTAACATGATTCTTAACACTGTTGCAGTTCACAAAACTAGGGTAATTAAGTTTGTTAGAAATTTGTTACCAACCTCTGTAGTTATCTTCATGGAGTAGGTTCTGCTACTGTGATGGTTTTTATATCCTTGGACCAGGGAGTGGCACCATCTGAAGGTGTGGCCTTGTTGGAATAGGTGTGACCTGGTTGGAATGGGTGTGGGTATAAGATCCTCACCCTAGTTGCCTGGAAGTCAGTCTTCCACTAGCAGCCTTTGGGTGAAGACATAGAACTCTCAGCTCCTCCTGCGCCATGCCTGCCTGGATACTGCCATGCGCCCACCTTGATGATAATGGACTGAACCTCTGAACCTGTAAGCCAGCTCCAATTAAACGTTGCTTTTTATAAGACTTGCCTTGGTCATGTTGTCTGTTCACAGCAGTAAAACCCTAACTAAGACAGCTACTTAAAAAAATGGTGGGTGTAATGGCACATGCCTTTAATCCCAGCATTTGGGAGGCAGAGGCAGGCAGATCTCTGTGAGTTCAAGGCCAGCCTGGTGGACCTAATAAGTTCCAGGCCTGCCAGAGCTACACATTCTCTCTCTCTCCCTCTCTCCCTCTCTCTCTCTCTCTCTCTCTCTCTCTCTCTCTCTCTCTGTGTGTGTGTATGTGTCTCTGTGCACTTGAGTTCAGTACCCGTAGAGACCAGAAGAGGGCAGGTGTTGGAGCCTCTGGATGTAAGTAAGAAGCAGTTGTGAGCAGACTCAAGTGGAAACTGGGAATTGTACTTAGGTCTCCTCTGAAAGAGCAATAAATTCCCCCTTCCCCTACCTCCCTGCCCCCAGAAAACAAGATGCTTTCAATATTTCTCAATAAAAAATAAAACCTCAGGCTGGAGAGATGGCTCAGCGGTTAAGAGTACTGACTGCTCTTCCAGAGGTCCTGAGTTCAATTCCCAGCAACCACATGGTGGCTCACAACCATCTGTAATGGAATTCAATGCCCTCTTCTGGGGTATCTGGAAATAGCTACAGTGTACTCATATATATAATAAATCTTAAAAATTATTTTAAAAAAGCTGTGGCAGTGTATGCACACACAAAATTAAGACAAAACAAAAACAAACCTCTATTTAAAACCATGGTTCTCCACCTTCCTAATGCTACGACCCTTTAATCGTAGCATGTTATGGTAACCACAACCATAAAATTATTTTCGTTGCTATTTCATAACAGTAATTTTCTACTGTTATGAGTCATAATATAAATATCTGATATTCAGAATATCTGATCTGTGACCTCTATTAAGGGGCTGTTGAAACCTTAGAAAGGGGTCACAACTGACATTTAAGAACCACTAATCTAAAGTATGAAAAAGTATTCACTAGCTAGTGTCCAGTTATTTTATTATTGAATGAGTTCTGTAATAAAAGTCTTAGAAATTTCAATTCTACCATCCCCTTTCTGTATTAAAAATTTTTTTGTTTGACTAAAAGCTGTTTTTTTTTTCCCTTTTTTAGTCAAAGTTGACCTGGAATCCCTAGAGATCCACCTGCCTGTCTCCCAGGTGCTGAAATGAAGTGTGTGTCATTTATAAATGCTTAGCCCTTCATTTGCAGTTTTCCTGTATGTAAAATATGTTTTACACATTAAATATCTTTCCACATTCTCTTTGGACAAATCACTACTGGCTTCTAATTCAAGTCATAATGAGCTAACTTTTGGAGAGAATTTTGACAGGCACTGAATGCTGTTTAGGAGAAGTCAAGAGAAGCTCAGGTGAACAAAGACCAAGTGTGATGGTTTGTATGTGCTTGGCTCAGGGAGTGGCACTGTTGAGAGGTGTGGCCTTGTTGGAGTAGGTGTGGCCTTGTTGGAGTAGGTGTGGCCTTGTGGTGTGAGTTTTAATACCCTTGTCCTAGCTGCCTGGGAGTGAGTATTCTGCTAGCAGCTTTCAGATGAAGTTGTAGAACTCTCAGCTCCTCTTGCACCATGCCTGCCTGGATGTTGCCATGTTCCTGCCTTGATGATACTGGACTGAACATCTGAACCTGTAAGCCAGCCTCAATTAAATGTTGTCCTTATAAGGATTGCCTTGGGACTGGAGAGATGGCTCAGCAGTTAAGAGCACTGACTGCTCTTCCAGAGGTCCTGAATTCAATTCTAGCAACCACATGGTGGTTCACAACCATCTTTAATGGGATCCAATGCCCTCTTCTGGTGTGTCTGAAGATAGTGACAGTGTACTCACATATACAAAATAAACCTTAAAAAAAAAAAAGGGCTGGGCAGTGGTGGCACACACCTTTAGTCCCAGCACTTGGGAGGCAGAGGCAGGTGGATTTCTTGAGTTCAAGGCCAGCCTGGTCTACAGAGTGAGTTCCAGGACAGCCAGGGCTACACAGAGAAACCCTGTTGGGGGTGGGGTGGGGGGAGGATTGCCTTGGTCATTGTCTCTGTTCACAGCAATAAAACCCTAACTAAGACACCAAGGAAGATGTCATGAAATTAAATCCTACAATTATTGCAAATGAGATTCAACATCATTTTCTCAAATAATGTGCTTTATTCTACTCTCTACTCCACCTTAACAATCCTATCCCTGTAGACAAATCTCAATTAGTCATGAGAATGAAGACATCAAAAACGCAAGTGGGTTTTCTTAGTGTCCTTATTTATAGCAGTCACTGTAGCAGTTCTCCCAAGAGAACTGACTGTGGAGCCAGTTGTTGGCTGAGCCACACATTCTGAACTGAGCCACTTCTCAGACCCTGCACTCTGACCTTGTATTCACAGCTTTTAGGCACACTGCATTGGTCCTCTCTATACAGGACCAAGTCTACTTCTAAGATTCTCATATTTAAAATTATACAAAAATCAAAATTCTTTATTTCCCCAAATTAATTTCTCTTTGGCATCCTGGACATAATCATATTGAAAACCCTAGCATGGGTTCTGAAACCCAGGGAGTTATGAACTCAGATCTGGGTACTACCAAACAATGGCCAAATAATTTGGGAAATGAACTGATTTTTCCTAATTTTGCAGGCTTGTTTTGAGTATTGACAGTATATGTGTGAAGCCTTTCTTCTCAGGAGTAGTAGGGAATAGACACCCTTGTCTTTTCTGACTGGCCCTAGAGATCTAGGCAGGTCCCAATACTTTTAGAGATTCCTTTCTTTTCTCTCTTTCTTTCTTCCTTCCTTCCTTTCTTTTTTTTTTTTTTTTCTTTCTTCCTTTCTTTTCCTTTTTAAGATTTATTCATTTATTTTATGCATGAGTACACCACCATTGCTCTCTTCAGACACACCAGAAGAGGGCACCAGACCCCATTATGGATGGTTGGGAGCCACCATGTGGTTGCTGGGAATTGAACTCAGGTCCTTCAGAAGAGCAGTCAGTGCTCTTAACCGCTGAGTCATCTCTCCAGCCCTGAAATTTTCTTTTTAAGAATTATTTTTAAAATTAAAAAAAATTAGGGCTGGAGAGATGGCTGGGCTGGAGAGATGGCTCAGAGGTTAAGAGCACTGACTGCTCTTCTGAAGGTCCTGAGTTCAAATCCCAGCAACCACATGGTGGCTCACAACCATCAGTAATGAAATCTGATTCCCTCTTCTGGAGTGTGTGAGGACAGCTACAGTGTACTTACATATAATAAATAAAGTCACCCAAGTGAAAAAAAAAATTAATCTTATGTGTATGTACTTTTGCCTGTGTGTATATGTGCACCACATGTGTGCCTGGTGTGGGCAAAAGTCAGAAGAGGACTCAAATCTCCTGGAGCTAGAGCTACAGATGGTTGTGAGCACCCAACTGAGGCTGGGAATAGTGCTCCAGTCCTCTGCAACAGTAGTAAGTGCTCTCATCCACAAAGCCATCTCTCCAGTCCTGTGAAGTTCCTTTATAATTATCGTGGCCACCATCCTAGACTAAGGCCTCTGTGTCTAACAGTTTCCTTGGGGACTGCAACATTCCATCCTGTAGGGAAGTTTCTTAAGCATGAAGGTAAACTCACAAGCTGCAGTGTGCTCTAGGTTTCTAGATTTGTGAGCTGTCATGGGTGCCAGAGTGGGCTTTGGTGATGCGGCTGCCTTTGAGACATCTCTGCTACAGTAACCCCTCACTCATATACGTGTAAATAATCCCAATAAAACTCATTGGTTCAACTTAGGGTTTGGTAGTATCCATACTTGTTTTGCCATGGGTCCCTTACCTGCCATTTCCCCAGGAAATTTCTTGCCACACAACATCCTATTTATCACTAGAAGATCTGCTGTGGTAGCCACTGGTACTGCTGACTTCAAGCCATTCCACACTGGTCTTTTTCTGACCATTCTGGAACTCTAAACTAAGCTGGCCTTCAACTCAGAGATCCAGAGGCCTCTCCCTCCCAGACTAAAGACACGCACAAGCACCAGACCACCTTGGTCTCCTTAAATAATTCTAAACATAGCTCCAAGGGGTTTTGTTTTTGTTTTTTCGAGACAGGGTTTCTCTAGCCCTAGCTGTCCTAGAACTCACTTTGTAGACCAGGCTGGCCTCGAGCTCAGAAATCCGCTTGCCTCTGCCTCCCAAGTGCTGGGATTAAAGGCGTGGGCCACCATGCCCCGCTGTCTGTGATCACATGATAAAACTCATTTATCTGCTAATTTGTGCATTTGTGTGCCAGCCTACCTTTCACCTGTAGCTCACACTGTTTCCTGGCAATGTTTCATGTGCCAGTGCTCTTCTGTTTTTAAGTCTGCAGTTGAGCCACTCACTAGGTGGTCCTCTTGCTACTCAAGGTTTAGCATAAGGTGGAGACAAGCAGTGTTCTCAAGTGATCTCTTCCCTGGAAAATGACTCCCAGCCCTTCCAAACATCTCTGTATGCTTACTCATAACAGTAGGAAACTCACCTACTGGTTTTCTTTCTTTTTTTTCTTATTTTTGGTTTTCGAGACAGGGTTTCTCTATGTAGCCCTGGCTGTCCTGGAACTCACTGTGTAGACTTTGTAGACCAGGCTGGCCTCGAACTCAGAAATCCGCCTGCCTCTGCTTCCCAAGTGCTGGGATTAAAGGCGTGCGCCACCATGCCTGGTTTATGGTAACCATGTAATGAGATGGTTTTGTGCATTTATAACCTTGTTCAAGCACCAATCACCCAAAATGAAACTCCACAACTAACAGTCAGTCACCCACAGTTCCATGCTCCTAGAGTTCCCAATAACTTCTAATTGGCCTAGTCTCTACAAAGTTACCTATTTTATACAAACAAAATCACACTATGGGTCTTTTGCTTGGTCTACTTCACTAAGTGTTTTTCAATGTTTCATATTCATCACTTTTTCAAAACCAGGGTAACTGCTGTACCTTCCTCTGACTTGGACAACCACCTACCTCAACAGATCATCTTTATGATGATCCACACTTATATAAGTACAAATCACAGCAAGAATTAAAGTTTTCATCTTTAATGAAATGACTGTGGAAATAACATATATTTCCATGACACCAGTACTACAGTCTTCGGAGTCACAGCAAGATACACAGAATTACATCCGTAATTACTATGAATGCCAACATTTCAGGCAGTAATTTCTGTTACATGGCAAACAAGATCAAGAACGCAACCATCAAACAAAAGAGACCCATAGCTTCAGACAAGGCAAATCCCAGGATAGCATATGAGAACAGCTGCTGCTTCAGTGAAGGGTTTCTAAAAGAGACACAACACAGATGACTGTTACTGTGAAGCAACGTTGATGTCAGCACATTGGGTAAATGGTAGAGTCAGATATCTAGTATGGGGATCTTTGCAAGTCTCATGGGGGTGCTATCTCCTATACCACTTTGCTTTTGTCTCTCAGAGTATTTTACCCACTCCTAATCATGTGGCATAAAGTCAGGGAGCTATCTTCGTATGCAAATATAAATCCTCAGTTTACACCACCTTGAGGGGTCCTGACATTTGTGATCTCCTTGACTCTCCTGACTGGTTGGAGTTATAGGCGTGTTCCCTAGCCCCTAGCTCTATCCTCACTTATTTAAGTGACCAGTGCACACACAGCTCAGAATATAATGCAAGACACAGCAGACACTTCATTCAAAAGGGCTACCATTATTTCATCATTTCCCTCTTTCCACGTCTACTTTCCCACTGAGTCTTCACCTTACTCTGACAGACATGATTACCTGGCATAACCAATGATAAGACTGCCAAAGACTGTTCCAATACCAGCACCAGAACCAGCAACTCCTACTGTTGCAGCACCTGCACCAATGAATTTGGCAGCAGTATCAATGTCTCTGCTGATTACACTGGTCTGAAACTCCCTTCGGATCAGCTGACACACACCATTCTGGGCCCCATTAAAAACTGTAGAGCCCTGGGAAGAGGAAATAAGGCAAAGGTCAATTCAGTAATCACATTGATTTTAACTACTATAGTGCCAAAACCAGTAACTTCTTTATACTATAGCTTGGTATGAATAAATAATTGTATGGCTCAAGGAAAAAGAAAACCAAGAGCTTGATATAATTCTTATCTCGTATAAGATAGTTAACAAGACCTATACCTCTTAGGATTTTTAAAAGTATAAAACAGAATAATGAATATGCTTTTCAACAAAGCAGGCTTTTTTGGATAACCGTGGCTATTTTAAACACAGATAACTCAAAACTATAAATACAGCCTAAAATATTTATTTGCTAATTCAGAAGGTTGTGCTGGCCAAAAGTTCCTCTCAGTGGCTCACCTTCTATGTATTATTTAATAAAACTGGAAAGAAACCACCCATTAATACACCCCTTCATGATAACAACTCTGTAAGACTTATTGACAGTGTTTCCTAATTTCTGTTATTAATACTCACCTCTCCAGTCCTAGTCTCTGGCCGAGATAACACTGATGCAGAAATTGGTCTATATGCAACTCTGGATCCAGCTCGGATCTATTAATGGAAGGAAAAGAAAGAATTTCAAGTACTAAAGAGTACACATTAGTCTTCAGTGACCTCTTGTGCAACTTTAAACTCTAAAGGAGAAAGCAGAAGAGAACGAACAGATTTATTATCTCTGCAATTAGCATGGCCTTTGGTCATTGTGCATACACAAAGCCAACCTAAAATTTTATGCTAATGAACCATGGAATGTTCTATTTAATCTATCTGTAAACAAAAATCCTAAGACCAATTAGTTACCAAGTGACTGAGTGTTGTGGAAGTTTCAGTAACTGTAGTGCTGTAAATTCAAGTAAGTTATGTGGGCTCATAAGGGTGTCGCTATGATTTTGATCATTTACAACAGTCCAGCAGCTAATGAAGCTCCTACAATTTTCAAAGGATTCCTAAATACCCACTAATTCTAAATTTACTATAGAGTTAAGCATTTTGATGTCAGCTTAACAGCCGTTGCAATACTCTCACTATAAGGACATCTGGCAGTCTGGCTTCTCTGCCCTTGAGTGTCCACGGACACTAAGGTCACAGAAAATCCCTCCAGAACCAGGACCCGATTCTCTAGCACAAATCTTTTAGATTCAGACTTCACTTAAAGCCTCCAAAAAAGCAAGCTTCGGGGCTCCCCAACACCTTTCTCCGCCCACACAAGGAAGCAAAGTCCCTCCCTCTGCAGCGGCGAGTTTGACCTACAGACGCGCACGGGAAACGCTGTGCAGGCAACTAGGCCTCAGCTGCCCCTTCCTGACTTCTCAGCACCCCGACCTTCGCGTCGACCCCAACTCCATAGGGACCGGGCGGTGGGGGAGGGGCGCGCTCCACGAGCAAGGAGGCTGTGACCTACGCCCAGAAGGCCTGTCAGCTAGGCCTCGGGGGGGACACATGGCCGGGAACTGTCTGCGGGCCCCAGGGTTGGGAGGGAGGGAGGGAGGAGAGGACATCGGGGCAAGGGTGAAGGAGAGCCGGTCCCTCGGCGTGAATGCTGGGCCGAGGCCCGGGTTACGCACCAGAGCGGGGGTGCGGGCGAGCTTGGCGCAGGCGAACATCTTTCTTCCTGGCGGCGCGGCGTGGATCTAGGTGACAGGCGACGTGGGCTCCTCTCCCGCTTCCTCTCTGCGGAGCGAAAAGAGGCTTAAGGTCAAGTGTCCCCCCCAGGGGCCTGTCCTTGCCACCCCGGCCCCGAGGGGCCCCGCGCAGGCGGTCAGCGTGGCCGCGTGCCCGGGAAGCGCAAGCCCGGTGGACAGGGCCGGGAGACCCGCTCCGCCCCGGCCCGGGCCCCGCGCCCTCCGTTTACCTTCGCTTACCTCCCGAGGCGGCGGCAGTGGCGGCGGCAGAGGTCGAAGCAGTGGGGCTGGGCGCGCAAGCGCGGTGCGGCTCTTATCCGCGCCGCAGCACCCGGATGGAGAAGGCGGGGGAAGACGCTCAAGGTCACTTTGTAACAACTTTATTGGTAACTCTCAGAGGAGGACAATGACAGGCCCCCTCCGTGACCGGCTGGCGGCCAGTGAAATGAAAAGCACACTGAAGACGACTCTTGGCTTTGTTAGTGTTACTAACGGTGCAGATAATTTTTAGTTGTTGTCGCTATCGCAGACTGAGCCTCGCTCCTTGCACGTGCCAGGCAGGGGTTCTCCCAGGGAGCTACAAGCCGACCCTGATTTGGCTTTTATTTCAAACAGGGTGAGTTGCTCAGGCAGGCCTTGAGCTCAGTATGTAAGTTAGGGAGAACCTTGATCGTCCACTTTCACCCTTCCAAGTAGTTAGCTTCTTCATAACCAACTCCAGCGGGATTATTTCTTTGTAAGACTCTAAAACAGGGTTTTTTGTTTGTTTGTTTGTTTGCTTTTGTTTAAGACGACAAATCTTTTCTCAGAAGACCTACCTAGAAGTCCTGGGAAGAACAAATGACGGTTCAAGAGCTTTGCAACTCTGTAGACTAGGCTAGCCTTCAACTCACAGAAATCCTCCTGCCTCTGTTTTCCAAGTGCTGACATTAAAGCCATGTACCACTGTGTTCTGCTGCCTTCCACCATTATAACTGGGAGAATTAAGAGATAATAATGTATCATCATTTCGGACTAAAAAAGTGCCTGAATAGTTTTCAAAATCTATTCAGCACCCAGTTCTGATAACTTTGAACAAACCAGATGGATGCAGAAATGTCTCAGATAAATGGCTGTAGTTCAACGTCTGGTCTTCTTATTGATTTTTTTAAAATAGTTTTTTTGAGATAATATAATCTCATAGGTTCTCCCCTGTTTTAGGGTTTTAATGCTGTGAAGAGACACCACGACTACCGCAACTCTTAGAAACAAACAAACAAACATTTAATTGGGGCTGGCTTACAGTTTCAGAGGTTTAGTCCATTTTCAGCATGGCAGGAAGCATGGCAGTGTTCAGGCAGACACGGTGCTGGAGACAGAGCTGAGAATAGCTGAAGGAAGAAGGCAGGCAGCCAGAAGAGACCACTGTTAGCCATTATGCTTGCCTTATGCTTCTGAAACCTCAAAGCCTGCACCCCCCCCCCCCCCAGTTACACACTTCCTCCAACAAGGCCACACCTCCTAACGGTGCCATTCCCTATGGACCCGTGGGGGCCAATTTTTTATTCAAACACCACTCCCTCCCATTTCCTCCCCCCTCCTCCTCCTAGACACTTCTTGACTTTTCAAATCTGAGGCCTCTTTTTCTTTAGTTTTATATACATATTTAGTTGTATGTATATATGATATGTTTTTAGATATAAAATTATAACTTGCTCAGTCTGTTTGTTTTAACCATAGCATTTTCTCCAGCCTCAGAAAATCACCATTGTTTTTGTTTTGAACTTGACTATTCTAGATCCTTCATCTAAGTCCTGCATTATTTGTCTCATTGTAACTAGCTGCTGTTTCTTTTAGTTCATTACATTTATTTATTTATTCTGTGCATATGTGAGGGCAGACAGATGTGTGTATAGGTGCATATGCCACAGTGTGCATGCAAAGGTCAGAGAACAGATTGAGGGAGCCAGGGCTCTGTCCTCACCATGCGGATTCCAGGGATTGAATTCAGGTCGACAGGTGTAGGGCCAAGCAAGCACCTTGACCCACTGAGGCATCTCACAGCATACTCCTGCTTTTCTTTTTTTATTATTTCTTTAATGTATATGAACACACTGTAGCTGATTTCAGATATACCATGTGGTTGCTGGGAGTTGAACTCAGGGCCTCTGGAAGAGCAGACAGTGGTGCTCTTAACCCTCCAGCCCCATTTCTTGGTTATTTTTGAGACAGGATTTCTCTCTCTCTCTCTCTCTCTCTCTCTCTCTCTCTCTCTCTCTCTCTGTGTGTGTGTGTGTGTGTGTGTAGGCTTGGCTGTCCTAGAACTCACTTTGTAGACTAGGTTGGCCTCAAACTCACAGAGATCCTCCCGCCTCTGCCTCCCAGGTGTGGGGATCAAAGTTTTGTGCCTCCACAGCTAGACAGTTGCCCTTTTCTTAAGGTCAAGTTTTGGATTTTGAGATTGGATCTAGTCATACAGTCCATGCTGGCTTGGAACTTTGTATTCTCCTGCTTCAGTCTTGAGAGTCCTGGGTCACAGCACCTAGTTAAAGACTGATGTCTTTCACACAGCAGATGTTTTTATTGTTTATCCAGGTTGAGACATGTGTCAGAATATTTTTCTTTTCTAAGGCTGGATAATGTCCATATGTATGTATGTATGTATGTATGTATGTATAGATGCATGCATCACACATGGATTAACCATTCACTGGTGAAGGACACTTGGGCTGCTACTACTCTTTGGCTATTGTGAATAATGCTACTATGATCATAGTTGTAACAATACATCTGAGTCCCCACCTTGAATTATTTTGGATACATAGCACAAAATACTGGATCATATAATAATTATATTTTAAAAGGACATGCTGTCTTTCACAGTGGCTATACCATTGTATATTTCTAAAGTAAATACAAGGTTTCCAGTTCCTCCATATTCTTACCACCATGCACGCTCACTCCTGCTTTTTCTCTACTCTCTTTTCTTTTCTCTTCTCTCCCTTTCTCTCTTCCCTTTTCTATCTCTGTCTTTCTCCTTCTCCTTCTCTCTCCTCTTTCCCTCCCTTCCTTCCTTTCTTCCTGACAGGGTCTAATGTATCCCCATCTGGCCTGAAACTTGCTCTGTAGCCAAGGGTTACTGCGAACTGCTAGTTATTCATAAAGGAGACAGTATGTTGGAGGGAACAAGAACAGAAACTAAACTTGGTTATTGTTGTTGTTGGCACAGGGTCTCCACATAGTTCTGGCTATCTTGGAACTCACTATGGAGACCACAGCTGGTCTCACAGGTGTTCATCTGCCTTTGCCTCTTTTTTTTTTTTTTTTTGGTAAGATTTATTTATTTTTATTATATGTAAGTACACTGTAGCTGTCTTCAGACACTCCAGAAGAGGGAGTAAGATCTCGTTACGGATGGTTGTGAGCCACCATGTGGTTGCTGGGATTTGAACTTCGGACCTTCGGAAGAGCAGTCGGGTGCTCATACCCACTGAGCCATCTCACCAGCCCCTGCCTTTGCCTCTTAAATGCTGAGATTAAAGTCATTGGTCACCATGCCCAGCTCCAGAAAATAGACTTTATGAATACTGCTCTGTAGATATGAATTTGGAACCATAGAAATCACTTACAAAGTTAATGTTTTGAAAATCCCTAGAAATTGAAAATATGCAGAATGAATGAATTTAGTTATATCTACTTGGTAGTCCCAACTACACAGGATAAATGCGGAGTTTTAATACAGGCCTAAGAAGCCAGCTCCTGTTCAGTCCGTTCTTGCACACTGGCTTCCTTGATTTTCAAAAGTGCTAAGAACACTGCACTCCAGAGAGCTGCTTTATTGTTGCCGTTTCTTTTGTTTGGAATAAGTTTTCTTCTGATAGCTGCTTAGCTCTTCTTTCCGTATTACTCAGGTCTTTGGTCAATTGTTATGTCTTAGGACTTCCTGGATCCCTTACATACATTTCTTTCTTTCTCTTTCTTTCTTTCTTTCTTTCTTTCTTTCTTTCTTTCTTTCTTTCTTTCTTTCTCTTTCTCTTTCTCTCTCTCTCTCTCTCTCTCTCTTTCTTTCTGTTTTGGGAGAGGAGTGTTTCAAGACAGGATCTCTCTCTTTCTTTCTTTCTTTCTTTCTTTCTTTCTTTCTTTCTTTCTGTTTTGGGAGAGGAGTGTTTCAAGACAGGATCTCTCTCTCTCTCTCTCTCTCTCTCTCTCTCTCTCTCTCTTTCTCTTGATTTATTTATTTATTATGCATAAGTACACTGTAGCTATCTTCAGACACTCCAGAAGAGGGCATCAGATCTTGTTATGGATGGTTGTGAGCCACCATGTGGTTGCTGGGATTTATACTCAGGACCTTCGGAAGAGCAGTTGGTGCTCTTGACAGCTGAACCATCTCTCCAGCCCCAAGGTTTCTCTTTGTAGCCCTGGCTGTCCTGAAACTCACTATATAGATCAGGTTGGCCTTGAACTCAGAGGTCTGCCTTCTTCTGCTTCCTGAGTGTTTTTACCACCAATGCCTGGTTGTCTTTTTTCATCTTAAAACATGTTTATTTTGTATTTATTTTAATTTAAAAATACTTATTTTTATTTATTATGTACAAGTGTTTTGCATGTGTGTGTGTGTGTGTGTGTGTGTGTGTGTGTGTGTGTGTATACTTAGTGGCAAAGGAGGTCAGAAAAGAATATCAACCCCCCCTGGAACTGGATGGTAATGAGACATCATGTGGGCACTGGGAATGAAACGTGGGTCTTCTGTAAGAACAGCAAATGCACAAACTTAGCCACTGAGCTTTCTTTTTGTTTTTACTTTTATTAATGTGTCTGTCTGTATGCCTGGGTGAATTTCTGCTGTGTGTGAAGGTACTCGTGGAAGTCATTGTAGGGTATTGGATGCCTTGGAGCTGGAGTTACAGGTGGCGGTAAGCCGCTGACATGCGCGCTCGGAAGAGCAGGAGCCGCTGACAGGCGCCCTGGGAAGAGCAGGAGGCACTTCAGAGCTCCCGTTCTTCTCTACAGATCCTCTTTCTTCATCTTCATTTATTGCTTGCTTTTTTGGTTCTCACAGAGCATGGGTCCCCAAGAGATTTTGTTGTGCTTATTGCTGTATCCACAGTTAAAAAACAAAAATGCTTGGCTTACTAATCCATTAATTAATTTGAGCAGTCAGCAAATTATTGAGCAATAAGGTTGAGGAATACAGAAATTGTTTATCTTTTATTTTCATCTGTCTGTATTATTTGATATATAGTAAAATGGACAGCTTAAAAATGTAAAAATCAGTGTGTTAGGAATTTTTCAATAATTCACAGTGATCAATAACATATTATATTCTCTATTGTGTTTACATTAATAGAAACAAAGGTTAGCGTGATGAAATAAATACTAAATTTCAGGTCTTAGTGATGGACTTGGATATACTTTAGGCAGTAGCCCTACTCAATATTCTTTAACTTATATTCAAACTCCTAATAATGTATATAGGAGTAAGCTATCTGTGTTTGAAAATATCATGTGTCTGTTTGCATGGCTTCTTTATGTTGGTTAGAAGTATTTTGTACACAGGGAGGTTTTACATAAATTTCAACGGGTTTGTATTCTATTTTATTTTATTTTAGTTTTTTGAAAACCAACTGTTAGTGTAAGTTCCCATTCTTCCTTGAAAAATCAAGACCATTTTTTTTTAAAAGAAGACTTGGATATTTAACATATACTTAAGGTATGAGAATTTTTATAGCACTAACAAAATATCTGAGAGAGTCATTTCTTCTTTTTTAATTAAAAATATTTTCAAATAGGGTGTGTGTGTGCATGTGCATGTGAATGTATGGTGGGAGGGTGTCTGATGAGGCTCCAAACATGGGGTCCCCCTGGAGCTGCCTGATATGGGGGTATTAGGAGCTGAATTCTGATCCTCTGGAAGAGCAGTACATATTCCTAGTCACTGAGCCAGACCCAAGAGAGTTCTTTCCGCCATTTTCCCCTATCTAGTCCCTGGGAGGTATTTATGGGTACATTACCAGCCCCCATGTTATGTGATTATAGAGCTACTCTATCAATTAAGGAATTCTGGGGCTTCCATATTATGCAAATGCCTTATGCTGATTAATGTTCATTTTTGAATCCACGTCTGGATCATTATGGCCTTATAAAGGGGTAACATGGTTACACTGCACTAACCATGCTTTTCTTGGCACCTTTTCCCCACTACTAATTTAAAAAAGGGTGTCCATTATATAGATAATATACTTTACACTACCCATTTCACCTTTCTAAGAATTTCTAATCTAAATAATGAGATTAGTTTTCGATGGCACAGCTCCAAGTCAGAGAGCCTGGCTTAAAGTCGTGATGGATATGTAATTTTAAAGTGTATTTTTCAGAAGCAAAGCATTAAAGAAATACATTCTACAAAATAGAATCTCTAAGTGGAAACATTAAGATTTGCTCATATGTTAAATTAGGGCTTTGCTGAAATTGCCTCCTTCATTGGAAATAGGCAAGACCAAGACTGTCAATTTTTGCCAACACTGGAGATGAACTTGTCAGATAAACACTTATGATCAATAAATACAGCAAAGCCAAGAGTGAAACTGAATGGATGAATGAATGAATGAATGAATGAATAAAGGCTTTGATTAGAGAGGTCTGGTTCTTCTGTGAGATGAACACATTCTGACTTGTAAAGCTGCGCATGGGAAAACATCCTGTCCTGTTTTTGCTTACATAGCAGGTCAGTCATTTAAAGAGAATGGCCAGTGTTCATGTGTCTGTGTGCACATTCATGGGGACCACATGTTACTTAACTGCAAATTCTATCGTTGTTCTTGGTTAGTCTTCTGTCAGATTCTCTTTCTTGACCACTTATAAGGGAGTCTTTTCAACTTCATTGACCAGAGCTCATATCTGCACAGAAACACAAACACTGAGCATTTATCCTTCAAGGACCAGTGAAACTTCCAAACAGTGTACACTGTTGTGCATCTATGGTCCCAGATATTGAGAGACAGGGACAGGAGCATCACCTGAGTTCATAAGTTTGAAGCCAGCCTAGACAACATAATGATACTGTGTCTCCAAAAAGCCAAGCCAAACTAAACCAGAACAATTCCCTTAAACTACCTCAATAACAAATATTCAAGTCATTTAAAAAATCATACAATGTTTATATTTTAGACTCATACTTTAATGTAATTTAAATGTTTTTGAAAAAGGTTTCATTTTATGTGTGTGAGTGTTTTTCCTCAAAGTATGTAAGATCACTTTGTATTTGTCTGGTGCCTAAGGAGACCAGTAAAGGGCACCTGATCCCCTGGAATTGGAGTTAGGGCTTAGTGTGAGCTGCTGTGTGGTGGTGGAAATAGAAGCCAGGTCCCCCATAAGTGCTCTAAACTGGTGCCATCTCTCTAATGCCTAAATCAAGTGACCAATTAAATTACTTAATTCTTTCCCATTTTATTCTTCAAGAGGCACGCCATGATTTCCCTGCCTTTCTTCACCTTTCCCCCACCATCACCTACGTAAAGGGTATGAGGATCTCAGCTCTAGGTACACAAGGAGATTTATTATTTATTACCTTTCTTTCTCTGCTTTGCAGCTTCTTTAGATGAGTTTTGGAAGGCTTTTTTTTTCCTTTAAAGACATGATATCATATTGTCCAGGCTGGACTAGAACCCACTGTGTAGTCAAGGTTGACTCTGAACTCCCGATCCCCTTGCCTCCATCTGGCCTACACTGGGATTACAGGATGGGCCACCATGCCTGGCATGGAGGGAGGGTCCTTTCGGTAGGTAGGATGCTGCTTCAGTTCTACCTCCTCTGTGAGATGCTTATGCCCTAATCCTCAGAGCCTGTGGATGAGCCACCTCACATGGTCTAAGGGACCTCAGAGATGAGATTAAGGATATTGAAATGAGGAAATTACCTTGTATCTGGATGAACACAACGTAGTCACAAGAGCCTTTATAAGTGAAGCAGAGGAGAGTCAGGGGATGCCGTGATGGAAGCAGAGTTAGAGTCACACAGTCTGAGCAAGACTCCACTGGTTGTTACAAGCACTGAAAGCAAGGAAGAGGCCACTAGCGGAGAATGGAGGGTGGTTTCCAGGACCTAGAAAGGGCTCAGAATAGATTTACCTGTACAGAAGGAGCATAATGCTTCCTGCACATGGGGTTTAGTCCACTGAGACCCAGGTCAGACTTCTGAACTCCAAAGCTATGAGATAGCAAATCTTGCTGTAAGTCACTAAGTCAGCGACAGTTTGTCAGAGCAACATCCCGAAACTGAAAAAAGATGTCAAGCTCTTGTCAGATTCCATTTATCCATGTTCGGTCTATTCATATGAAAGCACAAATCAACCGGGTGGGGCCAAGGTCTTGATTTGGGATTCAGGCTGTTGAGTTACCCATTGTCGAGTGAGAGAGGTCGTTTGTTACGGGTCTTACATTTGTACAACGCCATAGTTATGAGCAGCGGTAGCAGGCAAATGAGGACATGATCCAAGAGGGCAGTGAGACCAGGCTGACTCAGGACACTAAAAGGTTTTTGTTTTTTAAAGGTTTTTGAAACAGGGTTTCTTTATGTAGCCCTTGCTGTTCTGGAACTCTCTCTGTAGATCAGGCTGGCCTTGAACACACAGAGATCTGCCTTTCTCTGCCTCCTAATGTATTCCACCACCGCCTGGCTTGGGTACTTAAAGTTTCGAGAGATACTTTGTAACTGTGCCTGCTTTGGTTCAGTAAAACTCACAGGGATCCAAACATGTGCCGCCAAAACTCAGCCGGAGAGTAAAACCCCAAATCCACAGAGCTCGGGTGTGTGGGTGTGGTGCTGGCAGCAGGAGAGAAGTTAAAATCAGACCAAACGCTTTTACTGTCTCCCTTTGCTGTTGCCAGACTATCTAGACAAACAGCATTGCCCCTGAGATTTTCTAATTCCTTTTAGAGATCTCTTGCCTCAGCGTTTTTATTTAATTTGGATCTTTAGCCTGCCAAAATACTGGCTCTCAGCCTCACTGGCACATGCTTTGATATCTGACCAACTTCTTTTTTTTTTTTTCTAAATGTAAAATGATCTTTTAAAAACTATAAGTAACTAATGCCTGATGTTGGGTTTTTTGTTTTTGTGTATGTATGTATGTATGTATGTATGTATGTATGTATGTATGTATGTATGTATTTGCTTGTCTTTGTACCTGGTGGAAGCATTGTCGGCCCAAATGGGGGAATTTCATTAAATTTTGTCTGTCTGTCTGTCCATCCATCTATACATCCATTCATATATTCACACAAGACTTACCTGCATTATAAGTATTTATATATAGAGTTAATAGTATTGTGGGAACTAAAAGGGGCCGGGGGAAGGAGTGGGGAGGGAGGATAGACAGAGTTCCTCCTGTGCTCTGGGCAGGCAGACGCGGGTTGCCCCAGGTGGGCATCTAAGCCTCTGACCCCACTCGACGGGGGTGGGGGTGGACAAGGGGCAGCCCCCGACCTGGGGAGCCCCTGGGAAACACCCTGTCTCCCTGGGGTTATGGGAGAGAGGTTCCCACACAGGTAAGAGTCTAGGCAGCAGCCTTGAGGAGCAGAGACTGTCTATGGTTTTAGAGCTTTATTATAGAAAGGCAGGGGGAAAGAGAGAAGGTAGAAAAGAGAGAAAGAGAGACCGGCCATGGCCAAGAGGAAAGAGGGGGGAAAGGAGAGAGAGAGAGAAGAAAGGCTAGAGAGTAAGAGGGAGAGAGGAGTGAGAATGAGAGGAGTGAGAGAAGTGAGAGAGAGAGGAGAGGCCAAGCAGCCCCTTTTAAAGTATGCTGCTATCTTTTCTGTTGCTAGGTAACTGGGGAGGAGTTTAGCCTGAAGGTCAGAAGCTTGGGACATTGCCCACATGACTTCTAACCATGCTTCTCTTGTGGGGGCTGTGGGGCGCGGTAACTTAGACAGGAACCAGATTTCCAGGAGACTTGAGAGAACTTCCGTTCCATGTAGGTAAATTATCACCACCTGGTCCCAGAGTTCAGCATCTCAGCTCGACTGGAGACCAGCCTGTCTGTGCATAGCCCAATGCCCCACAAGTGCTATTTGTGCCTTTAAAGACATTTTCATTATTTACCCTCCTATCTTCTTCTGTATTTATCTCCTCCCATTTTCTATATTTATCTCTCTGTGTCCCTTAATTAGAGTCTCCATTTTCCCATTCAGATCACGTGTAGCCTGCTATTCTCCCTCGATTGCCCCCGCCCCGGCAATGGTCCCTTTTTACTTTCCTGATTTCTGCAATTACTCCAGGATATGTACTTACATAAAGAGTTTGAGTTAGGAGCCTCAGATGAGAGAATATGTGACATTTGTCTTGAGACAACTCTTTTGAGTTGTTGGTCAGGGTTGTCCAAGAGACTCCCGAAACATTATAGCTTTTGTCATTGTCTTTGGTTGTCCCTAAAGGTGGACAGTAAATCCTTACTGTTGAAGACACCATGCATTTCAGACACAGGGTCCAGAGACTCCTAAAATGGAACTGAAAGGGAAGTCTCCTTCTTGAGGAACACAGCTACCAGAAGGTACCATGCAAGCATCCAGAGAAGGGAGGTAGCCAACAGTCCTGCCCAGCTTTGACACCTATGAGCCATGGCAATGGCCAATATGGCACAGTAATCCTAAAGCTGCAGTCATGATATCGGTGTCTTGGCAGTAATAACAGCCCTCTGGTTGGACTTAAGATCTGCTCAACAAGAAGGAAATCATGCCTGGAACTTAGCCGACTATTCAGAGCTAGTGAAGTCATGGATTCTGAAGGAGAACCTACAACCATTACTTTACTAAGCCAGCATTAACTTTATTCCAAATATCTGTCCTTATTCCCACTGATAGGTGTAGTCCTCACACCTCATCATAAAAGTGTATCATCATCAGGCATAATAGAAAAGCCAATAAAAACCACATTGGCAAGCTGTGTGTGATGGCACATACCTTTAATCTCAGCACTTGGTAGGTAGAGACAAGAGAGTGTCTGTGAGTTTGAGGCCAGCCTGGTCTACATAGAGAGCTCCAAAACAGCTAGGAATACACTCATGCACACACACACACACACACACACACACACACACACACGAGTGTGGGGGGAGAATGAGAGAGAGAGAGAGAGAGAGAGAGAGAGAGAGAGAGAGACTGAAACAGTGGATCATATGTTTAAGACTGTCTCAAATAAAGGGGTTGGAAAGAACTTAAGAGTAGGAGGACGTAGATGGCTGTCGCTTCCTGAACATGGCGTGTCCATTGCATTTTTGAAATGACATCAGTGTTGGTTACCCACACAGGACCTTCACAAGACTCGGGTTACCTGGATGCAGGAGAGACTCATGGAACCCCTCCGTCTCCTGAGGACCCATTGGCAGTTAATGACTATCCAGCAAAAGGTGATATAGCTACTGACTGACTAGTTGTCCATGCTTCAGTAACTCCTCTACCTATGGCCATGCAAGCAATGCAGATTAAACTCAATAGGAAACACACACACACACACACACACACACACCCCTCTCATACACAAAGAGGTGTGTGTGTGTTTCCTTGTCTTTTGCTATAGCCCTGGCTGGCCTACAACTTTAGCTCAGGCTGGCCTACAACTTTAGCTCAGGCTGGCCTACAACTTTAGCTCAGGCTGTCCTACAACTTGTGGGGATTCTTCTGCTTCTGCCCATTGACCACTTATGAGAACTAACCACGGTTGCCTCTTAGTGGTTTTGTATTGGGAAATTTAAAACATAATCACAGTTAAGAGGGATTGTGTTAAATTTCCATTTATCTCTTGGCTTCAACAGCAGCAACACATAGTTTTGTGTGTTCTGTTTTCCATTCCTTTTCCTACTATCTTGTGTTATTTTGAAATAAATTCATAAAATAATAACATTTAAAGTATAAATGTTTGAGTGTGATCTCCATAAGGACTCTTCTGAGAGATTATAATCTCAATGGCATTGTTACATTTAGAATATTTAGCAATAATTCCATAAAATCAATATGCAGCTGATATTCACATCCCTCATGTCTTGTAGTATATATTTAAAAACAAGTTTGTTGAACTTAAGGACCTGGCCAGGCATAGCAGTGGAGAGACTGGAAGGGTGCAAATTCCAGGCCAGTCATGATATAAGGAGCCGCTGTTTCAAAAGTAAGCAAACGGGCTGGGAACAAGCATACGTTCTACAGCCAGTTATTGACCGTTTCTCCTGGTCTTCAGGTTCACCCTCGCTCTTCCAAATGTAGTAACTGTAGAAATGGTGGTCATATAGCTTTCCACCTTCTGAATCTGGACACTTTTATCTTCATGACATCACTTAACACTCTCACCAGAACTCCTTGCTTCCTATAAATTGGTAAATTGCCCTATAGGCATGGTCAGATTGGATTTTTACTTTCTTTACTTTCCATGGGTACCATTTAAGAGACATGTTATATCTGCTTGTCTTTCTTCTGATGGTAAAATTGACCAGTGAGGTCAGCTTGAATTTATTCACTGTCTTTTGCCATTGGCTTCCCACCTAGTGACTCTAGTGTCTATAATAATGATACCTCCCAGATGCTTCATTCTTTAGAACGGAAAAAACGACAGTGTTCTTCTTTGTCATTTCCCTTTCATTTATCAGCTGGAGTCATTTTACAAAGATTTTTTTCCCCATTGCCAACTATTTTCGTTGTGTTGTCTTACAGTTAGAACAAAGAAGATATGATGAACTGCTGATTCTCTCTTACTTACCAGTTGCCTGAATGAAACATATATGGTTTTAAGCTTGAAAGAATGCATGCATGTATGTATGTATTTTTATGTGCATATGTGTGTGTCTGAGTATATTATGTGCACTGTGTGTGTAGAAGACCATAGGAAGGCAGAAGAGGACACTGGATACCCTGCAGTGACGGGATTGTGAGCTGATGTGGGAGAATTGGGAACTAACCTTGGGCCCTCTGAAAGAGTAGTGAGCGCTCTTAAGCACTGAGCCATCTCTCCAGCCCTGCCACATGCAATGTTATTTATAATTTCAAGAACTGAGTCAGGAGTGATTATTCCTACAAGGCAACAGCAGGTGATAAATGCTGAAGTTGGGTTTTGGGTGATTTTCTGTGTTTAAAAGAAGCCCAGACAAGGTGCAGTGTAAGGGGCAGTCACAGATCCACAAGAAGACCCATAGAGTCAACTAACTGGGGAGCACGGGGACTCACAGAGCCTCGGCCACCAACCAGGGAGCATGCAGGAGCTGGACCTAGACCTCTTACACATTTGTAGCAAATATGCTGTCTCTGTCTCTGTTCCCTGCCATTGGGTCCCCTTCCCCCTACCTGGACTGCCTGGTTGGGCCTCAGTGGGAGAGGATGTGCCTAGACCTGCTGGGATTGGATGTCCCAGGGTGGGGTGATACCCAAGTGGGGCTTCCCCTTCTCTGAGGGGGAGGGGAGGGAGCAGTGGGGTAAGGGATTTGTAAGGGTGGGACTGGAAAGAGAGGAGGGGATGTGATCAGGAAGTAAAGTGAATTAAAAAAATAAAATAAATAAATTTTAAAAGGAAGATTCATATTTTAAACATTTTCTTTATTTTAATCTTTGATGTACATTGTTTTACCTGCATGTATGTCTGTGTGAGGGTGTTGGATCACCTGGAACAGAAATTAGAAACAGTTGTAAGCTGCCATGTGGGTGCTGGGAATTGAACCTGGGTCCTATGGAAGAGCAGTCAGTGCTCTTAACTACTGAGCCACTGCTCCAGCCCAGTTCTCTCATATTTCATTATTTCTCAAATCCATATAAGAGCAAGCATTATACCCGCTGACATTTCTGTATATGTTTCTTAAGGACCAGAAGACTATCTATATAACCAGAGTACTGTAGCAAATTCAGGAAAGAATTCATTGATATGAAACTTTTGTCCACTGTTTCATATCCCATATAATTTTATGAGGTAAATTTATTTTTCAGCGCTCCTAACATAATTTTAAAAATGAGGCGACCATGGATTATGGAGGTTAAGAGGTTGCCCAAGTTCACATAAGACATAACTTGTAAACCTTTCTTTAACATATTTGCCAGAAAGTAAGTGCTCTGTGATAACTTGGAACATTATATTAAATATCGGCTCTGTTGTTATGCAACAGTGAGAGATGTATGATGAAAAACATAGATGCTTTTTAGCTTTTCCCTGTTTCTTAAAGCACTGTACACTCATGCTAATGGCATTGGCTGGAAATTCTGCAGTGTGCACCTCAGAGAGTACCCACTTGGGGGCACCCACAATGCAGCTTTTCTCTCTGTTCTCTTGCCTAAAAGCTTCCAGCCCCGCAGAGCTGGAATAAAGCCAGCCGACAAGCTCAGTCTGTTCTGGAGAACTCAGACAGCCAGATCTGATGTCGCCAAAAACCGGCTTCCTTTCTCTTCAAGTCCAGGGGGTAGCTCAGCTTGTGACCCACACATAAACCATGATGTGCTGCTTAAAACAATAATTAGTACATTTGCTACAAGCCAAATGTGCTGCTATATATATAATGGTAAGATTTAAGACCAAAGACTAAAAATAATTTGCTGATAGAAAAGATATATTTGTGTAATATTTTTAAAACTTATGCTCTGCCAAAATTAAGAACACAATAATCTAGCAATAAGAAAGGTCAAGCCAAATCTACATATGTTTTTTGAGGCAAGGTCTCATGTAGTCCAGGTTGGCCTCGAGCTAGTTATGTAATCTAGAAGAAGTGAGTGCTGTGTTCACACACGGTGTATAAGGGATGGGACTTTCTCATGAAGACAGTAGAGGGGGCTAGGCAAGCACTATACAGACTGAGCTATAGCCTCGGCCCCCAAACTAGGTGTTTTTAAAACTTGTTCTTGTCTTGTATTCTCACCTTACTGGCTCTCCAATAGGACTGTATTATTGTTGGTCCCCAGAGCAAGGGAGGCTCTTTGGAGCTATAGCTGCAGCTGCCATCTCCTGGTCAGTCATCTGGTGTTCACCTCTACCAATAGTTGAAGTTCTGATGGGATAAACTGATACCAAAGATGCTCCCGGCTCAGATGTTGTTGCTGTGACCATGCAAGGAAGCGGTCCTTACTCTGGAGCAGGAGTGGGACGGTATGGAGAAGAATGAGGTTCACTAGACGTGGTTGTACCTTGTCCCAACTGGAGGCATTTGAGGGTAATTGTTTTGTTTTTTTTTTGTTTGTTTGTTTTGTTTTTTGTTTTAAAAAGATTTATTATTATATCTAAGTACATTGTAGCTGTCTTCAGACACACCAGAAGAGGGCGTCAGATCTCATCACGGATGGTTGTGAGCCACCATGTGTTTGCTGGGATTTGAACTCAGGACCTTTGGAAGAGCAGTCAGTGCTCTCAACTGCTGAGCCATCTCTCCAGCCACGAGGGTAACTGTTTTTTTGGTGCCATATAAATCTGCCTTTCATCCCCCGACGGGAGTAGGGGGAGCCAAAATATAAGATCAGAGAGCAACTGATGAGGTGACATGACTCAAAAGACTCCATTAAAAGAGGAGCAAATTGGACCAGTCATCTGGTCATTTATGAGAATCCGATTTGGGAAGTAGAGTATGTGGTGGGTAACAGTCATTGATATGGGAGGATATCTACAAATATGGTACCACAGGCTAGAGATCAAGAGCAAAGCCAGGTTTCTGAGGAGGCCACATTCTGAAGAAAGTAAGATGCTAATTAAGCCTGCTGTGAGAAGACCCAGGTAAGAAAGAGGGACGGATCTAGTTCTAGGGGGAATGCCAACAAGACAGGAGGGGGAGGGGCGGGGCTGGGTCTCTGGTAGAACACCTTGCAGAGGGTTCAGCTCTCACTCTTGAGTCTCTGCTTCCTTTCCTGCTCTGGGCCCTGCTCACTGACTGCCCTAAGACCTCAGTTTTTACCCTAAGTTTTAGAAAGAAATGACTTGGAGAACTGGCAGTGAATATCTTTGTCCTTATAAGCAAAGCAGTGTAATAAAAGAGCCATATAAGGGCCATTGACATGACATCAACTATTTATAATTCACCAGTGGTTACCTTGTACCTTCAAGAGATCTATGAGGATGTGAGGATAGGACCAGTAGTTTGGGCTCAGTAGATAGACATTTGCTGTAAACCTGGCAACCTGAGTCCAACTCCCAGAATCCACAAAAAAGATGGATATGGAGAACCAACTCCACAAAGTTGTCCTCTGACTTCTAGTACTTCTCCAAGCCTTCAGCTACAGTTCCTGCTTCCAGATTCATGCCCAGGGTTTTTGCTCTGGATTCCCGGTAATGGACTTAACAAGCTGTCAGGTGAAAGGAGCCCTCTCCTCCTCACAGTGCTTTTGCTCATGGTGTTTTATATAACAGTAATACCTTAACTAAGACAAAAGATATGGCAGTCAACTGAAGCTTTATGAGACAAAAGTCCAGGGGATTGTCCTAACCAGTGGCTAAGGGATTTGAAACGAATCACAAACTTCAAATTACAGTGTTAATTAAAGTGGGCAGAAGATATCCAGAGGCCTGCCCTCCATGTGGCCCACCTGCAGCAGGGCCACTTGCTATGCAAGCAAGTGATGGAGAGGTGGGACAGAAAGATGAGCAGCACAATTTGAGCATTATGGGAAGAGGTAGAGCTAGAGACGTGAGGGTGAAGAAGAACAGTTCGCTGTGAGTAGCCTGCCCTGTCACCTGAGGCCATGATGAAGTTCAAGCCTGTGCTGCCACTGAGGGCCATGTCTGGGCCTGTGGCCATGCAGAATCAGGGGTCTGTGTCAATCTGTGTGACCCACATTACCACTAAAGGCCATGCAGATCTCCCTGGTTTGGGCTGCCACCTAGGAGCTTGTTGATGTTCAAGGATTGTGAACACTGACCATGGCCTTCACTGGCTGTAACATTCTGGAGAGCTGGCCCCACCCCTTGCTGACTGCAGCAATCAGGAGAGTGGGCCCTGCACCTCACCTGGACAAGCACTGTAGAACTGACCTTGGTGGCATGGGGGTGGGTGAGCTGGCTCCAAGGACATGAAAGCAGGAGAGCTGGCCCTGCCCCTTGCCAGCTGCAGCATTGAGTAAGCTATCCAGGGCAGTGTTAGAGAGCTGGACCTGGTGGTGTGGGTACAGGGGAGTTGGCAGGCTGACCAACTCAGCTACTACCCAGGTCCAGATTCAGGGCTTTAAGTTGGTCTATCCCAACATCTACCCTATGTATGAACTTCTGGAGGGCACACAGGAGCCAATTCTACAGAACTAAAGCTATCAGATCTTCATGACACAGAGCAACAATATGATCCCCAGTGAGGATCCAGTATTGATGGTGTAGCAGAAGCCAGAGGACTTGAACCAGACCAAGGACTCATTGCAATGTGCATTTGCAAGTAAAGATGTGTACCAAAAGGGCATACTGTGTAGCACACTGTGATACACTACAGCTTCCGCTACAACATGGTTTTTATTTTTTAATTTTTTATTTAATTATTTTGTTTTTTTCGAGACAGGGTTTCTCTGTGTAGCCCTGGTTGTCCTGGAACTCACTCTGTAGACCAGACTGGCCTCGAACTCAGAAATCTGCCTGCCTCTGCCTCCCAAGTGCTGGGTTTAAAGGCATGTGCCACCAATGTCCGGCTTTATTATTATTATTTTTTTAAATTTTCTTTTGTAGGGGAAGTTTCAAGCTTTGGGGGTGGGCATGAAGGGATGGGGAGATTAGTGGGATTAGGGTTCATGATGTGAAATCAGAAAGAATAAGTGTCTTAGTCAGGGTTTCTATTACTGTACAAACATCATGAACAAGAAGCAAGTTGGGGAGGAAAGGGTTTATTCAGCTTACACTTCCACATTGCTGTTCATCACCAAAGGAAGTCAGGACTGGAACTCAAGCAGGTCAGGAAGCAGGAGCTGATGCAGAGGCCATGGGGGGATGTTACTTACTGGCTTGCTTCCCCTGGCTTGCTCAGCTTGCTTTCTTATAGAACCCAGGACTACCAGCCCATGGATGGCACCATCCACAATGGGCCCCTTCCCCCTTGATCACTAATTGAGAAAATGCCTTACAGCTGGATCTCATGGAGGCATTTCCTCAAATGAAGCTCCTTTTTCTGTGATAACTCCAGCCTGTGTCAAGTTGACACAAAACCCAGCCAGTACAGTGATCCCTTGTCAACTTGACACACAAACACATCACTATTAAGCCTCAAACCTTATTTTCTTATTCATCTCCAAGATCTAAATAACTTTAAAAGTCCCACAGTCTTTGCAAATGCTTAAAATTTCAATCCCTTTAAAATATCCAATATCTTTTAAAATTCAAAGTCTTTTTACATTTAAAAGTCTCTTAACTGCAGGCTCCACTAAAATACTTTTTTCCTTTAAGAGGGAAAAATATCAGGGCATGGTCACAATCAAAATCAAAATCAAAATCAAACTACAACTGTCCAATATCTGGGGTCCACTCACAATCTTCTGGATTCCTCCAAGGGCTTGGGTCACTTTTCCAGCTCTGCCCTTTGTAGCACACACCTTGTCCTCTAGGCTCCAGATGCCTGTACTCCACTATTGTTGCTGTTCTTGGTTGTCATTCATGGTACTGGCATCTCCAAAACACTGCTTGTCCTCCCCTGTAACTAGGCTTCACCAATAGCCTCTCATAGGCTCTCTTCATGGTGCCAAGCCTCAATTACTTTCCATGACCCCTTCAGTCCTGGGACATCAATTGCTACTGAGGCTGCACCTTCCCCAATGGCATTCCATGGCCTCTCACAGTGCCGAGTCTCAGCTGCTCTGCATGACCCCTTCCTGCCTTCAAAACCAGTACCACCTGGGTGACTCTTACACATTACCAAGTCCAGCCATAGCACAAGGTACAACTTTGGCTATCTCTGGAACACAACCTCTTTGTGCTCTCAGAAAACACCTCTAAGAAGATATCACCTCAATGATGCTGGTCTCTTCTTAATCACTTCTTAATTTCTTTGCTTCAGGTAACCAGCATCAATAGTCCCAGTAATGCAAAGGATTTGCTTTAGTAGTTCTGGTATCGTGTTAGTCACAGCTGATTCTTCAGCCCCAGCTAACCAAAACCACAGAATCTTCACAATCAAAACAGCAATGGCCTGATAAGAGTCTTTAATCTTCCCTCTGAAATTTCACAAGCCAGGCCTCCATCTTCAGCACTGTTCTCAACATTATCTTCCAAGCTCCTACAGAACATCCCACAGAGCTCTTAACATCCCAGTGGCTCTTCTAGCTCAAAGTTCCAAAGTCCTTCCACAGTCTTTCCCAAAACATGGTCAGGTTGTAACAGGAATACCCCACTCCTGGTACCAATTTGTCTTAGTCAGGGTTTCTATTCCTGCACAAACATCATGACCAAGAAGCAAGTTGGGGAGGAAAGGGTTCATTCAGTTTACACTTTTCCACATTGCTGTTGATTACAAAAGGAAGTCAGGACTGGAACTCAAGCAGGTCAGATAGCAAGAGCTGATGGAGAGGTCATGGAGGGATGTTCATTACTGGCTTGCTTCCCCTGGCTTGCTCAGCCTGCTTTCTTATAGAACCCAAGACTACCAGCCCAGGGATAGCTCCACCCACAATGGGCCCTCCCTATTTGATCACTAATTGAGAAAATGCCTTACAGCTGGATCTCATGGAGGCATTTCCTCACCTGAAGCTCCTTTCTCTGTGATAACTCCAACTTGTGTCAAGTTGACACAAAACCAGCCAGTACAATCAGTAAAAAAAAAAAAAAATTATTTTAAAAAATATGCTAGTTAAGGTGAACTGGGAATCCTGCTGTATGTTTCTCTGAGCAGCAGCTATGTTGGTGATGCCCAGTGAGTTTGATTTAGGTGAAAGCAGGATCCTGGACAGCATGTGGCATAATCAACATAGATTCTGAGAAAATAGCTTGGCCAAGGCTAGATGGATTAGCAGAGTCTGAGTGAAACAGTCTTACATTCAAGGCAGCATGGACTACTGAATAGGCTGGAGCTGTTATCAAAAGGTCACACTGACTAAATTGCTAAGGCAGATGTCAATGTTTCATCCTGACGAAGCTAGTGAAATGACAGAGAGGTGGTGTCTAAAGCCCAGCCATACTTGGGCAGTTACCAGCTGGGCTGGGTGGGAGTGGTAGCCTGTCTCTGTGAAGTGGCTGTTTCTGTACTGAACAGGGAGGATCAGGCAGTGGGGCAGTGTCTTGCTGTCGGTTTTGAGGGAAGTTCCATGGAGCCATTGACCAATTCCATTTTTTAGACCATTCTAAGTAAACATATGGGATATGGAGGAGCTGGAGAGATGGCTCAGCTGGTGAAGTGCTTGCTGTGTAAGTACAAGAATTTGATTCCCCAGGACACACCTAAAAAAACTGGACACCATGGCTTGTGCTCATAATCCTAACAAAAGGGACTGGAGACAAGTAGCTCCCTGGTGCTTGCTGACCAGTCAGACTGGACTACTTGGGAAGCTCAGGTCAATAAGAGACGGCCTCAAATGACATTTGAGGAGTCTTCTGGACTCTACATGCACACACATGCATGTGCAGTCCCACATATATGACTACACATGTGCACACAACAACAACAACAACAACACAAAGATAGTGGGCACTAATCTGAAAACATGCTTCCCATCATCAGAGGTCACAACCAGGCTCTGGCAAGTCTGTTCTGATTAGGGCATTCATTTTGGAGGCTGACCTAGGAAACAATGTGGTAGTCATGGTTCCTAGAGTTTCCTATTTTCTGCATATTGTGTTCATCCCTGTGATGCAACGCAAAGATGCCTTTGTAATGAAGGACCTGTCAGCTCAGCTGCTCAGAGCCATGTGGGTTGACAACTATCACTTGTTGTCCCCTTCAGTGTTTAGCAAAGTAGAACAGCTTAGTCCCAGGTCATACCTCCCCAGGATACATCACCTACATAACCCGAACCTTAGCCCTACTATCTCTGCCCAAATTAAGAGGACTTTGCTGAACCTCGCTGGCTCCAACTCTTCCCATTCTGCCTCTGCTCAATCCTGTTTGTATCCCCTTTATTCCACAGATGAATGTCTCAAGGCTGCTACTTAATAAATACCACACCAAAGGCCTCTGCTTACACTCTTGGGCTCAGTTAATCCTCTGTGCCAGCCTGAACTCCAATTTCCAAGCCCCTGTTCTGGGGATCTTTCTCACATCCCAGTCACGTCTCAGAGTCTGCTCTCGTGTTGACTTTGCTCTCACTATGACGTCATTGCCATTTTGATTAAAGCCATCTTGTATACATTAGGAAATTTGACAATATTGGCTAAATGCTTTTCTTTTATTTATAAAAACACTCTATTTTATGTATGTGTATGTGTGGAGGTGCCTTTGGAGGCTAGAAGGGGCTTCAGCTCCTTTGGAGCTAGAATTATAAGCAGTTGTGAGCCACATAATGTGGGCACCAGGAATCAAATTCCAGTCCTCTGCAAGAGCTGCTGAGACTTCTCTCCCATCATAACATTATTTTGAAAAAATTCTCAAATAATGCTATGCACTGGGAACCTCAGTGGTTTAGAGCAGTAGTTCATATACCAGCTGCATCAGAGTTATCTGGTGGGCTCGATATATCTATCATAAATAGCTGGGTCTTTCCCAGAGTTTCTGGTTTATTAAGTTAGGGTAGAGCCGAAGAAGCCACACTTCTACCAATTTTTCCGATGCTGCTGGTACTGCAGTTCCAGGGAACCACTGACACGAAGAATGATTTCCATATTTATTAATGCAATTTGAAAACACGGAAGTTGTCTGTTTTTTTGCCAGACAGCATCAGTAGATGCAACATCCTTGGAAAGGAATCTAGCCACAGTTGTGAACTCATTGCACACACTGATTTTCTGGCAGGGTTACATTCAGGCCCATCTGTTAGGCTGGCAGCATGCCCACAGAGGATGTGCCCTGCCAACTGCAGTGGGGCATAGGTGCTAACCAAACACGGTTTTAGAGGGGCGGCTTTCATCACACAGCGAGTGCCATTTCTTGGGCCAGGCAATCCTGCTGTTCCATAACAGCTTTAGTCCAAGGCCACATGCCTCCTTACATCTGTAGGTGCTTGAGGACATGATTAAAGAATAAATAATCAACAAATGGTTGATTATACTCCTCTCTGGATCTGCCTCAGTGTTGTAATTCGGCCTGTGGAGAAGCACTCTCTCTTCAGCGAGATGGAAGCCATTCTAAAGAACTGCACACACGTAATGCTTAAAAGATGGAAGCTTGGGCAGCTAGCTGTTGTTGCTCCTTGAAGATGCTGTTAGCTCTTTGTTTTCACCCTTTTTTCTTTTCTTTTTTGGTTTAAGTTTTGATCTAGATTTCTCTCCCTTGTAGGTTTATAATCTGTACTTGAAAACCTTCTCTAGTTTGGCCTTTTAGGTAAAATTAGCTCATATGCTTTGAATAGATTTAATTTTTTAGGTTGACTCTAGGTTCTCTGTATCGAAAGAAGGTACAGAATTTGCTCATTCATGCCCTGATCCCCATGCATGCTGTCAGCATCCCTCCCCACTGGTCCATTCATCACAACTGATGGCCCTACATCGACAAATCATTATCCAAAGCCCATAGTTTTCATTCTATACCTTTGCTGTCATCATCCTATGAGTTGAAACAAATGCGTAATAACATTTGTTCACCATGACTGTATCATGCAGAATAGTTTTACAGAACCTAAAACTCTGTGCTTGGTCCATCCATTGAGATCTCCTTTCTAATCCCCTGCAACCAGGAGCCCACTGTCTCCATGACTGTGCCCTTTCCATGATGCTGAGTGAGTGAATCCTAGCTGGTCAACTGTCTGGGTACCACACATCTCACTTCTTCCACGTCTTTTCATAGCATGATAATTCATTTCTTTTTTAATGATAAATAATATTCTGTCATTTGATTATTTGGATGTATCTGGGTGTGTTAGAGCTTACTTATTAATTTCTTAAAGTCTTGTTTGTTCCCAAGACTTAGCAATAACAAATGCAGGTGCTAAATATATATACACACAGTGGTTCATGTGAACATAATTTTCCAACTGCTTTGGGTAAATACTAAGGACCATGATTGCTGGGTTATTCAGTTCTTCAAAACTGTCTCTCAGGCTGGAGAGATGGCTCAGCACTGACTGCAAGAGCACTGACTGCTCTTGCAGAGGTCCTGAGTTCAATTCCCAGCAACCACATGGTGGCTCACAACCATCTGTAATGGGATCCAATGCCCTCTTCTGGTGTGTCTGGAGACAGCTATAGCATATTCATATACATAAAACAAATAAACCTTAAAAAAACAAAAACAAAACAAAATGTCTCTTTAAATGTTTGTGGCTTTTCACAACTCTGCCAGCAATGGATGATAGTTGTGTTGCCCATACCTTAACCAGAGCTTGGCATTTTCCATGTTCTGAATTTGGGCTAGTTATGTAGTGGCTACCTCATTGTCTTAACTTACATTTTACTGAGAACATATGATATGGACTTTCTTCTCATCTGCTTATCCAAGAACATGGAATATCACTCAGCATACTCATGTTCATTGTCACAGAATGTGTGACACCCGCGCCTCTTATATTCTACACTGGAACCTGGAAGTCTGAGTTTGCTTTTAAAATATGAATCATAAAGTTAGGATGCAGAGTCTGATTTCTGCTACAGAATTCCCATTATACTATAAATCAAGTACATTGATTCTAAATCAAAGTATACACATTGTTTTACCTATCTCTTCATCAAAACTGGCAAATGATATCTTTGATCTATTTTGACATCAAAGCATTCATTTTTAGGCTTAAAAATTCTTTGTGTCTTTTAGGACTTTTCTCTAGACTCTCTCACTATGGAGCCTAGGCTGGTCTGGAACTCATTATATGGAAACCAAACTGGCTTCTAACTCACAGCGATCCACATGCTTCTGCCTCCCAAGTGCTGGGATTAAAGGTTTGCCTGGCCCTTTGCACAGCTTAAAACAAACAAACAAACAAACACAAAGTAAAGCACACAGCACACAGCCACTGTTTAAAAGAAAGAAACCATTGGATTTTAAGACTTGAAAAGAAACAATTTTTTTTTGAGGGAGAGGGAGAAGAGAGGCTAGCTAAGAACAAGTGGGTAGAGAGGGGGAGGGAAAGGGGAGGCTAGGGAGAGAAGAGAGTCAGAGAGAGAGACTGGGGCAGAGAGCAAAAAGAAACAAATTTTAAAAGTAAACTGATAGTCCTGGAACTACATAGCTAAGTAAGGGCCAGCGAATGGAAAAGCAAGGAGGCAGAGCACTTTCTTAGCCGTGGGAGGACTTATAAGGGGTTAGGTGGGACTAAAAAGGGGACTGGAGGTCTAGAGCACTATATATTCCAAGTCCTAGAAAGGGTACTCTTGCTGTAATTCCTACATAAAAATATGCATAAAGCTTAAAATAATTTATTAAGTATCCTCACTTGGCTGCACACACACACACAAAATCATACTTAAAAGTGTATTTAGAAAAGATAGAAAGAGAATCAGCCAAGATGCTTTAGTAGCTCCTGAACCCCTTGGAAGTGATTAGAGTCTCCTTTAGAATTTCCATGGCTATCTTAAATGGCCATCTCCCCAACTGTTTGTATAAATACTTTTTTTTTTTTTTTGTGAAGGGTAAGGTTTGTAGTTAATTAAAAAAAAAACCTTAAGTAATTAAATTGGTATTAGTAAAATGATTTATCTTGATTTTTTATCTCTTTTTATTTCAAGTTTGGATTTGTGACTCTACTAAAACAGGATTTGGGAGATCAGCCTATGGGCTCTAGCATGTATTATGTTATTTGTTTCATAAAATGTGATCAAGGAGAACACATGGTTTTAAAGTGGGCAAAGAGCTTGAGAGACAACCTACTAGAAAGTCAAGAAATTATCTGTTTGGGAGTTTTGCACATGGGAAAGGACTGAAGAGTACTGGGCTCCAGGTTCTCTGTTCATGGACTTGCCAATCGGGGTAGCATGCAGTTCCTAGAGTACTTCCGTCCCACCACAAGTTAGGAAAACATCCCTTGGAACAGTTATTAATCTTAGTTGGCTGTCTATATCTGTGGAGTCTGCACAGAGGATTCAAGTGTGGATGAAAAATCAGTAGGAACAAAATTCACCTCTCCCAAACATGTACTGGCTTTTTGTCGTTCTTTCCCCAGACAACATGGTCTAACAATTATTTACAGAGCGCCTGTACTGTGTTAGGTTCTCTTGCGTGCACCCGACTCAACCAGCAAGAACGATGACACTGCAACAGGATCCTTCTGCACACATTTATTGGGAGAGCTTGATTGCAGAGGAGAAGAGAGCCCGAGCCCAGAACTGGTGCTGCTTATATAGGCCTAGGAGAGGCGTGTCTCACACCCGGATTGGTTATGCACTATGCCTCATTTGCATGTTCCTCATCTGATTGGCTACTCTCTCACAGAACCTCATTAACATACCTCATTTGCATGTCTCACATCTGATTGGTTATATTCTCAGAACCTCATTAACATACCCGGGCCAGGCAGTGACTTGGCAAAAAGCTTTACTGCATATGTACACATTGGTTGTTTGTCCAAACTTATGCGTGGTGGCCAGCAGTAGCTAGCGCCACTCTGCAACGGCACATGTGGCTTCCCACAAGGTACTTCCACTCATCTGCAGACAGTTTCAACATATATAGGAAAGGAAGGTTCTTGTCCCTGTTGATGGTGCTGGGCATGTGTTCTGCTTTGTAGAATGGGCCTTAGATCCAAGTGTAAGGTGATTGGTCACTCCCATTACATTTGTGCCACTATGATACCAGTGGGCATGTCTTCTTAGGCTAGAAATTACTGTAGTTCACATAGTTCTCCGCTGGGTAAGACTGATGATAATTTTGCTTTCCTGGTTACATGCACAGAACCTTTTAGCACTACTAAAGCTAGCTAGAGGGACGAAGATCCTAGATTGGTACCAGCTTGATTTCTCCTTGCTCTATGTCTCAAGCTTGTGATATCTTCATCAGCTGGCTGTCTTATATAGTTCACGCTCACCTCTTTAGGGATGGTGCTGCCCACAGTGGGCTGGGCCCTCCCACATCAGCCATCAATCAATCTCTTACAGATACTTCCACAGGCCAGTTGAGGCTGTTCTTCAACTGAAGTTCCCTTTTGCCAGGTGATTCAAAGTTTCTTCAAGTTGAGAATCAAAACTCACCAGGATATTACATAGCAGTTCAAAATGGATTTAAATTATAAGCACAAGCAACAGCCAAAGCATAAGCAGAAGAAAAACAGATGTTATACTTCATCAAAACAAACAAAACAAAACTTGTGTTCTAAAGGTTCCCATAGAACAACTGAAAAGTTCATCTTCTTATGAGTTTATTTGTGTCCTTCTCATATGTTCAGTGCAGTCCTCTGTGTTCATGACCATGACATTATTTGGGAATAAGGATTTTGCAGATCTAACCAAGTCAAAATAAGATCATATTAGATTAGGGCGGGCCATAATTTAACATGACAGGAGCTGAAGTTACGTGTGGTTGTGAGCATGGGACACAGGTGCTAGGGACTGAACACAGGCCGTACGGATAAGCAGTACATGCGCCTAACTGCTGAGCCATTTCTCCAAACCCCAGAAAAATTATTCTTCCAAAAAAAAAAAAACCCATTTGTTTTGTTTTATGTGTATGGGTGTTTTGCCTGCATGTATGTCTGTAAACTACACGCAGGCCTGGTGTCTATGGAGACCAGAGAGGGCATCAGGTTCTCTGGAATTGGAGTCACAGATGATTGTTAACTGCTGTGTGGATGTTGGGAACTGAACCTGGGTTTTCTAGAAGAGCAACAAGTGCTCTCGACCTCTGAGTTATCTCTCCAGTTCCACCAAAATGTTTTGAAATTAGATAGTAGTGACAATTGCACAACCTTGTAAAGATTTGAGAAACCACTGGAGGATAGGCTTTAAACAGGCGGACCAAGTGATGGGTGCATTATGGTCCAATAAAGCTACCGACAAAGAAGGGCTTTGTGTGTGTGTGTTCCTTTTTTTAGTTCTGCTGAATTCACTCTTCAGAACTCATCACAACTTAGGTATTTTTTTTAAACAAAATTTTTTATTAGATATTTTCTTAATTTACATTTCAAATGCTATCCGGAAAGTCCCCTATACCCTCCCCACGCCCTGCTCTCCAACTCAGCTACTCCCGCTTTCTTGCCCTGGCATTCCTCTGTACTGGGGCATATAATCTTTGCAAGACCAAGGGGCCTCTCTTCCCAATGATGGCCGACTAGGCCATCTTCTGCTACATATGCAGCTAGAGACACGAGCTCTGGGGGTACTGGTTAGTTCATATTACTGTTCCTCCTATAGGGTGTGGGAAGCCGCCCTCACATTTGCCATTACAAGATGGCGCTGACAGCTGTGTTCTAAGTAGTAAACATAATCTGCACACGTGCAGGGGCAGTTTTCCTGCCATGTGTTCTGCCTTTCTCGTGATGACAACTGGGCTGATGGGCTGCAGCCAATCAGGGAGTAATACATCCTAGGCGGAGGATAATTCTCCTTAAAAGGGACGGGGTTTTGCCATTCTCTCTCTTGCTTTCTCTCTCTTGCTTTCTTGTTCTTGTTCTTTTTCTCTCTCTTCCTTTGGGGGCTTGCTCTCTTGCTCCTAAAGATGTAAACAATAGAGCTCTTGCTCTGCGCTCTGGCGCTCTGGCGCTCTGGCTCCTAAAGATGTAAGCAATGGGGGGCTTACACTCTTGCTCCTGAAGATGTAAGCAATAAAGTTTTGCCGCAGAAGATTCCGGTTTGTTGCGTTCTTCCTGGCCGGTCGCGTGAACGCGTGTAAGAATAGGGTTACAGACCCCTTTATGCTGGGTACTTTCTCTAGCCTCTCCATTGGGAGCTCTGTCACAACTTAGGTCTTATACTTGATGTTCCTGGAGGTTTCTTTCCATCCTGGGAAAATTTCTTGCCTGGGAAAATTTTACTGGTCTTCAAACCTCAGCTTGCACGTCCCCTGTTGTGTGAAGCCTCTGTGATCCGAGAAAAGTACTATGTTGCTTCTTTACTTTAGATCTTGAGTCTGCAGCTGCATGCTTCTCACTGTGTGGGCATTTTGTAACTTCAGTTTCCCTTTGGACTGTGCCCTGCTCCTGCCCAGGGCAAGGATCAGTTTCACTACCTTTGCATTTATCTCTAGTACCTGGCACAGAAGCATGTGGTAAGTATTTGCTACACAGAATCAAACAGAATTTGAAAGCATATGGAATAAAACTCAGGACTAAGTAGCAAAGGATTACCTATGGTTGTGGTTGAAGCAGGGTTTTCTGATAGGGCTGCTGAGAATGGAGCAACAATAAATTTCTAAGCCCGGTCCTCTAGCTCAACTTACCAAAGCCAGTTAGCTACTGGCTTTCATTCGTCTGGCCTTCACTGCCTCTCTCCATCATGTCCTCCACCCCCACCCTCTGTCCCCTCTATACTAAATCAACAGATACATACCTATGTCTTCTGTTTAAAGAATAGCTTTCCATGTTGAAATAATTTGAGGTTGATTAGTCTGAAGATTCAAAAATTCTCTTCTGTCCTTCAGCCAGATCTGATTCAACCAAAAAAAAAAAAAAAACCTTATAGAATATTACTATCTGACCTAATTGGCTCAATTCAGTTGTGCCATGGAGGGTATTTGGAATGGCACCAGTCCTGCCCTTCATGAGATGACATCTAAACCAAAGCAGAAACATGAGGTGGGGCAGACTGGAAAGCAGGCAGAGGTGGGAGCTCCAGAGAGAACAGTCCAAGCAAAATTTAATCCGTCAAGTAGAGTGGAATACCACAGTCATTTTAAGAAATAACCTAAATACTCCTTGTAAAATCTTTATAATCAGGACCACATTTAAACATGTTGAAGAAATCTGCTCTGACCTTTTCTGTCTTGTCAGATTCATCTGAAAACCCTTGGCATTCTGACATTCATCTTGTACTTTGGCAATTTTGGAAGTTATGTTGATAAAATTGACTTTAAAAAGCACAATAAATGAGAAGCTAAGGAAGAAAAAATGATTTTTTTTTATTGAGGTGAATTAATACAAGTAAATTTTAAAGTATATGAGCCTCTGAGGAAAATGATTAAGAGTGATATTAAAAGAAATTAATTTATCAGAGGGACTCTGGCCTTGGTCATTGCCAAAAAGCAATCACATAAATGTCATCATAAAGTTAGACAAAATCATTCAATTATGTAACCTTTCTGCATTGTGTAATACTCAAGTAGAATAGACCTTCTTTAGACAAAGGCTTGTATAATAAGTAGCTGGCCAGGCTCACATAAATGTGGGCATCCACAGGTTGACCCATGAGCTGGATGTTTCTATTGCCCAGATGCAAATTATTTGGTTAGGAATCTGATTAAGGTTCTTGACTGTGATTTATAAACAAGTTATTTGATGTGGGGATGTAGGTAAACTATAAATCCCAGCTTGAGAATTTATCCTTCTTGCTTCTTCTTCTTTCTTCTGTCTCTTCTCTTTTTCCTCCCTCCCTCCCTCCCTCCCTCCCTCCCTCCCTCCCTCCCTCCCTCTCTCCCTCCCTCCCTTCTTTCCTTCTTTCCTTCTTTTCTTCCTTCTTTTGTTCTCTTGTTGACTTTTGGTAACAGCCTAGCCTATTCCACTTGCCCCAGCCTTGATGCATCACAATCCTTTATGCCTTTTGCCAGTGTGGCTTGAAGAATGAGGGCAAGACGTCAGTAGGGCCAGCTCGAGACATTCTCCTGCGATACTTTAAACAAGATCAGGGAAGAAAAGTCCCATTCTCAGTAGGTTAGATCTATAAGCCAACTAGGACTGCCTCCCCGTACCGTAAACGCTCAGTCGCTGATACTGGAGACAAGCAAATGCAAGGCAGAGGAGGAGCTTACTGTGCTGGCTCCAACAATCTTTTCATTTGTTTTCTCTATTTTCAGCGGCTTTGCTGGATATATAATTTCCTTACTGTGCAGAAAGCACAAGTGAGGATTTTTCATTCCATTAACTTATGCTAGGTAGCTAGTTACACATTTGAGGTGGGGGCGCTTGAAGGTCACTGAGGATAGACACCTTTCTTCGTAACGAGCAATGTTAATTGGCAGCGTGACTGAATCTAGAATCACCAGAGAGATGCAGCTCTGGGTATGCTTACGGAAGATTGTCTTGATTGCCTTAATTGAGGTGGGAAAAGTGGGCCACTGTGGGTGGCACCGTTCTCTGGCCTGGCTCACGGGATGTGTGAAAAGGAGAGGGGCAGATGGGGAAAGAAGGAAGCTAGGTGAGTATCAGCATGTGTTCATTACTCTTTGTTCCTGGTTGTGGATGCAATGTGACCAGCTGCTTTAAGCCCCTGTTGCCCTGGCTCTACAGCTGTGATGAACGGGATCCTTTGGCTGGAATAAAGCTGTTCTTACTTAAGCTGCTGTTGTCAGCATAGCAACAGGAAAGATAACTGTCTCCATTAGGGTTTCTACTGCTGTGACAAAACACCATGACTTCCTCCAAAACAAACAAACAAAAAAACTAAGTTGGCAAGCAAGGGGTTTTCTTGGCTAACACTTCCATATTGGGAGACAGGACAGGACCTCAAGCAGGAACCTGGAGGCAGGAGCTGATGCAGAGGCTGTGGAGGAGAGCTGCTCACTGGCTTGTTCTCTATGTCTTGCTCAGCCTGCTTTCTTATAGCATCCAAGACCACCAGCCCAGGGATGGCCCCACCCACAGAGGTCTGGGCCTCCCCCCATTGGTCACTGATTAAGAAAATGCCTTATAGCTGGATCTTATGGAAGCATTTTTTTTTTTTTTCTCAATTGAGCTTCCCTCCTTTCCAGTGACTCTAGCTTGTGGCAAGTTGACATAAGACTAGCCAGCACAGCAACTACAACAAAGGGCTTGTAAAATCAGGAACTGGAGCTGTGGATTCTGAAGACTGATAAAATGAGTCAAGTTCAAGTCCTGTTTTTGATCCTGGTTGTGGATATGATGCTTTGGATTTTTCTGGCAGGCCGTAAAGTTACTACCTACCCACAGGCTTTCTGGCAAGGAACAATGACATTTCATTGTTTCCTGTAAATGGAGAGCTGCCTTCCCCAGAGCCTTTAGAGATACTATAAAGCCTACTGAAAATCTAGATGGTCACAATGGTCCTTATAGTCATAGTCCACTCTTAGGTCTTTATAGAGCTTAATTTTACTCTAATAAATCCTATCTCCTATACTACACTGTGTGTGTTTATTCTGAATTCTTTTGAGGAGATCATACCAACCAGGGAGCTGAGGGCTAGAGATGAGTCTAGTGTAGCCATCAGCAGAGTCAATTTTAAAATATTTTTACAACCCATAGCGGAAATTCCTATCAGTGAGTGGTCTCATTTCTCCCTAATTCCCCAGTCCTAAGTAGCTATGGATCTATTTTTCTATCTCTCTATAGATTTGCCTACCCTTGACATTGAATATGAATAGAATCATATACAATTCAGTCTTCATTTTATTTTGAAGCAGGTCTAACTATGTAGTCAGGTCTGTCCTAGAGCTTGCTACCTCGTCTAGACTGGCTTTGAACTCGTAGTGTTGTCTTCCTCTGCTCCCCAAGTGCTGGGATTGAAGACCTTTGCTCCCTTGTGCCAGCTACATGCAGCCTTTTGTGACTTGATTTCTTTTTCAATGTTTTCAAAAGTCTTCTACGTTGTGCCATATGTCAGTACTGCATTTTTGCTATGAGTTAATATTTTATATTAGGAAGAACAAATTCAATTGGTTTGAGCATACTGTTGTGAACATTTGTGTATGACATTGGTGTACACATATTTTGAATTGCTTGGAGAAAGATCTTGTAGTGGAATGTCTGGATCACATACAACAAGCCAATGTTTACATTTGAGGAACTGCCTAACTTTTCCAAAGTGACAGTGCCACTTTACATTAGCACCAATAACATACGTTTCTCCAACAAAGGTCTTTTAAAAAGAAAAACTGTGCTTGTGAGTATGGATATTTTAGTCTGTATTCTCTCTCTCTCTCTCTTCCCCTTTTCATCTCTCTCTCTTCCCCTTTTCCTCTCTCTCTCTCTCTTCCTCTTTTCCTCTCTCTCTTTCTTTAGCTAGGACCTTGCAGTATAGTGCAGGCTAGCCTTGAGCTTACAATTCTCCTGCCTTGGCCTCCCCCAAACTGGGTTACAGGTGTGTGGCACTATGCCTGGCTTCTTGTCGTGGTTTCAGTTTGCATGTCTTTGGGTAACGCTATTAAACATCTTTTCAGTGCTTACTGGACATTTTTTAAAATGTCTTCCCTAGAAAGTTGTATATTCAGATATTTGTTCTTTTTAAAATATGGTTTGTCTTTTTAAGATGAGTGCCCGCCTCAGGTTCTTAGGAAACTGAGCTTTCTGTTATTTTATGGAGTTGTAGGAATTGTTTATTTACTCAAATCCATACACTTCTCTCTCTCTCTCCCTTTAGAATACAAACAAACAATTAAAATAGTAAAGTAAAATAAAATAAATAAAAACGAACAAACCAGAATAGGGTGAAACAAACAAACAAACATGGGAAAAAGAGCTGGGGATAGGGACACAAGAAACACTCACAGATGCCGAGACATGAACATTGACATACAGAGGAATCCTATAGAAACATAATGCTGGAAACCACAATATATGTATGCAAAGACCTATAAGGGGAAAAGTAACATCCAAACAGAGCGTTATGGAACAAGGAACCTCTAAAAATACCATTGAATTTGTTTTGTGCTGGATATCTACTATTGGGCATGAGGTCTGTCCTTAAGAGGACAGTTTCGAAGGTTTTATCCACTATCATCATGGTGGGAAGCACGGCAGCAGGCAGGCAGGCATGGGACTGGAGGTCGAGCTGAGAGTTCTATGTCCAGATCCTCACACAGAAAGGAGAGACAACTGGACCTGGCTTGGGCACGTGAAACCTCAAAGCCCGCCCCACCCTGCCCCCAGTGACACACTTCCTCCAACAAAGCCACACCCACTCCAGTAAGGCCACACCTCCTAATAGCGCCTTTCGCTCTAGGCCTACAGGGACCACTTTCGTTCAAACCACCACAGCTCAGTTGGAGAAAACTTATTTTTGACTTGTGAGGGGTTATTAGTTAAGGATAGCTTCTAGGTTAGGGATGGGGACTTGTGTTCATTTCCTCTCTTTCTGCCTTAGACCTGTGCAGGCCCTGCACACACTGTTAGAGTCTTTGTAAGGACATATGAGTGTCAGCTGAGCTGTCTTTGAAACGCCCTGTTTCCTTAGTGCGCCCCAGCTGCTCAGACTCTTACACTCTTTCTGCCTTCTCTTCTTCAGGGCTCCCCGAGACTCTGCAGGGCTCCTAGGGCCTGCAGGGCGCTCTGCACATTGTCCTGTTGTGGGCTCTGTTTTTGTTTCCATCTACTGCAGGAGGAACCTTCTCTGATGATGGCCGAGGGTGACACTGGTCTGACTCCCAGGCCAGCTTGGTCAGCAGGGTTCCAGGCAGAGAGCAGCACAGTTTTAAAATTGAGACTTTTCTCTCTTCCTTTGTACTGGGAGAAATAAAATCGCCCGACTTTCACTACTGACATTGAAAACCACAGGACCAGTGAGGTAACTGAGCTGGTTAAAGGTGCTTAGACAACAGGAAGTTGATGCCTGGAATATACATGGTAGTAGGAGAAACCCAACTTCTGCAAGTGGTCTTCTGATCTCTACACATGCACTCTGTGGTATGTGCGCGCTCCTTGCCCCCAAATAAGCAAATGTTTAAAAAATGCTGCTTTGTTATTCATCCGCGTGAACACCCTCGGTTCTTTACTGAATTCATGCGCGTGAACACCCCTTTTCCTCCTTTACTGACTGCATGTGTCTTGTCTGCTGTTTTGCACGTGTTGGAGCATAGCTTTCTTTTTTATTTATACTTTAATTCCAGAAAAGTCCTAGCTACAGTTTTTCTAAAATATCTTCTTTGGTTTTCCTCTAATCTTTCCTTCTGAGACTTTAATTAAACATTGAAACATCTCTAGCATGATATTGAAAAATAGTCTGAAGTAAGACTTAGATATGAAAGGCAATTAAAAAATTTAGGAGGCTTTTTTTTTTTTTTTGATGCAAGGATAAGGGGGGATTTCTTGAAGAAAACATAATGAAGCACAAATTTAAGGGGGAAATGTGGGGCAAGTGGAACGGTGCCACCAGACAGAACCGGTAAGGTTGAACAGATCAAGGAGCCCCAGCAATTCTCATAATTGAGAATGGTAGGTGTTTGAATCTACTCCCTACCAGGTTCCTGTCCTGGAGCACATGACCCACTAAGAGGACCATGACAACCAGTCACATAGCATAGAGCTTAGCGTTTCCCATGCTAACGAGGGATCTAGATAGGTCACAAATGTCTAGCCAATGAGTTTCCCTTCCTGGGCATCCCTTCCTGCAAAGGGTATTTAATCTCTGGTTCACACTGAGTAAGGCATATGCATCTTTCCCCACCATGAATAAACAGTTTGGATAGGCAAGGACTGTCTTCTTCATCAAGGACAGCCTGGGGCGGGGCTTCATCATAAAGAGGCTTGCCTAAGTCTCCCACAGAAGGCCCCTCGGTACTCCTGGCATTTACTCTGAGCTAAGTCAGATTCCCTCTCCTGCCCCTGGCTTATCTCACGTGCCTCCCCCGACAATTCCTCAATTCTTCGTGGTTCCTGTCTGGGTGCCCAGGAACTTGAGTGGGAAATTTGAAAAATGCCTGGATAATTTTATTATACCTGGCATTAGTCTCCCTCTCCCTCTCCCTCTCCCTCTCCCCTCCCCCTCCCCCTCTCCCTCTCCCCTCCCCCTCCCCCTTTCCCTCTCCCTCTCTCTGTTTCTTTTTTTTCCCCCAGGGGGAACATGCTTTAATTTTTTTTCTTTTTACTGACTGTGAATTTCACATCATGCATCCCAATCTCACCATGGCTTCTGGTGTCAGTGTAAGCCACTCAGGTCATATTCCCTGTTTCGTAGTGTCTCCTCCCCCGCCCCGCACGGCATATCCACATGATCCCTGGTGCCAGCCCAGATCATGAACATTTGCATGGCCTTTGGTGGTAACTCAGGCCAGAGACTTGGACACAGATCCCAGTGCAGTAGACCCACTGAATCCAGACATGGCCCTTGGGGCAGCCAGGGCTAGGACATCAGGTGGCCGCGCAGGTGCCTCATATCTCACTGCCGTTGAATCTCCAAATCTCCAATTCTACCTTTTTCCACAGTGTCCGAATCCCTCAGCTTTGCTTTCTCTTCCATGTCTCCATGGAGTACTCCATCTTTCCCATCTGTCCATCACACGTTTGCTCATCATAGTGCACACACACACGGCGCGTGTGTTTTGGTGTCTTTCTTCCGGCCTCCCCACGGCCAGCGGGATCAGGGATCAGGGCACGTGCTTGAGTGCCGCATTAGGTTCTTTGAAAGCATGTTAGTAAGTTGATAATGTTATCCTGGCTCCGGTTTTAGACGTTCCTATCTTCAGAGATATTTACTGAAATATCTACCTAGGAAATAAATTTATCTCTCTAAATGACCCAGTGTGAAAAGATCAGGGACAATGGAGTAGATGAAGCAGGGCTGACTGTGAACTGAGTGACAGGTGTATTGGAATTCATTGTATTATCTCAATTTTGTATATACTTGAAGATTCCTAAATAAGACTTAAAAAGAACATCCGCTACCTGGGAGAAAGAGATCTAATGTTTGTCTAATATTTAGAATTTAAAAAAAAAATCTCATCGGGGCTGGAGAGATGATGGTTCAGCAGTTAGAATCACTTGCTGTAGAGAACCCAAGTTTGGTTCCCAGCATGCACATGGCGGCTCACAACCATCTGTGTCTGCAATTCTAAGGGACCCAAGGCCCTCTTCTGGCCTCTATGAGCTTCAGGTATGCATGTGGAGCACATACACACTCAGGCAAAACACTCCCACAAAAAGACAATAAGTATATCTTTAAAAATCATTTCTTTTAATTTTGAGATAATATAATTATACCATTTCTAGTTCCTGTTTCTTTCTCCAACCCCTCCCATATAAGCAATCTTTCTCCCTCCCTCCTTTCTCTCTTCTCTTTCTCAAATTCATGGTCTCTTGTGTTTATTAATTGTTGTTACATGCATATATGTATATGTACACACACACACACACACACACACACACACACACACACATACACACAACACATTCCTAAATATAACCTGCTCAGTCTGTATATTATTACTTGTTTGTATGTTTTCAGAGCTGACCATTTGGTGTTGGATAGATAATTAAATATATTTGTAAAAAATGGCTTCATAATAATGAACAATACTCTTTTAAAAATACACAGCACACATATCTATAAAGATATGTGTGCTGTGTATTTAATTTTTTTGTATATATATGTGTGTGTGTATATATGTGTATATATATATGTATGTATATATCCTTGATATGAATTTGAAAAGTTTATAAACGTAATTTAAAAATTGGACAAGGGGCTGGAGAGATGGCTCAGCACTGTCTGCTCTTCTAGAAGTCCTGAGTTTAATCCCCAGCAACCACATGGTGGCTCATAGCCATCTACAGTATGATGCCCTCTTCTGGCATGCAGGTGTATATGCAGTTAGAGTCCTCATACATAAATAAATCTTTAAAAAAAGATAAAAATAAAAATTGGGCAAAAGAGAAGAATGGTCCACTTTGAAATCTGGTTTGTTAGATAGTAGAATAACCCTACCTGCCTGCTTCTTAGTTCCAAATGCTTGGTCAGGCACTGGCGAGAGCCTATTATTATCATTCTACTATCTATTACTTTCAGTTGTAAACTGACTCCTAATGACTTGTTCTTATACCCACAGATCAACACATCTCTCAACCCTCATCAGAGAAGCCTCTATTTCCAGCAGATGAGATTAACACAGATACCTACAACAGGCCCAGGTACAGAGAGTAAGAGCCTGTGGAATGCTCAGCCCTAAGTGGAACTCTACACTGTTCCCTCTCCTCCTACGGTTCAGGGCTCTTTGGGGAAGAGAGGCAGAAAGACTTCGAGAGTCGGAGGCAGAGAATGAGTAGAAGACAGCATTGCTCTCTGAAGACAACAGGGCAGCTGCATATACGAACTCAGTATTTATGACAACATGCACACAAACCGTGCATGTCCAGGCCAGATCACTCCCAGCATGGAGAGGGGAGGTGGACATGAAACCCCACTAGCTGAGGAACCATAGGCAACTGATAGCTGCTGGGAGACAGAGTCCATTTACTTCAAGAGAGTTTTCACTGGAAGGTTGGCCATGCCCTGAAGCCCACACATCTTTGACCATATGGGCTGCACAATTAGACTTGAAGTGTGAAAAAGGAAAGAGAAGACAAAGTGGGTGGGTATGGAAAGGGGTGCGTCTGAGGGGAGGTGATGGCCTGTGAATATTGTCAAAACTAATTGTACAAAATCCTTGAAGAACTAATAAAAAAAACTTAAAAAAAATCTGTGAATAGGTGTTTTATATAAGAAATTCTAAGCCGGGCGTGGTGGCGCACGCCTTTAATCCCAGCACTTGGGAGGCAGAGGCAGGTGGATTTCTGAGTTCGAGGCCAGCCTGGTCTACAAAGTGAGTGCCAGGACAGCCAGGGCTTCACAGAGAAACCCTGTCTCGAAAAAACCAAAAAAAAAAAAAAAAAAAATTCTAATAACTATGAGACATAGTAAAAAAGGTGCTTGTTTTTACTATTAATCATATTATTGTGTGTTTTCATGTTTTTATTTTAAATTTTACAATGTCAAAATTTAACAGAGAAGTGAAGGCCATATCCAGAATAAAGGTTCTCTTTGTTCTGGGAGGGGAGAGAGTTTGAAGTCTTCAATTGTATAAATTCCAAGTTTTCCTAAACAGAGAATGAGTGAACTGCGTTTTATTGAAACAGATTTATTTTATCTAAATATTCTGTATAAATGTGAGATTGTTAAGATTACACGTGAGTGTATCAAACTATACACTGAGCAACAGACGAACCTCCTCCTCAGCCTCCTCCCATTCCCCAGATCATGAGCTTCTGTCCTCTGCTCTTCTTCCAATAGAGTGGAGATCTGTCTGCGCTGACATGGCCCATTTCCCACTCCTCATTGCAAGACTAATGGCACAGATATGATTGAATTGCTACCAACGGAAGGAAGGCGGCAACGAGGCAGTGAGGTAAACAAGTTGCCTTTTGTGAATATCTGGTTCTGGTTTGTTTCCTCGTGGTGGCTGGGATAGCAAAAACAAGGTGACCCTGGAAGCCACATGAGGAAGAAGCAGTTATGTTCCCATCTCTAGTCTCTGGGTGGCATTGGAACAGAGGCTGCCTATCTGCAGCTGTCATAACCCAAGAGAGAAATGAACATTTTTCTCTTAAGCTGCATTGTTGAGTCTGATGATAGCATCTTTGCATCTCTCTCTGCCAGACACTCTTTTTAACAAAATTGTCCACTACCAGCATTGCTTGCAGTGATTATTATTTTCTAACAAAGTAACAGATTAGCCATCCATATAAAATAACTGTACTTTCACTCCTTAGGAGACATGGTAGGCAGGATATGCTTGTATATAGGAAAGAAAGAAGATTCTAGTAGTAACAAGTACACAGTAGCTATTAAGATTTTATAAAGGAGGGGGCTAGAGAGATGGCTCAGCGGTTTAGAGTACTAACTATTCTTCCAGAGGTCCTGAGCTCAATTCCCTGCAACCACATGGTGATTCACAACCATCAGTAATGGGATCTGATGCCCTCTCCTGGTGTGTCTGAAGACAGCTACAGTGTGCATACATAAAAAGAAAGAGATTTTCTAAAGGTTTTATATTTAGCACATGTGGATCTATGGTTAGGTCTAAAGTCTCATGGACAGATGGAGAAATCACAGCCCAAAGCCGTACTTGGGTTAGTTCAGTCCGTAAGTTGGTACAGAATGTCCTGGCTTGGTTCCCATCCCATCTTTCATCTTCTTCCACTGTCTCCCTTGCTTGGAAAGTATAGATCAGTTGGTGGATGTACACTGTTTGACGTCTGCCCACAGTAATTTATTGAACATGAGGACAGCATACCTTAGCTCCTGAGAATGCATAAATCAGCTGCTCTGATCGTTTGCTTACACACATACTGGAGGAATAAACTTCTTAGGGCTGGGTAGAAGTTTTGAGGCACAGGGATGTCAGACTATAAATTCTGACACAGCAACTCAAAGGTACAAGAGCCTTTCTCCCCACCCGCCACTAGACTCTCCGAGTTCATTCCCCATAGGAAAGGCCTCTCTAACTTTTCCTTTAGAGGCCCCTGGTCACTAAGAACAGTGAACAAGCACACAGGGAGGGGGTCTTGGCTATAAACACCAAAGCTCTTTGTTTATGAACAAAATATTCCAAAAAGTTATATTGTATTTTGAAAGCAAGGCTGTAGTTTACTTTTAAAATGGATGCTGAGATTTGAATCCTGCTCCACAGCATGGATGGTTTATTTCACTCTAGGAAGGTCTTTGAAATCACTACTTACTTTTTTTTTAATTTAAAAAGATTTTGCGTGTGTGTGTGTGTGTGTGCTTTTTACACAGGGTGCTGAAGATCTTAAACTCCATTTCTCAAGCTTGCAATGCAGTTAGTTTACAGACCCAGTCTTCTCTCCAGCCTTCCCTTCCCTGACGTTTACATTTCTTAACTAATGCTTTGTCTCCATTCAAAATCCTGTTGGAAAGTTGAGGCCTGTCTTGTCTTCTACCTGGGCACACTTTTTCCATTTCTCCAGTACCACAAGTCTCCTGATATGTAGTCACGAGTTAAATATTTTTCACAGTACAACCCGATGATCTTCATTCTGAAGTACGGTTTCTTCTTTACTCACCTGAGAATCAGACTGAGATCATGCAGAACTCAGGGCTTTTGTAGGGGCTTTGTAAAAACTGGGACTAACCATAAACTCATGGGAGTGTAAAGCAACCTCTCTCTCTCTTGGTGGGGTGCAAGAGCATGGAGGCTATTTTTACTTTGGGAAGGTAGAATAAGGCAATAGAATATGCTGTAACGGGCTCTAAGAATACTGATTATATAACACTAATTCTAGATGAAGAAACTAGAGAGATCATAGATCTTTCTTTAAACTACATACTAAAAATGTAGCCAAATATCAGTATTTACCCCCAATTGCTAGGTTGTGACTTGTCTACATTGCAGGTTATGTAGTGGCCATATGCTGCTTCCTAAATTATCACAACATTGGTGAGGAGCCAGTGAGTTAAGAGTACTTCCTGCTCTTTCAGAGAACCAGAGTTCTGTTCCCAGCATTCACACCAAGCAACTCAGAGATGCCTTCAGCCCTAGGGAACCTGATGCCTTCTCCTGGGCTCTGTGGGAACTTGCACTCACACGCACATACACACAGAGACACATATATTTAATTAAGAATTAAATAAATCTTGTAAAGGTTGTTGAGCATTTGTAGTTTCTTAACTCTTCAAGGTGATCACTATAATTAAAACAGACATTTTAATAGGTGATTCTAGAACCTTTCACATTTGAAATGCTATTGTCGATCAACGTCATTTCAATCAGTGTTTGACAACACCTAATAAACATTCCGTGTGCCATGAGTAAAAGTTTTAAAGTAGAAATAGCATAATATACAATGACATAATTCCAAATGCAGAGATTGGCAAACCTTGTCGGGAAGGATCTGATTGTAACGGCTTTAGGTTTTGTAGGATATCCAGTGTCTGGTGAAACAATTCAACAGAATGAAAGTCCCACAATGTAAAAGCAGCCATAAACAGTGAGCAAAGGAATGAACCCGACTATGCACCAATAAAACTTTATTTATAAAAACAGACAGGGGAGTTGGCTGGTCACTGACCAAGACGCTTTCAGTGGTGCGTGTATATAAAGTCACCCAGAATGCTTGTTTTAAAAATGCTGATACTCTTTTGTTTGGTTTCTTTTTATTTTTCTTTTAAATAGCCTTACATATTTTAATAAATTGACCATAAATCTAAGAGACGGGAAACGTGTAGAGATATGTGTGTGGCCTGGCAAGACATCAGGTGATATGACTCATCTCAGTTACTTCATCTGTAAAATGGCATGTACTGTCCTTATTTAATTACTAGTTCTGGACCGGCTCCCTCAGGAATCGTGGTAGGATGTAGTAAAGACACAAAGGACATGGTATTTATTTAGAGATGGCTTTGTTATATGTATCGGCCTCTTTATTTTATTTCTTGAGGGTGCCAAGTTTCTATCATGGCCTCTTGGGTGGCCTCTTGAGCTGTCTCTGCGTCTTTATCTGAATCATAAAGAACGATGCTTTTCTTGGATCCTTTGGGTGTGGAAAGCTCTCCCAACATGCCAAATGCCATCAAGCTAGCACTTAAATGTGACTGAGCTGAGATGTGTCTACACACTTTAATCGCTTCATATTGAAGACTGCCAGGCCTCCAGCAACCCGAGAAAGGAGATAAAATGAAGAGAAAACTAACAGGGCAGCCACGGAGAGATGATAAAAGGTAAGGGTAATGGGCGGTTGGATAGCGGCAGGCAACATCTTTAGCTACCATGAAAAGTATTAAGTTGGTGTGTTTGTTGAATTCGTTTTGCTGGTGGTCACTTTGTGTTCATTCCGAACATCCAGCAGTTCGCTAAGTAAACACACATGACTGATGAAAGAAGAAAGGGAACCATTTTTTTTACAGGGGCCATTAAACTTTAACTACCATCTGGCAGGGACTGATTAGGGAAGATCAAAATTAAGGCACTCAACACAAATGCTGTGTGAATACCCCAGGGAATTAACATGGATAAAGACAGTGAGCTTGTGGTTAAGTAAAGAGACAGACATAAGAGGGAAGTGGCGAATACATCCTTTACGGCTTTGGATCTCATGGTCACATTCATTGCCAAAGGGACTCAAAGGGTGTGGGGGTGGGGGGATAACAAGGAGGCCATGAGAAAATCTGAAACACCTGGAAATAATCAGATGCTCTGCACCAATCATAAAAAAAGAAAGTTAGAGAACGACACAGGATCACCTCGTGTGGGCTTCCTCCCAGCCCAGGAAGGGGATGTTTATAGGAGAGGTGTGTTGAAATTGGCAAGTAGTTAATATTCAGATCAGCCTACTATTTAAAAGTAGGAAATGATTGTGTATACTGCTGGGAAAACATTTGGGACTCTCTCCTCGTGAACGCTAAAGACTCTATAATCTCTGGGAATCACTATTTGCTCACTAATTAAACAGACACCCAGCAGGCATTTGGGGGAGAATATGAAGAAGGGAAGTTGAACCTTACTGTTCAGGGACCAAGCCTCTGTGTTCCATCAGTTGGTAACACAGTGCTTAACCCTGGGGCAACTTCACCCTGTTAAAAACACACAGGAAAGTCCTTGGAGAAAGTCCTCCCTTTCTTCTTTTTAATCGTAGCTTATTTTTGTAGATAGATGGACCCAGAGGGCCACCTGAGTGGGGGAACCATAGTGAAGAACTGTGCTCAGAAGGAAGGGCTTAGCTGTTGTGGGGGTGGGTGGGGGTGGGGAGCTTAGCCAGCTTCCAGTTCTAAGTAAGCATTTTTATTTAAGGAAAGTGCAGGATCCTCATCTTGATCAGTGAGATGAACAATTGAATTAAAGCTGGTATAAGCCAGGTCCTAACCCAGAAATATCCCAAAGGAATGTGTGAAGTCCACATGTTATCTCTCTGTTTTCTTCTTAGAACTTATTCTGTACAAAGTACAAAGTGTATTCCTATTCATCCCACAATTTAATTTAATCTTTAACGCAATCCTTGGAAGTATGCACAGAGGAGAAAGTTGAGACCCAAGGTGCAGTGATTTAAGTGACTTGTCCAAGGGTAAAATCACTTAGTAATTATTGATGTCAGGATTTGAACTTTGGCCTTTCTCCTTATATGGCTGTCAATCTCATGTTCCTCCTCCTTACAACAGAATGAAATCCTTCCTGTAGCCCTACTGGGTGCACTGTTTTAGTTTCACTCCCTGACACCCCTATTGCTGGCTTCCTTTAACCTTCCTCTTTTTGAATGAGACTGGAATCAACTCTCTGTCTTAGAAGGAGGGCGTTAAAACTAACAGACACAGCCAAGAAAGTGTTGTAGCAAGGCAGCTCGCCCCTGCAGCAGAGATAGAGGGTCAACTGCACAGTCAGGGAGAGAGAGCCTAGCAAGAATAACAGATCTACACCAGAAGGCCCCTGGCCCAGGCCAATGGGAGGGCATCTGCAGATGAAAGTCAGCGAGAAATGAAACAAGGAAAAAAAATGACAAGCTTTGGGGAATGTGCGGTAACAGCATGTAAGAACATGAACTTTGTTGTTTAATTTTAGAATATTCTAGGGAAAAAATCTTATTTTAATTAAATTTCAAATAATAGCACAATTCATATATATATGTATATTCAATGTGTTAAAATAAAAAGGCAGTGTTAAGAAGTAAGCTAATTCAGAGGGATGCTAGGACCCTCATCATTAACACGTTCCTCCTGCCTCTGTACGTCTGGAATCTCTAAACATCTGGTGATTTTACCATCAGGAAACGGTGCAGTGTCCATCTGTTAAATCAGGCTTTGGCTTGATTCACCTGGGAGGACCAACCAGATGTGGCGTCCTGTGCATTATTAATGATCCGAGTCTTACCTTTGTATGTGCCCTGTGAGGGCGCAGTATGAGGTACAACCCATAAATCATTAAAAAGTGAAGAAGTCATATTTTACTTCATTTTACACATAATAAGGACCATTTTTTTCTTTTTCATTTTTAGTGAGGACATAAATCATTAGAAGCAACTTAAATTTCTTACATTAGAAAACTTTTAGCTGTTTTTTTTTCCTCTCCCTTTGATAGAAAAAGGTTTGCAAATATCACGTGAACACACAGGAAAAGCTCTCCGACACAAAGTCGCTCTTTCACTCACTGGTGTTGGGGCTGTGGGGCCTATTTGTAAATAGCTTCATACAAAATTTCAGTCCACAGTCTTTCTTATCCCATCATTATCAACAAGCCTGTTTATATGTTACAATGAAATACTTTCTGTGGCCTGAGACAACTTGGTGTGATGACCAATATTCTAGGCTAGGCTTTGTCCAATTTGATGGTGACCTTTGGCCGAGTTTCTCAGCCTCTTCAAATCTCATGTAAGATGGGGATGGAGGTAATGACAGAACTTACTTCACAGGGCTGTATTTGGGAGGAGAGACACCGCAACAAGGTTGCATTTAGAAGCAAATGTCATCAGACATAAAACTGTCACACATGCAGCATCTTAGCGAAGTCAGTTAATGTATCCTAAGGCATTTTGAGCAGGCTGCTTATAAGAGCTTTCCTGGGCAGAACTTGAGTGGGAGGTACAGAGATTGTTCCTGGAGGCCCCACCTTTACACACACACACACACACACACACACACACACACACACACACACACACACACACACACGGCCTTTCTCATCCCTAGCTCTCCAACTGGAATGGCACATAGGTCATAGCTGGTGACCACACTTCATTTTCACCCAAGTTTAGAGTTGGCACCAGGGTTCCCTCTGGGTGCTCTACCATCCATGGCTTTGGACAGATGTAAAGTAACAGACTCCTCGTCCTGCAAGTCCACCGTACTTCACGCCCTCACCACTCTCTTCCATTCTGGCAGCCATCGGTCCTTTTACTCTCTCCATGGCTTTGCTTTCTCCAGATGTCATAGCTGAATCATATAGCAGTAGTTCTTAAAGACTGGTTTCTTTTAACTAGTATCTTGTGCTTAAGGCTCTTGAGTGTCTTCTCCTGGGTTGATAGCTCTCTCTCTCTTTTTTTTTAACCGTGATTTCTGTTGTTTGGATACATCATTGTTTATTACCTGGAGGTCATGGTTGCTTCCACACTTTGTCAGTTGCAAATCAAGTTGATAATCGAGTTTTGTTTGGATGCAAATTTCCTTCTCTCTCTTCCTTCCTTCCTTCTCTCTCTCTCTCTCCCTCTCTCTCTCTCTCTCTCTCTCTCTCTCTCTCTCTCTCTCTAAGGCAGGGCTTTATATCCTGGAAGCATAACCTTGAACTTTCAGCAGAACTTTTGCTTCAGCGTCCTGAGCTGGGATTATAGGTATGAGCCCCCACACCAGACTGCATGTAAACTTTTCACTCATTTGAATAAATACCATGGAGTATGGTTGTGGACTTGCATGGCATATTTAATTTTGTAAAGAAACTGACAAACCCCCTCTCAAAGTGCTGGTCATAGGGTTTTATCAGCAATGGGTTAGAGCTGTGTTCAGTTTTAATCCTAAACCACAGACCTAAAACTGTCCTAAAAATGTCTATTAAAAATTTTAGTCAACTGTTTCCTGATAAATCTTTTCTTTCATGATCTGAATCATGGGCACAGCCCAAGTTTCTAGTTCTCTGAAAGTGGTGGCAAGAACTATACTCCAAGCAAGAAGTACCAGGGTTGCTCAGTGATGAGTTGCTGAGAGATTTCCGAATGCTGGGTTGGTGATAGTCTCGGAGATGCACAGTCAAGACAGGAAGGGACCATTAGACAACCTTCAGTACTGGAGTTCTGTGATGAAGTTTACTTTAAATTTGTGGGGGAAAAGAAAGAACTTAAAAATTCTCAAAGACATTGTGTATAGCTATGGGGTAGACATTGGCTTTCCCCCTTTTATGCATACTATGTATAAATATTTGTAAAGAGAGAGGAGATAAATATAAAATATACCCTACTATATATTAACCAGACATTTTTTAAAAAAAGGTACCAGGATGGCATTGAACACAATTTCATTTCTCCCTCATTTTTTCTCTTTTTTCTTTCTGTTTTTCTTTTTTTTCACCTTTCAGGGGTGCCAGGCTGTTGTTAAACTCCTGGGCACAGCCGATCCTTCAGCTTCAGCCTCTTGACTATCTGGGACCACAGTCACAGGCCATCATGCCCACCTTTATACTAGACTTTAAATTTTTAGGCTTTTGATTGATTTGCATATATTTAATAGACTATTCATTTACGTATAACACCAGCCTCTGTTCCTAAATGTAAAATAAATACAAAGAAGACATTTATTTAAATGAGGCAATTTTCATATCTCAGCAAGTTTTTAAATGAAGATATTGACTATAAAAATGGAGATTTCTGGGGGTCTAAGGAAGTGCTACTTCATGGAAAATGATACTAATATAATTTATCTATACCTACTATGTGCCATGGCATGCCATTCATGATGTGGGATTGTTGGGTACATCATGTTCATTCAGTTTATTGTATAATCCTCAATACTGTTCCCCAAGGATGGCAAGTCTCTCCAGAAATACCTGTGTCCATTTACAGCATCCGCCTCTCAAATTGCTAGGTTTGAACCCAGGGTCCCATTCGTGTCAGACAAGAGCTCTTCCTTTGGGCTACATCCTAGCCATGCATTTATAGTCCTCTTGAGTCAAAATGCTGAGACCTACTCTATTAGCACGGCTGCTTGCAAAAGCCTCCATCCATTTCCTATCCCAGCCTCTGTCCACTTAGTACCTAGCGGGTAGAGGTCTTCATGGGCATGTTTAGAACTGTTCAAAACCTTCTCACTGTGTAACAGTTTGTAACAGGTTTTTGGTTTTAGATAAGGTCTTACTATGTAGTCTAGCCCAGCCTTGAAGTAATCATCCAGTGTCAGCCTCCTGTGGGCTCAGATTACAGGTAGGTACCACCATGCCTGACTAGGAAACCCAGAGGGAAACACCCTAACACCCTGTAAAGTCTTGTGTGACCTGGTCCAAACTACCTTCCAATATGCTTGCAGCTACATTGTTTCCTTCTACTCTGCCCCATGGCAGCTACATTGTTTCCTTCTGCTCTGCCCCAGTCACGTGTCTGTTTAAGGTTCCAGGTACACCAAGGAATCCATGAGTATTGTTGCTTTTGGTAAATCATCAACAGACTGCTTAAATACCATTCCAAAGGAGTCCTTTCTACTTAACCTTCATATACACGTCCGTGCACATGGGAGCACACACACTAAGTGTATACTTGCAGTTGGCTTGTCCCTTATATGGATAACTGTACAAGGGGAAGGAGCCCATCTCTCATGTCTCGCGCCCACAGAATATGCTCCGTGAATACTGTGAAATGGATGTGTGACTTTATCAATGATAGGAGATTGAACAGGACGCTAAGGATTTGAAAGCTCAAAGCCCAGGTTTCATTTGAACTCAGGAGAATATAACAGATTAGAGGGCTTGGGCCAAGCAGACAGACGGTGTTGGGTGGTTCAGGATCAATTTTCAGGCCTCCTACTGGAAACTAAACACCAAACGCAGAGGAAGAGGGTCACTGTCATATGCCTTCTGTAGGATTATTGCATGCTTTATACAACTAGTCATTCTGGAGTACATTTTGGAGTACATCTAGATCTATTTATTCATCCTGAGTTTCATGATTAAAACCTCCACATTTTGAAAAGTTAGGAACTTCGTCCCGGAAGCCTCATGCTAACTTTCTTTTAGCCCCGCGTGTGCCCTGAGGGCCCAAAGGCTGTGACAAAAAGCATTCTGCATAGAACATTTACACGCTTGATGTGGTACATGGCAGTTGCTAAGGCAGAGAGCCAGAGGTAATGAGCACTGTGAGAATTACGTGCAGCTCTGCCTTGCAGCTCTTTCTGACTGTAATTGAACTATCCCCCCCTGATCCTTCAGGTGCTATCAACATGGTTTTCTGCAGACTTCAAGAAAAATCCCTAAAGACCAAAGACACTTTCTTGGTGTTACAATCCTTATTTCAAGTGAAGCTAAATGTTTGGCTCCTGAGAGTTTTTTTTTTTTTTTTTTTTTCAACAAGTTTCAAGAAAAAGGCCATTCCATGCTGTGTTTCGCATTCTTCCCACCCCCAGACAAAGATGGGGACATAGTTCTTTCTACCTAATTACTGTTATACTAATGGAAACACAGGATATTCAGAAAGGTACAAAGGTGAGTCAAAAATTTGTTTTCCTATTAGAAGTCAACATGTTTGTGATTTGTGATTTTTTTAAACGTTTTTTTTTTTTGAAAAATAGTTAAAGGGAAGTTAATGTTTTAGTAGACAAAAAAATATGCAGTATTAACCTACTCCTTTCTAAGTTCCTTTTGAGAATAAGTGATTGCGAAACATAACAGTGGCTTGGAAAATGATATTTAGAGATAGAGAGTTAGCTCTCTTTTTAGGAGAAGCGTATATACCTCAAATGATATACAGGTTCTAATGTGGTATTTCTCTCACAACCCAGTTATCTCAGACCCTCTGTTAAGTCTTTATGCGTTGTTTTTGCCAACATTAGCTAGAAAGTGCCTTAATTACTCAGCAACATATACCTATAGAGTCAAGATCCTAGGGAATGGTTCATACTGCTGCCATAGCAGAGCCCAGGCACAGAATCACAAGAGAAATTCTGTCCATCTCTAGAGCTGTCTGAGGAGAGAGGCTTCCTGGCTGCCTGCATGCTTCTTTTGGGAGGGTGTGTGTGTGCAGCGAACTTTATTGATGATATTCAAGAGAGTAGGGAGGGCCCCCTAAGTGCCTCCTGTTATTATGGGGGTCTGGGATGGAATTTGTGAGGGAGATTCTCAGTGTTGGGGGCTGAGTTGGGACAGGGACTCCTCAGCAACTGAGGGCCTCTCTCTTGCTCTCAGTGTCCTTGCTGGGGTGGGTGGTCCAGGGTTTCTTACTCCTTGGAGGCCACGTAGGCCATGAGGTCCACCACCCTGTTGCTGTAGCCGTATTCATTGTCATACCAGGAAATGAGCTTGTCAAAGTTGTCATTGAGAGCAATGTCAGCCCCAGCATCAAAGGTGGAAGAGTGGGAGTTGCTGTTGAAGTCACAGGAGACAACCTGATCCTCAGTGTATCCCAGGATGCCTTTCAGTGGGCCCTTAGATGCCTACTTCACCACCTTCTTGATGTCATCATACTTGGCAGGTTTCTCCAGGCGGCATGTGAGATCCGTAACAGATACATTGGAGGCCGGAAGGCCATGCCAGTGAGCTTCCCATTCAGCTCTGGGATGACTTTGCCCACAGCCTTGGCAGCACAAGTGGATGCAGGGATGATGTTCTGGGCAGCCCCATGGCCATCACACCACAGCTTTCCAGAGGGGCTATCCACAGTCTTCTGAGTGGCAGCAATGACATGGACTGTGGTCATGAGCCCTTCCACAATGCCAAAGTTGTCATTGATGACCTTGGCCTGGGGTGGGGGTGGGGTCTAAGCAGTTGGTGGAAAAGAATGCATTGCTGACAATCTTGAGTGAGTTGTCATATTTCTTGTGGTTCATACCCATCACAAACATGGGGACATCGGCAGAAGGGGCAGAGAGGATGACCCTTTTGGCCCCACCCTTCAAGTGGGCCCCGGCCTTCTCCATGGTGGTGAAGATACCCATAGACTCCATTACATACTCAGCACCAGCATCACCCCATTTGATGTTAGCAGAATCTTGCTCTTGGAAGATGGTCATGGGCTTCCCGTTGATGACAAGCTTCCCATTCTCAGCGTTGAATTTGCTAAGGGTGGAGTCAGACTGGAACATATAGACTATGTAGTTGAGGTCAATAAAAGGGTTGTTGATGGCAACAGTCTCCACTTTGCCATGTGGAGAGCAGACCTCAGCCCTGGTAACCAGGCACCCAGTACGGCCAAATCTGTTCACACCGACCTTCACCTCATCTACGGGACAAGGCTGGCACTGCACAAAATGATGTGGCTGCCTCTGGAACAGGGAGGAGCAGAGAGCCCTCATATGTTTCTTAAAATTTAAAAACCTAGCATATTGCCCTCTATTTAACTTGTCCTTTATGTTTTAAAAAACCTTTTTTGTAGACAAATCTGACCAGAATATACATTTATATATAAAATTCCTTACTAATAATGATAAAAAATAATAGCAATAAAAAATAATAGTGACGACAACCATGCTGTGAATTTGCACGGAGCACTTGGCTTCTCTGAAGTATGTATTATTCTTATTTTATATCTGACAAGGACTCAGAAACACGAGGACATTTGTTAAGATTCTGCAGCTGATTAGAGTTGAGTCCTGGCTTCACCTCTTGCCTGTCCTGTTCAGAAGGCTGGCCTCACAGCCACTGTGGTGGGATTCTACTGCTTAGTCACTACTCCATCTGCTTTGCCTTGCCTCCATGCTTTTTTTCACCGCCCAGGATAAAAAAGAAATGGTAAAGAGTTTTTTTTTTTTTTTTTTTTTTTTTTCCAAGAGGAGGAGAATTTTTAAATGGCGTCCTTTTCTATATTAAATGTAAAGCCTCTATTGTCATCAGGTTAATGTCTACTCAGAGTCTTCACGTTTAAAATGCATTTGGTTTTAAAATGGGAGACATTTAATTTGATCCTTTTCCCAACTCCAGATCACACTTAAAATGGTCAGATGTTTCAGTGGCTCCTGGTTTTCATGAGTTTGGTCATTCTGAAGTAGTTTTCAGCCCATGGCTATTTTCTAGGAGTCCTTGCCAAAAGTCTCTGAGTAGATCTTAAACATTTGTCTCTCCTTTACAAGTGCCACTTTGTTTCCAGTATATGCAGGTGATAGGATTTAGTAAATACAAGTTAGCTTAAAAGTAACTGTGACTTTACCAGTAGCTCTCCTTATTATGCAGCCTCCTGGTTAGCAGATCCTAAAGGTTTAGGATGTTTAGTGCTGTCTTGTGGTGAGAGGAGTTAGATTTTCCAGGGTTGCTGGCCAGCTTGGCTCTAACCAGTTGGTGAGTTCTAGATTATGTAAGAGACCCTGTGATGGTTTGTATATTCTTGGGCCAGGGAGTGGCACCATTTGGAGGTGTGGCCTTGTTGGAATAGGTGTGACCTGGTTGGAGTAGGTGTGTCACTGTAGGTGTGAGTTTAAGACCCTCACCCTAGTTGCCTGGAAGTCAGTCTTCCACTAGCAGCCTTTGGAAGAAGATGTAGAACTCTCAGCTCTGCCTGTGCCATGCCTGCCTGGATACTGCTCTGCTCCTACCTGGATGATAATGGACTGAACCTCTGAACCAGTAAGCCAGCCCCAATTAAATGTTTTCTTTTTAATTTTTTTTATAAGACTTGCCTTGGTCATGGTGTCTGTTCACAGCAGTAAAACCCTAACTAAGACAGACCCCATTATAAATAAGGTGGAGAGAGTCAGTTAGTGGTGGCACATACCTTTAATCCCAGCTCTGGGGAGGCAGAGGCAGTCAGATCTCTATGATTTCAAGACCAGTCTGGTTCCAAGACATCCAGGGCTACTAAAAGGGATATTGTCTAGGACCCCCCACCCCACAAAAAAGGGGAGAAATAATTGAGGAAAACACCTGCCATCAAACCCTGACCTCCATACATGTGTGCATGCATCACACACACACACACACACATACACACACACACACGCGCGCGCACGAGTGCACATCCATTTAAGACTAGAGATTTCTCTTGTGGTATTATGCTTATTTTGTATTGTTGTTGGGCATAACAGTTTGGAGAGAAACCAAAGATACACAGGAACCCTGATAAGAACCATGATTTTATCAAGATTATAGTAATTATGGAGAGAAATTCTGGACCGGTCAATTGGCATTATGTATTTGATAGTGTTTTTGCCTAAGCATGGTTTACTGTTTGAGAGGACAGTATGTCTTGAGTTTTTCTTCTTTTGCTCTCTGACCGTTTTTTTTTTTTAATGCTGAAAGGAAGAAGCTATTCTCTGACCCCCAGTTCTGGAAGCTGCCCAGAAGGAGTGGGGACATGTCTTTCCTGTGTCTCTGCACACACACATCAAAGGCTCTGCCATAGAGGCTGTCCAGGTTGTCCTCTGTGGGTAAGTGACTACTGGTCCCGTTGGCTGCCAACCCTTATCTGTCCCTTTCCCTGCTGGGTTCCTCCTGGGCCTCTGCAGCTGGGTTTGCATTCAGGCATGGAAGAAGAGACCTGTCCTTTCTTCCCTAGTGTAAACCTACGGGATCTCTCCCTAGGCCTCTGACAGCCTGGTCTTAGCCAAGTGATTGTGTAAAAACTCTTTAGTGGAGTTAGCAGGCCATATAGGCTCTTCACTTTATCATGCACCTGAGATTATAAAATGTACATTGTAATCTTGTTTTCTGATATTATATTTAGCCTAGAGAGGCGATGTGTGTGTGTTGCAATTTTTCAATCTTCCATTTCTTTCAACCTGAGTGGTAATTTGGTTCTCATCTGGTACACATAGATGCTGTTCTTTTTGTTGCTATGCCCATCTCTGACATCACTTTTCCTCTCAGGTAAACAAGTTGGTTGGCATATATGTGAAAACAAGAGCACATGGACTGTAAGTGAGAGGCCACGGCATGTCATTGTGAATGAAGAGGATGAAGTCTGCCCTGGGGTTTTGTAGATGCCTCTTCTGTCTTCATCTGATCCTTTGGTCATTTTCTGAAGAATGAATCAGTCAGACAGGTGAGATATAGATAAATTAAGTATGAGTATACTTTTGAACATATAGTTAAGCCTTTTTTGCTCAACTTTTGACAAAAATCAAGAAACCTGCATGTGGGTGAGTGTGAGCTGAAGTCTAAGGGTCAGAGGTCAGCAGATTCATTTTTCAAGAACAGTGGTTGGAGTAGAATTCGTGGAACACAACATGTCACTTTCACCGGTCTGCATCAGCTAACACTGAAATGCAGTTGAAATTGAGTTGATTTCTTGGAAAGCTATATAGAGGCAAATGCTGACACTTGACAGAACAAATGTATATTTAAGTATATATATATACACACACACACACACACACACACATATATATACACACTTACAACTGGGTGGATATTATGCTTACACAAATACAATAATTTTATATTTCTCATCTTTATTTCTTATTTTAGGATTATAAGTAGCATGTATTCTAGACAAACTTTTCATTGTGGAAATAATAATTTCACATCTATTTTGAGACATAAGCAGTATCTCTCTTAAAGTAAATTGATAGGCTTTTAGATTTTTACTGAGCCTACCAATCAGATATCAATCTTCAGGCATACCTTTTTCCACCCAAACATTTTTAACCAACTGTCTCAATTGTGCTAGGCACCAAGGGCAAACCTGCAGGTGTCTCTGTGTCCCAGCATACAACTCAGGTGGACTGTTCTTACGACTTGTCTCTGTCCTTCCCTGTAACTGTGATAGATCACATCTATAAGTATCTCTCGGGGTAAGGAGTGATTTAATCTGCGGATCTGTATATCAGTTCCTCACCAGCATCCTATCAGTTGTGCCCTCGTGCTCTCCTGATGTGCTTGGAACCATCAGACCTATTTCACGGTGGCTGCTAGTTACACCTGGCTCTTTGCTTTCAACTTTTGTCATTAATTTTGCTAAAAGGTTGTTCACGTATGCCTGGGGAGGAGAAAAAGCTAAGTTCGTGGTTTGGTTTCAAAAGACTGCCTGCTTACAGGCCTGGGGGATGCTGGGAACTGAAGTATCCAATTGTTCTTACCTCGAGGCTGACACAGTTAGAGCCCAGGTAATAGTTGTACACAATCCTAGATTTCTAACATGATCTTGGATCTCAGAATTTTGAGACATAGTCTAGCTTCTGAACACTGGCACAGTGGATGATGCTAGGATGATCTCTCTTGGATAAAAAAATGTCTCCTGACAACAATGTTTGCCCCCTTGCAGTTTTGCTGAGGACTAGCTGAAGTTTCAAGATCCTTCTAGAACCCCACCTGGTTGAGTCTCACGCACCTTATATTCTCTCTTCCCTTCTCACTACCAGGGTATTTAGCTGAAACTGGCTACAGCTTTCAAGATACCTGAGTTCATTAAGAAGTTAGTAGAGTGCTGTGAAATACAGATGTGCTATGAAGTACAGATGTGCTATGAAGTACAGATGTGGAGCCAAGCTAAGATGCTTTCTAAAACCTAGGTGGCTTTAAAAGTAATTTCAAGTTTTGCAGTATGTGGTGGTGGTGATCCAACACAGGGCTTCACGCATGCTAGGATAGAGCCCTACCACAGAGCCACGTCTCCGGCAATGCTTTCCTTGATGTCTTATTAGGTAGCTCTCAAAGGACGCAGTCTTTTTAAGTCCAAGGAGCTTTTCCACTAGGGAGTATGTAATTTGGGGCCAGTCCCTTAACTTTTCTGAGATCTGTCCCCGAGTTTGTGAAACAGGAATAATAGTGTCTGTTCCAGTTTAAGGACTGTTAGCATAATGTGATGCTAAATAGAAAAGGACTTTTTATTGAAAAAGTATATCTTACCATAGACGTCAGAAGATGCCTGTTGAAGCCATGTGACATGGGTACTCAGTCTCAGAGGGCTCCACTTGGAAAATAGTCCCAATTTTTAAAAAAATGTAATCTATATGCTATGTTAAGATGGGCTTATGTCTCAGAAAGTGATTTCTTTTTATCAGTAGTTCTGTGGGGTGTATTTATGTAGTATGGGAATTATATAGGCTGGGTGAAGTAGTTTGGGTAGCTAGTAAATCTTCGCTACATTTCTATTAACAGCTCAGTTTCTATTCTATAAGCTATTGGTAATAAGTTGTATAAATAATGTTAAAAATTGCTTGGTCTAACTCTGGCAAATATTTATTTTAAATACAAAATAGCTCAATTTTCTGTGATGAAAAGACTAATTAATTCAACCACAAGAATATCACTTAATCTTTAGGGGAAAAACTAGCTAGTTTATAAACCAAAATATTTGGTTTGATTGCTTGAGTGTCCAACGGTAAATTTAGCTCTAATATAAATGGCAAAATCATGGTAAGGACATTCCCCTCATCCTTCAGTTCTCTGGCAATTTGTCGCCCTCTACCACCAGCAGAGGGAGCCCTGAGAATTAAATCCTCTCAAAGCGGCCCTGCTAATTCTTTTGTGTTTACATATTTAGTTTATAATGGGAAATAAAAACCCATCACAGATTAATGGGAAGTCATCATGCTTGGATTAAGCTGTCTATTAGCAGTCGATTCCAGACTTCTGATTATAAGCAGCTTCAGTCCAGCAATATGCCTCCATGTACCCTATCAAAGCGTCATCCGCAAGCTTGCACCACCTAACAAAGTTCATTAATAATACAACAAGGCACAATTTACTCCACAGGACATCAGAGAGGAAACATTCCTGAGAGGCTGCTGTTTTTATCAAGTGTACCACACCAGTCTTCTGAACTGCTTCTGGTCGATGATATCAAATCCATAGAACTGGAAAAGAGACCCTGATTATAAAACCAATTAAACACAGCTATCCGAAGCTTACAAGTTGTTTTAATATAAGAATGTACTACAATAATCCAAGTACAAGATTACGAAGCTTCAACACGACTCGTGGAAAACTTTTATTTTGTTTTTATCTTGGCTGCCTTTCCTGTTTATATCTCACTGAAAGATAGAGGGAGTGTCATCAGTGAACCAAATCACTGGCTCACAGAGCACTTTCCATTGTCACGTTTCCCCCAGTGAGCTTCAACAATGCAAAGCAACGCTGATTTCTCACCTACTGTGACTAAAGAAGCCTATTTAAACTGAGAAAGTAGTAACTGTATCTTGGTATTACACAGCAACTCACACCTTAACAAAGATGTCGACAAAACCACTACCTATATAAACAGCACCCTTTGCATTCATTTGGCATTAAGAATTTAATTCACAAGCATGTGTCTGTCTACCTTCCAGGTTCATAGAGTGGCTGGAAGTCCAGCAACGGTGGATATTAAGGCATTCACTTCCACAAACATTTACTAAGTACCTCTTGTACAAATGTGTTTAGAATAGCGAACTTGCTCACCGCTGAGAGACAGGGGAGGGAGAGGAAGCCATGACTACAAAGCAGTGTGGTCCAGGCATAAATCAGGCGACACTCCAATGAGCATAAAGATTACCGAGGGCGGGTACCAAGCTAATCTTTGCAACTGTGGTCCTTGACATAGCGTTTTGAATACACTTAGTACTCAATTCATATGTATTGAATTAATTAATGAATGGGTAGGGTGTAGTAATTAATCATCCTCTTGGGACAATACCTTCCTGTGTCCTCCTAAGTATCCTTTGCCTGAGACTCGAGTCCTCTTTGCCCAGTGCAAACAGTTCCTGGTCTAGCTATGCCTGGCCACAGCATGGCTGCTAGCTCACATTATAACTGATATTTGGTGACTTGCTATTCCCTGGATTTCTTATTTGCTAGTCTCTGTGCTGCTAAAACTTGGGTCTCACAAGATGTGGTAATAAGAAGAAGCATGGTAAATGAAGACAGGCATTTGAGCCCCATAAATCTATTATCCCATTAACTCAACTCCCATTATTCCTATTACCAGGAAAGGGGTGTCTAATTCACAGAAAAACAACTTGTTTCAAGGCAGAAGTCATAAACGACACAACTTAAATTTGAATGTAGGACTCTGTAATACTAGATTCTTATCATGAATGCTTGTGCTCTGATGTCTATTTAGACTGTTAAGAGATGGTTTTAATCAGTAGTAAAAATCACCCCCCCCCCTTCTTTTGAAAAAGAGGACTGGTTTCCTCCAAAAACACTATAAATAAATTGTTTTAATTTATTTAAGCTTTTAAAGTTATTTTGTGAATACAGTAAAATATGTAGTTTACAGCAGAACAACTGAATCAACCATTGATAATGCTTTCTAAGCAACGCATTTCCTCTCAAACTAAGGAATTTGCTTGTTATTGTCAGAATACCTTAAAATGCATTTGCCTGTGCTCAGCAGCCCCCCCCGCCCAAGCCCTCCCCAGCCCTGGGCTGCTGTAGTCTGCTGTGGGGTGATTGGCGGCTTTGTTTCCCTGACTAGACTCATCAGCAGCACCAGGTGGTAATAACTATCCAGCTGATTTGCACGTGTAAAAAAAAAGAGAGAGAGATCTGCCTGAGGTCACCACGGAGATTCATTTCCCCATTCTCGACTTCATATCTGACCCGATATGCTTCTGGAAAATAATTATTCATGGCAGAAAGTTGCCATACACCAATCATGGTGTCCTGGGAGTCTGTAGAATCTCTGATCAAATATGCTTTGTTGTGAAGAATAAATTGGAAAACATGATTTTCACCAATGTGTAGCACAGTGCAATTTATTTATTGCCTTCTCTACTTCTCTGTTCGCTTCATCATTAGAGACCCAATAAAGAAAATGATTTGCCAGTGTGGGGAACGTTAGCCTTGGTGTTCAGCGTTCAGCAGGATCCCATGGATCTAAGGAGGAAGAAGACCCAGAGTCTGTCCAAGTCAACTAGAGTAAAAGAGTGGAGACTTAGATGACATGCTGGACATTGTAATTCACCAAGTAGAAGTGATGAAGAAAGGTGTGAGAGCGAAAGGACTTAGCTACTCTTTCTTCACCTCGGAGTCAGCCTTAGTTGGCTTACTGACTAACTCTTCTTCCTGCTTTTATTTTTAATAAAAAATATGATGTTATTAAGAGGAAATAAATGTGAGGGTATTTTCTTTTAAGTTCCCACTACCTCCCAATGCAGATGTAGTGACACTCCGTGCTTTCCAATGTAAGAATTACTATCCAGATGCTGCTACGGAAAGCTTTAAATGTGACTAGTTCAAAAGGAGAAATGCTGAAGTGTAAAATGCACAGCAGACCTCAGGAATTGTGAATAAAAATGTAAAATATCCCATTAAATTGTTAAGTTAATTACAGGTGGGAAACTCAATACTGTAAATATAGAGTTTAGTTAAACACATTGTGAAAAGTGGCCTGGCATGGTGGTGCATGCCTTTAACCCCAGTCCTTGAGAGGCAGAGGCTGGCAAATCTCTATGAGTTTGAAGCCAGCATGGTCTACAGACATTTAGTGAGTTCTGGGTTAGCCTGAGATACATGGTGAGACTCTGTTTCAAACAAAGCAGAAGAAGACAAAATGTACTGTGAAAATTAATTCCACTTTTTTTTTGTTACTTAAAAAAACATGACTCCTATGAAATTTAAAGTTGTGAGCTTCAAATTATATTTCTATTGGTTAGCATTATTCAGTCTTTCTCTTATAGGCATCCTTGTTTCCGGAGAACCAACTATTTATTAATATCAGTATAATTCTCAATCAGAATTAGAACTCAATACAAAATACTTCTGAAAAGCAATTTGATGATACCATATTAAAAGACCTAAAAGTGTCAAAACCTTTTATTCAAGAACTGCATTTCTAGTCATTTATTCCTGTGGTTCTGTTTCTAGGCATTCATATTCCAGAGATGAAAACACATGTCTACATAGAAATTTGTCTATAAACATTTATGGCAACATCATTCATAAAAGGCAAAGTGAAGAAATAACTCAAATAACTATCAACTGACCAATGGGTAAACAAATGTGGTGTATCCACACAATGGGGATTTTGTGGTTATAGGAAGGAATAAACCACTAATATATGCTGCAATAGATATGGTCCTGGAAAACATACCAAGTAGAAGAAGCAAATTAAAAGACCACACTTGGTTCTATTCATATACAGTATTCAGAGCAAGGAAATCTCTAGAAACAAAGAACACTATTGATCACTTAGTTCTGGTGAGATCCTCAACTGAGGTGAGGCATTGATAGCTAAAGGATACTAAGTTACTTTTCTGGGAAATAATAATGTTGCAAAATTGACTATGGTGCTGGCTACATGTACATGTGCACACATGGGGTAAACATTCACTTCTGTTCTTTAAATGGGTTGATTATGCAGTGTGTGAACAGTATTCAATGAAGCTGTTAAAAGTGATTACATTTCTGGGGCCAAAATTAAGAAAATTGCCCCAAGTAAATGAGAAAACCCCCTTTGTGCATAAGGTACACATTTCAGCATTATGCATAGTAGCAAAAAATTAAAAACAATCTAAAGGACCAAGTAGAGGTGTGACTAATAATTTATGATATGACCCCATCATGGAATGTAGGTATTAAAATAGTGCACTGTTAGCAAACTCTTGTAAGAGTTTATAGAAATATGAGGAAATTCCTGCTTTTTATGGTTAAGTGAAAAAGTCACCCAACTGTGATACATATTATTTACCTAATACCATAACCATAAAAATTGCCTAGAGAGAAGCTAGAAGGAAATACTGGTCCCCAAACACTAGTGTTTGAGTTGTGTGTTATGTGAGGGAGGGCACCCTTCATAGTTTTCTTATTTTCCATAATTAGTGGTTCTTAATAAACTATTTCACTAGTAAGTCTCATTTGTGTATGTACATGGATTGGTGTGTGTGTGTGTGTGTGTGTGTGTGTGTGTGTGTGTGTGTGTGTGTGGTATATGAACATAGTATGCCCAGAGGTCACTCTCTTCCTTATTCCTTTGAGACGGACAGGAACTTTCATTGACACTGGAGTAGGTTGGTGGCCAGCAAGCCCCAGAGACCCACAGAACTGGGATTATAGGTGTCAGAGGCCATGGCTGGCTTTTGTCTTGGGTGCAGGAATCTGAGCTGACATCCTTCTTCATGTTTACCCAGCGGGCACCATTCCCACTGAGCCGTCTCTCCAGCTCCTCTATTTTTTTTTTTTTTGGAGTTGTTTTCATACTTTAATTTCATATATATAATACACACACACACACACACACACACACACACACACACACACACACACACACATTTTCTTTTTTGTTTGTTTGTTTGTTTGAAAACCCCTACAGCCAACAAAGACATTAAGTGAAATGTCTTATTCTTGAGCATACTGCTTTTGGTATGTTCACATGAAGGTAATTTGCCGGATTGAAATGGTAATTAAGCTCGCTGAAAAGAAAGGCTCACCATTGACTAACTGACTCTATATTGTTGGTTGACACTACCAGCCCCAAATTCTAATAATTTCCAGCTTTTCTAAAATCATCCTTTCTTTGTGCACCTAAAACCGGAAAATATAAGCTGGTTCCTCACTGTGTCTCCGCCTCTGCCGGTTATTGCCCCTGGTTAGCCTGCTTTCCGCTCCCCTCCTTCCTTCCAGAGAGCTTTCCACTTACAGAGAGGGTTCCACTTCCCTCCTTCTCCTTCAGGTTCTCCTTTGCTGTCTCCTCATTACCCAAGGCTAGGTGTTCTCCCCTTCACAGGATGGGTGGTACTGGTCTGATTTTAGTGATACGGCTCTCCAGAATATTTGTATCTGCTCTCACCAAACCCCGTCGAGCTCGCCGCGCAGTTTCTGTGGTCGGATTTGGGAGGACCAGCGTTTTCTCTACCATTGGCAGGGTGGGAAGTCGCCTCCGCACTCTGTAACTCAGTTGCTCTTAACACTCGAATCTACCATCCGGCCCAACGGACAACCCAATTTTTGCTAGAGTTTTCTTAGATTCTAGCAGAGTTTCTGTCACCCTAGGCTGGGGATGGTTCAGGGCTGGGGACTGGTGTTACTGGTCTCATTCTCTGCTCAAGGTTCCCTGGCTGATTTGTTGTGGGAGGGGCGGGCAGGACTCGATCAATCCAGCGTTTTCATCTCCTGCTGCTGTTGGCCAGAAATTGCTCACACCATGCAGAGACTCTCAGACTTTTCTCAGAATAGAATTTTATGGAAAGACCTGGCTCCAATCCCTGATTTATTGATGATGAAACCAAGGCCGCAGGGCACTGAGGCAGCCACACGCTTGGTTACTCTGTGGAACCAGACCTAGAATTTAGGCCTTCAGGTTGAGTTGCTTAAACATTTCCTGCCTGTTTTGTATTTCTACTGCCTAAAAGTTTCAGAACACATTTTTTTGTAAGTTTTATTTTATGGGTATATGTGAGCGTGTGCACACACACATATGTGTGAGAATGTGTGCATGAGCATGTGTGGACTTATGAGTGTGTGTGTGTGTGTGTGTGTGTGTGTGTGTGTGTGTCTGAGAAGTTCAGAAAGACCTCAGTTTCCCTGGAGCTAAAGTTTCAGGCATTTGTGAGTGAGAAACTGCTACTCTGAAAGAGCCACTAGATTTAACTGTGGAGGTATCTTTCCGGTCTCCCAAACTGATTTTATTGTATCTTTTCTACTAAAGTCCCTTAAGAATGATGTACATTTAAGGTTTCTTAAAAGTCCTTTAAACATCACATTAAATATTCCTTTGTATCTGATAGGGTGAGAAGCTGTCCTAGTCTGGCTGGGACTGAGTAGTTTCCTGGAATACATGACTTACAGCGTTGAAGGAGACCCATGGTCACCCACTGTCACCCTACTGTTCTGATTACCATGGCAGGCAGCGTTGTGAAAAACCCATTCCCATGTCCATTTTACAGACTAAGAAAACTGAGGCTCACAGGGGTGAAATGATTTGTGCAAAAACCTGCTGGAAGTGGCAGAATATAGACGAGAGCGTATAAGTGTTTAAACACAGCTCATTATCTTTCTGCTACAACGTGGGAGTGTGGTTGCTTTACAGCTGTTAAGATCTGAGCAGGGAAAGATAATCCCATGAAATACTTAGTTTAAAAATTGATTTATTATAGGCTAGTTTCTTTGAGGTCTTGCTAATTTGCATGATTGACACATAAGGAGAAGAAAAGCAGCTGTTGAAAATGCATAAATTATTTAGCAGTGATAATGAACCAGGTAAAATTTAAATCATGAGATCCCAGTTCATTTAGTCTCCCTTCCTGGAGAGGAGGGTTGGGGCTGGGGAAGGAGGAGACAGTATGACATTTATTTATATATCTGGGAAGAAATGAACGCTGTTAATTTTACCAAGTAGGTTTGAATCAATGAAAACACATTATCACATTAAAGAAACATTAGGGGACTGGAGAGATGGTTCAGTGGTTAAGAGCAATATCTGCTCTTCCATCAGACCAGAGTTTGATTCCCAGTACCAAAGGGTAGCACATAACCATCTGTGAGTCCAGTTCCAGGGATCTAACACTATCTTTTGGCTTCTGTGATGCATGGTGCACAGACATACATGCAGGCAAAAGACACAAGCACATTAAAATAAAATAAGAAACCCATCAGCAGTAGACTGTGGCTGGCTTAGTTGTTTGCAACACTGTTCTTAAAAGGTTTGGCTTGAGTCAAACCCTTCAAAGAGCTTGTTGAGATCAATTTATTGACTCATTCTTTCATTTCCTTGGGAGGAAGGCAGTGATCACAATTAAACAGTTTAAAGCTAATGCTTGAATTTCAGTTTCATAGTGAGAAATACATTGTTATAGATAAGAACAAAAAGCATAAAGCCCATACATACATACAATGAAAGGCTCCCTGTCCATTCTCACACAAAGCTCACAGTTTCTCCCAGCAACACAACCTTCCACCATTATTCATTTCCATATTTTCCTTCAGAGACAATTAGGCATACGCAAGTGGACACAACTTGATATTCCTCCTTATTCTACCAAAGTGGTGAGTTAAGGACATTTTTCTGTACATGGATTTAAAAAAAATCAATAGCATATCTGGGCACTGTTTTAAAGTTGTACATAAAGAGTTACTCATTCTTTTTTATGGTCTCATAGTATTCCATGGTATTCAATTTGCTTGTGTTGGTACTTAATTATAGTACTTAAACAAATGTTTAAGTTAACTTTCTGGATAAATAATACATTCGAAAGGTTTAATCTTTTTTGGGGAGGGGGCTGGGAAGATGCCTCAGTGGCTAAGAATTCTTGTTGCTCAATCACGAGGACCTGCATTCAGATCTTAGCACTCACAGGGGTGCCTCACAATGGCGGTAACCCCAGCACCTAGGAATCTTATGCCCTCTCTTCAACCTCCATGCTCATATACGTGCATACATAGACACACACATAAGTAAAATAAGTATTAAAAATTACATGTATGCATATACACACACTCACTCATGTAGGCCTCTTGCCTTCATTGCTGTCAGCCATCTACCCACCATTCATATTTTTAGATAAAAAGGCTGAAGCTAGCTTTAAATATAGCCCTCAGAGGTCCTTATGAATATGAAAATAAATAGAATCAAATTTCTACCCTTAAATTTCTTCCTTTTAAACTCTAAAGTGACCTATGATGCACACTAATGCTCTGACCAGTCTGGTAGAAAGACTGTGGCTTTATGCTGAGTCATCACTACTTCCTCTTTACATTCTGGAGAGTTTTCCAGCAGAGGGTTAAAGAGACACTCACTTTTGCTATTCAGCACATGGCAGAAGCATTTTACCTTAAGCACCGTAAATAGTCTCTCTGAATATTATTGAAATGCTGTTGCCACCACGATGAGGAATTACAGAAAACGCTCCTGCAATTATTACATTACTCTTCTCCATTGACTGAACTGCTGCAGGCAACACACGATGTGAGCTTTGTGGTGAATGCCTGATGATACCTGGGGATTTGCTTTTAATCTTTTTTTTCTTTTCTCCCCTTTTGGGTGTGTAGAGAATGATGTTTCAAATGTTCATTGATTTTTAAAATGTTCCATGACCAGGTCCAAAATGATCATTCTCAATGATCCCTAGTGAATAACTTCCCAAAGCCAGAGCTTTGCATCATCAAATGACACAGAATACAAACCTTCTCTCAGATTGGTTTTGATGGAAACAATTTGCATATCCTATGAAATACCATAAAATCCATCCTGTGCAAGAGACATTATTAGAAGCCTTTTATAAAAAAGCTAAGCATAAATTATGGTAAAGAGGCTTTGGCTGTAAGATAGCTTAAATGGAAACAATCTAGTAGGAAGGAAATTAATCTACTTTCCTAAAATAGAGACATATTTTTCAGTAAAAACAGAGCAGGATCTTGCTGCTTTAAAGCAAGTCTTTAGCTTCAGTGTATTCTTAGGATGTTAAGAGTAGCCAGCATCGAAGGGCTTAGCAGCTCAAAGTAAACGGGGTGGGGTGGGGGTGTGGAGGGGGAGGGGCGAGGGGGGAGCATAGAAGCAAGGCAGTAATGTTCTCCTGTTTCCTGTGAGGATGTACTTCTGGGAGTGTAATCTTTCCTCCTCCTCCTCCTCTTCCTCCTCCTCCTCCTTCTTCTCCTTTTTTTTTGCAGGGCCATTTCTTTTCCCTTTTCCCCTCCCCCTTCCCCTTCTCCTCTTCCTCCCCCTTCTCCTCCTCCCATTAGATATTCTCTTTATTTACATTTCAAATGTTATCCTGTTTCCTGGTTTCCCCTCCAAAAAACCCCCTATCCCATACCCCCTCCTCCTGCTCACCAACCCACCCATTCCTGCTTCTCTGTCCTGGCATTCCCCTACACTGGGGCATCGAGCCTTCTCAGGACCAAGGGCCTCTTTTCCCATTGATGTCCAACAAGGCCATCCTCTGCTACCTATGCAGCTGGATGAGATGTCAAGATTCCCCACCTAATTTTCTTTTTTTTTCTTTTTTTTTATTAGGTATTTTCCTCGTTTACATTTTCAATGCTATCCCAAAGGTCCCCCATACCCACACCCCCCCCCCGACCTAATTTTCAAAGAATAAAGATTCGGACTTTCGAGAGAGTGTGACATTCTGGTTCCTAAAGGTTGGGTGGGGGTGGTGAGGGTTGGGTTTGGTGGTACCCAACACAGGATTGAGTTCCAGACCCCAAGTTTTGTGATTCTAGGGAGTTCCCTGGGCCTTATTCTCCACTGTGTGGAATGGCTGTGGTGAGCTTGACACTTGCAAATCCAGGCATCACCTCCCCCCCAACCCTCACCTCCACCTCTTTCATTTTGGTGGGCAGGATCTCAATATGAAGCTCAGGTTGGCCTAATACTTGTGACAACTCTCCTGCCTCAGCTTCCAGAATATCATATTGACAGGTAAATGCCTAGCTTCAAGTTCTTGTAGGTTAGTACTGTTAAAGACCCCTAATCAGTGTGCTAGATGCCAAAGCTTCTGATTCTAAACTCTGATTGGCCCCATTCTTAAGGAGTGTTTTGGGAATCACACTGGGGTGTCAGAATGAGATCTTGGGAAATAATGAAAGCCCAGGTCCTGGAAGGTCTTTGGGAATGTCTGGGTTTGTTAGTGTTAGGCTGTTAACAGGCGGAGAAAGGTCAGCAACCTCTGGAAAGTCTCCCCCACTCTACCTTCTTTCTATCACACTGTAGGGCCCCAGGTCTCTTCCTCCTCGAAGCACAGGTTTGTGAGAGCATTTCTTCTGCCCTGTGAAGATCACACTGTGATTTAGTGAGCATGAATTCAATATTATTTGCTAGAAATCCTCTTTTTTTGTCTAATTCTACTCTTCTGGGCACCCAGAAAGGAAACTGATGACTGGCCCATAGCAATGTAAAAGGACTCTTGCCACGGCTGAGCCCCTCGAGAAGCCCCACGTGAAGCAGTTAGATCAGGCTTTTTTTTTTTTAAAGCATGCAATAAAGCATATAGCATATAGAAAGCAGGGAAATAAAAGCTGCATTCTGACTAGTTCATTTAATATAAAGAATCCATACGTTATCAAAAGCATCCACAATACATACCGAAGGAGCTCAACAGAATTCAGACTAGGCCCTCCAGAAAAGGTTAAAGAAAGCTGAGGCTGTAACTTAGAAAGGATAATATACAGATTCAGTAGAACGTTTTAGGTCATGGTTCATTATTAAAAAAACAAAACAAAACAAAACAAAAAAAAAACCAACCACATGATGTCCAAATAAAAGTCCAAAATGAGCAATACATAAATAAATACAGGTCTGTGTTTTTCTTGCATATGTAATCTTTAATCTTTGGGGATGGGGCACTTTTATTCAGTATCCACGTTGGCAGATATTAGGTAGTTAATACGCTTGATGAATAAATGAATGAATTAGTTAATTAGAACAATTTCAGTCTCGAAAACTCTTGACAAATTACATCTACAGTATTTCTAATGTGATAATAGTGAGCCTCAGATCTATATCCTGAATGTTAAATGTCTCATGGCTGAGTGATAAATCTAAAAATATGAGCGAGGAATCCCTCAGTATTTTAGAAAGAAACCATAAATGTCATTCATAAATTTGCTGGCTATGTAAAAATGCAGGTTTTTGATTAAATATGTAAGAAGGGCTACACCTCATGGCCGGCCACACTACAATTAGTTACTGACTTGTGACCAAGGCTAATGAGTTAATGTGACATCAGTAATACGCAAACAAACAAATATAAGCCAGCATCCTGAGTAAATATGATGAGGTCAGAATTCATAACTAACCTCTTTTATTTTAATTTTGCTTATTTAGGAGCACAACTAGAAACTAAGCTGTCAGGTTGTATGATTGGCTTGTTTATTGTGTGGTGATCTTATAAAGTAATATTTTATTCAGAGTGATTCTTGCAAGTGATTTGAAATTAAACCTTTTCCTTGCACCTGTAAAGATGTGTCAGTGATGGATCGGTGGCAAGATGATGGCCTTACAAAGCACATTTCCTTCATCATCTTCAAGGTCACTCAGATTTATGATCTAATCACCCATGGCTCCTTAACAGGATGCATTTGAATCTGATTAAAAGGAAAAACAAATAGCCATATAGATTTATTAATAAAACACGCATGACCTTTCCACATTTCTGCCTCTTTCAACATATTACCAGTTTAAATCAGAAAGGGAATTTTGGGGGGTTTAATCTTCAGAGCTGCTACAGAGTTACCACCAACCTACTGGTGTATATGTGCATCGTGGAGGGCTATCTCTTTCCTCCCCTCGTTCCCTTTGGGGCTTAATTACTTCACCTACATCCTAATTCAGGTAACTCATAAAACTTCGCCTTTGTTGTAGGTCCAACAGCTGTCTTATGTCAGTAGCAAGTAAAATGTTCACAACGCACCAGAATGCTGCGAGACACTTTATAGCGTTGCAATAAAAGGTAAATTGAATTTACAAAGATGCATTTGTCACTGATTAAAAACTTACAAAGTTAATTGGAAACACTGTGGAGGTGTTACCACACAACTCGAGGTGTAATGGGTGGTTCTAATTCAGCCCGGAGGTGAGTTGCGGGTCCCATTATGGTCTCACACAGTAAGATACCCGGGGACACGGTCCAATTTAAGTAGCAAAGCAACCACAGTAAAGATCTCTCTCTCTTTTTTTTTTTAAATACGAGGTGAGTGTAAATTTACTCACAATTATTCTTGTAAATGGCTTCAAGAAAAAGCCCTTGGTGTCACAGAAATACTGAGTATGCTAATCACGGTTTCCCCCTAGAAAACATACTGAAGGGGTTTTATTCCCCCCCCCCCCCCCATCTACAGAATTTCTTGTTTTCTTGATGTTTACATTGGCAGGACCATGACTAAAGCCAATGAGTTGAGAGGGGGAAAAGCAGGCTTAAACGGCCAGCCATCTGAAGTCGGCAAGACCTTCCCGAGGGACCTGGCGAATTATCTCCACATAATTCACTTAACCTTTGCCGTTTGGGGACTTGGGAAACTGAACGTATTTCCAAACCTGAGGCTTTTAATTGCTGGTTTTAGTGTCACTAGTCCAGGTCAGTTGGCGAGATGATGATTGAAAAACAGTGCTCGGCGGCTTTTCACCTCTGGCGTGCATCCTGGACGTAATTAAGTCGGCGGCCTGGGATGGTCTTCAGATTTCTGCAGACGCACACCGTTAAGGCCAGAATGATGGGCCCCATATGAACATTCTGTGCGGGTGCCTTGAGTTGACTAGAGAGTTTTTAAATTTTAGGCAAGGTGGATGCTGAGATGGAGAGACAAGATCATTATACTGGGTCATATCAATAACCATTGTTATATTATTGCCAGGTCGTCGACTTTTGCGCTGGTTGTCTTAGAGACTGTATGCTTACATTTAAGTCTCATGTCCCGGATGCTATACATATTTCACTTCTATATATCTTATACTTTAAACATTCAGTACTCTAATACGATTTGGCTACATTGACTGGCCACCAGCTTCAGGATTCCCTCTTTCTCTACCTCTCCAGCTCTTCGATCACAGCCTGCCCACACCATACCTGACTTTTTACAGGAGAATCGGGGATCCGAACTCAGTACCTCCACAGCCTCCTATATCGCTGGGATTCTAGGTCTACAGACCTAAGAGTGGCTTTTATTTTGAACTTAGGATACCAGATCACCAGGTTCCTTATCTGTTGAGGCATCTTGCTGCCCTAAACATAGATATATTTTTAAAGGTAGGATTTATTGAGTGCTTGTTGTGTTTGACCCACATAAAAACATTAGCAAGTGTTAGGGTTGTCCCCACTGTCTGTTTGAGGAAACTGAGTCACGGATGCAGGTGCTAGGGCCAGGATGTCCAATTACCAAACACCCTTTCTGCTGTCTGGTCTATCCCTGCTGCATCTGTCTGTCAAAATGCTATTTTAAATATCAGAGGTCATGTATTTACTTGAACTTTTATTATGGTTACCCTGGTCAAGGGGACAAACTGATACCAGTAAGTAGTAGTTACGTAGTAGGACCTAATCAAGCTCACGCCGTACCAAGTTCATTTAAGAGTTGGCATGGCGCAATGAGAGGCCACAGAATTTGGTATTTGGATCCTAGATCCTTCTCTGAAAGATTTCTATTGACCTAAATAAGTCATTTTCTTGAAATCTAACTTTACCCATAAAATGGAAACAACACAACACCTTAGAAGAATTACTGTGGGCTTAAATGATGCAGCTTGGGAGAGAGATGTGGTGGGTGGTAAAGTGCTATTTAAATGTTACTTTACTTCTTGTAATACCGCTTTCAAGATTTCCCCTGGACTCCCTCATTCAGTAATTCCACCTACGAGAAGCTTGAGAAACTTCTTGGAAGAAACTTGGGCTGAGCAATGAAGATGCAGGATCAGATTCCAGGTCTTGAAGGACTCGTTCCCTCTCACAGGAAACTTTCTCACGGTACAGTGTTTGTGGCTGGCCAAAGGAACCCATCACTACACAGCCGGAGGGCATCTAGGAGCTGGGGAGGGGAAATTTCAAGTTAAAAAGGTAGATGTTGCTGTTTTATTAGAATAGCTGAAAAATCCCAAGTGCAGCTTCCCAGAGAGGGGCGGCAGAGGATGTGGTTGTTTGTGCACCTTGAGGTGTGTGAGGTATTCCTGTCACAAACCCCCCACGTCCCACCAGCAGGGAGCTCCTCCTCCCCGTAATTTCTTCCACTTTTTATCCAGCTGCCTTTCCTTTCATCTTGTGTCTGTGGCTTATTGAATCTTGTAAGGTCTTTGTGTTTAAGACGGTCTCTGTAGTCATGCTGTTCACGAAGTAATTACAGCAGCCACCAACATCCATTATTACATTTACAAGACACCAACTGTCCACTGGTGCCAATTCTTGGCACCCATTCTTAATGAGACAGGAGGAGAATCTGAATGGTTTCCAGCTCTCGGTAGTTTAAAAAAGAAAAAAAAACCCAAACAAACCAAAAAACAAAAAACTTTTGAACCCTAGCGGTTTTCCCCATCAAGATTTCAGTAAGAGAATGGTGATGTTATCAAATGGGCAAAAATTAGAATGAAATTCATGAACATGATGGTCAGTACTCAGAATCTTTGTGTTTCGAGACCAACCACCCTATAAAACACAGATCACTGTTCTCCTATTCCTTTTTATGAGAAACCAAATTACAGTTATTAGATTTGGGGACTCATCTGAGCTCAGAGGAAGCTGGTCAGGGTGGCACCTGGGATTTAAGCGACAAATCCATTTATAGAAATGTTCTCAGGGACGTCTCTGCCACAAAAGATAATGAGCCTCAAAGGAAAATGACAAAGAGATATTTTCATTTTGAACTTAAGGAAGGAACAGCACTTTCGACGAACAAAATCAAATTTATTCATGGAAATGTATAAAAATAAGTAGAAAACAATTTCATCTGTTAAAGGCATGCATCTCAACAAATCCTCCTCTTTGAGAGGATGATGAAGTAAAGGAAATGTAAAATAAAGTGTGATTTGAGAGAAAAGTCAGAACATCACAAATAATAAAATAATGCAAGTTAATTTGCCTTTGTTTCTAAGTGTGCTACTTCTAATCCACTCTAGCCCAGGTGATTAACTTAAGCCAAGATCCAAGAGATTTCAAGACTTGATTTACTTCATAATAATATTTTAAGTTATAATACTCCTGTTTTCGACTATGCACTGAAACAAACTGTAAACAAATAAACCTGAATTTCTCATTATGTTTTAGAAGGCATTGGTAATACGGCACATTAGCTACATCGTGGTATCTCTACGCAGAAGAGCTGAGCATGTAAGAGGACAGCGAGAAGTTGTATTTCAGAGGCAGGGCTCCTTTCTAACCACTGGATGCTGTAGGATTATCCTTCCCACTCATACTGCTGAATCTTTGTAGGTAGACAATATAGAATCACTATTGACCTCAGAAAGAAGAGCAGAGATGCCAGTAAGCGTGAGCAGCTGCACCCTTGTACAGTTTTTATAGCATCTCTCATTTATTTGGGTCTCAGTTGGCTTGTTTTAAAAGTGGGCAAGCCCAAGAGAGAGGATTAGGTAGGAGGGGAAGCTATACTGGTCAGTGAATGCCCTGTTAGCAGCTTGAGATTGGTTGTGGAAAGGGTATTTACACCATGGAAACTGGCAAAAGCCACAGACTAGGTCCTCTTTAGTTCTTGGAAGCTGTTGGTTGAACACTCCACAGCATACCTTTGGTGCTCACAGACTCTGGTCCAGTGAGTTTTGGAAACACAGATTAGACAACCCAACAGCCCTTCCTCCTTTCTCTTGCTCTCTGTTTTGTCCTTTCTCACTCCTTCCTTATTGTTTCTCTCTTGCCACGATAAGAACCTCCAAGGGAGAGGTATGTGACCTCTCATTAGAGCATGCAACACATAAGTTCTTAGGATGAACATACATATCTCTAGTCCTTAAAGTCTGATCTTTGCTATGACTTATCTCTCCCTTCTTTATCTCTACTGACTTTGAGATCTGTTTTTCATTTGTTGTAAAGCAGTGTGTGATTCTTTCTTTATAAAATATTATTTTGCATAAGACAAAAGAGCATAAATATATATGCAGTTTTACATAGTAAAACTGCAGGGCCCCTCCCTACTGTCTTTTTTCAAGGCAGATCTTCCCACATTTTAAGGTAATAGTGTGTACTTGAACTCCTTCAAAGGTTCTAGACTCTTTTGGAATACAGAAATGGTTCCAGCAGGCATCAGTTAACATGTAAAGTTCATGACTAGTCTCTAGAGTAGTGGCTCTCAACCTTTCTAAAGCTATGACCATTTAATACAGTTTCTCATGATTGTGGTGACTTCCAATCAAAAAAACTTTTTTCTTTGCTTCTTCATAATTGTAATTTTGTTACTGTTATAAATTGTAATGTAAATATTTGTGTTTTCCAATGGTCTTAGGTGACCCCTGTGAAAGGGTCATTTGACACCCTGCCCCCCCCCCCCCCCCCATGGTTGAATGCTCAGGTTGAGAACTGCTGTTTTAGAGGCTGGTTTCAGGAATAGTGGATTAATAGATTTCTAAGGAAAACATGGAATTATAAAATTATACTAAGTATAAGCTTCTAGAGATGGCCATTATTTCCGATGCACATCACATCTCATCATGCACAGAGACCCAGTTTTGGGACAAGCTTGTGAATTAAAAACAAATGATTCTGTTAGGTTACTTCTAGCATTGTAAAGACTCACATTGTTTTCAAGCAGTGAGCCACTCAAATCTCATTTGATGAGTATCTAGACATACGTAGGTATAGGATATTTTTGACATTTCAGGAAATGTAATGCTGTTGGTCAAACACTGAATGTTCTAGAAATGAAGCTTTTATGTCCCATCTTTTGAAGTAGAAAATCAATCGCAGTGCTCACTAAGAATTAGTGATATCTAAGGGCACACACACAGATAGATCACCAACTGATGTAGTTTTAAAGTTCCCAGAAGAAAGTGGAGCCTGTGAATTCTATTTAAAGCTCAACTCTTACTTCAGTTGTCCCTGCTTATTAATTTCAATTATTTTTATGGTACATTTGCAGGTTCATGTCTAATGCTTCAACCAGTGTTAAAGGAATATTGGATGAGACTAATTCCTTTTCAAAACACAATTTATCCAATTGGTCCCTTTGGTTTATTGTCAGAGAATTTTAAAAGTGAATTATAGAGACACAAGTTACAGAAAACAGTTGGGACGTACACAGTTTATTTTTTTTTTTTTTTGAGATAGATGACCTCATTAGAAGTAACAATGTAGATGTAGCAGGCCCTCCTTTCAAGGCTTAGACTGGAGATCTTGCTAGCGCTACTTGTGTTGTGATGATTGCTGTTAAAATACGGTGTGATGTTAAGAGACTAACGCAAAGCGTAAAGCCAAGGGAGATGACAACATGGACTGAAGGAATTACTGAACCCTTATTCCAGGACACATGGATAAATCTTAAAGATGGCCTTTTTTAAACTCACCCCGTGTCTTATTGAAGTCTGCAATAAAAAATTCAGTCTGGTCTCAATGTGCTAAATGCTACCGCTGAAAGGGTGTTAGACAGAGAGAATCCAGTGGTAAGAGCTGTAAGTGACACAAGCATGGGACTGTTAACGATTAACCTTTTCCTCCTTCTCAGAGTTCACAGAATTCCTGCGGGATTTGGTCCACAGGAAACTAGACAGCTTTTTTTTTCCCCCTCTTTTTTTTTTTTTCTTTTTCTTTTTTTTCTTTCTTCTTCTTTTGGTGAAGAGCAAATGCCTTTTGCAGAAAATACTGGCTGTGGACCAAATTAAAAATAAAGTGGAGAATAACTTGTGTGATATCACCATCCACTGGGGAGTTCACTGGTGAAAGCAGCTGGCATGGTAGGAGGCTGGGGAGGGGGACCAAGTTGAGAACACAGGCTTTGAATAAAGTCGAAATCCAACTCATAGTGAACAGAGCAAATAAACACGTTGCCAACCAGCTCCTGTCAGGAGCCAGGAAAAGCTATGGTGGTTTTCAAATTATGTCCAAATATTCCTAAAAGACAGATGACAAATTCTCACTTCTTTTGAGAATGGTAAAATACGTGAAATTCCAGTGACTTTGTGTCAGGGGAACTTCCATTCTCCCTCCCCTATTTTGCTCAAAAAAAACCAACCAAACAAACAAACAAACAAAAAAAAAAAAACAAAAAAAAGAAAAAAACAGATAACCCCAGCAGAAGGAAAATGGTTTCTACTATAAAAGTAGAATTCCATTTAGAAAAATAAAAACAATAAAAGCTGAAATGAGCTGGATTCCTGTGAGCAGTAAGTGAAAATTATCCTTTGAAGATTCCACTGAATTTTGTCAACTACAGTTAAATAAAATAGGGAAACTGTATACATTTACTGGGAAAATAGTAGGCAAGCAAATGCATGGGTTAATTTTTGGGATGGAGGTGGGTAGAGAAATCGATGAGCAAGCTGAGAAAAATTCAAAGACGGCTAATACATTTTTTATAACACTTTAAAGTTTTATAACATTTTATAACATTTATAAATTCGATTTGCAAAGCAAATTAATATTGGTATTCTTTTTTTATTTTGTATAGGATGCTTATGAATTTGTGTATTATCCTTGCCCAGGTGCTACGCTATTCTCCTCTATACTGTCCGTTTTAGTCAATTTGCTGCTGAAGAGGCTATGATGTTGTTATTTTTTATAATCAACATATTCTTTGGGTCATACAGCCTTACTGTATACTGCCCATTGCTCCCAGACTTTTACATAGTGGTTAATTGGTTAACCTGCTTTGGCTCCTCGCAGGTCTCAGATGCTGCGCCTATCCCAGAGCTCTCTGGATTTGTAGATGTGAGACACACATATGTCCGCCAATTTTGATATGCCTTGACTAGCTCAATGGCTGGGCATTCCTAATCCTCCCTGCGGCTAGCATACATTCTCCCCTCCAACTTTCTTGAGTCAGTTTGTTAAGTCCTCATTTTATCTCTGCTACCCCAGACCCAATCAGGGAAGGGACCTCTAGGGCCACTTTCTGGATTCTTACATGCTCGGAGTTAGGGGTGGCAGTAGGGTGGGGGGGGGGGTGGGCTTTAAGTTTCATCTTTCTCCTTCCCTGTCATGGTGATTCCCTTTTTTCTCCTCTCTCTAGGTTTCTTGCCTAACATAATCTAAAAGTCTTGCCCTGTCTTGCTGCCCAGCCAATGGCTGTATGGCAAATTTTATTATCAATCAAAGCCAGCTGGGGTGGGGACCCTCAGGTCTGGAAGCTCTGCTTTTTGGGAGTTGAAATAAGACAAAGCATTAGAACCAATTTCCAACATTTCACCTTTTCTTTTCAAAAAAAAAAAAAAAAAGGTTCTTCTCTTGGATACAAATTGAGTATAACCACAATAATTATGTAAATTACAAATATGATATATAATTAACATCTAGTTTATCATATTTGTCAATTAGATAAAGTACTCTACTATTTATCCTGACTTAAGGAGTTTATAATTTTATGTTTTGACTTTAACTTGTATTATCATCCGAAAATCATCTTTTCTATATCATCTTTCTCTATGTTAAACAACTTAAGTTGGATTTCGAGACTATAATTAGTCTTAGTCAAGGCATACCCAAATTAGCTGATGTATACGTGTCTCTCATTCACATATCCAGAGAGCTCTTGGGCTGGTGCAGTGTGCGCACGACCCGCCAGGAGCCAAAGCCGTTTAACTAATTCACTGCTACATTTAACTTGCCTCATAGATGAGAATCTACTGATGTTACAGAGTGCTAGAGAGATGGGCTTCCAGAAAAGTGGTTACTCTGAACGTTTTGAAGAGAATATTCCTTAGTCTGCGTCTGTGATGGCCATGCGCATCCCTCCATCCCTCCCTGGATACCATTTCTCCAGGTTCCACTTTCTATTTGCAACACTGTTTCCTTCTGTATCTGAGACTCTGCTACTCAAGCCAACTGGCTGTACGCTGTCCTGCCAGATCACTTTCAACGGTGGGAAGCCTGTATTCATAGCCAGCTTCATTTCCGGCAGAAGAGCTGAGAACAGCATCCCTGCCTGAACCTCACTGTTTTGTCCTGGGAGCTTGGACTTGGCTCTCCGCTCCCTTCAGGGGATTTAGCTCAACTCTAAGGGCATGCTGGGTTCTGTGTATCTTGGTATTTATGGCTTGATGATCTTGTGTATTACTAACAGAATATGCAACATTCCTTTTAAAGATCTGGTATTTGATGGTCCAGGTGGATAGAAGGAGCAGACGAGCAGGAAGATACCTCTGAGCAGGTTGCCATGGCCAACAGCAGATGCGGGCGTTGACGTTGAGCCTGTGCCCGGGGCTCCTGCAGAGATGATGTTTTCCTGTGCTGCCTTTTCTAGGAGCAGGGGCGGTAGGGCTTGTCTGTAGTCTGGTTCATGCACTAAAAAGATGAGGATGCATTCTTCCCCAATTAGGTGTGTACTTTAAAATCAACATATTTCTTTAGCATGAAACAAAAAAGTTAAACAGCCTCTAAAACAATATCACAGGATGCTTTTAAACAAAATTCTAACTGTAGTTCTGTCACTCAAGTGTGCAAAACTATAAGTCTAAAGCCATCACCCAAGCACCCACCTGTAGCCACAGAATAGCCCCACCAAGCTCTCTGGCCTCGACTCTGTTTCCATGCTTTGTGGAGTTTGCCAGTCACTTTTCTATTCGTTAATTCCACAAAGTTCTCTCCAAACCCACCCTGGATGCCAGTGAACTCCCTACTTCTCTCTTAGCTTAAACCTCCTGCTTCTACAATGTTCTTTCATGTAGCTCACAGATTTCGAGACACCCTTTGGCTCTCTCTTTCTCTTCCTTTTACCCAGAAGTCACCAACTGACTCCTATCCTTTCTAGTTCTTCAGTTCACTTGCTCGCTTAGTAAGTAATGGCCGCGTCCCCTGTACTCACTAGGCACACTGTTCCGGACTACAGAGCCACTAGCTCTGCCTTCATACAGCCTCTGAGGATGAGGATAATCAAGTCCCTCTTTCACCTTCCTCCACTTTATTCCCTCGGTTGCCCGTCCTGTGGCTCTGCTGTTCTCTCTGGTGCTGATGTTGGTCCTTTAATCCACTTTACATATGGGGCTGTCAGACTTCCTGAAATGCAAAGATGATCATGTCATTTTTTTTTTGGTTTAAAAACCTTCAGTAGCTCCCTGCTCTTCACTGTGAGGCAGCCAGTTATGGGGCATGGGGTGGGCACTGACCCAACAGCCTCAAGGCCGGAGAGAATTAGGATGATTCCACCTCTGGATGCCCCTGAGATTCACCAAACTAGACTAGTTTTCTGGGTGTCTGCTTCCTTGTCAGTGGGTGGTTCGGGCTGGCGAGCACAGTGAACTTTAAACACCTTTTCTCCCGTTTTTCTCTACTCTTCTTGTTCTGTCTTCTGCACTCTGCCCCTTTTTAGGCTCAGGGACTTTAAGCTTTGGGCTTACTGTTTAGCATACATAAAGAGGTTTCTTGGGCTGGTGAGATGGCTCAGTGGGTAAGAGCACCCGACTGCTCTTCCGAAGGTCCGGAGTTCAAATCCCAGCAACCACATGGTGGCTCACAACCACCCGTAAAGAGATCTGACTCCCTCTTCTGGAGTGTCTGAGTACTACAGTGTACTTACATATAATAAACAAACAAACAAACAAGCAAACATTAAAAAAAAAAAAGAGGTTTCTTATGAAAGACAGCAACGTTTTTCTAGAGAGTTCTGCTCCCCTCACCCCTATGAAGTTGGAAAAGGTCTTCTGATTTACCCCTAGGAACAGATGGCTCAACACTTCTCTGCTGTCCAATCTCTTGGTGTGAAGCCAATGACCAGGGTAGCCATTAGCTACTGCCCACACTGGGCGCCTGTTGAAGTCGGCACAGGTGGTAAGAAGGGAGAACCAGGGCAGCCCAGGCTGACTGCTGCTTCGTGCTAAGGCTTCAAGCACGGGCTCATCCTCTGTTGCACCGTGAGCATTAGGGCAGGTGGGAAAGCAATTCCTCTTCCCCAGGTTCAGCTCTGGCTGCAGGCCTTTGCTGCCGTGACTTCCCTGCAATACCCAGTCCAGGATCCTGAGTGATGCTTCTGCTGTGTAATAGGCTTCTGCCTCAATATATATGCTAAGGCTTCCGTTCTGTTGCCAAACATTCAAAGAACAGAAGGGGCGCATTTGGCACAGTTAGCCTCCGAGGCACTGCTGTCTGAGAATAGCTGTTTCTATACATGAAGCAAATGTGGTTGTGAATATATCTAGATTTATATTAGGAAAAAAAAAACCACTCTGTGATCCCTGGGTGGATGCAAGCTTACTGATATTATCCACTCTCATGCAAGGTCCTATGACAAATCTGTTGTTGAGTTATGGTCATCAGAGCCACATAACGAAAAGCAAGGAAAAATGATAGTCTGTTGTATATTACCACGATATTCCTGTGTTATTCGGGGTGATTATACTGATTCTGAAGGTATATCATATTGAGTACCAGCTTAAGTACTGCACACCACTGTGCCCCCTCTGTGACCTCCACAGCTATGGAGTCTGCCTGCTGGCTTCGTGGGCTTCTTGTGTGCAGAGAAGAGTGTGAAGGGGGAGATAATGAGGAAGACCTCTCAATCTTATAACATTACATTTGAGATCACACACTTGAAGTTCCCTGGCATGCACCGATCAACAGTGTCAGTTAAAAAGGAAAGAATATTGCAGGAGAGGGGTCTGCTACGTAGCTTATATAGATTTTGGTGACTTCTTTGTAAAGTTATGCTTTATAAAACCACACCCACATTGTTTAAAAATATTCTTTTTTAGCATTTTAGCAGAATATGACTCATGTTAGTCATTTCAGTGGCTATTGCGAGTATACAACTAAAATAAGTTCTAGAACTTTCTACCTGCCTGTGGTGTCATTGGTCTGGCTGTCCCAGATAGAAGTAGCTTTAAAACCCTTGTCGTCGGCATCTCCTTTCCTCCTCAAATAGGATATTAGCCTTCTTCCTTAGGCGAGTGTGAATATGTAAAGCACCAAGGACAGTGTCAATCACATAGCAAGTGTTCAGGAGAATAAGTAAATGCAAAAGTTAATGGATTAAAAGTGAAAATCACAGCAATGGTTTTGGGAAAAAATGGTATAAATTTGACTCAGTAGCTCACACTGAAGTGATTTTAGGACTTTCCCCAGAGACATGAGATTTTACACAGATGGATAGGAGTCAATAATTATGTTAAAATATGAATCTGTTTTACACAAATTATCATTCATGCTTATTGTAGAAAATGTATTTGAATATAGATTGAAATAAAATATTCTTTCCAGAGTCACTCTTCTTAATATTTTGTTGTGCATTTTCCCTTCTATATAATATATATATACTTCCCATGTTAGATATATAACTCTGTGTGATATGTATTTACCCTCTGTGACTATATATATCATACTTATATTTATTTAATTATGCTTAGGAAAAACATATGCATGTAAGCATACTTAAATATGTTTTTATAGCACTTTTTTTCTATTGATTCAACACATCCCTGCCCAACAGTTTAAATTATTGCTACAGGGAGTCCCATGGGCAGATCTTGAGCTGTGTGCTCTATATGTTTTGCTTTTCTTGGTCCTTGCAACCCCAAGGAGGCAGATATCACTGTGTTCATTTTGTAGAGGTAAATCTGAGGGTTGCACGGAGGAACTCATCAGGGCCACACAGCTGCTGCCTGACCTGGAATTTGAATCCACTGTGCTCTGAATCACTGTGGTTTCCTGCTAGACATTTCCATGGGCTAGGATAATAATTCATTACACTTATAGTATTAAGGACAACATCTTCACAAAAAGTATATAAATTAGGCATCATGAGCTACAATGTGCATTCAGCGCATTTTTTTTTTTTTTTAAATAGATTTTGGTATCCAGGTTCAACTTAATGGCTGAAATGTCCACTGCTTGTAAATAAAAAGATCTGGGTTTGTGTTCTTTTCTGCTTCAAACCAATTGCACAACCTGAAATTGGGAATTGTGTATCTATCAGTTTCCCTTCTAAGGACTGGTCTGGGAACTACTTATTAGCCTGCAATTTATTGAACATGTTTGAGAAGGCAAGTCAGGTATGGAGACAATGAGCAGAGCAAGCATAGCCCTTTTAGTAAGCAGAGCCCCTGATAACATAGCAAACATGGCGTGCTTTGGGAGAGGGGTGAAGCTGCTGGTGGTGGAACCAGAGGAAGGAGGGATGCGTCCCGCTTGCACTTCCTGTTTTGAGATGCCAGGGATTGGTGATCATCATAAAAGCTCCCTACCTGTCCTCAGCTTATTGTAGGTTAAGGCATAATTTGGGCCTGGAGGGAGTTTTAAAAAGCCTATCATTTCCTTTTCATTCCAATGTGGAAAAAGCCAAGATTAAAATAAAGGTTTGAACTTATTTCGGATGAAGAGTGGATATTTATGTTTTTCTTTTAGGTGACCTTGGAAAAGTCTTTAGAGAAATTGCTGGGGGTGAAAAAAAATCTATCTTTCAAATTTCTTAGCAAAAATACACATAAGAGAGTTAAAACTTATGTTGTTAGGGCAAGTTAAGATGTGTATAAAATAGTTATAGTCAACAATCTTATTTAATTTTATTTACATTCTGCTTTATCCTACAAAGATTACATGCAACTCTGTTTTTAATGAAGAAAAATGATAAGTCCTTCTCATTGGTGTTAGAATAAAAATTTGCGCCCTTGATAACTAAATATTTCTAAGTACCCATGGCTTATGGACTCCATAGTCATATCCCTCAGCTCTCCAGCTAGAAGCTTCAGAACACTGACGAACAAAGTAGCCAAAGCCTCTTTCAAGTGTTTAATTTAGAATAAGATAAAATGTAACTATCACATTAAAATGAGGAGCCAAGAGTTTCCCTGCTCATTCCTAGCCTGAAGAAGCATTTGAAGAGGGAAACGGGTAGAGCAGCGGCTTAGTCAATACTTTCTTGTGGATGGTTTTGTTTGCTGGATGCCCAAAGTCCCCAGTGGTGACAGTCCCCAGTGGTGACAGTCCCCAGTGGTGACAGTGCTACAATGACCTTCCCTCGTCTGCTAATGAAATGGCAGTCAGGCAGCAGGACCCCGATCTCTTAGATCTGGTTTTAGGGTTCCTTCCCCCATACCCATTGTAGGGTGCTGTTGTTCTGTCTGTGGGCTAGGACAAGGTCCAGATGGAGTGCTCTTACATCTTTACTGCTCAACAAAGGCTGGGGAAGACAGTTGTGCTATTGCTTGTTCAAAACATCTGGTAGCACCAGAGCCACCGGTAGAGCTATCAGAAAGCCCAGGGGACACAGTCAAGGCTTTAAGTAAGGCAAATGGCACATACATTGTAACTGTTATACAATGCAGGAGAAAAATGACTAAGTTGTTAATGCAGATTTCTAATTCAGGCCTAAACATCAGGGGGATCCTTTGGGAACTGTAGTTGTGTAGGTCATATCTCCTCAGTGAGATTTGTCCCTGAGCTGTGGAGTCTGTCGCTGTACCCTGTGTATGGTATCTGACTCTATCACAGCACCTTCACTGCACTTTGTGATTGTGTGGAAAATAAAAACTGGGGCTTTTGTTTTCCCACTGACTCTTCCTCCAGGGGCTGTTGTCTCCTGGGCTCTGATCTGTGGATGCAGTAATGGGTATCATAGCGAGTGCCACAGTAGCAACGCCACATACAGAGACGAGGGATCAAGCTTACAGCTTGTGATGATTATTTGCTAAAACATTAGTCTAGGTGCTTAATGTATTCATTTATATTTTTATTTTCGACATCTGCATTTGGAGATTGGCTCCAAGGTTAAAGAAGAAGATAACCCGTCTGGTAGGCCACCCCCTGGTTTTTATTGCTGAATCTGCTCCTTCATTTTCACCAGCTGGGTCATCTTTGCTCAGGGGAGACTCACTTGGCTAAGGCTAGTCAGGATACTGTTGTTTCCGAACAATTAAAACACAATCCGTACCTCCTCTAACCGACAAACCCCGATGATTACAATCAAAGAGCTTCCGATATTTTAAAACCAGAATGGCTGGGAGCTGCTAGGTACCACAAAGCCAACAAGAGACTGAGCGGATCCTCAGCCGATGGCCCTGGCAGTGAAAGGGAAGCCAAAGGAGGCACAATGGGCGGTGATAAAGGCACAAGCACTCTTATTACCGGGCGATCCATCATTTTAAGGAGGGAAGAGCCCCCAAAGAACAATGGAACCATGCAGATGCCGTGCATCCGGCCGAAGAAACAAATGTGACTGCACAATGGTGTCGTCATTGACAACATCCATTTATCGAACACAGTGCAGAGCCCTGTAGAAGGCACTCCGCCAGGGCTTGAATTACACAGACACTCACATTTGCAAGCCCTCCTCTTGTAACTGGGAAAGGAGAAAAACAGCCCAGGGAATGGGTTGTTTGTGTTTTTCCTTTCCATGTTCATGCTGTGTGTATTTCTACAACCTACTGGAGGATTCCCAGGCCTCCTGGACACTGTTATCTTTTTGAGGAAGGGGGACACTTTCCTGATGAGCACACTCACTGTCTTCTAGAGTACAACCAAACAGGGATGAACAAGGATAAAGCAACACCTTGCTGATACTGAGACAAGTGTTCTAAGTCTCTTCAGGTCCCTTTAACTGGAGCGCACCCTCCTGGTCTCCTCTTCCTCTATCTCCACTTGACCTTGACCCCACAGATACCATTGTTATTTAGGATAACCAGCTCTCCCCTCCTCCTCAGGATTTGATTTCCTTCACTCCATAGGGTGGAAGAGAGAGCAAAAGTAGAAAAGAGTCTGGGTGATGGAATCTGTTTCTGTGCAGCTCAGGCTGTGAAACTTCCTATTGGTCTCCCCTCTCCATCCCTTCGACTTATGCCATTGGTCTCCCCTCTCCGTCCCCTCGACTTATGCCATTAACCAGAGCATGTTTTGAGACCACTACTGTGTGGACTTGGCATATCCGTTTAGTGTACTGGGCACACTGTTCATTCCCACTGTAACTCAAGTAAGGGTGACTTGGGGCAAAGAAATTTGGGTGTTAGTGCAGGGAAATGCAGAGATGTAGAGGCCAACCTCATCCCAAGGAATATCTGCAGGGTGAAACTGCTCAGTAAGGACCTGCATCGTGTGTCCTTTCCAAACTCCTGGGCTGAAACCCCAACCCCTTAGGTCTCAGTGTGTGTGGGTGGGTATAGGGATTTTAAAGAGGTGAGTGAATGGAGAGTCTCCCCAGTCTAGTCAACGCACATGCACAAGCACGCACCATCCCCACAAACAGTGCCTATGTGCATCGATGTGCGTGTATATGCATGTATGAGCATGCTCACTGAGGACTGAAATTAACCTTGCATGCTTTCCTCCATCACACTCTATTATATTTGTTAAAGAAGGGCCTTTTGCCGAAACCAGGACCCACCAGCCAATTAAGATTAGTCAGTCTAGCCATTTTGCCCTGGAGATATCCTGTTTTTGTTTCCTGAGTTCTGGGATTACAGAGAACTCTCATCTACCTGGCTTTTATGTAGGCTTGGAGGACCAGAACACTGGCTCACACTTGATGGCGAGTGCTTTTTCCAAGGAGCCACCAATCTAATTTAATTCCTTATAAAAAAGAGAAGGTTTAGACACACACAGTCATCAGAGAGGAGAGCCACCTGTGAACAGAGGAGAGGAGCCTTATGTGAAACCAGCACTTTGATCTTGGACCTCAAGACTGGGAGAAAATACATTTCAAAAAGAAGCGGTCTTTTCTTTTTTCTTTCTTTTCTTTTTTTTTTTTTTTTTTGCTTTGTAAATTGCTCAGCATGTGGTATGTTGTTATGGCAGCCGGAGAAAGCTAAGGATGCACACACATTGTTGTGTTTTATAAAATGGTGGTATAATGCAGCAGGAGGGAGCATCTCAGTGGGCCCATGCAGAGGTGTCGTACTGAACAATCAGCCTTACGACAGGCCTAGTATAGAAGGAAATTTATTAGAGGATGGGAAGGGGACATGGAGTTGAGGTACAGGCAGGCAAAGAAAGGTGATAGTGGTGGGCAGAGACAGAGAAGGACAAGAGAGAGGGGAGAGAGAGAGAGAGAGAGAGAGAGAGAGAGAGAGAGAGAGGGAGAGAGAGAGAGAGAGAGAGAGAGAGAGAGAGAGAGAGAGAGAGAGAAGTTGTCTTCTTATACACCTGCTCTAGCTCATACCTGTTGGGCAAAGACACAAGCTGTTGCTAGGTAGCTTCTGGGTGGAGCCTAGAGGAGTTGCTAACATGCATGATGAACTATGGATAGGAAAGAACTTTGTCAGTTTTTATTAGGTCTAAATTATATAGAACCTTCATTTTCTAAGAGCCCATACTGGGCTAGCAACTGTCAGGCAACTTTCCTGACTTTTCTGGCTGAGTTGTTAAGCTGTCTTCTGATTTATTTAAGAAAATAATGCAATTTAAAGGAATTTTACAGAAAAATTTAAATAATTTTCTTTATGCTATAATTTGTTGTATTGTATGTTTAATTAGAGGGGGCTAGGAAGATGCCTCTGGTTAAGAGTATTGGTGGATATTCCCAGTACCCATAAAAGCCTGTCACTCCAGTTCTGTGGGATCCCACATCCTCCTCTGGTCTCCATGGACTCTAGGCACAGACATGCTACATATGTACACATGCAGGCAAAACACTCACATAAATAAAATAAGTTAACATAAAAATGGATGGTATTAATCTAAGGTCTACTAACAAATGAATTTACCTAAATCATTAAGCCAACTAAGTCTTTAGTAGTGATTGTTACACAGGGCCAGCTGCATTTTCCAGTGTATCTTTTTAGGAAAAAAATTATAACAGACTAGGAAACATTACTATAAATGAGAATTAATTCCTATAAATTACTTGGAATGGGGGGAAAAGCCAAATGGAAACGACAAATAGTATTGACCCATGAATTTACAGTTAGGCAATAATTTGCTACCTGTCTTATTTCTTAAAGACTTCGCACATTTCTTTTTCTTTTTTTTCCATATTATGTTTTGGTAATCAAACAACAACAACAAACCCCATTCACATTTGTGTTGCCCAATTACAAACTTTTTATGCATAGCAATTTGTTACCATTTCACATTATTACCCCAGCTCATTTCTCATGGAAAAAAATTAGCATCAGTTTAAAAGAATATTTCTTTAATCACCGATTCTGATTGTCAGCAGTACCATTTTGTAGATGGTTTTGAGCGGACTAACAAATCTTTTATTTTTATCGGCTGTCTCATTTTGTTCTCTTGCATATTTCACATTTATGGTCTATTCAGACATTCTCCTGTTTTGTTAAGTAGGAATCTGTGTGGTCTTTGATGTAAGACATAATTTATTTGACAAGGAAATATGAGTCTGTGCCCTGAATCCACATTTAACTGATGGATTGAGAAATTTTAAAATTGCAGCAAGATAGACTCTCCTACAAACGGCATGCCACTTACATTTTGCTAATCTATTTGGCAGCAGATTTGCATATCTCTGTCTATATATGAATATGTAGAGATTCATGCGACCATGTAATGGTAACCGTGTGCAGTTTTTCTTTTATTAGTAGAGAAAGAACTTTGCCATATGAGTCATGTAAGGTTCTTATGGAAAGATTTTGTATACTCTATTCCTGAAATTAAAGTCAAGATATTTATTTTTCTTTATATAGACAGTTATAGCTTTATAAAGTGACTCATAATGTCTTCAAGTGCGTGGTGCTTTCTCCTCTGTCTAGCACATGCAAGTCCTCTTAGCATTTCAAGATTTATATATTTTACACGTTCTCCCAAGTCCATATTCTGGTAATTGGAAACTTACTTGTAGCTCATTCCCTCTGCTCAAACTGCTTGTCAATTAACCTTTGCGAAATGAAAGTTTTAAAAAATACGACTTTCATATTTCAATCAGGTTCATTTTCAATCATCTCGAAACATAGAAATTGAATAACACTCTGGGGCTGCAATGTTTTTTCCCCACATATCACATATCATTTAAGATTTGAAACGTCTTTGATGCTCAAGTGTGACTACCATTTGTATGCAATGAAGGAGATTAAAGTGCTTGGAATTACTTGTGCTTTGTTTATAGGTATGAACAAAATACTAAACGATTTCACGACTACGTACCATTTCCATTGCCGTCTTTGCTATGTCTGTAACAATATAGGCCATGCTAAGCAATGGGGCAAAAGACCAGGTCCTGCTGTGACATTTGGAATCTATAGTTGGTGAAGCAGGTGGGATGGTTTCCAACCTGAACCCTTAACTTCATGAGGTTAAAGAGCTAACAACGCTTGAGAATGATAGGAGGGAAAAGCAGGAAAAGGCTAAATGCTAAATGTCAAAAGGCGCAGGCGCAGAGAAATAGCATTATTGGAAGGTAGACGGCGGCCCATGAGTGTCTTTGGAGAGACTGTGGTTCCCATCTCCCCATACAGCAGTAGCACAGAGGGGAAGAAACTCAGCATCCTATCCAGACACAAGTTAGCGCCTGTGAACTGATGACCATGCTTCTTTCTGGGTGTTGATCCAAATGCCACTTCCTATTCTGGTATGGAGGAGCAAATTCCAGCACAGACTTCACAAATCCAATATTCATTTTTGAGGGGAGTGACAAATCCCGGACCTTACTGTGTCTGAGAACCTCTCTGTGTAAGTGTTTATGTCATCACGTCTCTCCTCCCTCTACCATGCCACACAGACAAAGATATCAGTGTGGAACATCCTCTTTCAAATGCCTTAGAATATTTGAACACCATTTAGTAACAAACTCACCGCTTGGGAGTTTGATAATACTTTTGTCTTGGAGCCAAAGTGTACTTTCTTACCAAAAGGGAAGGAATAATATTTAGCACACACATGGAGTTTCCCTGGCCCCTCCTTTTGCATGCGCTCAACCATCCTTGCTAGTTGGTGGAATGGAAATCCAGTGATCAGGTTTTACCTTGACTCCAGGAAATAATTTTTTTGGACCATACAAAATTATATTTGACTCTAGGCGTACCTATTGATTGAGTTGACTTGGAGCAGGTTCAGCTCCTTCCATTAAGTCTTAATTTTTCCACCTGTAAGACCTATCTGCAGAATTATGCAAGAAGAAATAAAACATCAAATAGAATATTTATACTAGGTAGATGCCAAATAAATGCTGTTTTGTTCTTGTTACTGTATTGTTTTGAAAGCAGAAGAGAAGTCAAGGCCACAGACTCTGAGGTCGGTAAGTGGGGCTCATAGCTCAGCCTTGGCAGCAATATGACATAGAGGACATGCCTGACCTCCTTAGAGTGAAACCAAAGTTAGTTCCTATGGGTTATATGCGGTTTAAATGAATTAATATCTGTAAGGAATTCAGAATAGTTTCTGGCATCTGTTATTCATTACTTAACTTTAAGGAACTGTCATTTCCCCAAGATCTGACCCTGATCCCAGAGGAGTAGTCATTATTTCCAAGAACTTAAAGGAAACAGAAGGGGGAACCTCTTGGTGAAATATAGCCCGTTCCTTAGCCAATTCCCCAAGCCGTGTTCTGATGGTAGCACAGTAACTTTCCTTGAGAGGAGCAAAACACACGCGAGCTGTTTTATCTGCTATGGGCTGTGAATTTGAGAGATTTGCTATACAGGGGGGAGAAAGTAATATCTTTCTATCACTCAGCACCCAGCTCACAGCATTGGCTTATGTAATGAAAGACAGATTAACAGGAGAAAAACATACACATCAAGTACAAGTTTTATGTGGTCCAAGAGCCCTTGGGAACAAAATACAGAAACAGGGAAACTTCTGCATTTTAAAGTTAAAATCAGCAAGGGGGCAGTAGGTATGCAGGAGTATTGGACATAGAGCTAGGACCTCATGGTGTACACTTCAACCTGACTTCCTTTGTTCTGGATTCGTCGTCTCTGAAGTGAGCATCACAGGAACCAGTTCTGAGAGTCAGAACGCTTCTGCATCCTGCTTCAAGGGAGAAGGGCAGAGACATCCTGCTCCTGCTTCTCTTTCAAATGTCAGGGTCACTATGCTGGAGTTACAAGTCCTATCAGTGGCCCTTGCTGGAACCCTGAGAGGGTAGGTGGGTGGCTACCATTCACACTCTTATCTCAGACAGGAATTTAGGAAATCAATGTACGTTTAAGGAAAGCCCTAGAATGAACCTCTAAATGAATTCTTCATTCTTCAACTATCAACCCTCAAAAATACAAATGGACAACTTTCCGCTTACATCACCAGTGCGGTCAGCATCAGGAGATGTGGGTGGTTTGCTCCTGTGGCCTGGAGCTGAGGGTGACAGCCTAGAGGAAAGCCAGGTGAGAAGGAAAGTCAAGATCTAGTTTCTTCTTCTTCTTCTTCTTCTTCTTCTTCTTCTTCTTCTTCTTCTTCTTCTTCTTCTTCTTCTTCTTCTTCTTCTTCTTCTTCTTTCTTCTTCTTCTTCTTCTTCCACAAATCAAAAAAGAGATTGTTTCAAAGTGTAACAGGGAAGGTTGCATTCAGCCTGAAGAGACTGAGACTTCTGTATGGGGTTTCTTTCAGCCAACTTCTGGGACAGGTTATGTGAATCACCCGGATGCTTATCAACGCACCTTAAAAGTAAAGTAATGGTACTGTATACAGAAACAGTTTGGGAATTATAACTAGTTATTCTCATCATCTCGTGCCTGAGTGTCATCAGTATGATTAAAGTAATTGATTTTTCCCTTGTCATTGCATCTTCTTATCCATCACCAGTAACCTATAATCTTTATTTGTTGCTATAAACAGAGGGAGTCTTGACTTCAGAAAACCAATGCCCTTCCCTTTGGTTTAACTTCAGAGCTGATTTTGGCCCATGATGAATTGCTGAATGGTTGATTTCTTCACACTCCTTTTTGCTAACCTTTCTTGACAGCTCCTGGATTGCTCTACCTAGTAATTTGCTCTGTAATAATCGCTACTGTGAGATGTTTCCTTGTTCTCCTTTTCTTTACAAGGATTCTTAACACCCTCTGTAGGTGAGAATATGCAATTACAGATACAAAGTGTTCCCCAGGGAATGGCCTTTCAGCCGCCACCAGGATTTTTCTAATGCAACTGTTAAATGTAATGAAAACAAAGAATCTGATTCTCCAAACATCCAGTTCAAATAAAAATTTAATTAAAAGTTATGAGCACATTTTATTGATTAACAATTTTGGTAATTAAAGAGTGTGGTTGGCATTTTTTTCTATTTGGATTTGTTCTTCCTTTGAGATCTCTAATTGTTGTATGGCTTTACATTTATTGATAACTCTGTTTGATGAATGCAGATGCCACCTTTTACGGCCGTCGTTGACAGAGTAATCATATTGTGAGGAACACCAGGCTTATGTAGTAACAGCTGTTGCAGTTATCCATGCTGACATCCATGGGGGAAACGTGTTTGCTGCTATCATGGGTACATGATAAATGAAAGGTGCAATAAAGCACAAGCTAACATTTTGAATATCCTTACAACTCTTGGAACTTTATTGCGTATTACAGGCACTTTGATCTCTGTCCAGTACTTAAGACTTAATTATCAGACTAATTGCATAGACTATGTTCATTTTCACTGGTAATCCTTTTGTGATTAGCTTCTGTGTTCAATAACTGACTTATCCTTTAATTAAAAGGACTATTAACCTTAAGGCTGTTGCCATGTCTTGGGATTAACCCATCTAGAGTTAATGTTTAATATCATTGTAAAAGCTTTTGCTGAAAGGTATATTATAAAAACGTGGAGAGGGAAACCCATGGAAGGTGTCTTACTTTTTTTGGATGTGGAAAAAAAAAAGGCTCTGCTAAAGGCGAGGATTTAAAAGAAAAACTTCCTTGTAGGTTAAATTTACTTAGGATCTCCCTAGCTGTACAGCCTTGGGATTAACCCTTTGCACTCTGCCCCTCACATACAGGAAAAACATGCTTACTTGGGATAAAGCAGACTTTTCTCCTGATTTTCAAAATCATTCCATGTGCATCTGATTGGGATGCTTGGATGCAAGGGGTCCAGGATAAAGAATCTCTTCTCTTCTCTTCTCTTCTCTTCTCTTCTCTTCTCTTCTCTTCTCTTCTCTTCTCTTCTTTTTTCTTTAGGTCTTGGTAGCTGAAAGGGTCTTGATATGGCTTCCTTTAGAATGGTCCACAGAAGTTTGAAAACAGAAACTATGGCAGTAACTTTACATATGTAGCAAGCTGTGTGTCATAAGGGAAGCTGAAATGAAGTTAGCAGGTAACTGGCATAGCTGTGGAAATGCAGATTGGGGGTGAAGGGGGGGGGGGCAGGACAAGCACCACCGTGCAGAGAGCGTGCCAAACAGCCAGATGCAGCTGCTGGAAGCACTCCGTCTCTTCTCCACGTTGGCATCTGGGTTCTGCAATGAACATTTCCCTCAGTGTGTTCCATGTGCAGAGTGTATCCCTGTCGCTGTACCCCACCGCTGAGGATAGGGAAGAGAGATGGCTCCTCCTCTTCTCTTCTTGCTTCTCATCTCACCTCCCTGAGGTAGGAGCATTGATTTCTCACCAGTAGTTGTCTTCAAATGTGAAATACAGGCTTCTGGGACCGGGGGAAAAATAGAAATGCCTCTAATCTAAGGCTGTGGGGCCAGCAGGTGTTCTCTCAAAGCTATTCTGTCTCATCTCTCCTGTTTTATGTTTATTAGTAATGTGAAGGCTAGCACCACGATAATTTCCCTTCAGTTGCACACATTCGAGTTCTTCAGGAATTTGACACTAGTATGAAGCATTTAACAAAAGCACTGCATTCTGGCAGAAGCAGCCTGGAGTGAATGGGCAGTGAGAAGCCATCCTCTTGGACTTGTGAGTTGGATACAACTTTTTTTTTTTTTTTGGAGACCCAGTACCCACTGCTAGCGATAGTAGTAAAGCAAAGCAAAGGTGGACTGTGCATTGAGGAGGCCATACCATTCCCAGAATTCACTGTTTCATCCAAGTGTGGAACATCAGCTCTAGAGAGAGACCAGTGCAATCCTGGCTCATTGATTACAGCTGGATGAGTGTGGATCAGCCACTCTCCTTTCCGAATTTTGAATCTGTCCCCTTTAAGTCCAAGGATCTAGCAGTTACTCAGTCTCACGCAGCAAGCAGGCGAAGGAGCAAGAGCAAGAGCTAGACTCCCTTCTTCCAATGTCCTTATATTGTCTCCAGCAGAAGGTGTAGCCCAGATTAAAGGTGTGTTCTGCCACACCTTTAATCCCAGATGAAAGGCATAGCCTAGATTAAAGGTGAGTTCCTTAAACTCGGAGATTCAATCTTCTGGAATCCATAGCCACTATGGCTCAAGATCTTCAAACCAAGATCCAGATAAGGATCTCCAAGCCTCCAGATAAGGGTCTCTGGTGAGCCTTCCAATTCCGGAGTGTAGTTCATTCCAAATATTGTCAAGTTGACAACCAGGAATAGCCACTACAATCCACCCCTTGTCAATTTGACACAAATAATATCTCATGTTCACATGAAACAATAACAAGGTTGTAAATACGCCTAACATGATATAACTATCCCTCTTACAATCGCAAACGCATTAGTAAATTTACAGTGGGCATTCATATTACTTTATAATCCTCGTTTCTGCAACTAGTTACGTGGCCTTAATTGGTATTTATAACTACCTTCCTCTACTACCCATTCTGTATTTCCTTCACCTTCAGCCAGCACCTCAGCAGGTCTTGGCTCTTTTCCTGGAGGATTGACCCATACCTTCATTCCTGATGGGTCTTCGTCCTTTGTCATCCTGCTTGGATTAGGCTGTTGTAGTTTCCCATTGACTTTAATCACAGGACATGGTAGTACTAAGAGACGCCCTAAGGGATCTCCTACACTCCAGACATAATCTTGCTTACCACCATTGTGAAGAGATAATCCAATTTCCCCATGGTAATCTGGATCTATCAGGGCATTAGAAGCCCAAAATGACCAGGGGGAAGTCTGAGCTTCCAGTTCAATGGAATGTTTGTTGTAGCTCCTGGTAGGAACACTCCCCTCTCTGGAGCCAAAACTTCTAGGCCAGCAGAACCTAGAGTTATGGGGACAGGAAGCAAAAATTTTCCTAGAGGGTCACTAGGAGTGATAGTAAGTGGAACTATTCCCTTTTCCACCCCTTGATTCCTGGACCCATGAATCCTGGCTATGGGTGAAACTGTTCCATATATCGACCGCTGATTCACTGGAGAAAGGGTAACAGCAAAACCTTTGGGTGTCTTATCAAGATCCTTCCTCAGCGGAACCTGGCCACCCCTTCATTCAAGGGGTTCCGGATCTGCAAACTGGCTCAAGTCTGGAAATTGATTCACTGGCCGAGATTGCTGTTTACCACGATCTAATGTAGCCTTTCTTTCATTTGTTTGAGAATTTTTCTGCTTATACAGATCAAACAAATATGCAGTAGGCTTCCTATGTATTTCATTCCTGGAAACACCATGATTGATTAGCCAGTACCAAAGGTCCAACCGAGTCATGCCATTATAAATTTCACCTCTCCTGTGCTGACCATTACTGGGTATGTTATTATAAACATTCTTTTGTCTACGCTGTCCATTATAATAACTAGGATCACCTTGTCTCCGGCGATTCAATGCTGCCACCTGGCCCTTGTTACCTCGGAATCCAACTAAACCCAGTGAATTTAATGGGGACAACACAAGTGTTGTCATAGATACACGAGGTGGCACATGTGAAGAGGCAGTAAGCACATTGGCTGACACCAATGTGACATCATCCAAGTTTAAGTTTCTGCATCTTCAGAGGTAGAAAGGGAAGAAATTAGCTGGGGATCCTTAGATGTTGTGAGTATGATGACACTTTCTTACAGTTCCGGTGTACAGATGCTCCACTCATCTGTATGGAGCACTATGCCATTGGCTACTTGACCCAAAAGGAGACCAAGCTTGGGGTAGGTACGTGGCTTGCTCGGGTTTGTAAGCTGTGAGAGGTTTAAAACCCAGGCTCAGCAATCCAGGCTCTCTGATGCTGGCATTGCCACCAAAGAGAAGGGCACAGGACTCAGCTGGCAGGCTTCATTCTTTGAACCTTCTCTCTCTATTCACATTTCAATAATCTATCTCCTTTCCCCCAAAGGCATTCCATATTTTTCATAAACAGAGTAGTTAAAGTATGTGGATTAATTATATTTATAATATATGTTTTTTCTCATCTGAGGATGAATTTATACTTTTTAAATTAAAAAACCTACCTTGATATCAATATGCACTGTGTGTGTATATATGTGTATATATATGTGTGTGTGTGTATATACATATATACATATATATGTGAGTGTATATATACATACACACACATAAATATACACATATACACATACATACATATATATCTCAAAAGAGTTTATGAAATGAATCTGTTTTGGGGAGGAAATCATGATTATGCATTTAATTTCTATGAAAATGTGCATTAATTATACAGGTTGATTTATACCATTTATGGCGTCCCATTTATGGCCTTGGAAGGAAGTAACAAATGGCCTAGTATGTGGCTAATGGCAGCATTATGTACTTGTGAACTATGGCATCTTAAGGCAGAGCCAGGGTGCTGGGATCTGTACGCTACCATTAAGGGATATATGCAAAGCAGAGATTTCAAATTGGTCGGTTTCAGGAGAGATTCTACAAGCTAAATTTCTGTGTATATTTAATTTTTGCTTATTGTATTAAATTTAGATAAAGATGCTTTATAAGTTTTTTTTTGTTTTTTTGTTTTTTTGTTTTTTTTGCTTAAAAGCTTGTGGTTTTTGGTTTTGTTTTGTCTTTTGCTTAAATAGCTCGTGGTTTTTGCAGTAAATAACCTACATCAAATAGCACAGGAAAGCAGATACAACCTCACTGAACAAAAGGTCCCTAAGAACAGCTGTCTTCCAAAGGTCTATATTTCATGGTGCCCAAAGTTTGTGTGGGGTGGAGTAGGCTGGGGAAAAAAAAAATCTCCTTACTCTCTACATTTGCTTTTCTCCGCTGGTTTTGGGATAGGGTTTTGCCGTATTTCAGACTAGGTTGGCTGGCGTTTGCAATTTTCCAGTCTCTGCCTCTCCAGTCCTAGGATAAGGGATGTGCGCCATCATGTTTGCTTACCAAGGTTTTCTTTTTTTTTTAATGTATTTATTTATTCTTTTAAACTCCATATTTTATCCCCATCCACCCTTTGTCTGTTCCACATCCCCCCCCCTTCTCCCCACCCCTCTGTCTCCACGTGGATGTCCCCACCCCCTGCATCCCACCTTACCTCAGTTGCCCATCTTTGAGCACTATGGTTGAGGTGTTCCACTCACTAAGATATTATACAGTACTTTAGAGCTCTGTGTGGAGCTCATTGATGTTCTAGGCTGTCTCCTGCTTTGGTGACAGCTCTTAATCATTCTTAACCCTTTAGTCAATCTCTCTCTCTCTCTCTCTCTCTGTGTGTGTGTGTGTGTGTGTTTGTGTTTGTACATGTGTACACCTGCCAGTAGAGAGGCCAATGGCTAATCTCTTTGGCCATTGTCATGCTTAGTTGATGACAACTGGACATAGACCTAGACATAGGAAATGTCAATTAAGGACTCGAGTTCATCAGATTGGTCCGTGGGTGGTACCATGTCTGGGCAGGTGGACCTTGGGCTGTATAAGTAAGGTGGCCAGGCAAGCCAGACAGCTGCATTTCTCTGTAGCCTCTGTTTCAATTATTGAGTTTTGCCTTGGATTCCTTCTGTCAAGGATGGACTGTGTAACCTATAAGTCCAAAAAACCCTTTTCTACACTAAAGTTGTTTGTTGTTTTTGGTCAGTGTTTTATCACAACAAGGAAAAAAATTAAAGTAGGACTGCCGTTCAGTTTAGCTTTTGAGACGAGGTCTCTCACTGGGACCTGAACTCTGCGATTGGGTTAGAATGACAGCTGGTAAGCCTTGGGAATCTTCCAGTCTCTGCCTCCTCTGAGCTGGGATTGCAAATGTTACCTCCATGCCTGACTTTCTTTTATGTGGGTTCTGGAGACTGAACTCTGGTCATTATATTTGTGTGGTGTTTTATGGACTGAGCTACCACCTCAGCCCATGATCTCAATGTAACATTCTTCATGTCTTTGTATGGAATAGCTTGGGACTTGAGCAGGTTGGTGTAAGTGTGTCGGGACACAGTTTGTCCTTGTCCTGCCTTTCGGTGTAGGGAAGAACAAAAGAAAAAAAAATGCCTTATGACTGTGGCACTCCAAGTTTGTCAGGGCTGCTGGAGCTGCCAGTTCCATACACACACACACACACACACACACACACACACACACACACACACACACACACACACACACATGTATATATTATATTTAACCCTTTTCTGTGAACCTTGTGTCTTTGGTCTCTGTGTTTCTTGGATCCTGTGTTCTTGTGTCTCTTGGATCTGCTCTCCAAATTCTGGATTCTTGGGCAGGTGCTAGGGCTGTTTAGATGACTTCTAAAGACTGACAGGTGACCCCATGTGGGACTGTGAGAGGTAGTCTGTTTTCTGGTTGAGCTAGGTTTAAACCCCAGAGACCCAGCAGGTGTTCCTGCAAGGAATGGAAGGTGTTTGTCAAGCTCCCAGACACTAGGCTCCCAACATGAGGCCTCAGTTCTCCATAATTCTGTGGCCATCAGACACATAGGGCACCCTAGCCCTTCCACAGGTAGAGGCCATGATTACAGATCACGTAGCCTCAAGACAGATCTCCATGTTAATAAGGTACTTAAAGGCCTGAAGGGCTTAGCCAATTAAGTTCTCATTCCCAAACACTCCTTCCTGCAAAAGGTATTTAACCTCAGGTCTGCCCTGAGAAAGTGGGCATGGTTTCACTCATTACAACTCTCCATCATGACAATAAATGCCTTAAAACCATGGACTGTCTCTTCTCATTTGGGACCTGCCCTGGGGAACAATGGAGCAGGTCTTCCTCTAAAGAGCAGAGTCTAATCTCCTGCAGGAGGCCTCCCTGTGCTCTCAGCTGTGGTTTCCACAGAGCCAAGCTGCCCACTGGACTGAGCCAAGGACACTCTCATCCCGGAGGGACCCAGCTGGAGCTCACCTCCCGCCCTTTTCACTTCTGCCTGGGCTAGAGCCAGTCCCGAGGGCCCCCACTTCGGTGCCCAAGAGTCTTGAGAACCAGCTAATCCTGGTCTCCATGCAGGCCACCCTGCACCTGTGTGGGGTGTGAGCAGTCAAAACTTCTGACATCCTGCCTTCACTAGCAGCCCTAGCCCTGGGGACACCATTTTAACTCACACCTCCACCTATAAGACTCATCCTCTCTCCATTGCTGCTTTTTAAAGACAAGCCAATGGTTTACAAGAGTGACTGTGTCAGGTGGGCCTTTCAAGGCTGTCTCTTTTATCCTTTCCACTTCAAGGACATTTAATAGCCAACAATAAGATATTCTGAGCCTACTCTGATCTTTGTCTCTGACTCATGGTACCATCTCTCCTGTAAGAAGCCCTGACTTATGGTGGTAAAGAACATTATGAGAGGCTAAAGTCTCATTGTACCGGTTGGGTGTGAACTTGAGAGTTGGTAGTGGGTATGGTGTGGACACTTCTGTTAGGACATATGCCGTGATAGGGATGGAGAAACATTTCTTTTTAAGATCATGGCCATTTGTAACTCAAAATATTTAAAAATGTTTGGTTTCTATACATTTATTTTCTCTGTCACTTCTTCATCTAACAATTTACCCTTTCAACTAATCTGTAATTCTATTTTTTAAAAAAGAATTCTTTATCACATTGTAATCACTTTATTGACAGTCTATTCAAAACCATCTATAATAAGGATTCCGTGAGTGTATAATAAATATTTTATGATCTGACTATTTGCAGATGTATTGAATCAGTTGTAGCAGAAATAATCAGATAATCAGGAGAGCTCTGATTAACTTATTTGATCTTAAGTAAAGATTTCTTATTGTTTGCATGTATTATGATTTTCACTGTAAGCCCATTAATTTTTGTTAGCTGGCAATGGACAGATCTGTGGGTCTAATTTATATCTTTTTTTTTTATTTCTTATTTTCTTTTCTACATTCGTATAGGATTAATGGAGCTAGGTGAACAGAAGAGTTTCAAATGGTCATCGTCACTGTGGACCTTAGGTTTCATCAGTGGTCACAAGAAGGGAGTCATTGTCAGCATTCTGTCTAAGGTCCTCCCCAGTTACCTGGCAACAGCCAGGTATGCCTGATTCACTATAAAAGAGGCTGCTTGCCCCCTCCTCGACTCTTGCTCTCTTGCTTTCTCTTACTCTTCCCTTCCCCCCTCTCCTTATTCCCCCCGCCACATGCCCATGGCTGACCTCTTCTCCTCTTCTATTCCTCTATTTCTCCCCTCCCCTCCCCTCCCCTCCCCTTCTCTGTCTCTGTCTCTGTCTCTGTCTCTGTCTCTGTCTCTCTCTCTCTCTCTGTCTCTCTCTGTCTCTCTCTCTGCCTCTACTACCCTCTTAACTCCCCTCCTCATGTCCTTAATGAACTGGAAGGATGCCTTAGCAAGGGCCTGCCGAGGCACCCCACTCCCCCATATCTGACTACATCATGTCCATAGAATATAAGCACCCTTTATCTTTTTATAAACACAGTAGTCCTAATGAGTACTGCCCAGCAGCAATATTACATGGTTATTTCTGTTCTGATGTTAAGAAATTCCACTGCTATGCCTTTATGCGTTTGTTACCCCTGGCCTTAATTATTGTAATAGTTTTCTTAGTGCACCAATTTTCCTTTTGACTATAACTTGTTATACTTTACCCATATATTGAGAGTCCATAATTGCGGTAACTATATTCATTTCCAGGATTTAAAAGTCTATTAAGAATTTTGGTCACTTGATTCAAAGCTATCCTTTAAAATTTTTTATAACCTCCTATTGCTTTAAAATAAAACGTATCTGGTGACCCTACAAATGTACTTTTAGATTACTCTGTTCTTTCAATTTCTAGAATAGGAGTAAATTCCTCTGTGCTTTCAATCCATTGACTGTGTTTCAGAGAATGTTTTCTTCCTTCCTTCCTTCCTTCCTTCCTTCCTTCCTTCCTTCCTTCCTTCTTTCCTTCCTTCCTTCCTTCCTTCCTTCCTTCCTTCCTTCCTTCCTTCCTTCCTTCTTTCCTTCTTTCCTTCTTTCCTTCTTTCCTTCTTTCCTTCCTTCCTTCCTTCCTTCCTTCCTTCCTTCCTTCCTTTCTCTTTCTTTCTCTCTTTCTCTCTTTCTCTCTTTCTTCCTTTTGAGAGGCTTTCTCTATGTAGTCCTGGCTACCTGGAACTCACTATCCAAGCTGGCCTGAAACTCACAATTGTCCTCCTGTCTCTGCTTCTAGAGTGCTGGGATTAAAGGTGTGCACACCATGCCTGGTTTTATTTTTCTTTATTTTAATTCATACTTTATGCCACTGCAAATTTTAACTCCTGAGGCATCTCTATATTTCTCCCTGTGTGTATATGCTCACATGGGTACACTATCTTGTTTTTTGGGGGACCAGGTTCTCTCACTGGCCTGGGGTTCACTAAGTAGGCTAGCCCAGCAAGTCAAGTGGTCTTAGGTTCTTCTTGTCTCTGCCTCCTCAGCACTCAGTACAGATGTGGCCTTCACCTCTGGCTTTCTGGCATGGGTTCTGAAGCTTGAGCTCAGGTCCTAGTACTTTTTCAGCACATGCTGTACTGACTTAATTCCCTCCCCAGCTCCCCTGGTCTTCTTAAAAACCTTAAATAGTTCTCCATAAATCACTAATAGGCATTGTATATCACAGTGATATAGGACATTGACACTCATTTAAAACCACAAAATGATATATAAACATTGATTTTTTTAAAAAAAATTTTGGAGACAGGGTTTCTCTGTATAGCCCTGGCTGCTCTGGAACTCTCTCTGTAGACCACAGAGAACTCACAGAGATCTACCTGCCTCTGCCTCCTGAGTGCTGGGATTTAAGGCGTGTGCTACCACAGCTGGTGAAATATTTTATTAGAATAACTCCAATAGACTTCCCAATTAAGAGCCAGATTCTTTTAATATCTAATTATTACTTAGTGCTAATGAGAGACAAACGTTTTGTTTTTAGCATGGAGTGGGGAGGGATTCAAAAACCTTCATCCGTAGCTCAGGAGCTATGGATAGTTGATGCTTCTGGGGAAGAGAGTGGGAGTTTCTTAAGTGTGTGGTTCCCGGTGGATCAGACATGCTCCAGTACATGGCCCCACATCCGGAATAATATGGATAGCAAATTAGAGTGGATGGGTTATTAAAAAGGGGGGATTTGTAGTTGGGGACTAAAGATGTGGGAACAGATCTTGGGGAAAGAGAAGGAGAAGTCGTGGGTGAATATGATCAAAGTATTCAATTTTGTATGAATTCAAGAAATTGATACATTTTTTTGAATTTTGTTTTTATTTCTTTGTTGATATACTTTTTAATAAATTCTGGTTATTTCTCTACCCCAACCTATTGGTGCTTTACAGAAAGGTAATTATATTTACCCACTGCTAAGGAGATATTTCTTTTCACTGGTGTTTGTGGATTAATATTCAGTGATTTACCATTTTCTAGTCTACATAAAAAAGATAAAAATTAGGTAACAGATTATGCTACAGATCACATTAAAGTAAGTGGTCTAAACTCCTGCTTTGTTTTGTTTTTTCTTACTATGTTGTCTTAGCCCAAGGATGCGCACATCTTGAGGTAAGTGGTGAAAGCATGGTGGCTTTCTCAGGATGGTTGCTATGGTTTTCTTCATGGCAAGAAACCCACAGCATTGGTGTGTCTCCACAGGGAGGGCTCGTCTGGGTCTCTACAATCACAGGGGAGCAATCGAATGTCTAGTGCCACTCATTAGCTTTAATAAATGATTATGATGGCTCTGCTTAAATTTTGTGTATAAACCAGAATTCCAGCTTAATAATTTACAATGGAGGTGTCCACTCAAGTGACTAATTTCTGTGTCCACTATTCATGCACTCTCTCTGTCTTACTAAGAAACTCAATTTGTATTCGAAAGGCTCCTGGGTGAACAGAGGGTTAAGCAAAGTCTGGGTTACGGCCAAGCCTAGGAGGACAGAATCAGAGGCAGATTCCCTTACCAACCTCACCTCTAACACAGGCTGACAACCCACTAAACATTTTGTAAAGGCTCCACAGATAGGACGCTTCTGTTTCTATGACTAACCCGCCGTGCTGGCTAGTTTTATGTCAACTTGACACAAGCTAGACTCATTTGGGAAGAGGGAGCTTCAATAGAGGAAAAAGCCCTTGCTACACTGGCCTGTGGGGAGGCCTGTGGGGAGGCCTGTGGGGAGGCCTGTGGGGAGGCCTGTGGGGAGGCCTGTGGGGAGGCCTGTGGGGAGGCCTGTGGGGAGGCCTGTGGGGTATTTTCTTAATTAGCAATTGATGTGGGAGGGCCCAGCACTTTGTGGGTGGGGCCGCCCTGTGTAGGTGATGCTAAGAGTGTATAAGCAGTCTGAGCAAGCCTAAGGACTAAGTCACTGAGAAGCATTCCTCCATGGCCTCTGCTTCAGTTCCTGCCCTGACTTTCCTACATGATAGACAACAAGCTGTAAGTTGAAATAAACCCTTTCCTCCCCTCAAGTGGAAATTTCTGGTTTCTTTGGAAGCTCAGTTGTATCCCATGATGCTTTTCTGGAAGCTGTCTTGTGAGAGGATGTTTCGCTGAAACAGACCCACGAGGGGATGTTTTGCTGGTGCAGACAGGGAGGGCATGTGATGTTTTGCTGAAGCAGACACGTGGGAGGGCATGTGATGTTTTGCTGGAGCAGATGCTTGAGAGAGTGCGTGATATCTGGAGAGAGTCTAAATGGAACTCCACAGACAGCGAAAGGATTCTCTTACACTGCAATGCCATGTATCTCTTCACTGGTCTTCTCTGGTCTTCATTTGGTAGAAAGAAACTTGCCAAGCAACGTTCGTGGTATTCCTGTTGATTCTTGCTTCTGCTGACTCTTGCCGATACAGTGGAGCCTTGCAGTTTCTACTGGATTAAGTCGCTGCTACCGATTCATGTTTTGATGCTTGCTATTGGACTGGACTGCTGGTTTCCTGACAACGAAGAGTAGAATCGCCCCAAAGAACTACTTCTAAACAGGTCCACAACCCCCTTTTCCTGTTAACCTTTCTTCTCCCCAACCTCTAGTCTGTGGGTTAGAAGGGAGGCTGGGGTTAGGGCACAAGGGTGGGAGGGTGGGCCTAGGAGGGGTTGAGGAGTTGGGAATGAGTGTGGTGGGGTGCATTATCTGAAATCCCTAGATAATTAATAAAAAATATTATGTTTAAAGACAAAAGAAAATAAAAACACAAGCAAGCCCCTCCTCCTGCTCCCCCCCCCCCCCCCACTGGCCAGCTTTAGTAGAGTTCTGTCACAGAGGATTCTTTTTCTGATAATTGTCACCTGCTTTCTTCGTTTCCTGGAAATTAAGACTTTAAAGTTCTAAATAATTTCCTTTACTCTGAACTCAGTGAGGATAGTTTTACTTTTTTTTTTGACTTGGGGAAACTTGAAGCTGTGATAATCTGTTTTTGGAAATCTCTGGTTTTTACAGTGTGATGAGAAGAGGGAACAGTGCCTGTCAAGGTGTGTGTAGTTGGGTCAGATTATGCTGGGTACAATCTGCATTTATCAAGGATGGATGACCTGAACTTTTTTTTTTTTCTTTTGGAGGGTTAGGCACACACCCTGGATGACCCTGGAGGCTTCTACAACAATGCCCTTTCTTGTTCCATTTTAGCCTCCCTGAATGACTGCACATTCCCTGGTTGGTTTTAAATATTTTGTTTTATTCTATGGGTTAGGAAGATATAACTGTGATCCTAGTGTTTGTGTGGAGATATTTTATTTTGCTAAATGTATTTTATTATTAGGCTAGTATTTTATGTGTATAGATGTTTTGCCTGCATGTGTGTCTGTGCACCAGGTATATAAAGTGCACAGGGAAGCCAGAAGAGTGAGTTGGGTCCCCTGGGCTACAGACAGCTGTGAGCTGCCATGTGGGTGTTGGGAATTGAACCTGGATCCTCTGGAAGAGCAGCCATTACTTTTAACTGTTGAGCCATCTCTTCAGTCCCATATTTTTTATCATCATCATCTTACTACTACTACTACTACTACTACTACTACTACTACTACTACTACTACTACTAGGGTCTCACTATGTAGTTTGACCCAAAATTTACTATGTAGACCAGGCTGGCTTTGAACTCAGAGATCCACCTGCCTCTTCCTCCTGAATGCTGAGACTAAATGCATGTGTCACCATACCTAGCTCCAGCAAGGCTTTTAAACATAATACTTTTAGTTTCTACTGTTTGATCTGGTATCTCTTTACACCTGTCTCATTTGGCTTCATTCACTACTAATGCTCGAACACTAACTATGCACTATCTGGTTCCAGGGCTGTATCCCAATCCCTGTCTTTTTCCTCCTGAACTCTAAGCCCAAATACATGATTACTTTCTAGATCTTTCTATCTAAAGCTATATGAGCATCTTGACTTTGGTGCCTTTATATCTACCTGTCTTCCACTTTCCCAACTGTCTCCAAACTGTATCTACAGATACCTAAGTTCGGCATGTTGACTGGCTCTTGATTTTTCCTCCATTTCTATCCCCCCCCCCTTAACTCTTCCCCAGTTAGAGACTGATTGCCACAATGCTTAATACAGCCAAGTTGCTACCAAGTCATTCAGGTCTGACAAGATTCGAGAGAGAGAGAGAGAGAGAGAGAGAGAGAGAGAGAGAGAGAGAGAGAGAAATCAAAAAATATGCCCTGCTCTTCTCTTCCCTTCCCTTCCCTTCCCTTCCCTTCCCTTCCCTTCCCTTCCCTTCCCTTCCCTTCCCTTCCCTTCTCTTCTCCCCTCTTTTCCCCTCTTCTCCTCTCTTCTCTCTCCTCCTCCTTCTTTTTTCTTCTTCTATAGGCTTATATTTTTAAAAACCTATTTTAATCTTCCTTCTAGCCTACACACCCATTAAAGGTAATGGAAAGGAAAGGTTAATAGTACAAAGGGGGATGTGGACCTGTTTTAGGAATAGTTCTTTGGGACAGTTTTAATTTTTGT